>NC_087283.1:16896250-17632500 GCF_015220805.1 Pogoniulus pusillus
TTTTGTGCCAGTACTTTTCCCTACGCTGTAGCAAGGCATAGCTCCATGAGTTCTGTTTGCCATGTTGGCCTTCTTCACCAGACCTGTTCTCCCTTCTGCCACGGCAGCCATAAGCCTAAACTTTCTCTCTTCCATACATGAGGACCTTTCCATTCTCACTGGTGTTATTACTTTGCAGTACTATTGAATGTCCTAAACAAATCGCAGAATGGCTTAGGTTGGAAAGAACCTTAGAGATCATCTACTCCAACCTCCCCTCCAAGGGATGTCTTTCATCTAGATTCAGCTGCTCAAGGCCTCACACATCCTGGCCTCCAATGTCCCCAGGAAGGAGGCATCCACAGCCTATTTCAGAGTCTCACTTCTCTATCTGTAACACAGAAAATCTTCAATATATTTCTACTTACTTCCACTGTTGTGAAAGTAAGGATGTAGTAGTTTGGGAGCTTCCTGTGCCCACCCCCCCCCTCCACAAATTCAGCAGACTATCAGCTGGCTGGAAGCTAAGGAAAGAAGCTATGCTTGGCACAATTTACAAGCATATATACACAATACATATACAGATATTTAGACTAGATACAAGTTAAAAGTAATACAGAAATACAAACCCCCTCCCAAACAGCAGAACTGCCTAGGAGGGCTTTCAAACCAACTCTCCTCTTTCTCCCACCTCTCTTCCCTTATCTCAGAATCTCTTATGTGCAAGGAGTGAGAATGCAGGAAGTCAGATAACGACTTAGAAGCAGAGTGATTAGTTGGGGTTGCACAGGTTCAGACAGAGAATTAGTGAAGCAGGCAGCAACCAGACAGAGACTGACTGACCTTTATTTCTGTTTCTGTTTTTATATCTCTCAGTAGAACAAATGGGAGAAAACAGACATCACTATTATTTTATTTTCACAGCCAATGATCTAATTTCCCTCATAAAAATATTCCAATTAGTCTTAAACCATCACAAAAGCAGAACTTCCTGTACAGTATAAAACAGCACTTACTTCAATAGTTTAATTCCATCAGTACCATCGGAAGCTTATGACTAATATAGCCAAAAAGTGAGAGACAGTATATACTCTACCACAGCTGAAATCCATCATATGACTGAAACACATAGATCAGGTATGAAAGTTTCAACAGTCACACGTTGGATGTGCATAGAGTCTAAGATTGAATAGTAGGGAGTATTGAAGAGTTGAAGGGACAGTGAGCTAACTCTGAGAACTATACTGTCCTGCACACTGCTGTCTAAATGGCCAGGTCCTTCTAAGCCAAAATTCCCAGAGGATATTGCTAACTCCATGCTCTTCAGTGCCAAAGCCTTGGTTACCAGCATGAGCCAAGTCTCTGAGCAAGGCCTGCAAGAACAATGCCCTTAACAGTCCAAATACCATTTTATGTGGTTTACATTTTCAAGCCCTAGGAAAAATCAGTTTATAGAGTCCTCTGATTTTACAATCCACAGAAGTATCAATTTTGCAACAATGATCTCAAAGCTTTAGATCCCCAGCTGTAAGACAGAAATAGTATTATCCAGAACTGTGGTATCAGATGATTTAATTATGTGCATAAAGTTCTACACACTACGGTAGTCGTTTCTACTGAAAAATCAATAAATTATATTTAATCAGAATTGTATCAGAATTATAACTTATATTAGTCAGATTTGGGTTTTGTTAGATCAGTTTGAAATAAATAAGGCACAGAAAACCTCTGATTGAAGAATGCATCACAAAAGAAATGAGCAATATAGCCTCAATTTGATTAAACTGTAATCTTTGAATGCTTGACTTTATAAACTCAATAACATTCTCCTGGTATGTACTTCTACTGCATGTGTAGTATATAATAGAATGACCTTCAGCCATAACATCCTTGTAGTAGAACAGAAGCATTTGCCATAGATTTTATTATAAATGCTTTAACGAAATTCTAATCAATAATGCTTTAGAGAATGGCAAAGAAATTGAATACATTCATAGGTAAAAGGAGATGTTATTATCTCAGTTCAGTAACTATGAAATAGAAAGATGAAAAAGTCTGTTTTTCATATTAGAACTGAGCACAGCTGTACAGTTATATAATAAAGTATCACTTGTATCCATGGCAATAGAGAGTAATTGATGCACCACAGTTATTTTTATAAACCCAAACAAAAAAAATTCAACTGGAAATTTCTCTGCCAGTTTCTTGGTATTGTATGTTTCTTATCTGTACAGAATGTACAAATTTATAGTCTGAATACACTCACTGATCTGACTTGTTGAATAAAACATGCTGGGGTTTGCTGCATATTAAAGATGAAGGGCATCTCATACCCAACAACCAAGCCTTTTGTTAAGGTTCTACTCCCCCTCTACTCTGCCCTGATGAGACCTCACCTGGAATATTGTGCTCAATTTTGGGCTCCCCAGTTCAGGAGGGACAGGGATCTACTCGAAAGAGTCCAATTGAGGGCTAAAAAGATGATTAAGGGGTTGCAGAATGTGCCCTGTGAGGAAAAGCTGAAGGACCTGGGGCTTTTTGATCTGGTGAAGAAAAGACTTAGAGGAAATCTAATTAATATTTATAAATATACAAGGCCTGGGTGTCAAAAGGGAGGGGACAGGCTCTTGTCACTTGCACCCTCTGATAGGACAAGGGGCAGTGGGTTTAAACTACAGCACAGGAAGTTCAACTTCTACATGAGGAGGAACTTCTTTACTGTAAGGATAATGGAGCACTGGAACAGACTCCCCATGGAGGTTGTGGAGTTTCCTCTGGAGCCTTTCAAGACCTGTCTGGATGCATACATGTGCAACCTGCACTAGATTCTGTGGTCCTGCTCTGGCATGAGGGTTGGACTCCATGATCTCCAGCAGTCCTTTCCAACCCCTAACATCCTGTGATCCTGTCTTAGCTGTGATTAGGTGTCTTACAGTGGTTAAGTTTAGGAACATTTTGGTTGAAGTCTGCAAATGGCTATAATATGAAAGATAATGGTGATCCAAAAGCTTAGTATATATTGTGTCCTGGATTTTCCCTCATATGGTTACATCTGTTGGCCCTCCTTGAGTAAAAATATGTCAAAATATATGTTGTTTTACAGGAAAATCCATTCTTTTTGACATGTCTTGAAATTGCACAAGGAAAGGATACTGCTAATGTTTTGGTGTATTTCACAGCTGAGTTTTTGGGCTTTGTTGTTTGGGTTTTTTTTAATCTAGATGTAAATCCACTAGACAACTATAACAGAAGCAGATGCCCTACAGCAGTGTATTAATAACAATCTTCACCATAAGAGAAAGTAGCGAGAATTTGATTTTCCAGGTGCAGAGCCATCTACTCATAGCAGAGTTTGCATTTGCAATCACCAGTGTTTGCTTGTAAAAAAACTACAGAGAATAATGTTTTACAGTAAAGACAAGTATTCTGTCAGGCAAACCTTATGTACCTTTCCCTTGACACATTCTGCTGCAGGATAATTTTCCAATGGCATGGATGACCATGACAATGATGACCATGACAACAGCTCTTGTAGCAAACTTCCTTGGTTTCACTTTTTTTTTGCTTGTTCACTTTTTAAAAAATTAGAATTCTAATTATTGTTTCAAATTCGAGATGAACTATACTACTCAGTTTCTGGGTTTATCCTTAACTGACTTCTGAGGATGACAAAAAAAAAAATGCATCTTCAAGACAATGAGGCAGCAAAATCTTTGGACTTTTTGTGCAGTTATAAAGCATTATACATAACCCCTCAAAAATATTCCCCACAGTATACAGAACATTTACTTATGTACTCAGTTTTGTATCTCCCTTCTTTACACAGCAGAGCTTCATCTCTTTCCTCACTTCTTTCACAGCTTCTTTTCACTTTCCTCTTCCTCAGCACCTGTATGAATCTTTTGCCTAAATTATCAGATATTCTTGACCACAAGTCATATGCTCTTCAGAGGTTAAAAAAGAGTAGACTCAGTAATGCCAGCTGCTGTTGTCTATCACCCATCCTATTAATTTAGAAACTTTACATTCAATCGTGTGATAGCCCTATTACAAAAAATTTCATGACACCAGCCTGAGAAACATTTTAGACATTTGGAATGGAAGAAAACAAGAAGGTACTTGTTACAAATTTATCTGGCACTTCACTAACCTGGATCCTTAATGCAGGACAGCATCAGGTAGAAGCTATAGTACATGCAAGTACAGACACACTTTTATCTAATATAAACTAGGTTTATTTATAAGTTTCCTCCTGTGATTCAAAAATTACAGCCATTTAAAATATAATTAATCTCATCAGCAAGTGACTATTCTTAATTGTACTTATATTTAATGAAATTGTCTAAAAATAGTCCTTCTCCATTATTTTCTCTTTTAAGGCTATTTCTTCTCCTTCCTTCCACTGCTATATCAACAATGCCTTTTTATCGAGGGATACTGAGCAGGGAATTAAAATGTATTAACAAAAGAAAGGTTATGGACTGTGAGTCAGAAAGAACAAAAGAACCAAATACACCATGTAAAAGCTAATAATATTTAGATAGGAAGCCCAGAATCTGGCATTTTCATTATATTTTTCAGTTAGCATGAAAGTTTAATCTTCCACTAATCATTTAAAATGTAAAATAAACAGGGCTCTCAGCATATCACAGTCTATACTCAGGTCCCCAGGAGAGTGAAAACCACAAAAGAAACCTAACAATGTGATGCTATATATTCTGAAATATTGCCATTCAATCTGATTTGCCACATGCCCATACATTTTAATGCTGACTTCATTATGAAATCTCTTCTTGATTAATCATTGGTGAACAATGACTAAATTGCACGTCAGCATCAGCTTGAACTGGGGCATTGTTAGCAGCAACATTCATCTGAAAAGTGAACCAGATGGGCCAAGGAAAGGTCAGTTAGGTACTGCCACAGGAACAATGAACACAGATCATAAACCAATGGCAGAAATAGTTCAACTGAGACTACAGTAATTTTATAGAATACCCTCTGCGCCTGTTTTTTTAATCCTTTTCAAAAATCATGTTAAAAAAATGTAGTCTCAGAGTATGTTGTAGTATTTTATAGCATTTACCACCTCACTGCTGTGAGCAAAAAGAATAAAATGCATATCAAGTTGTTGAATGCTTCTGATCCATAGATAAGAGTTGGAGTGAGTTTGGCATGGACTTCTTTACATTAAGAACAATTAGCACATTTATATCTATGACTGTACAATTTCCCATGGTATTTGTATAGCTGCTTAGCATCTGAGTCAGTTCCAGCCTGAAAGGTTTTTGGGTCTTCTAAGACTCAGATCATAACTTCCCTCATGCATGCCACTTCTCTCCTCCAGTGAGTGTTAGCTTATTGCTTTTATGGTAAAGACTTGCCTTTACAATCTCTAACAGATGTTTCTTTCTAATTATCATGTACATAACTCTCACTGCTGTGAAACAGAAGATGCACTACCATGTTCCCAATTTATAAGCAGGCTATCTATTTCTAAACACAGGCAATCAGCAAATACTTCCAAAATACAGAATCCTGATAAAGTGCTAGAGCACAAAATCACTCTAAAACCTTCCACAACTTCTATTTCAGTAATGGAATTGACACAGAACACTGGTGATCCACTTAAAATTTTGACAGACGTCCTATTTTTTTTTCCAACTTTATCTCACACTTGAGTTTCATGATGATCCTCTGGGACAGCTCTCCCAAGTCTTTTGAGAGTCTTGATTTGCTTAGTACATTCAGAGTATCTTTTATGCTTCTTGCTGTGCCCTGGCCAGCACCCTGCATCAGGCTCAACCAAAGAGATGGCAATGGAAAGCCTGTACAAAATGCATGGAACCCCAAACAAAATCTCCTTGGGCCTCCTTTAAACTTTGTCATGAATGATAAATAGTCAGAAGTCTGTGAGACAGAAGAATAGTGATGAGGCTGAATCATGGCAACTACAGGACAGGAAAGATAAAGTTGTCTGTCTAGTAGCTTGTAGTTTAACCCAATATATCTACTGTTGTTACATATATTTACGAGTCTGACAATAATGCAGAAAACAGTGAGCATTGTTAAGTGCTCCTTCCTTGCTTGCTCAAGGGCTTTGACAGTAAGAGCAGCATGTAAAATAAAACAATTGGGTTTGTTTTCAATAAGGTTAATGTCCTTTTCTAAAAGATCACAAAAAGCCTATGCCTGTTGCTGAATTCATAAGCAACATACAAGGGTCATTTAAAGATTGAAACAATCAAAAAATCGTACAAAGAAAAGTCACAGCTATACAGACTTCATATCCAGGTGACATTCAAGTTTTGCATGTAAGAGTTTTCAATCATAAAGAACAGCAGAAAACAATTTCTGAGATGCATTATACATTAAGGAAGTCTTGTAGTAGGTGCCTCTTTCCCACCAACACAGACATGAGGGAGAAAATAATACACAAAAACTCCTGGTTGAGACAGAAAATTGAGATTGCAATACAAAAAGTTTAATATAAAATATGATATTATAATCATAATGCACAATTACTGTAGCCTAGCCTACTTTCAGGAAAAGTGCAGGAAAATGCAGGAAAGGAAAAAAAAAACCCAGCATAAAATAGAAAACCCAAAGAAGCAGCTACCCAACTCCTAACCACATTGCTGCCAACCCTGCAGAAAAGAGCCAACACCCCAGGCCTGGAACCCAAAAGCAGCAACTGTAACAGGAAGCCTCTCATGTCAACTATATGAACTCTAAACCCCGCAATACTTTGCTCCAGCCAACACTTCCATTTTGGAGCTGGCATCATGGGTATGAATCTCTGCAGATTCAGCTTAAACCTCAACATTCTGACTAACATAGAATTGTCAAGTAAAGAAATTCTAGATGAACTGTATTGCCTCCAACACTGATTGTAAAAGAGCCACATACTTTTTTGAGATGATGTAATTGTGGCAGCAGTGCTAGATGAATAAACCACCTTCATCTAGTACTGAAAAGAAGAAAACATTTAGACCCTCCATACACAGCTTACCGATGGATAAACCCACAGTAGACGAAAACAGTATTTTCTGCGTCATATTGTGCTTTAACTACAAAAGAAGACAGAGAAAACCCTTCACTGCAAGCTCACAAGCCACTGACTATAACACTACACAACCTTCCTGTGCTCGTTCAAAGCAGGGGTAATTCTCAAAAGATTAACATTATTTTTAGGAAATTTAGTTATGGATCCTTTGTTGTTCATTCATGGTGATGTGGCCTCTGCTGTAGGAGGACAAACACCTTGCAAAGTCAAAGGATTTTCTCACATCTGTTCTTCAGAGGAGGCCGAAACATGACATACCCCCCAGTGGAATCTACCAAGGTCAAATTCCTCTAGACCACACTTAGCTCCTTTAGACACTTTGACCTGCTAATCAGCATTACAGAATATCTCTCTTTCTGACCCAGATGTGCACTGCTGAATGGATAACCTTTGTGGGATACACCTTCAATCACTCCTAAGTACAAAACATTCAGTATTGGACATTGCTTCCTTTGCTACAGTCTAAACCTGCTTTTTAACATGCATCCTTATGTCAGATGGCTCCAGATGACATGTGGCAACATCCTCTCTTTCCAGAGCTGCCACTGCAGACAGAAAGGGACAGTCTTCGAAATTCTCACAGTGCTAAAGGTTATAGGCAAGAAATCATTATAGTTTTACAGAAAAGCAAATGCTTAGGGTTTAATTAGCTGTTGGTTAAGAAAAATTGCCAACAGAAGAGCACAGAAGGTATTTGTGACATACAGAGTATTCTTTGGACAGGTAACTGCAGAAAAGAACAGGTTATAAGGTGGCTTTCTGTAGTATAAAGAGAAGGAAGAGAAATGTTTATCATCTATAAAACATGATGAGATAGGTTATTAAACCCATATTTCTCAGTTCCCAGGGTTTATTAACTCAAATTAAGAGCTGAGCTTTCCTTTTCAGTATCATCTTTAGGAAGTATTTTATTTGTTTTGTACCTGGACACCTAAAGATCAGAGAAGTAACTACTTAGTAAACAAAATTTCCAGCAAATAAGTGATATTCCACACTTCTCTCTAAAACTGATAGATGCATTAGATCACTCTGATGTGTAGTGAGCATTTATTTCATTGGGGAGTTTTACACAATGGAAAAACTACAGAGTGTTTCTAGGATTTTCATGATTTTGTGCTGCAGAGGCTACTTACTGTGGTCAGCAGAATGAATCAACTATCTTGAGAATGCTCCTGCTTACTGCAGAGGGGATTGGACTAGATGACCTTCAGAGGTCTCTTCCAACCCAGACCATTCTATGATCTTGACTTTGCTCAGCAAAACTATTTTGAACCATTACACTGGTAAATTTTAGACCACAGCATATTTGTTTCTCATTATGACTTGAGCAAGACTGTGTCTGCTTAAAGACTAGATGAAGATATTACAGGAAGCTTCTTTCATAGTACAGTCTTGTTATTATTAGTTTTTATATAATATAAACATTTTATAAGGCAAAATCTTGTTTTATTTAGAAAAAATATGAATTGCTTAATGACATTTCCACATGGGTTCCTAGAACGTATGCAACAATGAGATGCACACAATCAGTTTATTCCTGGATTGAAGCAATTCCTTATAGGAACTGAGTTGGCCTTTCAAAAATGTATTTTGTTTTCCTTGGAGAATAACCTTGTTAACTAAAAGTAAATATTAATAAGATAGGTATAAGCAGTGTGCTTGTGGCACATGCAGTGATGTCTGATGACTTGGTTGTATATTAAAAATGGTTTTATGTGTTTGGAATGATTGCTGCTTTTAGACACTGCTTCTGTGTACTGTATCTGGCAGGCTGTTGGATGTTTTCTTTTATTAGCAGTATTTTAAAAGATTTTACAGAGTGCTTAGGAGAGCACTGCAGGTAGAAAAGCATTTCAGAGAGAATTTGCTGGCAGAATGAATATTATTGAACCTGTAAAATCCCTGTGAGTTTAGGTTTTCCATTCCTGCTAAGTATGTCATCTGCATAACTGCATGGGCTTTGTGATAAGATTAGTTTAAAATCTGTTCTCTGCAGCAGCTCTGTAAAAGGATGACTACGGAAGGCTGTGTGTGCTTGTAGTTTGGAACTCTAGATTTTTGGAAGTAACATTTTTTCTGTGTAAAGATGAAGAGAGTGAATGCTAAAATATCTCTGGGACAACATGACAAATTTGAATGTGAGCTTATGGCAGTCAGAAGCAGATAACTAAAAGAGGAACTACAGAAACTAAGTAGTACTCATAACTCATACATTCTCCAGAAAAGTAGGGTGCAAATAGTTGTGGACATTAACAATATTTAAAAAAAAAAAAAATTAAAATCAAGTACTGTTAGCTAAAACAAAATAGAAAATTTAACTTTTTTTTTTTTAAGTCTTATCTCTAGAACAAAGAAAATCTGTTGAAAGAGCATCTTCAGATCCTCTGCTGTGTGTTTTTAGTGATTGGACAGTCACTAAATTTAGTGACTAAACAGGGCTGGGTGATAGGTTGGACTGGATGACCTTGGAGGTCTCTTCCAACCACCTGGTTGATTCTCTGATTCTGTGACTCATTCAACATCACACAATATTCTATTTTCCACTCATACTTGAGATCCTACTGTGGCATTTTAAAATAGGACCAGTATGTCCAAAAATACACCAACTAAAGGATTCTTGAACTTCCTTTTTCTTTTTTCCCCCTCAACCTTAAGGAGAGATTTCATTTAGTTATTACCTTAGGGACAGATACCCAGCTGGATTGTCAAATGTGAATGTGTGTTTAGTTCATATCTACTATTAGTAAGCAAGAGTACGACAGAAAAAAGGCAGTGTACTACTCAAACTATGTGGCTGTCTTCAGGTGCAAAGAATGACTGTCATACATCAATCTTCTTCTAGATAACACAATAGAACAAATAGAGACAGCTGTCATACTACCCAGTACCACCGCATTCCTCTCACTTATAATTCCAGGCAGGGAATAGCAAACTTCACAGTTGTGGAGACTTTTAAGTAGTCAGGCTCACTCTATCAACAGATGATAAAAGGGAAAAATAACCAATAAAACTACATAATGAACCACTACTGAACAAACAGAGCTATAGCACACAAACACAGTCAAGTTATTGCCTAGCCTATTACAAATATTTTACAGTAAGATCATTTGATTTTCTGGCTTCATGGCAATTATATCAAAGGTCTTTTACTCTTCCTATTGCTTTAAAATAACTTCTATTACCAAGTCCAAGGTGGGAAGGAAAAACAACAAAAAGTTGTTCAAGGTAACAAGTCTTCAACAGCATATTTGCTGTTTTTTTGCAATCTTTAGCTCCTGGAAGTCAAATGATGGCATATTCTGCTTCCTACCCCAAGGATTAAGTACAGTACATTTATTTTTCTGCCACCATCGATAAAGGGAAGCTCAACTTCTTCATTCTGGATGCAAATTGGAATTTGCACAGTTCAGGTTAAATTGACTTTGGCTTCATCTCACAACATCTGAAATCATACTGCAGTTCTCCGGTGCTTTTAGGACATAAATAGATAAATTCATAGATCAAGCTGCTTCTGGCAGTACTTGCTCTTCTGTGAATAGTGAACCAATTCCACAGCACATTGAAATACGAACTGTAGTTGCAATACCAAGTTGGCAATGCATCTTTGCTGCCGATTGTTGTGTGCCATATGGACCCACTTAAGCTGCTTCCTCTTTTGGCGCAGGAAGAGAAGGCAGCCATTGTGGCCAGTCATGAGGTCAGTTTGGAAACCAAATGGCCCAGGTGCAAAAACTTCAGCAAGGACATCTGCATCCATGACTGTGTTTTTGGCTAGATTTATCCCTGCCCATATTTAGACACAATATCTGCCTTCTTGCGTAACGTTACCATTTTCTGCCAAACAGAACCCAGTAAGTCTGTTCTAATTTGTATTGTACGTGATCACAAAATGCACCCGGTGCATCGCTATTTTTTGTATCCTATTCTGCTCTTACACTTCAAATATGAAAAGAGCTAGCATTTCTATTTTCAGACAGTCTCTGCCATCAGATAATGCACATAAAAGTTCAGGTGAAAGTTCTCACAACCTCAAATGTGGATATTAATAAACTCTTTTTTAAATGTTTGCTGCCAGCGACCAAGGAAAGTTGAGATACTCAGAGGAAAGATCAGAAGTGTAATTATAGCGATATTGATATGGCTACAGCCTCATACTTAGTACAAAACACAAACGCTTCATCCTTTGATAAACAATTCTTAAAAGGGCTAGATAGATGCATGTTAATCAAGCCTATTTTGTGCTCAACAGTATCACAGTTAACAAATACCTACTGGATATCTAAATTATACTTATATTTCCTGCTACAATTCTCTCTGAGACCCAGATGATCAAACTTGCCTCTCATCTCTCACCTCCAGGGAAAAAAAAAAAAAAAAGTCTATATTATATGAAAAAGAAATTGCTACATATGAAAAAAAAGGGGGGAAATCAGACATTTATCATTGCAGGACTGTAATACCTTTTGAAGAACAAGCAAAATGTATTCTAAAGTAACTCATGCATTTCATATATTAATACTATTCTGCTGGTGCATTTCCTCTTTGTCACTCCTAAACCAACATATCAAGTTTAAGCTTCAGGTTGGAGAAAGCAAAGATAAAGGGTACCTATGCCAAGTCTCAGCAGAGCCTGGTGTGCCACTCCATCATTTTCCTTCTATACTGGTCTAACAGCACATAATGCAAGATTCAAGGAATCGAGATCACAGTATTTGACAAGCACCATACAGAAGTACTGTAAAAAAACCTCTCATGAAGCACGCAAAATACACACATTCAAAAGCATTAATTATGTTAATTATGTCACATGCAATAATTATTCTGTTTTTAATCACTATCATAAATATATACTTCCAGTTTCATACTAGGCTTTGTCATAGCCTTCATAGTTTTAAAAAGGATTGAACTTAGAATAAAGTATAATCTGAGTGAAAAAGCTGCATGTCTTCAGTGCAATTCATCTTTGCCCTGCTTTCCTCTATCATTTGGGGAAAGTGTTACACAAAGCTGTTTGGTCACTGCAATTATTTTCCCTGAGGTAACATACATCTACTGGACACAACATCTGCAGAAAATTCTGACTTGACTCAAAAGCACAAAACTTCTACAGAGTTTCAGGACTAAGGAGCTTTCATCAAGTTCTTTAGGCTGAAATAAGCTGCACCAAAACAAAGGTCTGCAAGCAAATAAAAATGCCGATGGGGAGCTGCGTCATGGTTTAAGTTGCTTTCAATTCATAATTTTACTTCACAAAATAAGGTGCCATAATCCCATCTTGGGGTTATCTTTGGGTGTCTGCAAGAGTGTCCTTAGCCCTATCCACAAACCTTCAAGAAATTCATGTCTGTCACAAAAAAGCTTTAGGAGTGTACTGCTATCAGAAAATATGTGCAAAAACACTTTTCTTCCCAGGAAAGAAGTAAAATGAAGGTGATAGTCTGGAATGGTTGTGAACTGGTGTTTATTTGACATTGAGTATTTATCAAATGGCTGACAATAGCTTTCAGAGCTACGTGACCAGTAGTCACGCACACAAGCCTTTTGAGAGTCCCATGGTTTATTACTTGTAAGTATTTTATATTAAGCATATGGAATAAACACATGCAAAATTCCAGACACATAGCACTCTGACATCTCAGTAATGCCAAGGAAACACACAGGTGCCTTTGCTTGATTGTTATGTATGGATTCTGCCTCTTATTAGTGCTGAACTGTTCTATTCCAGTCAGCACATCCCAAGGCTACATGGCACTTGGTTGGGGAGTACAGGGCAGCAACATGAGTTTCATGCCTTAAAACATCATCTGAAGTACGCAGTAGTTTCCTAATTTACACCTCATATGAACTATATGTAAATATACAGAGCTGTCCACTATGTACGTGTCTGCTACTTAGATTCTTTTTTCCATTCATATTGGTAAGCAAATATCAAATTCAAACTATTTGCAATTCTATAATTTTAAGGAACTGGTAAATGCATCCCTGGTATTAGGTCACAAAATGCTGATACAGGAACAGTGGGATCCTGGTAACACAACGTGCTGAAATGCACAGAACACATTCAGCTTCAAGCTAATAACAATTGTAGCAAGCAAACTCAGCACAATTTTTCCAACATGGCACACAAATGTCAGAGTCCCCTCCTATGCTGTATAAATGAAAATGCGTGTGATGGACATGCCATATCTGTAGTATCAGTCCTGCCAATAGATACTGGCCAACAACTGAAGTCCCTCTTGATCGACAACAGAAAAAATAAGAGAAGCCTCAATCAACACCAAACATGCTGGCATAAATCTTTACAAGTGCAAGGCAAGTGCCTTAGACTTGTTCATATTGTTTACAAGTAAGGTTTTCAGGTAAGCCTCTCAGAATCCATCAATTTCACACTGACTTCAAATACATCTGGAGTACTATACTGCATATTAAAAAAAAAACACAAACCAGAGCCACTGGAGTATTACTGGCCCCTTTACACTTCCTAGGAAGATAAATAAACAACTTAAATGCCTTTTACAGAATACATGGCACAATGGGCTTTAGCTGCAGCCACAAGCTTACTTCTTTCTCCTACAGTTCTCTTGATAGCAAGTTATTACCAAAGTCTTTCACCCACACATGGTCAACTAGTTGAAACCAAGAACTCTACCTTCCCCTCCCCACAGAACATGATCATTTAACTGGCTTACCTGACTGTTTAATTCTATGTTAAATTTGCCCTTATGTGTATCGCAAGCTTACCTGTAACTGGGAAAACACGGATGTTCTAAGTCTTCATCATCTCTGCATTAGTATGGTGAATTTCTAAATGGGATAGATGAATTTCTCCATCTGAAGAGAAAATCTGGAAGAAATGGCAAAGAAACAATTTGTAAATCTATCCTTGAAGTACTTACAAAGACAGTACTGTATTTATTCTCATATACAAAAATGTGATTGCCATGTTCTAAATCAGACCAAATATATAACAAGCTTAAATAAATTATGCATAGGCCAAATATCTAACTGGCTTAAAGGAAATCTACGTAAGACTCTACAAAAGACTGTGTCAACATAAACATAAAAGATTTGAGGTTTTGAAAACCCAGCCTTGAACAATACTCTTCTGATTAACCACAACCTCTAGATGGTCTTTGTGGGTTCCAGACAACAGTTGTATTCATAAGGCATCATGATGCATACCTGGCTTATTTTTAACAGTAATGTAGATAGGGGTAATGGTTTTGATATTACTTAAAATAACATCCAGTGTAAATATTACTTTTAAGAGAACAACTTGAGATATCCTCACATTTTTATCCATACAGGATTTTGAGATTTGTTGAGCAACGTATTATTTTAAAAGAAAATTTGTAATTTGTTTAGTATTTCAGAAATGAACAAAATAGACCCTTCCACTTCAATACCTCTGGAATAATGTCCATGGCTTAACAGTGGTATTAGTCCAAATGCAAGTCACCAAATTTCCTTAGATTAGCACTGTTTTTTTTTTTAAACACAAGTTCTTAATTAATTGACCTTCTTGATACTATAAGCTATAGAAGATCAACTACATAAAAATGAGATGTCAAATCTTCTCCATAGATCAGGCATAATGTTATTTTCATCATATCTTTATGAGACATCAGATATGTTAATATTTATGGAGTATACACTGAGGAATACTGCTAGAATTAATAAATAATAAAGCTAATATTTTTTGCGAAATAAATCATCAGATATCTCATTATAAACTGGATGTCTTCAGTTGTAGATAATTTATACAGTAATAAATAACAAGAGAGCACAGTTTTGATAGAATTATATTTCACTATTTTAAATATCTCACCACTCACTTAAGAATGTATTATTTTGTGTTCAAAACCATGGAAATAGACAGAACTGGTTTGGAACTGAGGGTGCTTTCAAACAAAGAAAGATGCCTCTAATGTCTTAGCTTTATATTAGTGAATAGGTGTGTATAACATGTAACTGTTTCTGAAACATACCTGAGAATCATCCTAGGCATCCATGGCAAGACACAGCTCAAGAGATGTTTAGCCCATATTTTCATTATCTCAACAACAACAGATTTCTTCCCTATCTAATGAAGTACTGTCTTGCAGGTTTCACTATTGCTGTTTTGAGTCCTACCTATAGAAGGGAAATAAAGAACCAAAAAAGGGATGAGGCATTTGGTGGGGTTTTGTGCAACAATTAACAGATTCATGAGTTACACTTTATAAAGATCTTGCATAAAGTTTTGTTACATCTAATGATATGACAATAAGATATGAAAGAATTTGGTGCATGTTTATTGTGCTATTGAGTACTGCTTACAAGTTTGTCTCATTTCTGAGGTATCTAGTCTTATGTTTCGATTTTGTAAAGCTTCTAACAAACATGCAGCTCAGTCTTTCAATGCAAGGACTCTGAGAAGAGCTGTAGGATTGGCCCCTTCAACCTGTAGCTTGGGTTTTCTAAGTGTGCTAGAGGATGCAGGTATCCAATTCTCATTGAGAGGAGATGGGAACCGGTGCTAATCTCCATTACACTCCTTCACTTGTAAAATTCTAGACAGTTTTCCTTGACACAAGACATGTCTTTATTCTCTTTCTAATCTATGTCTGGTATGCATTGTGGAAGTGTTAATTAACTGATAGCAACATAATTATGAAAACGTTGCTATGAAACATAGTAATTCAGTTTCAGAGGCTAACAATGAAATAGAAACAGAAATCTAAACCAGCAGCTTGCTGCCAAACACAGTGTAAATATGAATATCAACAGGAGGTTATGATTACAGCTCCGGAACCTTCCAACTAACTCATGGCTCTATCGCTTTATTTTCTTACAGCTCTCTCCCATTTTCTGCAGAGTTCCTAATCTATACACAGTATATCACTATGAGATTTACATATGATTTTAGTAAATCACTAAGCCCATTCTGCTATTGAATTTCTCAGTATGTGACTTAGCGAACTGGGTTTATGTCAAAAGCACATTAAAAAAAGATAAGCCTAGACAGCATTTTCAGCCTACAACAGATAAGTTAGCACTGTATTGTTTAGTCTTCTCTGTCTGCACCTAAAAGACAAGGTGATGATTTGTTTAAACATTAGGAGTTTTAAACATATACTAATCAAATGTTATCTAAGAAGAGCTTAGAGGGAAGTTATACATAAAATTGATGTTTAATTGTTTAGAAGTCAGGGACCTATGAAACCAGAAGCTAAGTGAAGGCATAAACTGAATTATCCACCGGGTGGATTCCATTACATTTCTCTCTCTGCAAAATTAACATCCTGATCACACAAACAGTAGTGTTATAACAGACGGTAAAATGCCACCTAGCCAGTAGGAAAGCAACAGAATGTTATTTACTCCAGTTGCCATTGTTTTTAAAAGCACTGTGACAATTCATACAGTGAGAATATGGTTCTCTAGAATCTACAAAATACACCCCCCCCCCCCTTTTTTTTTTTTTTTTTTTGCTAAGATGAGGTTTGGTCTTTTTATCCTATAGTAGCAATACTGTTGAGAGGGGGGGGAAAAAGCACTACACGTTTACACTGAATTTTAATGATACTATTATACACACAAGCAAAACTTCTTTATCCAAGAAAATAGATATCAAAGTTATCATGAAAGGAACAAAACCTGATAGATTTTTAACTTCCCAACTCCTAGAGATATCTAATCCTCCTAGGAGTGTCCTAGGACTGCCACTTCGAAGTCCTCTTTTCAGGAATTCTCTGAAGCAGTAGCTATACAGTAAGTGACACAAGATAGACAGTGAGGACATCAAAGAAGCAAAAGAGAATGGTGTAATAACATAAAATTAGCGTTTTTCTTACTCTGCCTATGCTATATACTGAAAATAGCATCATTAGAGGAACTTTAAAAGCTGCTGCCAGGGCTCAGGAAAGTAGGAAAAGGGGCCCAAAAACATGGCTCAGAGTCACTCTGTTTTCATCTTTCCTTAATTTGCCATTGGAGTCAACCAAGCATAAACAGATGATGTGAGATGTGGACTTGCACATCCACCAAATTCACAGAATGACAAAGGTTAGAAGAGACCTCTGGAGATACCTAGTTCAGCTTCACCATCAGAGGAAGTTCATCTAGAGCAGGTTGCACAGGGCAGCACCCAGGTGGTTTTGAATTACTCCAGAAGCTGGATTTGGCTTTTGAGATCTCCAGTGTCTTTATCTTTCCTTATTTATGGATCAAAGACCTATGCACTGAAATATAAAGTCTAAAGTATAAACCACAGTTCCTTATTTTGAGGATCTGCCTGTCCTACAAGACTCACACAGAGCATTTGAACCTTATCCAAAATTAACAACACATAAACCACAAAATTACAGGAATAAGTGTTGTGCACCCAGGGCTTTGAGCATTCGATATCTGCTTCATGCCAAAAGGCAGCAAGAAGTTCATCATCTTTTCTACTTGAATTTTGTGTGAAAATAAGAGCTCAGGGGAGCAAACTTCCTAGAAAGACAGGTAACATCACTGTTAAGTTCCCCCACAATGTCCTGGCTGATATCTACAGATAAGCATTATGGCATACAAAGAGAAACTGGACCAAAATAAACTTGTTATATATGCAATTTTTCAAAACATTACAGGAAAGGGACTAAACCTCTCTGAAATACCAGGAAGAGGTTATTTTGTGCCTTTTTTTAACATAGGAATTCTCTGTGTTCATCCAAGGTAAACAGGCAAGCATTAATAAGGTAAGAACATGGACATTGTTTGGGATTAAATTAAAACCATTTGCTTTATGCACACTCATTTCCTTTTTTACTACTCAATTCCCCTATGATGCCATCTGATCACTTTTTGAATGTCCCCTGTGCTTTTGCCTTAACAATCTTGCCTGGTAGGCCATTCCACACGTTTGTGATTCTCGGCATGAAAAAAATGCTTCCTGACATCTGTTCTGAATTTGTTTCTCTTTAATTTCCATTTATGCTTCCTTATCCTAACATCTGTGTCATTCTGAAGACGGTAATTCAGATTGACGTTATCTGTGCCATTTAAGATTTTACATTTTCCAGCTAAAAGCTACTCGTAACCATGTAGTGGTTTTGTAGGTCTTATCAATAGTTAGCTTAGAAACATTTCTTAGTTGCAATTAATATGATTTAGGTTATACTTTGGCTTTGTTGCTGAGGTTTTTTAATTCTCTTTCCAGGCACATTTCTTTCAAATTGAGGGCCAGCACTGTACTCAGTGGGCCAGTTTCAGCCCATAGGTCTTTCCCACAGCTGTTGTATATGAAGAAATGCAGCACAATTTGGCCCAGTAAGCTTATACCGGAGTATCAAGAGGACTGCATATTATGCTAATTCCTGCTGTGGGTTAATAATGTGCCTTTGGTAGCTCTACATATCTGGCACTTAGGAAAGGTTTCAATTGTTTCAACAGCTTGAATATAGGAACTGGGTGATCAAACATGCCCAGTGAATATTACATATTGATAATTTCACCCCATTTTTTTCAGACAGCCACAGAAGTAAAAAATTATGAATTTTTTACTAGTTTTCTCAAGTCTACAAAAGAAGCTGGGAATGTTTTTTTCTGCTCCTTTAAATAACAAAGACTGAAACTCAGGTATCTCCTTTTACCTGCCCTTCATGAAACAGATAAATTCCAAGAGATGGACTGCTGGAGCCTAGGCTCACATCAAGCAAAACAATTAACAGCACATTTAACAGCAATTAGCAAACAGGCCCATTTTGTATGGTTGGTTACTATGATCCAGAGTTTAAAATATGCAGTTCCTACTGTCAGGAAAAAAAATAAATGTAGAAGCAAAGCAATATGGTAACTGATTATAGAGTCTGGACTATGGGTTCATGTTGGAAGAACATAAAACATCAACTATTGATCCCTCTTCTGTGAGAGTAAAGAGGCAGAATTCATAGAGAGCTGTGTCTAAAGGCACAAGCATTTCTGTTTTGTTTCAGAAATACACAGATTAGATTATTTTAAATTATTTGACATTATCAAACAATTAGCAGTACTCCAAGTATTTTTTTACCTTGCTCATGACTGTCGAAATAGTTTATCTAGCATGTGCCAAAAGGGGCTAGTGAACAAGGAAACTGGTACTGACCCAAAAGATTCAAACAATAATTGGTAGCACTTAGTTGCTCTACATAAGATTTCCTCTAAAGTATAACTTCTTACAGTATTTCTGAAAACACTGAAATAAATTTTAAAACCAGCATTTGATTTTATTCCACCACATGTTTTGAAAAATACACTTAGACACCAAAAAGATTTTGATACATCAGTTTCAGTTATTCTCAAGTTCATAATTTTCTTCCTGAATATGAGCAAATAATACACTTCAAAGTATTATTATTCAATTTACCTCTTATAAGGGTGTAAGGAAATCAGTACAGTCTGTTTTTCCATACTTAGAGTTCATGTTCAGTCTAACTAGGTTACCCAGGCTTTTGTGATGGAAAACTCTGTGACTGTCATTCAAAACATGTTTATTCTACATGGTAAAATATAAGGTAAGGGTGACATCAATTTTGCTCTGTAAAGGATTATCTTGGTTCATTCATCTACATCAAGTAGTGGGCTTTGAAATATCTGAAAATGATTCACCTTATATCTCTAAAATGTCTAATGAGAATAAAAACCGAAGTCATAAGATATTGTGAAAGTAAGCATGATGGAGATGCATGTGGCTGTGTGTAGGAGGGGAGACTTGTTTTTCAAAATGAGGTACTCAAGAAGTAATCTCTCACCTAAAATGTGTTTCACACCAAAGTAAAAATCCTACTCAGTGTAGCCAGCAGAGAACTGCATATTGAGCAGGCTAATGCGGCAAAGGAGGAAGAGGAAGGAACTCTATCAATATCTGTTTTAATTAGAGGTGAGGGAGGAAGATATTTTACATATTATTTACAGTTTGTGCAGTTCCCTTTCTTTTAGACTGGGACTGCAAACAGCAAACTGGCATTCCAATTATTTCTGGTGAGGAGTGCGACTGCAACAATACTCAGCACTTCTGGAGCAAAACCAGACACTTACTTTCCATGTTGTCTTTTAGGTTGCTTAATTCAGGCAAGGAAAAAGATATTTTCTCAAAATGTTTGATATTGTGGAAAACAACAGAAATTCCTGTACTTCCAAGTAACATTTCCTGTCTTACAAAGCAGGCCTGTTTCACTGCCCCTGTTCTATCTCAGCTCCTTCCCTGATTAAAAGGTAAGTTTCTTTCATGGTTATATCATTTTAAAACCTATTCAGATGTGATAACATTTTTGCTCCTGTATCTTGGCAACATGATTTATTCTGTTAACACTGAGTGTTACAGTCTGAAAAAGCTGTACCATCTGGATTGAATTAATAGCCTACCCAGAAAAATAAATGAGAATGGTCTACTATAATTAACATGAAGGTAAAGTATATTTAACAGATTATTATAATTAATATATCAGTTACTGATTTCCTGCTAAACAGAGTTGTGAGCACATGATATTGAGATTAGTTACCCTTTCTGTATGTGCCTAGTAAAAATGCAATAGAAGAGCAGATCCAAAGAATCAATAATATTGACCTTAAGTTTACGAATAGCAGATATGCAATTTCAGGCAGAGAGAGGCAATGCAGGGTATTATGAAATAGCAGTAGAAAATTACTAGTTTTATGAATTCAGATTGAGCACAGTAAAACTCAAATGTGACCTTAAACAAAACAAACTGCCACCAAAATGCACAAGTGATGAATTTAAATACTGCTAAAGGCATCCATCTATGAACATGGACAGGGACAGACTGTTTTCTAAAGCTATCATGATTTGTATTATATAAAATATACAGTAGAAAAATCAACAAAAAGAGATGTGGATTTCATTGAAACTCATCAACACCACTGGATTTTGTCGGTAGGCTTTTCATAAAACACAAATGTTGGTCAAGTTATCACAGGCTACTAAAACATCCAATGGCCATTTAGTAACTTCCTCAACATCTGAGAAATATGAAGTTCAAATTTTTTAGCTACCCCACAAAATGTATTTGCTTCTATTCAAGGGTCTTAGATGTCCTTACAGCTGAACTGCCATAACACCGACAATAGGTATCAGAGAAAAATTTACAACTGCACAATTAATATTTATGCATCTTTATCTTTCATATTGTGCAGTAACAAATTCAGAGGCTCACATCCAATTGAAGATTAGCATCTGAAACTAGCACTACTGTTGTTTTGCACTGAAATTAACTGTGGGGTTTGTTGTTTTTTTTTTAAACAGCAGTTTCCAACTGATCACCCCCTCCTTTGCATAATTAGGGCTTTTGTGTCTCCAGATTATCTTTAAACTCATGTTATTATAAATCTTGTTTATTACCGAAAAGACTAAGGGTCATTTCACAATGGCGTTAGGCACATTACAAACCAAGTATGTAGGAGAAGCCATTCCAAAACCCTTGCAATTTAAATAGAGAAGACAAAGAGGACATGAAAGGGACAAATGAAATTCAAATGCAGTTAGAGAGCCAGGGGAATTCCTTCCTTTTCTCCTGACTTTGACTTTATGCATAGACACAAAAGTTAAGTGCTACACAATGGTAATATTTTTATACACAGTTGGCATGGCAAAATGATGAAATACTTGCAAACAAAAATACAGATAATCACACAAAGAAAACTAAACCCAACATAGCTACTAAGCACAGAGGTCTTGTAAAACAATAAGAAAAAAAACAAACAAACTGAATTTAATGAGGTTTAAATTATTTTTTTAACGAAACAAACAAAAAAGAATCAAGAAACATTAATTGGCACAACTTTTTGCTTGTGGAATTACTCTTGGATATTAATAGGTTGCAGAAAACACTGAACAAAAGACTGGGAAACTGATGGGAGAGAACATTCAGTGTTTACACAATTTCACAATTGTATACATAGCTGAAGAACTGATAAAGTAATTTGTCTCAAATTCCTTTAGCTGATTTCTGTAAGATAGAAAATAAAATCCACCAGAAAACAGTTTTAGAAACACCTACATAGAAATTAAGACAAAAGGGCAAGACTTTTGCCATCCTTTCTACATTTATCAGCTAGAATGCTGCTGCTAACACTATCCAAGACTAGTTCATTTACTAGTTCAAGAGATACTTATAAGAAAAGTATACTCCCAGCTCTATCAAATCTGCATTCTTATGTGAAATATCAAGAACACTGTCACATTATTATGTGAACAGCTTATGATAGCTAGGGTTTGCAAAGTAATTTTACCTTAATATTACTGTAGCAACTGTTAAGATTTCAGAGAAATCAAATATATTATAGGATTTGTGTCTTACTGTGGAACTTCTGGTTCCTGACACAGTTCCAAACAAGTGGATCCACTATCTGTTCCAAAGCTGTACATCCACATTCCTGTAAGTCATCTAGACTTGTCTGAATTAGTAGAAAATAATATACAGAAACACCTAAATGAAAAGCAGTTTGGATCATTAGTAATTGTTCTGGACATTCTACAAGTATTTCCATCTTGCTGGCCACTAGTACTGGATTTTTCCTTCCCCGTGTAGATATATTCTCAAGAGACCTGTCCTCTCTTCCATTTCCTCTATAGTCCCTTCTTACCCTTTAGTTTGACCAGCAGGTCTCAACTAAGTCATGGCAGTCTCTTGCCTTCCTTGTCCAATATGTTACACATGGGGATTGAGATCTGTCACACTCTATGGAAAGGATCCTCAAAGATCTGCCAGCTCTGTTCCACTCCTTGTCTCTGATGGCCATTTCTCACGGGGTCCTATGTACTAAATCCTTGAAGAGGTGGAACTTTGTTTTCATAAAGTTCAAAGTTCTGACAATGCTTTTCAGCAGCCTCATACAGCTTAAGACAGTGAACTGCACTAGCTCATAACTGCTGCAGCCCAGGCTGACTTCAACATCCCTGATGACTTCACTTGATTTGTGACCAACAGGTCTGTGATAGTTTGGGAGTTAGCTACTCCCCCACACTAATGAAATCACCCAGACTAAACTCAGCCAGCTAGAAGTTAAGGAAAAAAGCTATATTTACAGCTTGGCACAATATAGAATATGTTGTATATATTTACAATATGTTACTAATATATACAGCTATTTACAGAAATATACAAGTTAAAACTAATACAGAAACACAGTACTCCTCCCACAAATCAGATTGCCAGGAAGTTCACTACCTAAACCTCCTCCCTTTTCTTCCCCTCCCTTCAGAAATAACCAGATCCAGATCAATCCCCATATATTTCACACGATAAATGTGGAGAGATCTGGGGTGAGATGTCAAAAACAGATGAAAAGAAAGTTAGGGGAAATAAAGGGTTAGGTTGGATTAGAGTTAAGGCAGATGCAGACACACACAGAGACCGTTAGAGAGAAGGAACAGAACTCAGAGCTGAGAAGTGTCTTATCTATATTTTGACTAATTGCATTTCTCAGCAAAAGAACAAGGGATATAAGTTACTCTTTTTTCCTTTCTTCTCACAGCTAAGGATTTAATGTCTCAGTAAAATATTCCAATTGGCCTCAAACCAGCACAAAGTCAAACAACACATCTGCTCGTGTAGGGCTGTCAAATTCTTGTCTTAAGATTATTTCATCTAGACACTCCAAGTGTCTCCTGGATTGCCCACAGCTACCTATGCTACTATTCCAACAGATCTCAGGATGGTTAAAATCCCCCACAAGGATGAAAGACGGTGAGCTTTAGACCTGCTCATGGCTACTCTTCAGTGACAACTCCCCACTCTCTATCCACCTCTTCACAGAGAGGGCATCCACTCATCCATTCTTCCCATCCTGCCCCTTCCAAACAGGTTATGGCCATCAATAGCCACATTCTGGTCAGAGAATTTATCCCACCAAGTTTCCATAATTGCCACTGTGTCATTGCCTTCCTGCAGCACAGTACCTTCCAACTCCTCTTTGTTGCCCATGCTGTGTGCATTGATGTAGAGGCACTTCACCTGGGCTGCGGGCCATGTCCCCTTCTCAGAGAGACACCCCCTTGATTTCTCCCAAAGCATTTCACAGGAGCTACTGTCCTGTGTCTTACTACTTTAGGAGCCCCTGGCTTACCTCTGTAAGACTTTCCCATTGCTGCAGTGTTCACAGCATGTTTCAGAGCAACAGGCTGAAGGCCCTTACTATCACCTCATTCTTCCAACCATGGTGTCTCTTCCTGCTACTCCTCACAGACAGTTTTGATATTATTGTCACTATCTCCCACCTCAAGTGAAGCATCATACTGAAGGCTGTCCTTAACCATCTCTCTACTAGTGAGCCTGGTTTTATTCCCCTCCTGCATAGTTTGAAGCCCTCTCAATAAGCCCCACCAACTCATATTTCCTTAATCCAAACCACTTACAAAGTTCATACAACTGTTAAAATCATTTTGCTCATCTTTCGCAGGCACAAAATTGTCAGCTCCCTCTTTTGTACAGGAGCCTGTTACTTGCATAGACATCGTCTGATCCTTTGATTGTTTCTCCTAGGCCTTTGTGTATTTTTTCTCTCTGCTACAATATTTTAGATTGTGAAGACTAAAACTGCCTGTAGCATTCAAATGTGCCTACGAGACTCTAATCTACTCTTCCTTAAGAATTTCTCATTGGTGTATCACGTCTTTCTAGAGTATCTTGCTGGGATTGCCATTAATGAACAAATCTTTTTATAAAAGAATTCATTAATACTGAAGCCTCTCTTTGCTGAGTGGTGATCACATGTGTGAAATAAGTGGGTGCATATATAACCCTACAAATAAGAATGTAGGTAGATCTCTGAGGTCAGTTCCTTCCCTCTGTCCTTGGTGGCTGTACAAGTTCCTGTATTGAGTAGGTATCAGATAAAGTGACAAAGATATTTGCTTGATTGTATACATCTGCCACACTGTTCACAAATCCAGTATTTCTTGGATGGATACATTCCTTGCATTTTAAACAGACACACCGTTATCTTTGCGTATTCCCAAACAGGTCACTTTTGTTTCCTACTGTATTTAAAATATGCACTACAGGATTTTACAAACTTGCCACTAAATCAAATGCTTTTCTAGCTGACTGATATAATTTATTTGTAGAGAGCATAATGAGCATCTCACAATGAGTGAAATACGCTAAACAAAGAGCATAATTGCTTTCCTGGGGATATTACATATGGAGAATGGCTAAAAGGCAAAGAATCGCTTTAGAAATCAACTACTGTACCTAAAGAAAAGATGTTTATGTCTCCTACTCTGTTTTAAAATTACATTCAGCATCCATGTGA
The DNA here is from genome assembly GCF_015220805.1 of Pogoniulus pusillus. Lineage (NCBI taxonomy): Eukaryota > Metazoa > Chordata > Aves > Piciformes > Lybiidae > Pogoniulus > Pogoniulus pusillus. Next base: position 16,921,569 of record NC_087283.1, read on the forward strand.
GGAAGGAATGTGTTGGCCACATACTGGAAACTTATTCATAACACAGATGGACATTTTTTGACATTTAAACAGTCAATACTGTTTTCCTGCTGTGCACTTTCTCTGCAAGAAGAGGTGAGAGAATGGTAATTTCAGCATTGGATACTGAGCCATACTATGAAGTTAAACACCACTAGTGTCTTGCTCATTTTATTGCAAATTACAGACATACACTTAATTAGTTTTTATGAAGTTAAAAGGTGTCATGACATGCTGCTATACAGGTAATTATCTGCAAGTGAACAGAGCTGTCTTCTGTCAGTGTGCGAATTCCCATTGCAAATATCTGATTTCGGCAATGAAAACCTTTCCAGAAATTTTAATGCACTTCTTCTATCAGGTCTTACTCTCCATTAGTAAGATAAGTGTATGTTTCATACATACTAGGGTAACATTTTTAGCAGTATTTTCTCACAGAAAATAACTGAGATATCCCTGGTCTTAAAGAAATCATAGGCCAAAACTCAGATATCTTCACACAGAGAAGTTATATCTGTTCCACAACCATAGCCACCTTTGTTAAAAGTAAAAGAAGTTGTGTTCTGATGCAAGAACAAAAATGCTAACATCACAATACAATCCATGTAAAACACAGATTCGTTATTGCTAAAATAATATATGACCAAGCTACGGCATTTCTATTGCAGGAGCAGTGATAGTTCCTAGACAGAAAAAGAGGCCCTACTAGAGCAAGCGTAAGAGATATCTAATGAAAATAAAACTTATTCTTGAAAATACATCAATCTAGGTAAAAGATGTCAAGACCACACAGCCTGCTTAAGTACCACAAGCTTATCAAGAGCTTAGACAGGTTTTGGACAAGCATCACCAACTTCTATGGAATTATTCCTGGCCACTGGAGGGCTCTTCTATTTTTTTTTCCTTGAACACCTTGGTAAGGAATCAACACTGAAATATTCATGTTAATAGAGTCCCTAGTTGCTACCATGACCAGTCTAAGTGCAATTTCATGCAAGCCTGATTCAATTTACAGTGCTTTCATTTCATCTGCAATTAAAAGCTTAAAAAAAGCTCCTCTCAAGTACAGGCTATCCTTTTCTTCATAAATAGGACACCTTTTCAGAGACTGTCTTTTGTATGCAGTGGTAGTGATGAGATCTATACAAAACACAATAGGAATAAAGTGTCAGTGCTTGGCATTGTGAGGGCATTACCCAGATTCCCTGTTAAGTCTCTGTCCAGAACAGGTAATAATAACCATTACTGCGCTTTTTGGTTTTCAGTCACTGCTGTGACTCTCAATACAATGAATACAACACAGAAAACATTTTAGAGTTGCTGATAAAAATCCTGTATTTTACCACCTTTGAAGAAGTGTTGGGAGAGTTTGACAAAAGTAGTAATTTCTATGGAAAGGATAATGGAAAGTATATTGAATGTAAAAGAGGCTACAGGGCAGGAAATGCAACAATAAAGTTTAATTAAATTGAAGAAGGAGCTCCAACAGTAAAGTATGAGCTGGGCTTGGGTTTTTTTGGTGGTTTTTTTTTTGTTTGTTTGTTTTTTTGCCTAAGAACAAACAGATAAAGTTTTATGTAGGTTATTGAAAATAGAAGTATAACCGTTGGATGCAACACACATAATATATTGATCTTTTACTCAAAAGATGATATTTCACTGGCCATCTTCTTCACCCCTCCCAAACAGTTCCTTTTCAGTAGCATTATTTAAGAACCCAAAATGACTGTGAGGATCTAAAATAGCATCCTCAAAGACATTTCAGTCAGGAAAGCCAGAAAACACAAGGAGGTACCCTTATGAGTAACACACAACACTGAAGCAGGTAATTTGAAATAACAGAGACCCTTCTGACATCAGAAGCCATTTTAATCCGTATGCTGTGTTTACAGCCAGAGACCTTATCAAGCTGATAGCATTCTAGTTCCTCTAGATCTAAGGGAGGGTGGGGAGGAGGCTGTTCAATAACCATCATAACTGAAAGCAATCACTGCTTGTTGTAGTTGCTTTTCATTTTGGAAAGACAAGTATTTTTAAGAGAGATCACACAGTTTCTGACCTTACAGTCAAGACCCCTACAGCATGTACCAAATAATGTTCTCGGTGCTTCACCTTTGCAAATCTTCTTGTTAAATCTCAAGACAAACATCCACATTCTCCTAATAGTGACACAGCAGGATTTTGTCCTTAAATTCTCTCATCATGCCCTGCTTTGGAGAGAGGTTAACACTATGAAACTAATCAATCTTCACATACACTCACTTTTAGTTTGCGGGGTGTTGCCCACATGGTGTGAAAGATAAGTTCTTTAACTGCTATTGATCTTGCAACTACAACACAACTTGCATTAACCACAGTAACACCAATACATAAATTAACTGCAAGCAGTCCCTCAAAAATGTGATAGAATATAAACTGGTACAATGCCCTCTGCATTGTAGACTTGCCACAGAAAAACCCTGAAAATAATGAAACAAAAAACCCAAACGATCAAAACCCAGATATACATGCTCAGATCCCCCTGAGACATTTTCTAGAGAAGAAACACATGAAAGTTAGACTTTACATCCAGGACTAACAGGCACAGAAGCAAACAAACTTCTACCAGCTTAATCTCTCTACCCTAGGGACTTAAGGTAGGAGAGTTGCATTGCTACTTGCCTGGCAATAGCTGACAAGTCAGGAAGATAAGTCACTTGGAGCTGCAATTTGATTTTCAAAATGACTGAGGACAATTTTCCCATCTATTTTAGTTTTTGCCTTTAAAACAATTTACACATCAAAACTACCAGTTATAAATGCAAATAGAAATGCTAACTCATTGTAAGATTTGAGTGTGGTACTGCTTCATTTCCTCAACACGGCTCAAATTTGCTTCATTTCAGTAGTAGTTAACAATATGGTAGTTTACCATTGCTCTGCAGCCAGCACTTAACATATCAAACTGCTGGTCAGACAAAAAATTCCTAAAATTCCTCTCAGCAGAGAGCATCACAAACTATGTCTACAGAACACATGACACAAAACAAGTATTTTGTAGGAGTACTGATTCATTCATAGATATATATATCATTTACTCTCACTATCTCCACCTACAAAGCCCAAGCAGAACTATGGACAGAGAGATTATCATACTACGGTTGAAAAGGTACAGCAGTGGTTAAGATGATGTTCCATATAGAATAGCAATCTTTTTCACATGCACAGCTTTTTTACAGCTACTTTCATGACTTCAATTTTTATGCTCTTGCTCTAAAGTAACAAAACCTTGCAGATTGACCCTTTGGGGGCATCTTCCCAACACTGACTGTTTGCACACAGGAGGAAGGTATGGAATTTTTTTCAGTATGGTTTTTCATTTGGGAAAACAGTTTTTAAAATAAATATACATATATATCTTCCAAAGAATGCATTGGCAGACTATTTTATATCAATGCTAAATTGCAATAAACTGAAAAGAGCTTCTATCTTTAATTGTCAAACTATAAAACTGTCTTGCTAAGTATTTTACCTTAAAAGGAATACTGCAAAGTGACAGAATCATAGAAGTGTAACATACCATAAAGTACACAGCAATTAGCCTATAGCAGTTAAAACATCCTCAATATTGTAGCATCTAGGAGTCATAAACACGTATGGATTGACACTGTTCAAGAAGCATACAGAACACACTGACACCAAGCTGCTGTTCACACTTCTATATGGAAAAAGGAAAGAAAAAAAGTACCCTTTCTGTACCTTATCATCAGGCTTCTAAAAAAGTGTACTCACTCATGTTTGGGATTCTAATGAGAAAAACCTATTAAAACACATGAATATGTGTGTGTTTAGACCTCTAGTGCCAAGTCTGAATTGTTAAACACACTGACTTTTCTCTAGCCTCCCACACAACCAGAGAACAGTAACTGGCAGCTATATCAAAGCCTGATTCTGCTGTACTTACAAGTGAAGAAGTTAACTCTACTTCTCAAAAGAAGCTGCTCTACTAAAATGTTCAAGCTGATTATTCTGTGTTGTATGAAGGCATTTGGAACCAGAGAGCACACATCTACCTGTCTCCCAGTAGATGACTCCTGGCAAATACACACACACAGAGCATCAGCCAGTGAAGCAGTATCATGTCATGACCCAGCAGGGAATCGGCTGCCTCTGTGGGCACTTGTTACGAAGAGGCTAGGTGAAATCTGAGTTTGGGGTGTCATGCAATAAGGCCGAATCCAAAGTTATTAAATGATGTATTATTACCTGCAAAATAATTCCCCCAAACTTATGTACAACTCTCCACACAAGTTCTTGGATACGCTTAGCAGAACTATTTTACAGACTGTCTACATACAATGGAATTTTGAGAGACATTAGAAAGGTCTTTGACAGAGAGGCCGGCAGCTTAATACACCACTGGTGAGATGAAATAAATTCCTTTACCAACTGGAATAAAGCATTCAGAATACTCACTAGTCCTCAGTCTTCATGTCTGTGGCCCAAAAACGTAGGCAGGAAAATACTCAGTGGAAGTCCTGTGGTGAATTCCACGTGGGCCGCGATGTGGAATCGGCTGCTGGCTGAGGTGGCTGAAGTGGCGGGCGGGCGAGGGAGGAATGAGCAGGCCAGCACCTTATTCACCTGCTTACCCCCTTTTATAGGGCAATGGCCGAGGCCAGTGGTCTCATTGGCCACACAATCAGCCCATCACCTCTGGCAATCACCCAAATAGACCCAAAAAAGGCAGAACCCACAGGCTGCTCTCTTCCAAAAATGGAGGCCGCACACATCTTGCACGCCACAGGGGCGTGGGCCTCACGAAACCCCTCAGGCAACCGGATTGAACCAGACTGGGCTGTCTGGGTTTCTTTTGCCCTGTTTTCCCGCCTTTGGCTGCAGTGCAGACAGGCAGGTACACATGTCTGGACAGGGCATGCTCAAGCCCATTTGGTGACCTTTTGGGACTCTCCAGCACAGCACTGCACCTTTCAGACTGGCTCAAACACACCTGCAATGCTTCCAGCTCCTTCTGTGCTAGTTACTTCTATTCTGCTCCATGGTATTTATTTAAAACCTCTTAGGAAGTTTAAGCAATCAGGCCCCAAACATTCAGCTCTAATGACAGATTCACTTCACTCACGTGTTCATAGCACAAATGACAAGCACCAACAAACAAAATGCAAACTTCATGAAAGGTCTAAACACCATTTAATATAAGAACAGAGACAGCCAAAATCAACAGCTACTCTTGAAAGCTCATGTCTTTACTTTCCACAGTAGATACGTTCTGCTACTTCCCTCACGAGACAAGGAGCTAAAAGCAGCCCTGCAAGCAACTTCTTCTTTGACAAAGACTGTAATTTTAGTTGGGATACAAGCTCTAAGATCTGAAATTTAGATGTCTGACACAGGTGCAACTATGGCATTTCTAAGAAATAAGGGTTTAGAAGTTAGTATGTACAAGAGAAAATATTGATGTCCTACATGTAATTTCCTTGATAATTTCCACTTAACAAGATTGATCTCATCTTGGAAAACAAAAATATTTACATTTTAAATGTGTCTGAAAATCTGTTTTTTAACAGACACATAAAAGGTAAGTGGCATATCTTGCATACTCACATTTTAGAAAGGTATGTTGAGTTTTGTGCAAGCAAATACGTATGCCTAGGAATGCCCAGAATGTGTTTGGGACTATGAGACACTGACTTATTCAATGCACTGTCACAACACACCAAATTATGATTAAACTATTACACCTCTTCCTCTTTCTCAATGGAATTATCATTATGCACTTGTAATTAGGATCTCTGGTCTCCTAAAGTAGATTATTATTAGTAGATTAGGTATACGTAAAGTGTGTGTTCTGGGAAAGCCTTTCTGACAGATGTGCAAGATTAGCTCAAGCAAAACACCTTCCAACTGGGGGTAGAAATGTAAACATTTCAAAAAGCACATATTCCAGGGTCACATAAAATGAAATGTTATTTCTTAATGCCCATTAAACTTCAATAGAGTACAAGTTAAAAAAATGTTTTTATTAAATATTTGGGATACCATAATTGATCTGAATATGCCATATTTTTAGTTAATGGCCTATTGTTACAAATGATAAATGGAGTTTAAACACGCATATGATAAGACATTATTGGGTATACTATAACCATATAAAGGCAGTAATTTGCATTTAATAATTTCAGTCATTTTGTTATTCAGAATATGTATTTTTCCCTTTTGAGTTCTTTTACTCTTCTGTTCCTCAGAGCTTAGGTTACTTTTTCAATGCAGCAAACTGCCAGGATGTAATGGTTAAATAATGTGAAATTCTACTGATGCCAGTGAAATAAAAGTGAGTTTTACAAAACCAAGTTCCTTCCCTGAATATAATAACAGTAAATTTCTAGTGTCCTGTAGTGCAATATCCATTAGATTTATTATGTTGCAATTCCCAATCCCACTAGTTCTGCCTGAGGGTGAGTATATTACATTTCATCACAGTTTCATTTTCTCCTACAGATGAGAAATGGGAATGCTATTGCAGTTATGTAGCATGCATGTGTTAAATCTGATCTCTAATAAAATCAAACACATCACAACTCACGGCACTTTAGCACAGCGTCGGCAAAATGAAACACCATCTGTCATCATGTAGAGACTGCCTTATTGTAACACAAAATCAAACTGCTCAGTGTGAACATTGTTATTTAATAAATGGGTAAATGGAAACTGATAATTATGATCTTATTTATTTTAAATGACTGGTTAAAGCTACAAAAAGTGTATTATAACTTATCAACCAGATGTGTGGACATTAGACTAACACCAAGAGCAAACATTTGTAAGCCAAATCAAAAATTTAAAGGCATTTAATGAAGGAGTGAGATAAATACGTGAGACTTATACTTACAAGAAAGACCTGCCAACATATAGACTAAAGATATGAACTGATAAAACAAAAATTCTTTGTCTGTGCTAATGAGACAGTTGTAGTTTCTGATGCAAAACCAGCTGTGGTTAAAGAATAGCTACTTGTGGCAAGCTGAAAGGTTTAAAGACACAATGAACATCCTCCTGAATGGATTGGAGTGCTAAAGGCCGGTCATCATCCCAATATAAATGGGATTCGAGGGGCTTCTAGCTTGGCCGTTTTAACTCATACCAGCATGAAAAATGAGACAATGTATTTCCTGTTAATATTAATCAATTGCCTTGGAAAAAAAAAAGGCACTTGCTGGCTAAACTGTTCCTTTCACTTAACAACAACAGATAAAACAATGTTTCAGGTTTCTTAACACATGACCCTCTATTTTGTGATTTCAATGCCACGTTCTAGCAACATTGGTTTATTTTGCCATTGTAACAATAAGCTTGAGTCGTTTATCTTCAGAAAGGGATCTTCACATATGGAACACACAGTTTTATAAGAGATATTAGCGTATCTGCAAAGACACTAACACATTCTGACAAAATCTTAATAGTCCCATTGCCCTCATATCCTATTTAAAGGACCCAGGAGCCTGGTAAGATGTCAACAGAAGTGCTCAGTGTAGAAGCACTGTCGTTGTATGATGTCTCAGGGAGCAAACAGAATGCCAGTAAAACCTCATGTGTTTATGAATGCAAGAATTTTCTGCATTCCACTGATACTGTAGCATGATTTGAATGACAAATATTCTATACTAGCAGTTCAGCACAAATGCCCTATATTACAAATGCATTTATGATTTTTCACTAGATTATTACATGAAATAAATATGTAACAGAAATAACTAGCTGTTCAGTTTTAGGTTGTGTTTCTTCAAGGTGCCTCTTCTTAATTAAAATATCAAATCATAAACATACCCCATTTAAAAATAGTGGTTACCAAAAGAAAACACCAAACCAAAATAAAACAGCCCTCACATGCAAACAAAAAATCACTGTCCCCTGCTCTAAGTCATTTTTGGAGGTGGTATGTAAAATCACAAAGACCATGCAAGCTTACGTTTTTTCATCCATTGATTAGGACTTAAAATATTGACAGATCAATACAGATAGACAAATAAATTTCTCAACATTTAGGACATGAAGAATGAAGACAATTATTTCTTCCTTGGCTTGCCTTGATGTTCTTAGGCCCCAAAACATGTACATATGACATGGAGAAATACACACCAGGCAAGACTTCAACAAAACTTAGGCACCAAGTGCTAAAATAAAAACAGTAAGAGTCCTTTATCCTGCAAATTCTCAAGGCACTGTATGATACAGTCATTTACCTACCACTGAAATGCAGCCACTTGCAGTGAGAAGCACAGCAGCTGTTTAACAGCCCACATTAACACTACACAGCAGTTTAGGCCAGGCGGCGAGAAAGAATACCCTATTGAGATGAAAGTGGAAAGAGAAATTACAAAATCTAACTATAATTACCAGGGCTGGACTTGGGCCAGAAAATAGTCACTGTAGCATCTTGAATAACCACAATAAGTGTGCAACTTGGTTTTATAGCTCAGCCAGGGGATGGCATCTCAATCAGCACAGTGATCTCTAAGACCATATTGGGACACAGTTTTTAGTGTAGAGCAAAAGGGAAATTAAGGATGGGGTACCAGCTTCACAACATATAGTTGTCATGGTTCTTGTTGGCTAAAATGAGATATTGAATGTTAATTTAACATAGAGTTTTTGTGTTGATTGTATCAGATTAGGAAATTATACCGTCATATATGAGGCTTTAGAGACCACTGAAATATTCTGCAGAGAGAAAACACAGATATACTTTCTGCATGTGCTTCGTTTATTAAAGCACTTATACAAGGGAGCCCTTAGAGAAGGAACATCTTTCCAGGCAGACTCTGGAGGTTTGGTTGCTAGGTAGTTACATATACTTGTGCTTTTAATGAGACTTAAAGTATCATGCATTATATATTATTTTCTACATTTAGGATATTCACCATTATTTGGCCTATTTTGTACTTCATTTTGCATTTCTGGCATGTAATCTCTCTGCATACAAAACATCTTTTATAAAGAGTTTCCTGAGAAATTCCAGAGAGATTACATTTCACATTTTTCCCTCCACAAAGAAAGTTCATGTAGCTTTTTCCCTTTATTGACATGTCTGCCGCAGGTATTCAGTCACTGAGAACTTGTTTCTACCAATTTAAGGACTTGATCTTCATCTGTACCCTGATAACTATTAGTGTGAAAGCAGTGTGTCTTGTATTCATTTTCTCCTGCTCATTCTATTCTCAGAAGAGTTGTTTGAAATCTTCAGGTTTCACTTGCATGAAAATTACAGAGGTAGTATTGACAGAGCATTTTTATAAGAAAAAAACACTCAACTTCTCTTATCTTTAAACACTAAGTAAAGGAACAATCATCACACAAAAGAAATTCTACCACAATTTAGTTTTAATTATCCATTTTAGGAAAGCAAATCATTACATAAATGAACAGCAGAGACATCTTTTTAGATGGCTTTCTCTTCATTTACATAAAAGATGCTAATCAAAGGTCAAAAATGGGTAGACATTTCTGTCGAAATTAGAGATTGATATGGCAAATTAGGACATGAATGTTAGGAACTGTTTTGATCTGCAAATAGTTTTTAATAGTTTTCAAGCCTGAATATATAATATTTATCAGAGATAATTCACTAGATCCTTGTACTAATTTCAGATTTCTACTATGCTCAGATCACAAGGAAGAAATACAACTGTTTTCAGTGTTCTAACCCTGAACACAATTTGAAAGGCATGAAATAGTAGCTGATAAGTTCTAGCACAAATATTCCATGTGCAAGAACAGTGTGGGCTAGTAGGGCATAGCTATTGTTCATTAATGAAATCCTACTCTTCTTCTCTGCAGTAGTCCCTGTCCTACACAATTCCTACAGCAACTGCTGTTTCTTCTTTCTCTGTTACCTACTGAGGCTGTAAAGCAAGTGTCTGTTTGTCTACACCAAGTATCATTCATGTCTAGTAATTAACTTCTAAAATCCAAGTGACATTTCTGCAACAGGCTTAGCAGAGCTAAATTTCTATGCCATATTTATTCCTGTATCTTTGCAAGGTCTCAATTAATTGAGTTCTTAAGCAAGGTGTTACAAAGTGCAAGCCCTGGGGCTGACAGCTTAACATATACGAGGTGACATCTTTAAACTATTGGGTACCTAAGGATGCAGGTGTGAACCATGCTGTGATATTTCCAAATTCTCACAGGGAGTGTCTAAGTAATTTGCAGTTAAACTGCAATGTTCCACCTGCATGAGCCATACATATGAGACAAGTAATAAATTCTCTAAGGACTGGATTTTGGTTCTTTTTGTTTGAGGGGTATGTTGTGGGTTTTTTTTTTGTTTTGTTTTTTTTTTTTTTTTTTTTTTTTTTTTTTTTTTTCAGTAGTGGTGTAGGTTTTGTTTTCTGTTTCATAAAGCATAAACATATATTTTCTGGAGATCATAGAATCAGTCAGAGTTGGAAAGGACCACAGGATCATCTAGTTCTGACCCCTCTACCAGGGGCAGGGACACCCTACCCTAGATCAGGCTGGCCAAAGCCTCATCCAGCCTGGCCTTAAACACCTCCAGGCATGGGGCCTCAACCACCTCCCTGAGCAACCCATTCCAGGCTCTCACCACTCTCATGGTGAAGAACTTCCTCCTCACGTCCAGCCTGAACCTACCCATCTCCAGCTTGGCTTCATTCACCCTAGTCCTATCACTCCCTGATATCCTGAAATGTCCTTCCCCAGTTTTTTTGTAGGCCACTTCAGGTACTGAAAGGCCACAATAAGGTCACCTTGGAGCCTCCTCTTCTCCAGACTGAACAGCCTCAGCTCTTTCAGTCTGTCCTCATAGAAGAGGTGCTTTAGACATCCAATGAACCCAGTGGCCCTTCTCCAGACACGCTCCAGCATGTCCACATCCTCCTTGTAATGCAGGCTCCAGAACCGGATACAGTACTGCAGGTTGGGTCACTTCTCCTGATGCAGCCCAGGATCTGGTTGGCCCTCTGGGCTGCAAGTGCACACTGCTTGCTCATGTTGAGCTTCTGGTCCACTATCACCCCCAAGTCCCTCTCCTGAGGGCTGCTCTCCAGCCAGTCACTACCCAGCCTGCATTTGTGCTTGGGATTGCCCCAACACAGATGCAGGACACTGCACTTGGTTTTGTTGAACCAGGTCTCTCTGGATGGCATCCCTTCCCTCTAGCGTGTCTGCTGCACCACACAGCTTGGTGGTGTTCCTTGCTTTGTTCTTTTCCATGAAGTCAGATGGAAACTTAAAGGAATTTTTTTTACTAAAAAGAACTTCAGTTGAACAGCAACAGTGACAGCACAGAACACCGTATCCATCATTTCAAATGTTCTTATCTGTTTAAGATAAAAATGAGACTCAGTGGGAAGCACAAGTCTCCTCTACAAATTTCAGGAGAAGTTTAGATAAGAGTTGTATAATCCAAATCTACTTCCACAGTTTTGTTCCCAGTTCAGGAAAGAATCCAATTTCCACCTAGCAGGCACTTGGTTGAAATAAAAAACAAAAGCATAGTGTGATTTTGTAAACAAGAGAATAAAATGCTGTAAAATATTTGTATGAAACTTCCACTGAAATACAACTAGAATTCAATCATCTCCAATTCCAGGAAGAAAAAAAAACACCACACCATGCACAAACAATCACTTTGATCTGGCAGCTAGCCAGATGTTTGAGAAAATGGATCTATGGCCTAATTGTGACTTGATAATATCAGATTATACATATCTCCACAATCCCATTTACCTTTTAATACCAAAATGTCATTGTCTTTCCTGCATTCACAAAATTTTCCCTATATTACAAGGCTTACTGAAAATCAAAACTGATGATCCAAAAAGCTTCCCAGCTGTCTTTACAGCTCTGAGCTGATTTTAAGATATCAAGTTTTAGTAGCTGCACTTTATACTTCGTAGTTTTTCTTAAACCAAAACAAGCAGTATTTCTTTATTGTTATGTGATTAACACATTATCTTTTCCTTCCCTACGCATAAAAATTCAGATCAACAGCAATTCTACTGCTTCCATCTCATAGTGGCTCCATACCTTTTGTCAGACTTTGGATTACTCCTAATTCATCCTTTCTTACAACTCTATTGTCTTAGAATCATTTCTCTATGTGCCTTCCTTCTAGTTTCACAATACTTATCTTCCTATTATTTCTCTTATACTTGCTTCCAAGTCTTAAAACAGGCCAACATGACAGATAGTATCTTTTCTCTTGAATGCATCATTCTGAAAGAAATTTTTCAAGGAACTCACTACAGTTCCTTAAATTACTTGAAGTACATCATTCACACTAACTCATTTTACAACTCTTTTGGAAAATCTGGCTGTTTGAACCATAAGACATATGCTACATACTCAAATTTATGTTGTTTACATGTTATTTATAGTATCTTAAGACTATGTTGGCCTAAGCTACTACATATTTTCAGTTGTGTAACCAGTCAGATTTTTATTTGTTTTAATCAACATGAAACTGAATGTGGATTTGTTTTCTTTCTTGAAATGAGTTGCTTCAGACTTGCTATGACTTACATGATTTCCTATTTTCTGTGCAGCATATTTCTACTCTATTTACTTGTGATATAAGAATCACCTAAAACCTCTCCTCAAACACATACTTATTCAAAACTGCTCTTGAATATTACACCCCACATTTATTAAGGAAACATGCTTGGGTGTTCTAGGAAGATGAGAGTTTCTTGGAATACATTATGAAAGGTCTTTTGGAAACAAGGGTAAACCAGGAAAATCTGGAAACTTAGAAGACATAGCAAATTTCTGCCTGATTTGTGTATTCTGTAACTGTCCCATACCACTTCCTTCTTCAGCTACTGAGAATGGAACTGCCCCTTTCTTCTCTCTGGTTCTTGTTTTTTGAACCAAGATACTTCTCAGATTTGCCTACCTGACCTCTCTTACTCAGTCTGCTAAATCTGCCTTATTTTTCTAAGCTCACTTCTAAAGCCTTTTTTAATGTTATTATTCACCCAGTGAAACATACAACCACAGATATAACATATTCAGTCAACATTCTGTCTGAGTTCTAGTTTAAATTTCCCAGAGAGTCAAAATATAGCTAACAGAACCAATACAATAATAGGACGCCTTCCCCTCTCCCCACCACCACCCCCGCCGCTCCTTCTTGTTTTTGTTTTGTTGGAAAGAAAGGAATTACATGTAGAGAGGAAAAGTGTAAACCACCCACATACACAGTCTTGAAAGAAAAAAGTTTAACAATAAATAAAAGGTATTTAAGGTAGGAGGAACAAGGGTGGTGCTGGCAGGTAGGGAGATGAAAAAGATTAAAACAGGCAGTTCCTCTGTTTTTCATATGGGGGCTAGACAGGAAGTGAGAGTGGGCTAATCACTACACCTGGGGTCAGGTTCAGACCACTCCTCAGGAAGGTTAACCCTTTACACACCCCAACATTGACTTATTGACTATTATCATTGTAGTAGGTACATGGAGAAAAGATTCTGACACTCTTCTTTAAATTCTAATGCCTGCTCCTCCTGATAACCTATCTCAAAAACACATGTAAAACAATATGCAAATTTGAACTTTAAAACTCAGTCTATACCTGGCCTGGAACACATTCAAATGCCTGGCCCTACCGTTCATTTTATGGTAAGTATGGGGGCACAGATTAGAGCATCTAAGCATTACAACAGCTGAGGTGCTAAAATCTCTTGTTACAAACATCTTGTGGGCAATTTGGTATCTTAATTACTTGATACATGACATGCAGTCAGTATTTCTTCTGTTTTATCATCACAGTGAAAAGGAAAAACTTTAAAGGGTTTTAAACCAGCACCTGCTCCTGCCTGTGCTATGACACTAAAAAAGGCTGATACAAGTCAAGTCAAGCTTTTGACTGTCAGACTTGTGCTTTGTTCTGAGAAACAGAAGCTTAATAAAATGTCATACCAAAGGCTGCCATCAGTTCCACTTAGACTCAGTTCTACAGTCACACTAGACATTTGCATATGAATTTGTAAGTGCCTGATAAGAAACGTTCATGGGTATTCCATGAACACCATCCACCTAGACTTAAGCTAGGTGAGCAATCCCTAGAAACATATTTGTAGGTGCAGGAGCCTTGTGCCCTGTACGACTCAGGATCACTACTTGCCAACACAGCTCCTATGAAACTACTAGATAAAATCTTAAAGAAAAGTAGTCTTACCTCTGCTTATTCCTTCTGAAACTCAAGGGGAAAACTCTCTATACTTGCACTACAATAAAACATTAATTATTTGTTTTCTTCTTTTTCTACATAACGAAAAGTAGTAAGCTTGGGCCACAAGGATAAAAAGAATAACCCAACAGGAAAATCAGCATAAACCTGGCCTTGCTAATAGTGCTTAAATATCTTACTTGGGAATTCTTTTCTCATAATAATTGCTGTCACTGCAATGTTCAGGAGTGCTAAATGCACCCTACAACATTGACAGTATATCTTAATTTAGACTCTGTGATTACATATAATGTTTTCCTCTTAATTTCACATATTGAATATTACAGTGGACAAGTGATTGGAATTGCAGCAAACATGAGTTCTACTTTCACTGGATTCACATGAAAGAAATAGTTATTTTTATTTACAAAGGGCATGCCTCTATAGGCCTGAGAGCAGAAAAAATGCTGTTGGAAAATATACTATTCTAAGTCTACTCTTAGCACATCTGTTTATTTGCAAGTCTAGCTTTCAGAAACCATTTAAAAATCAAGACTATTTGGCTTTATTTAGTAAGTATATACAGTATGATACAGTATGAATTGTCCCCAGAAATTTTCATGTGTTCAATTTTAGAAGTTTAGCAGTAATAGCACAAGCTTAAGACACTAGAGCCTTAAAAATTCTGCTGAGGTTGTCTCCACAACACATACAAACGTGACTTAAGGAAACCCTTGAGTTTTCCCACAACATCTGTTTCATCTATGGGAAATCTAAAGATATTCAGGGACAAGTCTGAGTCATCAGAGACTTGGGTTGTTTCCAAGTGCTGTAAATTGAAGAAACTCAAAGATGATTTACGCCCGACCGAAAATATTTGGTGGTCTTAAAGGCATTGCCACTCTTGTACAGGAGTCTTCTCAAATCATAAGCCTTGAGGCAAAAGGAAACATACAGGAATACTGTGATCCCATTTTGTCTTCTGAGAACAGAGTCAGAATATAAATGCAAATCACCTTAGAGTAGAAACACTTAACCAAAACTTAAGGAGAATGCAAACCCACTGTTTTCTCCAGTCATTTAAACTGGGATTAATCAGTATTTACAAGCTGATTCTCCCCACCCAGTCTCTATAACCTCTCTTCCATGCCTTCCTCCTCTACATGTTCTACCTGCTTGTATAAAAAGGAGGCCTTCCCTTATGTAAACAAAATCTATTACATTGAATTGTTACTGAGGATAAGCTTTTGTAAAAAATATGGTCCTTGCAACGCATATTGAAATGAGGAGTCAAGAGCGTGAGGTTTTCAGAGGCACATCCTCATGCTGATAAATCTTGGCTGAGCACTACCAGTATCCTGTCATGGGTGCTGTGAGCTCATGTTATTCCCAAGAAGCATATTTGTCAGCTGTCACCAATACAGGAAAAACTAGAGAAGACATGTAGAAAAACTGACACACTGAGGATCAAGGTTTAGACTAGGTCAGTATTCAGAGATCAAGAGAAAGAGAAGAAGAGCATTTAAGAACAGGTGATAAATCTGGACTGGAGAGGCTGTTAGCATTGAGTTCTGGTGCCTAGCCATTAGGCAATCCTGAAGAATCTCGGAGCTGCCTCCACTGCAGTTCTCAGTATCTTTATCATCAGAATGACCACTTCTAATAGAAGAATCACAAATTACTTAAGCAAAAGGAAATCTTACACAGCATTTTAACTTCGTGACAGAAAAGTCCTTACAGTAACTGTGATGAGATTTGGTTTGTCATTGGCTTTTATTTCCTCTACCAACTCTGATCTTACCTCTAAATTTGGAGGGATAACAACATGCTTAGGTACAGCTGATGTCTAAAGCATAACATCCTTCCAGCAGCAAATTAAAGTATGAAACATGATATGACTGTTTAAGTAAACAGTATTATAACTTTCCCTTTAATGTTTAAAGGAAATGTAGCCACTCCAGCATTCAGTCATAGCATTTTAAAGTGTTATTGACTCTAGTATTCAGCCTTGGCATTTTAATGTGTTATTTTGTGATTACAATACAAACAGAACTAAAACCTACTTGCGGCTACTGCCATCATGAACTATTCCCCATTTAGAACTTCCCAGTGGTAGCAGGAGACATTTCAAATTCTACATGCACTCATAGAAATATTAAAAAATTACTGTATGTGTACAAAACACACTTTTCTTGATGCATTTCGTTTTTTTACTTCCAATTTCATTGTTAAAATCTGAATTAGAATAGTGAGTGCTGCCATGGATTTTTATCATGTTATTGTTTTCAAAGCTTGCTTTTGCTAACTTTGATGTTTGTTCTCTGTTACATATTTCTACTGTAACACTGGCAAATCTAAACTTCACAGTTCTGATACTTTCCAATATATGAAAATTTTTCTTAATTTTATAACCCAAGAAAACAAAGCTGGAAGATTTTCTCAAGTCTCCTAAAATATACATTAATAGCAGAAATGAAACCAAATGTGCAGAAAACAGTGTGCAGATCATATGGAAACACATATAAATAGATAGATAATGCCATAAACAATACCATCCTAGCTGCAGGTAGAATATTTACTGTTTGACCTGCAGCTCACACACTCCTCTGTCAAACGTAAATCAGATTTTTGCAACACAGGGAGATTTCACTTGCAATTGCAGCAAAACCTCATTAAAATGAACTGACAGACATAGAATGCTTCTATCTCACAAAAAAAAAAAAAATTGGTGAACAGCCAATAAAAAATTCCATGCCTACAGTTTATCCTCAAAAATTTCAACCACTCTAGCTGCAATATTTACACTGTACATATAGAAAGATAGATATACTCAAGCTGTAGAACACAAAGCAAATACCTTTCCCACATACAACAAAATAAGCCATGTCTTAGATTGCTGCATCCATTTTTGCCACTGATTTACAGTTAAACTGTCACCACATAAAACTGAAATAATAAGTCCTGAAGCACAGCTTGAATCATTTTCCAACCATTTTCTTGAGAGGTGGGTATTAATTCCCCCCAATATATTGGATGGAAAGCAAATTGGTTATTTTTGTAAGTGGATAGAGTCATGACAAACTATATTCTCTCAATTAACAGTGATGTGCACTGAGCAGTTAATTTGGCTCTCTGCTTGAAAGTGAGGTACAGAGTGGCAACTACAAGTACTCTCACATAAGTTTATTACTCCACAAACTATTCATTTTCCTCTAGTACCATAATCCCAGCAGCTTCTACAAGCAGTAAGCCAGTTTTTATTAAAACAAAAGCAGCTGATCATTTCAGTGAAGAATATCTTTTTAGCTAGCATTGAGCTTTAGTCTGTCTCAGGCAGTAAGGAATCACTTTTGCAGAGAAAGTAATCCTACCTCTGCTCATTCCTTCTGCAGTTTAAAAAAAAGAGAATATTAATCCCCACCTGCACTATAATAAACCATGAATTATTTGTTTTCTTCTTCAGCATAGTGAACAGAAAAGTAGTTAGCTTGGGCCACAAGAGTGAAAAGAATAACCCAACAGGGAGAACTGCTAGAGTATAAACCTGGCCTTGCTAATTGTGTTTGAGGATTTTTCTCATTAGAATTGCTATCACTGGAACATTTAAGAGTGCTAAAACATTCACAGCATATCCTAATTTAGAATCTATGACTTTATAGTGTGTTTTTCTCTTCCTTTCTTAAAACTCCCTTCAAATATTTAATGTTACTGTAAACAAAAAAAAAAAAGTGTGTTTCCTTTCTTATAAGAAAAAAAAACAACATACAACTCCTTTTGGGGATGAAGTTACCGATTTTGAACATGTCAAGTTGGCATTGGTGCTATGTTCTCATTATGTCTCCAAGCTTGGTACTTGTCTGGGTACTATGAGCACAGAAAGGAAGTGATGGTGGCAGAATGTTGAGAGAAGATGCTATCAACCTACAAGAATCTTCTTCAGTTTCAGTCTCTGCTGAATATTATGCTGCAGTAAGAAACCTCTACATCAGTTATGTTGCTCCTCAGTGAGCAAAAAACATGGCTAACACATTTTAAATCCTTTAAATTCACTGAGTTTGAGACATGACATTTAGGGTATGCATAGTTGAGTTTCTGAAGGACCTTTTTAATAGACAACTCTTTTGTAGCAGCAGCTACCATCAAGCCTAACAGTGTGAGAGCCAAAATCAGCAAGCTGCAAGCAAACCTTCCCCACAGGAGGGACTCCTGCTTTTCCCCATTGCATAAAGATGACACAGAAGCCTCACTTCAATGTGTTATCTGTCCTGAAGTCAAAAAAAGGGCACTTACACTGAAATTAGAGAAGCTGAGTGCAGCTCTCTGCACATCCAATTAAGAGTAGCAACATGCTTCAATTGGTACCAGCTGACTCCAGACTGAGCATAAAGGACTCTGGAAAGGTTCCACTACTCCACACTGAAGCCTGAAACTGCATCTGCACTGCACCTCACATGCAGCTGCCTAGTACAGAAATACCCACACGTATTGCAAGAACTTCTTAAGATCTGGGAGGAAAGTTTGTTTGGGCAGATTTTGGTTGGGGCTTTTTGGTTTGTTTGGGTGTTTTTGTTACTGTTGCTTTCAAAGACCCATCAAAACATCCCTAATAAATAGGCTTCAATTTCTAAATCACTATTCTAATAAACTTCATAGGATTATTTAACGTGTCCAGTTTAAATCTGCACAATTCAAAATCACTGCAGGCCACTAAGTGTATTGAATATCTATCAAATATGCAATAAAACTTGAACAGGGCTACAAAACTGTGAGCAAGTAAAATTTTATTATCCTCTCTGTAACCAGAAGAATGATTGATTGTACAAAGGTTCAGAATTTGAAGAATGACACAAAGAAAGAAGAACTAAAATTACAAACTTACCAATAGGTGATGAAATAAACACTTCAAAAGAGCGGGTAAAAATTTATTATCTGTTATCACAAGCAATCAACCTTTGGGCAGCTACAAGAGGGAATTTTTAATTTCAGGGAAATGTTCTGCTTCCTTTAATACTCTTGGAAACAAAGCAGGAAAAGTAAGCAAGTAAAGACACTTCTCTGAGTCCTAGGCACAAGTGCTTTACAACAGAGGGACACCAAGAAGGAAGAATATTTTGGCACAAGTTAAAAAATAAAAAAAAAAAAAAGAAGAAGAAGAAGAAGAGATTCTGTCATGGAAAGAAGATTTTCCTCTCTAATGTTCAATTGTGCTACCCTGTCTAGGAAAGAGAAGGGTTTTTCTTTCCAGGAGGGTTTTTGACAAATTATGTTGACATCACTACTCTCCTTAGTTCCTTTAGAAACCACCCTCAAATCGCATAAGATTTCTTCCTTCCAGACACTAAGTTAATAAGTTGATAAAACACAACTACATATGAAGAAAACAGTTTCCAGAATGAAAAAGGCAATTGCAGAACTAACTAAGAAACAAGTACCACCCAGTTATTGCACATGAAAAGTAGGATGTGAACAGGGAAGATGCACCCACTGAAAACTACTGCAGGGAAGAAAAATAATAATTATGTGGTACTAAATCCCTCTAATTCTTTAATCACTATTCATAAAAGACCTCCATGAAGGAACCAGTAGACCTATGTGACTTTCAAGATTCTTGGGCCACCTTCTCATTGAAATGACCAGAAAGAAGTGGCAGAATTCTAAAAAGAGAAAATTCACCTAAGACATACACAACAAATTAATTATAAGGGATAGAAAAGACTTAAGTATTTGTTATAAAACTTAACTTTGTGTGATGGTTTGGGTGTTCCCTGCCCGCCCCCCCCCCCCCACTTTAGAAATTACCCAGACTAGACTCAGCCATCTCTGGAAAGATGAATGAAGCTGTTTATTTACAGCTAGCACAATATACAAGCAGATATTTACAGTATACACAATTATATACAGAAATATACAAGGTAAAACACAACTCCCCTCCCAGAAAGCTGGGTCCCCAAGAGGGGCTCTCTACCACCCCTGCACCTTCCCCCTGCCCCTCTCAACCTTACCCCAGGAAGAATAGAGGCTCAGCCAAGAGGTTAAGAAGCAAAGGTGAGTGGAGTGCGTGTTAGAGAGATGCAGCTCAGTCAGCAGCCCAAAAGAGAGAGAAAATGGCAAGAGAGTTATCTAATGTTTTCATTTCTTGTTCAGCAAACTCCTCAGCAAGCCTTCTGAGGGAAGTAGACATCAACTTGGATTTCCTTTCACAGCCTATAATCTAGTTGTCATAAAACATTCTAGCTTGCTTCAAACTAGCACACTTTGCTTAGAGGTCATTGCAACATGAAAAGTATTTATTGTAGATTTTTCAACATGAATTAAAAAAACTCTGACTTCCTTCTCTTTCTGCCTTCCTAAGCAGGACTAACTTACATGCTTTCACAATACATGGTTTTAAAAAATGGAACTGCAATAGTGACTGAAAAATAATTAAGTCAAAATAATACAACTAAACAAGTAACTAAATTGCCATCTTGAGCCAACAAGCTGAGAATCTGCCTTCAAAAACAGAACAGGAGTGGGAGAATTGCTTGAAAAAATCTAAATTTTAATTGAAGAGACAGAGCAGAAGGAATGTAAGTCGCATGGATTTTAGAAAGGTCACCAAGTCTTTGCTTCTTCCTCCATTCCCTTTCTGCTCTTCTTTCAGTCTTTTATTTCCCTCTGCACCACATAACTGAAAAGACCATTTGGTCCAAAGTCATTAAGTACAGTATTGGGGTGAGCCACATATGTGGATAGGGAACTGGCTTAAATGTCACAGACAGAAGCTGTTTATGAGACCAAGCAGTCTGGGAGACAGGGATTAGTGGAGCACCACAAGCATCAGTGTTAGGCCCATTTTTTGTTCATTTTATATATCAGTGACCTCGGACATGAAATATGTATGAAGGTGAAAGAATTTGCTGATGAAACAAAACCGGAGAATAGAGCTTGTAAAGACAAAACGAGAATGGCAATAAAATTCTGAATGACAAATAGCCTAGGATCACAGGCTGATACTGTTAGTGGTTTCACTGGCATCTGCAATTCATTGTAAAGAACGATAAGGCTATGAGATGACAAAAAAATAATAAGAAGGTAGTGTTCTCTTAATGGCTGTATGCCACAAAACTTTGAACAGGAAGTGAATATGGTCCTGGTACTGGAAAGAACTTCAAAACCATCTGCAGAAGGATTAAGAGTTTTTAAATTAATACAGCAAGAGATTCTAGATAGATAACCAAGAGTAAGACTCTGAATAAATCATTCTAATACAGCATAGGGGCTTTCAAGGCACATTTGGAATGCAGTCACAGTTCTTGTCCCTTTAGTATAAGAATACTGTAGGAATGAAAATATTAAAAGGGGATCCAGAATGTTACAGCGCCTCTAAAAATGTAGTTCACAAGAGTGAGCAGCTAGTAGCCTTTAAAAACATCCTAGGAGATTAAAATATTTTGGAAACAGATGAAATATTGAAGCATCTATAAGGCAAAGAATACAACCACCCAAAGTAAAGGAAGCATAGTGACTTGAATACAATTTAGGAAAGCTATTTCCCTCAACAAATCTATTCACTGATTATGTGAACTGGAGAGGAAAAGTAACAATTACGACAACCATGATCCTCAAAACAACTGTGTCAAGTGATGATCAGAAGTGCTGGATGTCAATCAGCAGTGCTGTTGTGTCAAAGTAATTTCACATCATGTTACATGGACAACCTGACTGATGATGGTCAGCACCATAGTTACCCAGAAAAAAAAAATAAAAGACAAAGATTAGAATGAATAACTCATCTACTCCCACTGCATGTTTGTCCAAACCTATAACAACAGCATAGATACTCCTTGAACAAAACATTATCAACGGACTTTGGAAATTGCAAGAGTTGTTTATGACTTAACTAACATACTTTGTCATAGCACATCCTGTGACATCACACACAAGGACTGCCAGGTACCACTCACTGTCATAGCTTGCTAGCTCCTTCACAAACAGCCTTGCTTCTTTTATCCAGGTACGATCAGATTCTTCCTGGTAGTCAAGGACTTACACTAGTTTCAGATTGACCCTCAGTTGGTTACACATAGCAAATTGACTGATCCTCAGGTGTTAAGACATTACTATGATAAGTGGCCAGATTTATAAAATATTACACAATTTTTGTTGAATGCAGCTATTTTTTTTTCAATCTACTGTTTTCTTACCCAGAATGGATACCAGCTACGATAACTACCAAAACTCAGTTTCATATCATTAGAATATTATCAACTTTCAGGATGTTTGAGAACCTGACAAGAAATAAATTTCCAAGCATTTTCACTAAAACCAAAATCACAAATAGCAAAGTTAGTCTTGGAAATATAACTTGTCTTTTTAAAGTGACTCTTTACTAACTACAACAGATCAGAATCCCAAATAATAAAAAGAAAAAGGATTTTTTAAAAGGCAAGAATAAAACAAACAAAAAGGAACTTGAACTGAATTAGGAGACAAGAGTTCACTTGATTTGATAACCACCTGCAAATACACAGGTTGTGTTACTGCCATCTGCATTAATTAACCAAACATGACTAACCCCCATTAGCTCTAATACAGTCTCAGAGGAATTCAACAGCAATACCATTGCTTGAAGTGACAAAGGCAAACGAGAAACATAGAACTGAAAGAGTTATTACTTAGATGTACTGGCGATTTTTTTTTTTATCCCTCACAGGGAAAGCATGTAGTGCTGCAAGACTAAGGAGTTCAGAATACACCACTCTTGCCTTAAAGGCTTTCCCAACATTACAGGCCAAACAATTATTACAGTAAATATAGATTTTTGGGGAATCCATTGCTGCACAGGCTCTCCTGCATTTGATCTGTCTCCTGGGCCAAGAAGAGATAGCTGGCTCAAAAACAGAAGTGGAACCAGTAAACAATCAGAGCTGGCAGAATCAACTGGACAATCATAGATACTAGCAAACTGAAAAGGTAAGCAGCCTATTCCTCAGAGAGTGAGGACAAGTCTTACTGGAACAGGAGAGTAACAGTTGTAATAGTTGTCAGAAAACAAACATAGAAGAAAACCCAAGCCAATGACCTTATGTAAGGCTTAGAAATACTGACCATGTAAAAACTGCACAGCAGCAGTGAACTGGACTTGCTAAATGGTGTTGCCCACTATAGAGAATAACTGTACTCCCTAAATAAATTATTTCATTTTACTCAGAAGGAAGAAGAACTATTTTGCTACTGATGATTCTCATTTGTATTGCAGTTCTGCTACATATCTTCCATAATTAGTGTTAACATGTTACCTATTGCAATGCCTTCTTTTCTACATCAGGTCTGGATTTCCAAGCCATAGCAGTAAATATTGTGTATCTGATAAGCAGAATCACGTGCTAAGACCCTATATCATTACCACTGCCTTTATAACAAAACAGTTTAATTGGACAGAGGATAGTATCAGGGGTCTAGTGGTAAAATGGATGAGATCATTTATGCTCTTTATCATGGCCATTACCATATCACACATATACCTAAAATAGGAAATAAAACAAGGTTCCTCTCACAGTCTAGAGTGATTTCCACTTGCTTTATATCAACGTAAATTACTTCATTAAGGTGCAAAGGTCTAGCAATTCAGTACCTAAGTATATTAAGATTGTCCCTATGTAAGCTGACAGAAGTGCTGCCACCACTGCGCCTGCAGGGAGAAAGCATCACTGCGGAGCACAAATAACCCTCCAGAGATGTTTGCTTACAGCCAAGCAAGCGTAAGAGACTAGAACTAGTGAAACTGAACAGACCTGTCAAAAGCTCAAGAGGTTCGGATCAGAAGATACATGAAAGCTGCTCTAAAATGCATTATGAGGTGCTAAATACAGTACAAAATGAGTGTTTGGGAGAGGGAAAAGAAGTGCATGTCTGTAAAGGGCTAGGACTTAATTTTCAGTTTTAACACAGATGTTATCTTACTCTTTTCCATCTTCCTTATGGATCACTTATATTTCCTGCAAGACAGTGAAAAGTTTTTCATTCTATGGCAACAGATCCTTAAGACCATCTCTCTGGTATATATGTTTTAACATATTTTAAATGCTTATCATCATCAACATTGAACTGAAAGTACTCATTATATATCTTACTAGTTTGTAAGTGGACTGTTACCTCCACATTTGTCTTCAAAAAACACCCACTCTAGGATCTGTCTGTAAGCTCCTTCCCTCATTTTCCCTCTCACCATAATTCATAATAGCTTCTCAGTAACTCACTCACCTTTTCCCTGTACCATGAACACGGAGGGAGGAAGACCAGTGAGAGACTGTGAAAGGAGCTGTTGCCTTTAGGTGTAGCATGAGGCTGCTGAGAGAGACATTTTCCTTTATCCTATTCCACCAGCTTCAGTTCACAAGACTGGATGTAGACTGGAGGAATGAGAAGTCCATCACTCCACTGCCTTACTGCCTTGTGCAGTAATCATAGCAGCCCCTTTTTTCCTGTCTTTGTACTGCTGGTAGCTGATCATGCAGCTTGTATTCATCCATTTTTTTTCTAAGTGACTACTCTCTGAATGTTAAACCAGCATATCCTTGATGGTGCAAGCTGGTTAAATCACCCACAAGTTCTTCTACAGATAACTCATATTACATATCCTTTCAACAAACTGCATACTACCAAGAACAGTTTCATCACCTCACATATGAAAGTTCTTAATCAAATTATTTGTCATTTTAAAATATTTTTAGGAAGTAAAAATATATTTTGTCAGCTTAAGGATGGCTTTCCAAGATATCACTTAATCCTCTACAGCAGAGAGAACTAGAACAAATCTGTTACATATTACAAGACTGTCACCTCTTAACAGAAATTGAAGCTTTACCTAGAACTCACTAAATATTAAAACAATCTGTCAAGGGGAAAATCACTTCCCATACAGATAAGGCACACAGTAGAGGGCCCACTGTAGGACTAACAAACTTAGCCCCAAAAAACACATTATTAACACCGATGGTGAAAGTGACACCACAGCAAAACAAGCAGCATTCGAGAAATGAAGGCAAGGAGAAACAAAAAAAGAAAGAACCCCAACCCCGTTAAACATACTCATTTTCTGCTTGCATGTTTCCAGAGATAATCCTGATTGCAGAGTTAACTACTCAAGTAGCTTTTGGTAAGCTGGAAGCAATTTTAGATTCTTTCAGTTTCCTTGATAAACTGGTGATTCAATATGCCAGCATATGAGTGATGAATTTCAGTGGTTTCAGAAAGAATCTTACAGTATATTATACATGTCATAACAATCCCACACTCTCCAGAAGTTAGTAGTCATGGAATATATCACACAGTTTGACAAGCAAATCTCTCAACAAGATCTACGTTTATCTCCTATGACCTACAAAGCAACTCTTATCACAACAAATGGAGCAAGCCCAGCACATCTCAACATAAAGACAGATTGAGACAAATCTATCTACTTTAAAGCACAGCCTCGAAGGACTATCAAAGTAAGCTAAAGATATATATGCTCTCCCACAGCACGATTTTTAAATCTATCTTAACTCAAACTAGTATGTTCACAGCTAGAGGGGGAAAAAACCAAAGGAGAGAGAAAAAAAAAAAAGAGCCTGAAAAGTGCCAGGAACTAATTAGGAAACAGATAAGATCTAAGGTTTTACATCCCATATACTGTACTAAACAGCACCCTAATAGAAGGTTAAAGTCAACAATAATTTCTGCCAGAAGTAACCAAGGAAACCACTTATCTAAGTGCATACATGAAGGGAGATAGCAAAGCAAATGGACTCAAATCCAAACTCAAAAAACTTGGACAGCTAACTGCAACAAGCCTCCAAAAGATGCAGCTGTTTGGAGAAATGGCTTATACATATTTATTGAAACTTTTTTTTTTTTTGGTCTAAAAATCCCTTTGAGAATGGAGCAGATTCTCATACAGCACTAACAATAGGCGAACAGTCAATACAGGTCACGAGACAGCACTATTCATAGCTAGTCAGGATTCATGTTTTGGTAAGTCACGGATCTTTGGCAAGTGTTGTTTAACGGGGTCTGAAAGATTTCACAATGATTGGGTGAATAGTCTCAAATAGTCAACATCACTCTGAAAAAAAACCCAACTCTGAGAAATTGCAAATGGAACAAGCATCAGTTTGTACATCCACCTAGAGTGACGTAAATCCAGCCTGTTCAGCCCTGCATGGTAGCACAGTAGTCCAGTAAGCACACAGAGTCTCATATTCTGGATGGCAAATTCCAATTGCCATTGTAACAAACTTTTGTCTTGAATAGATAAGTATGACACTGAGAGCACCCTCATAAGGTGTTAGAAATACAGGGCTGAGAGCAGCTAGCAAACCTTTAGGCAACAGGAACTGAAGGATGACTTTTTGGTTATTTGCAGCACTGCACTACAAGCTTTCTTTGTGGATCTCCAAATGTTTTTATAATCTCAAAAGTTAATTCTACATAAGACATTCTAGAGCTAACCTTAAGAACCTCCTGCAAACTGTTAATACAGAACACACGCACTACTAATATAAATTACCGTTTGTTAATACACAGAATTGCACAGAGAACCTATTTCTATCCATGACCCAATACCACTACTGGCAAACAACTGAAAGTACTCTCATAGGAGCATGAGCATGTCTGAATGAAAGGATCATGCCCTCATGTCTTGCTAAGACTTTGTCATCTACCTGCCCTTAGAAAGATTAAATTTGTCTGGATTATGAAGAATTTCTTACTAATCAAATATTAAGGTTATTAAAAAGTGGCTCAGGACAGAACCAGCAGAAAGAGTTGGGAGATTTGGGTTTTCTTAGGGTTAACCACAATGCTGCATGGGTCAGTTTTTCCTTATATTATCCATGTCATTTGATAATTTACTTTAAATTATATAAAACTTTCAGACCACTGTCAATTAATCCATGCATAGAGATTACATACATGCTAGCATCAGAATACAAACTGCAACACTGGTCACACATTCTGAGATCTGTTGGGCAATGAGCACTTAAAATTAGCTGCTCTATATTTGGCTGCACCATAATTAGATTGCAGTTAGGAGCTTCTTGGGGATTGAGACTTTTTGGGTTGGTTAGCATTAGTGGAGTTTTTTGTCAGGTTTTTTTTTGTTTATTTGCTTGTTTGGGATTTTTTTGGGGGGGTTTCTTGTTTTGTTTTTGAGATAACAGCACCACAGCTGCATTGGAATCGAAAGGAGAAAGAGAGATTTCTCCATGCAAATTCACAAGCAGAGGGAACACCTTTCAACAACTTCAAGACCAGCTGCACAGCTAGTTTGCCAAACTACTGTTTTTGTTTTGGTTTTTTAATGAAAGAATAAATAATAAATACTGTTTTACAACCATATGTGACCATCCTCCAAATTCTATCTGGCTGATAATTTGGAATGGGATGTCACTGCCTCCGTGCATTTATCTGTTTGGTAGAAGTAGGGAAAAAGTCAAATTGCAACAAAGATGGAGTAGAAATCGGTGGGGATCTATGTCTAATTCACAAGACAATGACACAGATAGGGGAAGACAAAAAGAGATGTTGATGCATCAGGGAAAAAAAGGAAGAAAGACAGTTGCAAGTATATTTCTGGAGGGTAAAAGAAAAGACATCTAGATTGCTCATTTTTT
Organism: Pogoniulus pusillus; assembly: GCF_015220805.1. NCBI lineage: Eukaryota > Metazoa > Chordata > Aves > Piciformes > Lybiidae > Pogoniulus > Pogoniulus pusillus. Next base: position 16,949,413 of record NC_087283.1, read on the forward strand.
GGCCTAATGAATAAATCATTTTAGTTTCTCCTCTCCCTCCCCCCCCCCCCCCCCCCCCGCCCCATGCACCTGCTGCTTTGAAAAGCTCCTTCCACAACCAACAACTGAACAGCAAATGCTGCACAATGACTCAAATGTTGCTGGAACCATGCCAGCAAAAATTACCACTCTTCAACCAAGATAAACATCATATTACTTCATTACCCTTTTAAAACATATGCAAATTAAATCCATTATTCTTTTTTCTTACAGAAAAGAAGTTCCTTTGGCTGGAATGCAACTTCTCCCTTTGTCATCATTGACCATGAATGGATGAACTTCATGTAGATGATGTCCATTTCCCATCTTTGAATCAAACATTAATACCATTTGACAGTAATAAATAACATTTATCACAATAGGGATCTACTAATGATTTTCCCACTAAGCTGGCTCATCAGAACCTATCAGCTGACAACTGCATAAATGAGATTAGCATAACAGCTGCCTATGACAAATGTATCTAAATCACTTTAATGCCAGCTAGCTCTTTGATCTCCCTATCACATTGTTGCCAAAACTAAATCCATTTCTCCAAGATACATGTTGTTTATAACAGATACATGTGTATATTCCACACCATTATGTACTCCAGAGATTTCAGTAATTAAAAGAATTAAAAATATTGATTGGATACAGCCACTGTAAACTTGCAACACTGCACTTCAGAGTAGCATTCCACTGCCTACTTAATTCCTCCCCCCATAGCCCAATTGCAGGATTCGGTGTTAATAGCTGTGTGTTTCTCTGGCACAAAATGCATGTGTTAATGTAAATATGTGTATTAGCTTCTCTCTGTGACTATTGCTTACAACTCCAACTAATTCCCAGTAATATGCTACTTGGTTCTATGCACACATCGTTGTGTCTGTATAAAAGGAAAAGCAACAGAGAAAGCAAGCCTTGCTGGTAGAGCATTGTATTCGTGGGTTTATTATTATTACAAACAAGGCCTATGAGACTGCCATGCAAACTCATGAAAACAAATATCAGAGCAAACCCAAAGCCAACAGCTCTTGTTGTGCCTCTAAAACAACATTTTCAAAAAGCACTCCAACTTTCAGACATTCCTTCAGTGGAAAGTCAATGTTCCTCTATGTGAATTCAGATTGTCAGAGTTCTTTAAACCCTTAAGGGTACATAGATGTCTTCCTTGATGTCTAAAACACAAGGTAGAAGATGCCCTTAGACATTACAAAACAACCCAGTAAAAAACCTAACTTGGTCTATTGTAGCATGGGCTTAATCTGACTGCATACAAAGCAGCACAGGAACAAAGTGAAGAACAAGGGGGAAACACTAACAATTACTGTTTTTCCTGAGTGTCTATTCAAGCTGTTTTACTGCACTTCAAAAAAAAAAAACTTTCTCAACTATGGTGCAGGTACTTTTTAAGTGTTTATTTGGATCTGGTGGCACACAGACATTTCATCTACAGTTTTGAGCCATTTTGGAGCCACTAATCTCTTAAAATCTGAAGAATCTCCACTGATTTCCTTAAGAGTGGATCAAGCTTTTGATGATTTCACATACGAAGTAACATCAGGCACACCTACACTTGAGTGTCATGATTTAAAACCTAACTGTGTGTGCATCCTTCCTGGTCTGCTCAGCTTTTTAGAACTTAAGATTAGAAAACACTATTTTCCCAGCAGTGTTTTCAGGCAAATTCTAAACAGAGATTTTTCATAAGTCATTACACTTGAATCCTCTTAATGCTAATTCTGTGAATCAACAGAAGGCAAACTGGGTATCTATACTGCATTTAACATTACAGTATACATCCTCTTACCCAATCAGCTAAATAAATTTTGAAACATGAACATTTTGACTTCCACTGAGAATTGCTATCAAGTGGCAGCAGATCTCAGTTTTCCTAGAAGCAACACCAGTTTATGGTGGAAAGGGTTTCTAAATTTATGTTCCTAAATGGTAGTTGTGAAGGTTTTGCATAAGCATGGAAAATGTGCAAGTATGAGAACTAATGAGATGGCATGCTGCAAAAAGAAAATATTCCAGTTACAGCACGCTGTAGCAAATATCTTGTTTTCAACGTGGTAACATTCACCAGCACTTTGTTCTTTCTTGCATTTCAATTAAAATTCATGGGATGCTTTCTCCACATATTTTTCAAGTCTGCCTGCATTTTCCATATCTTATAAAAATTTCTGGCCATTATTTTTCATGTAAAATGAACAGAAAGTATAATCTTTTGTCCAAGGCTTTTGTTTTGTGAAGCAGGCCATTTTTCATGGATGAAACTGAGGCACACATTTTCAGTTTTGACAGTATTCCTTATCATTCCCCCCCGTTAGCATTGTCACCTTTCATTATTTAATTCTGAAGTACAAGGAAGGCTGATTTATACCCATGATGTATAATTACAGGCAGATGGAGGACTTAGAATGTAGAAACACAGAACTAGGGCTGTAGCTTCCCCTGAAAAGTCCTGTGTGCCACCAGCTGAAAACAAAAAGCCAAACAATTTTAACTAAATGAATCCATGCTGTTGTAAACGCTGAGTTAATGAAAGTGAATACAAAAGTAATATAGTGCATTGGTTGTGGTTGCAAGGTAATTTAAAATGTTTTCAAGTACAAACGATGATATGTGATTGCATTAATCAAATTCATCTTAGAATGTGTCAATGGTCATAAACACCTTTCTTTCCTTAACCTCCACTTTATATGAAATCACTTGGACTCAAGTCCACTCTGCATTTTGAAGAGAAACACTTGCTGCAGTTCTTTCATATGATAATGTGTAATATATTTTCAGCTGCCTTTTTAAATTTTAAACAAATGGAAGGCTTATTAAGAAGATATCATAATTACATGCAGCTATTTTACTAGCTCTTATCTAAGGCAAAAGCAAGCAATTAGTTGAGAACATAAATTCATTCAACACACTTACTAAACATGAAAGAACAGACTAGGCAGAGAAGATAGGACCATTTTACTGTTTCATCTTCTCTTAAAACAAACACAAAGCTTATTCTAGTAGGTTTAACATACCTAAAAACTAGATCTTTTATTTAAAAAAATCAACTAATCTTACACAAGGTTTTGACTATTTAGCAAATGCCCAAAACTACCTAAACAGTTACCCTAGTAGTCTTTGATGGAGCATAGCTGCTTTGAAAAACAGAAGTTGTTACTGTCTGTAATGGAAGGGTAATTAATGTGAGATGATTTTTTAAAATTTATTTATTAATTTTGGTATTCAGGAGTCTCACCCCCTCCGACCACTAATTTTAATAGTAATTAGGTTCTTCTGCAATGGCTATGGAAACAATACATCAAGGAAAAACTACATCTAGAAACAGCTAGCAAAAAATAAAAACACTGAACTCAACTGAAGGAAAGGTTCTTGCAGTCAAGATACTGCTTGCCCACTAGATGGATGCAGGAAGGGCCTTTCTGATGATGGCAGAAGGCAGTTGGTGAATAACAAGAGCCTCTAGGTTTTTACTCACAAAATATTAGTCTCCTCATTCCTTGGGACTGACTACAGCTTCTAGACAGTACCCCAAACACATTCAGGAAATTGTCAGTGTCATCTCAGCTGCTGAGGCTAAGACAGGGTGCTGGACAAAGGAGACAGATGATCTCTGACATTACCCTGGCGCCTCCGGATATCTGTGTGTACTGCCAGGACTCCTCGTCTTGGCAGGTGTAGGCAGGATATCTTGCAACACATAGCCTTGGTACAATGTAACACTGGCTATGCAGGCCAATCGCATGGAGGCAATTATGCCTGTTCCTGGTAAATTCAAATCAGTTGCCAGGCAGTTCAGCAGAGTTACCTTACAGCAGAGCAAAGCATGATGCTGAAGAATGCAATGGCAGAATCACTGGCGGAAGCGGAGAGCAATGGTGGCAGCAGCAAACAAGCATGAATACAACAGCAAAACACGGTGTGCTATCTGCTCATCTCTTTTTATCAATATACCCTGAGACTAAAAGGACTTTGGACGCAGAATAACCCATCAGAACGGCAGTTATCTAAGCTTGACCGTATTAGGTGAAACCATAGGCTTGCTTAACCCAAATTTGGGAAAAACACAGGCCTTACATGAGGCAAGTAAAAGCCAAGTACATGTACCTTGTTTGCCACAGGATGTTAACAGGAACAAAACAAGTCTGGGCAAGACAGAGTCCTCACACTCACAATCCCCAGGTTCTTTGTCCTCTCCTGTGTTTGCTTCTCCCCATAGCAGAAGGAGGAAGAGCAGGAAAGCCTGTCTGGGCAAGCCAGGAAATGTTCAGGTCTATTTTGGCCTATTTAGGTCTACCGCAACTCTGTCATAATGAAGAAGACATTACTGGTGCAAGCGGTCATCAGTTCAGTTCAAAGCCACTTGGACGTGTTTCTGTGTGATCTGGTACGTGTGATCCTGCTCTGCAAGGAGGTTGGACTAGATGATCTTTTGAGATCACTTCCAACCCCTGACATTCTGTGATTCATTGGACTTCCTCCTAGAGCAAAGATCATTCTTCTGGTTCAGAATACTATCCCCTTGCATTATTCATTTTTAAGTCCTGTAATCCAAAATGCAGCCAATATGAAACGGCTACTCGTATCCTGGCTTTACCCTTCACATTTCCATTTCATGCACAAAAGTCTGTTAAAATTGATTTGAGACATACAGAAGTACTAACTACCTCCCTTTTGTCACATTGGTAACCAAAACAAAGTAGAAGACTATTGAAAACAAGATGTATTTTGCTACACTGGGAGCATATGCCTAGAACATTCTCACATGTTTAAGACAACACCTAAATGCAAATCCTTTTTCTCTAGAGAGAATGACAGCATATTTGTGCTGGAATGTATTTGTTAATGTTTTTTAAACCAGCAGAAAAATAACTGTTTTTCTAGCACAAGCATTTGGCAGGCAAATAAGGCTGAACAATACTTCATCTTTTTGCAGTTGTCTTCACTTGCAAATCTCAGTAATAATAATTCCTTTTGGAGAAACAGTCTAATGATTTTTTTCCCCCTCTTGTCATCGATTGGGCTCTGAATGTTTCTTTTAATGAATACAACATAATTCATGCGCAGTCACTCCTGAACCCAGCACATTCATAATTAGAGACAATTTTGCACCTGCTCTTATGGGTAGATGCTGTTCACTTCAATTTAACTTGATACCTTGATTATTCATTGGAAACTGCAGGAGATGTTGATTATTTTGCCTGTTTCCTGAATAGAACATTGCAGCCACAACTGAATAGATACCCAAAAGAAGCATTTTCAAGCATTTTCTAACAATTGACACTTTAACCAAGCAGGGTGCACATTGTGTACATATATACATGTATTACATTCATGAACATCACCCTTCATATGGTGGTAGTATTTCATATGCTTAAAGCTCATCAGGATAATAAGTGTAGCCACATTTTTAAGTCAGTCTGCTAGGTAAAGTTAGACTTATTATGCATGGCTTTATGCAAGAGGTGATCCTGCTGGATTATGTATCTGACTACCTCCAATACCTGTCCTACTGCAAAGACATGTTTGAATTTTGAATGCTAAATGTAAAGTGTGAGCTGGCAAAAGTTCTTTGTGGTTGAAAGAAGAGACATACAACATAAAGAAGAATTAAGCATAATCATGCCAGATGCATGTGTATTCATGGCTGCAATTTTCTTTTTCCTCTCTTCCATATGCTACCACACTCAAAGACACAGCACATATCTGGTCATTTAAACATGTTTTTGTTCTCTAAACTTATCTCCTGATTTCTTCTACAGGCACAAACAGCAGCACATTCAAAGAGGAGGGAAAAGATAGATCTTGTGAATACGGATTAAAAAAACCCAAACATACAACCTATCAAATGTTTCATAAACTCAGAAAATGAGTGGGCTAGTAAAATTTCTGCATGAGCACAAGACAACAGAAGAGAATATATTTTGAGTAGTGCTGACAGGTCAGTTTACCCTCTAGGAAGAGCTGGCAAGGCACCAGAGATTCTATTCCCAAAAGTGGACTGGCATGTGAGACATCTCTAGAGCCATCCTGGGTCAGCTGTGAAACTGCAGTGCAGTACACCATTTGGCTCTCAAGGTATTTTCAATTATGTTTTTCACTCTAGGCATGCAAATCCTAAAAACACAGAGACCACTACTGGTTGATTATTCCATCTATCATCAGTAATCAGGGTTATGAAAGGCTTGTTAGTTTATTTTATTTCACTATCAGGGATATTAGCTTTCCTCTAATGCTTTTCACTCTACTCCAAAAATCAAGGCAATGATCAAATCATCACTGTTGAGATTCTTCTCTGCTTTGACCAAGGAAATCATACAGTGTATACAGATGATATTTCAACTGCACAATTTTGTCTCTTCTCAACTTTGTTGCATAAAACTTCCAGTAAGAGGAAAGTTAACTTAATGAGGACTACAAAAGCAAAACACACAGGAGCAAGCAGGTATTTTAAAATAAATCTGATTTTCCTGACTCAGCTCATATCCTTAATAATCTTTATGACTCTCTAGATGACTGCTAGAATATTAATGAAAAATGCTATCATTTTGCAGTTATACAGATATAAGGGGAGTTACACAATAAAGAACTTTTCTTTTAAGTACTAAGAACATATACTTAAGTAGATAAAGAATTAACAGCATACATGAGCACATCATGATCTTTTTCATAAATCATCACTTTTGGGATCTCTAAATTATCAGAGCACATAATTCTTGAACAGGTAACAATGTCAGTGTCAACCGGGAACATAGCTCAGGACTACTGCCTTCCAGTAAACAAGTATCGGGAACATAATCTAGGCATTACCTTCACCTAGCATGTTATTTTAACCACAAGACAATCCTTTCTGTGACAAAACATTCATCTGAACACAAACTGAGTTTTATCAAACCAATTGTCCATACCTTGCAGCAGCTAGTAAAGTCCTTATAAGCCACTAAGAAACATACTGTATGTGCTAGAGAGATACAGAGAACTTTATGTTGAGTGCGTATTAGTGTCAGAGAACATTTGCTCCATGGTGCTCTAGAAGCCAGAATGAAACTGAGTTGAGGGTGCCAGGTAAGGCCCTACCAGCACCTCATGATAGCTTGCATTCTTGATCAGCCCTTGTGCCAGTGGAACCCTCCTACAGGTTGTGAAGCCATGCTATGGTGTCTATGTCATACTATATATTCAATAGATAAATTAAGGCAAAGAATCCCATACTAGCAATCAGCACACATACTCAAACCTATGGAGATCTTTCCTCTACAAGAAAGTGGTTTCTTTACAAAGAAAGCTCACAGGTACTACAATCACACTTTTCAGACAGTCATAATGCCCACTATGCTCACTGTGCTTGAGAATTTTTACTTCATTGCTCAGAACAGTATTTGTGGCATCAAACTAAGATATTTAAGACTTGTTGAAACAGAAAACTGTACATACACAATATCAGTCTAAAGTAGCCTGGGCAGCAGATTGTGCTCACAGGCTAGCTCAGCATTAGAAATTTAAGTGTCATATAGAAAATGAATTTGTATTCTTCAGAATTGTTTCCATGAGTGATTTTAATGAACACAAACCCACTGAATATAAAATAAAAATACTGGAGAATAGGACACTTGCACTTCAAGCTCCTAATAAATCTATTTAGAAGTGTTTTCTGCTGACTCAAGAATTCATTATATGGGTTAGAATTCAGTTTTAGCATACAACAAAAAGAATATGAATGTCACATCTTAAATTCTGTTAGGATGCTGGAATTGAAATCCAGTTTATTTCTGATCTGGACTATAAACAATTTGAAAGGATTTAGAAACACCTCAAGACACAAAGAAATCACCATCTTTGTTCCTGTAATATGGCCATGGATAAGTCCTCAGGAAAAATATTTCCATCCATTTTCAATCATGTAAACACATGTCAATTGTTCAAAACTGTGGGAGAAAGACAAGCTGCTTCTCCCACTTCATCTGTTGTTCAGAAAGTTGCTGCTTTGTCTTTAGAGCTCTGCTGATGCTGCTTTCAGCAAGCCAGTATGCCATTGTTATAGCTGTCTTTTCATATGCCTCCAGGGACTGAAGGATGGTGCAGATGGTAAACAAACATGCTTTATGGTCTTGAAGCTTAGACTATGAAATTCAGATTTTCTTTTCCTTTCTGGAAAGCAACTAAAGCAAACAAATTAGTAAAATTTATTATCAAGGTATCTCTTAGTCCTGTGCAGCTCCTCTAATATGGCACTAGCTACCACAGATATTCCCCCTCAGTCTCAGAAAGCTGAATGTCAAGTGTGGAACAGTCTTTCTGCACCTACATTTCCCCCAAGTATTTGATTTTACTTACATTGTATAGATAAAAGTCAAGAGTTCTAATGAACTTGAATTTTAAATCCTAAAGCTTTATATCATATGCATCCTATTCACATGAAGGACATGGTATAAATGTTTGAATTAATATACACCAGTCCAGTTCACAACTGGACTGACAGAACAGACACATGCTTCCTCAATTGCATTCTGTAGCCAGCTCATCTGAGACTATTTATTCCTGATGGGATGCTATTAGTCCTATCAGAAGTCTAAGTCACCATCAAAGACAATGACAAATTAATACTTTGAATTTTACCAACAACTATTTATCTACCTGACCAACCTAGAATCATTTTGTTTGGAAGAGATCTGTAAGTCCAAGCATTAACACTCCAAGATCACTATAAACCACATCCCTAAGCACCTAGTTTACCCATCTTTTAAACACATCCAGAAATGGTGATTCCACCACTTCCTTAAGCACAGATCTAAGTAAGGGGATGTACTTGGAATGAAACGAGAGATTCTGGTCATCTATAATACTTTACAGGAAGACAGCTGTGAAACAAAAAATATCATTAGTATAATAACTGATTTTAACTTGTCACTACAACATATTCCAGGCTGGACACTTGCTGTCTAGTGTAATAAGCAGCACTGGAAACAGCTTCCTGGCAAGGTTGCTGCTCCTTATCAATGAACTGCAGGTGCAGAACACAACTTGAACCTCATCTTTGGAAGTCCATTCACTCAAAAGAGGTTCACAAATGTGATGCAGACCTAGGTAATGATAGTAGATCCTTGTGCTTTAGGATGTGAGCAGCATAGCCACAGCACTTATTAAAGCTACAAAAATCAGAGGAATTTCACAAATAAGATTAAGACAGCATTCTAAACACACAGAGAATTAGGCTGGTCCCCTTGACCCTTTGCATGCTCTTCAGAAGTGGCTCAGATGCCCAGGAGCCTACCTGCCACTGCTTAAATCTAAAAGCTCAAGAAATGACTTTCAGATTTGTTTTCTATTTTTCCTTATACAGTATTTCTCTGTGAGCGTCTGGAGACAATTTTGCACATAGTTACTCACTGCCCAAAGCTACTCATATCACTTGCAATACACACTGCTTTTTGCTTAGAAAAATTTTCTCACCCTACATCCAAGTAATCTATCAGTGTTTTCAGAGTAATAAATGTCCAGAACAAGCTCCTTTTATTCAGTCTCAGCACTGAAGTAGACTCATACAATAAAATGGTAAAGGTTTTTTCTACTATTGTTAGCTTTCATCTTGTATTTATCAGCGTGTCTTCAATTTCAACTCTAAATTACAGAGCTATGGCTTTCTGATAGGCACAATTGCCACTGCTCAGTTTACTACCTCCTGTCAGCCCTTGATCACTTCATGACTTATTCATCACAGTTCAAATTTATACCTTGTGCAGAGTGACCAAAGCCCAGAAAAAAAGAAGGCAGGCAGGAAAGGAGAGAAAAAGAAGAGTGCTGTGGTTAACTCTTTAGCAAGGAAAAGAAATGCTTGTATTGAAAAGATGTTAATATAGAACAGGTGACACTAACTGAATAAATAGTAAATTTGACCAGGACACTTTTGTCATTAACATGTTTTTCTGCAAACGTTCATCTTGAATTTGGCCCTTTGACACAAAGTTTTACTTTAAGACCACACAGAATTTCACTGTATTTCTAAGACCACACAGAATTTCACTGTATTTCTCCTTACCTCCTACAATTCAGACAACTTACACAAGATTTATACCTACATCAGTGTGTTATTAGAACACATATCTATGCAGGCTGAGCTGTCCCACTTCCTCAGGGTTTACACTGTTTGAGCAGGAGCTTCATGGAAGCCAAGATGATGAGAGCACTGTATGTCTGTTCACATCCTCCATTATTTAGTTGCTACTAGTGGAAGAGGCATTCAGGACAGATGTTTTGTGCACTGGTATGAGAACCTGAAGTGCGTGCTTTCAGGGCATTTGTGGCAAACATAACTATGTCTGGAGGTGTCCATACAACAGTTTCTCCTGTGCAACCACCCATCAACCTCATTCCCTTGTAACAATATGAGAAAGGATTTTTCAGAATGGTTCTGCAGAGAAAGGACCGTGAACAAACACCTGAGTTTCTAGAAGGCTGAGCAATTAAAGCTGTCTGTAAATCTTCCTAACAGACATGACCAAGCAACCTAACATGAGTTAACATAGGCAGATGGAATTATTTTTTGACAAAGCAGATATAGACTTTATTGCCTCAAATTTATATATAACTATTTCTGGTCTGAATTTAACTCAGCTTCTTACCTTCAGATCCTTTTAAGTATTATTTATTAAACTAAGTAAGAAAACTGCCAAGCACAGCTAAAAGATCCAAGTTACACACCAATGTTAACAGCACTATTTAAATAGGTCCAACGTATTCAAAGAGATAATCCATCTCAAGAGTACAGCATACATTCAGCTTATGAGGGCACCTTTTTCTTCCATTTCCTCTCAAATGGAAACTACATTTTCAAAGCTGGTCTTCAAAATGTCCAACCTCTGCTAGGAAACTGGGGAGGGAGCAGCTTGCTCACAGAAGTCCCCAGTCATTCACAGACACTTTTGGTGCTACCATCTGTTGTAAGCCAGTGTCACCACACAATCTCTCTGCACAACCAGCAGCTAAATCATTCTGTACAGACCTATAGGGCTCAAGTTAACATTCTGTGGGAGAACTGTGGAAGGTAATACACTGTCAAGTGAAAGGAATTTGAGTAAGACAGAGATCTTTGTGTTTTGGCTACACCTGTGTAAACCAACTAGTAGCTTCACTGAAAATACTATTTAGAGTACCTAGGTAGGATACAAACTTAAAAATACCTTTGAGCACATGAAAAATTGTATTCAAGTATTGCGTTACACAGACATATGCTGAAGAGACAAACATGCATTTTCTTTTGTCACACTACAATGCCAAAATAAAAGAATAGTATTGCAAAAAAACATAATTGGGTATTCCCAAAAACACCCCTCTGGAGCCTTATAAAAACACAACAGCCATATAGATTTATCTCTCATTCAGGAAACTGTTTACTTACTGTTTATTTTTCTCCTTACTCCCTCCTTAATTTATGTTTAAAGACCATTTGTGTGTGATACAGCAATTTCTTGTTTACCACTACTTTCTAAGCAGAACTAATCACAGATATCCATTTGTGTTAAGTACATTTCTCAGCATGTATCCTTCTCACATTCCGTAATAGTTATGCAAAAGCTAGAACAAGCAGCCACCTTAAGCGAGTTTCTATGTAACTGGGACAGTGGGATGTATTTTTCCATTACCATGCATGGTATATGTTATATCTGTTATTATACAGGTTCACATCCCCACATTTGTATTTTTTTATTGCTTTTTAAATATGCTCTCTGTAGTGACCTAAGTTACACTGAAAGCTGGCAAAATGAGGATAGACCTTGTGACTACTAGGTATGTCAATGAAACTGGAATACAACTGACAGCTGAGTGGCTATTCTCTATTGGTTACACCTAAACAGAAAGGTTACGGTATTCAGTTAGTGCATAGGTGTCATTTTGAAGCCACAGTAAACTCACACATTGCAGTAAGCCCAGCTAGGACAAGGAAGTGATTCTCTAGACTGAAGGAAAGCAAAGGAGAGAAGTTGAACAAATATGATGATTTTATTTATGCTCAGTATTATCCTGCTGTGCTACTCAGCAGATTTAGAACTTAAAGATGTGATACATCACGGAACTTCAATATACAAATAGTTAATTGTAATCAGAAAGTTACATTGATTGGAAAAATACACAACTAAAATATTTTTAAGGGTAACTTCCTAAAGGAATTAATAACAAGCACAGTAACAATAGCTTCCGTTTATCCACCTGAATTGAGTTCTACCTACACAATGGCATTTCCCTGTGGTGGTGATAACGCAGGATCTCTATCCCAACAGACTCTCCAGAGGCACAAGCTCTGAAAGCTCATGCAACTAGGAGGAAACAAAACTCTACTCTGTCATACCGTCTTTGAAAGCTTAGCTTTCTTTACAAGCTTGTCCAAGAGTTCATAAATAGGCTCACTGACAGCGCGAAAGAAGTTTGCTTGTAGCAGTTCAACTTAAGTGATATATAAGCATACTGAAACTCACAAAGAACACAAGCTCCAAGTTTAGAACAAACATCTTCACTACTTCGAACTGCTACGCATCTTGCCATCCTTCCAGTTAGAATCATCTTCTTCCCAGCTTAATTGTTTTAAGGGGTTCCCAGTGATTGCTCACAAGTGCCTGTTTTCAGGTTGGAATCCAATTAAGGCATCTCTAAAGCCCATTTATTATGATTTTACACTTATTTCAACTCATATAAAAACAATATTTGAAAGTTCAACTTTATAATACCACAGAATTGGCAGCAATTATTTTAGGTCCAGCTTGACTATAATACTCATCTCACGTGTGAAGGGACAAAGGTAACCTGCAAAAGGTTATTTTAATAACCAAAAAATCATTTCATGATTGATCATTATACATATCATACTACAGCATGAGATTATACATAATACCAGCATGAGAGGGCTTATAATAGCAATGAGAGCACTGCTCAGGGATTTTGCATGTAGAGGAAATAACTGTAATGAAAAAGGTGAAAAAAAATCATAGAAAAAAGGGCACAATTAAGGGTACCTTTTGAAATGAAAGAATAAAGACTCAGAAAGTGGTATATTTAAGTACTTTTAACTGTGTGAAACTTTCATATCCTGCTAAAGTCCTATTTTTTAATGAGACACCACAGATGAAAAGGGGACAGAAATAATTGTGAATGAACAATCACAGGAGTTCTTAAAAATCAGGAACATTTGAGGGGGTTTAGGCAAAAGCACTTAACAGAACTCTTCACTACAAAGGCTGAAAATGGTTTTCACATATAATGTCACTGTTGAAACAGCTGTAATTTCAACTCTATCTTTCATACAAAACCTATCTTAAAAAGTGCTATTGATCTAATAACTAAAATACATACATCTCACTAGAAACGCATGCAAAATACTTGCTTTGAACTCATCCAAGTCATTAGAAAATGCTTCAATTACAGCAATTATTCAAGAGATAGTGCAATTTCAAATTACTGCAAAATAATATGCACCTACTTATTTCAGGTTCAAATATTGTCTCACTGCATGAAAACTGTGGTTTAGATATTGTATGTACCCACATTTTTGACAGGTATTTCATTTAGAAAGTGCCTTGCATTCATTAGAATACAGCAGAGGAATAAAGTGCATAATCTACAATTCTTATAAGGCAAAGGGCATCTCAGAAAAAGATATTTCAATAGCAAATTGAGCTGCAAGAAAAATATGACAGTTCAATTCACAAAAGTGAAGAGATTCCATTTTAACCTACTTATTTCAATGCTTCACGAATGGGATTTAAGAATGGATGAGACAGTTTTAGGGATGTAACAATAAAATTACCACTAAAGAAAGAAGTAGACTTTCAAAACCTAAGTATTCAAAACCATGTATCTTGTCATTATTTCATCAGTACACAAATATTTCCCTTCTTGTACCTATTAAAAGCTGAACAGGTTAACACATAATAGGTGATGCAATGTATATCTCTTCTTCCCCAAATGAAAAGATGAAAGGAAAGGCTCAAAGAAGTCCTGTGTGATTCACAAATTTGGACACAGAAGTAGGCATAGGCCATCCCTTCATGAGGAACTAATTCCAACACAACTACTCTGTAACATACTACAAGAAATATAATCCAAGTTACCTTTTATCAGCTATATATTTATGAATATATAGATTAATATGCTATCCTTAAGAATAAAATGAAGCATCTGTTAAAGCTGCTACTCAATCATCATCATAACAAACTAGTCAATTACACTAGGTACAAAACAACTTCTACAGCTTCTCACTACAAACTAAATATAGCATCCCAAGGGAATCGGAGGGACTAATCTACTCAGTTTTTTAGCAGCCTTATGTTTTCCATAGTATTCTCTGAAGAGGAACTTGTTTTCAAGCAACACTTCATCACATAACCTACCATTTAGTAATAATGCCAACTCATGGTAAAGAGTATACAAACATTTAAGCACATCAGTTTTCTATTCACAGATTTTACAGAGTTTTACACACAGATGCAACACATGCATCAGATAAGCATTACAAAAGTATAAAGTGGAATTAAAGGACCTTCTAGTATTTTATAGTATTTGATATGGAGAGTATGTTTGCTCTTTTAAAAGATCCAGTAACAGAATAACCAAGACATTGAGTTTAATTATAGCACCATTGTTCAAAAATAACTCAACAAATGCTGTAGTGATCATACAAAATGGACACATCAAGACTGGATCGCAGCAGATGTATTTTTCACATACCTCATTCAACTGATAGGGTTCATGTAGGGAGCTCACCTCAACATTAGCACAACCAAATAATTACATTTTAAATGTCATCTGTAGATTAGGTGTAACTTTATTTGGAGAGAAAAAAAAAGCTTTTGAAATTTTTATTTAAAGGTTCCTTGTGAACTAGACCCCTACGATGAAATCCTTCTTACTCTCAAGTTATAGAATGTCATGACAACTCAAATATGTAGAATTATAGCCCACAATTCCATTCTGTTCATAGTGCTGACTTCCTTGAACGTTCTATTTTTACTTTAATTATTTTATTCTAGAGAATAGAGTGGTCAGATTTATTACTAAGGTGGACTCCAAAGGCAATAGCATTACAACTCCAACAAATGAATAAACCAATACATCCCTTCAAATCATAAAGCAACTAACTGCACCTGGTGATTATAGGTTAGAAAAACTAAAGCAGAAGAGCTCAAAAGGGATGTAACCATCTCTCTCCAGTAGAAAAAAGGCCATTTAATGCATACAGAAAACAGACGAGTGCTTTTAAATGGGTGCTCAAGTCCTGGAATGTACCAGTAACCCAATTTAGATAGAGTTAGGTTGTAGTCTTGACCCAATCAAATAATTTTATCACTCATACTAATTATTTTTCTTAAAAATGAGTATTTCACTCTTCATTTTCTCCCAATGACACTGGGGACAGACTTAAATGGCAGGTTAAATAGGTTAAGTTAGCCAAAATTATAGATGACAGTAAATATTCCCTGCACAGGTAACTGAATATCTTGAGAAAAAAAGAAGGGAAGGATAAGAAACTGGCAGATAAATTTATGTGGGGTTATCACTTGCTTCTATAATTAAGTAAAAACAAGCAAAAGCATCATCAGAAAAAAAAATAGCATGAAATCAATGTTTCATGTGTTATGACTTCTCAACATCTTGCACATTGCAAATTCCAAGTAAACATACAGAGCCTCAAAAGAGGTAGATAGAACCTAATTCTACACATCAGTGAAATGGAGCCACTTCTCAATTGGAATACTGCAGCAATTCAACAGCACACATCAGGTTTTAAGACAGGACATTAAAAATTACTGTTATTCATTTCAAATTGCTGTAGATAATTACAGAACATAATTGCAGAGCTGGAAATAGTCCAGATATGAAAGGTGCTAATACCTTTCATTTTGCAAAAAAAAGTTATGTGCTCTGTAATGATTGTAAGTATTATCCACAAGGCTTTTCATGCAGCCCAGTGTAAGGGACAAATTTATAGCCCATTTGAAGAAAAGAGCAAGGGATCTTATGACAATATAATTACTAACTGTAAGGAGAACTTAACTAAAAGTATTCCACCTAAGGAGACAGCACAAGTAAGCGGTTGTGTTTTCCGGCCAGAGGAAGCCACACATTTTGAGATGCATGTTGCCGTTACAGAATTACACATTGCAGAGTTGCACCAGGGCTTGCTGTAGTCAATGAAGTAACATATTTTGCTGTGGTGTAAAAGATCATGAGCCTGAAGTGGAACCTCTCCCAGGAACTGTGTAGTCAAAATCTCACAACTCTTACATAGACCAAGTATGATTCATGCACATATTATTAATACTTAACTCTGATTTCTTCAACCAAATCACCCTGAGGCTGGATACAGATGGGAAAAAAAACCACAAGAATCGTGAGGTGCAACTGTGATTTCTCTGTGCTGCTTAGAGAAATCCTCCTAGGATGACTCAAGCAAAGCTACTGTATCTTACCATTCACGTTTCTACATCTAGTCACACGTTCCCTGTAAAACTTCAGAAAAAGCAGAATATTCTGTCTGGCCAACAGAATTAGAATAATTTTTAGCAGGCATAACCATAATTCAAAAACAGACAAGAAATTAAACACACAATGAAGTCTCACATGTACTTTCATCTACTAAGCACAACTCATGCAATAGTACTAGTAAGCTGCAGAAGGCCAAAAAAGTGAAACACAGCTCTGAGATGGAATCTGCTACTTTGTTATTTTGAAAGAAGCGGTCAGTATCTTAGCTTTACTGACCTAAGTGTAGAAGAGCTCCTACTGACTTATGCAGAGCATGGATTTTACCTAATGATTCCAATAATACATTAGGCCCCACTCATCTTGAAGAACTTGACCAAAATTATTATCAAAAACAATTGAAATAGAATAGCTACAGGCACATTGAAGAGGAAACATGGACACATGCCTCTAGCATGTCTGCAAAGCTAGAGAAACCTAACACTGTGGAAACAAAAGCAGAAGAATTAAGCAATATCATTTAACTCAAGGTCATTTCATTAATTCTGGGTTCAGATTTAGGCCCTCAACTATAAAAAAGACATAGAAATGCTGAAGCATGTCCAAAGAGCATCAACAAAACTATTGAGAAGTCTAGAGCACAATCTCATGGGAAGCAGCTGAGTCAACTGGGGTTGTTAAGCCTGGAGAAAAGAAGGCTGAGGAGAGACCCTCTCTTTCTGTCTACAACTGCTTGAAAGGAGATTGTAGCCAGGTGAATGCCTGGTTTCCGAAGTAAGAGGTGATAAGAGGAAGCTGCACCAGCAAAGCTTTCAATTTGACATGAGGAAACATTTCTTTACTGTAAGACCAGGCTTCTCAGTGGAGTAGAGAAGTCCCCATCCCTGAAAGTATTTACAGGCATGTAGGAGTAGTTCTTAGTGACACCCTCAAGTCTACCATTGGACTGTATTACATTTATGGCTGGACTTGATCAGAAAGGTCTTCTCTACCTTCAATGATTCAAGGATATCACAGGGATATCCGTATAATTGAATATCAACACTTCCAGGGAAGAAAGCAATTTAAAAATAAACCAAACCTTAAGTAATAGCTTTGTGAAGCCTCACATCAGACTTCTCATAAAAAATACAGATCAGTTTAGGCAGGAAACTACCTACTGGGGTAAAAAAGTCAAATGCACTGTCAACTGAACACTGCTGTGGGTAATAACTAGGCCATGCTATGCTGGCTAGCACAGCAAACACTTGAGTACTCAGAAACTGAAACATGTCCCACTTGTTTTAACTTTTTTTTTCTTAATGACAACGTGTCAGTTATTTATAGTGAAGTACATATTATTCCCATAGCTAGGCATACTTTCATGAGAAGCATTCTCAGTGTTGGGCAAAAAGCAGGTAAGAACTAAATTAATCCAAGTCTGCAATTCACTCAAAGCTTTCTCTTACCTGAACTCTGGGGAAAAAGATATGTTGCTTTCATTTGTTGATATTACTGTTTTGTTTTGGCTAGTTTGTTTTCTTGGATTTGGGGAAGGGGCAGGAAAGGTGATATGCACATGTATCATGACCTCTTGGAAAACTTAACTGTTACATATCATACATTATTGTGGGCTTTTCTGGTAAGAACCAAAAGATTATTTATTGCCTCCATAGACTGTGCAGTTAGTCATGTGATCAAGGTGAAAATACATAAACATTTCACAACTAGAAAAGAAATGGACATTGTAAATTGTAACTGTGCTAACAACCACGTTGTCACATGTAACCATTAGTAACATATTTAGACAAACAATCACAAACATAATATCAGATTCAGCAAGTTTCAGGTAAGGTAAGTCATAATGACAACTGCATGCATTCACTAAGAAAAAAGAAATGCTCAATATTGGTAACTGTTCAATAGAATATTTCAAAAACAATGCATGTGATTTTCTTTACAAAAGGGAAAAGGATTTCATTGTACCACATTACCAAACTTAGCTTATTATTATTTCCATCACTTCAGTTAGGACTATTTCTGCTAATGAGAAATTATGCTTGAAGTTAGCATTGCTAGAGCGGCTGATTTACCATACAAAAGATTTCTACCTCTGTACCTAAAAATGCTTTTACACATTCAGAGTGCTAACTGCTTAGTAAAACTAGGAGTACTTAACCAAACAAACTCTGGTTGCCTCCTAAAGTACTCTTGTTCCTACATGTCTGTGAGCATGCCCAGATGAAGATATTATACTGTAGTTGGATAACTAAAGGCTGCAACTATATAATGTACCTAAAGCGATTTATTCAAGGTTTCATCATTGTGCTGCTCTGAAGATGAAAATGAAAGAGTTTACACTTAATGAAGACCATCTGAAGTCTCCCCATTGCAGCTGCAGGCTCTGTAGAAACTGTTGTGCAGGAGGCAATATGCTGCATTGTAATGCAGATTTCCTTAAGAGTGCATCTGCAGCAACAAGATCATTTCCCATGGTCTTCACTGTATTTCTTCTATTATTCATAGAACACAATGTAAATGAAGCTATAAATTTTACCACATACTAAATGTAGAAAGGAGATAATGGAAATTGTGAATTATGAATGAATCACTGTTATTGTGATTCCTGAAGGATTTTGATGTAGATTATTACATGCATGCAAAGACACTGTAGCTAAAC
Source organism: Pogoniulus pusillus (assembly GCF_015220805.1). Lineage (NCBI taxonomy): Eukaryota > Metazoa > Chordata > Aves > Piciformes > Lybiidae > Pogoniulus > Pogoniulus pusillus. The sequence continues at coordinate 16,968,578 of NC_087283.1, forward strand.
TTCTTTATATTGATCTTTCAAAATGATTCTAAGAATATTATAATTAATATACAAAATTTATAGATTTGTTTTTCATGACAATGCCAAACACAACTAACCATCAAAGGCAATTACACAGCAATGCTACCTAGGGGCAGGCAAGCCTACTTGTATTTGGAATTACTGAATTGGGGAGAGAAAGATAATAGCTTGCAAAAATGTGTTTCCCAGCTACCCACATGTGTTCTTTCACATTTAAATAAGCCACAGGCAAACTTCATGGAGTATTCTATAGTGAGCATATTCAAACACCAAGTAATAAGCAATAAGGCAGGGAGGTTTCCTCTTTGTTGTAGGGTGGCTGAAAATGAAATAGTTTAAGTATTCTTCTACAAATCACACAATTAAAAAAAAACCAAACTATAAGTATGAATTTGTCTTTGCGTGTTTCATCATGATAACAAGAGACATTAATGATTAGTTTCTTACTCATTAAGAATAATTCTCTTAGTGATATGATCAAAGTCAGGAAGTGTTCTAGTTTGATAATATTTGGAAATTAGTAAAATTATTCATTGAAATAGCTCTGGCTATAATCAACATCAGCAAAACACTAAACCTTGAAGCAAGTCTAAATCCCACAAGATACAGAGTAGCAAATGAGCATTCAAATGAAAGACACAGAAATTTTCACTCACTGAGAAAATACCTGGAATTCAATTCACTTCTCATTATAACCTTTTGTCTCTTTGTAGCTACAGAATAATTGACTAGCTCTGCCACTCCTCAACAAGTAAACTTGCTAACCTAAATAATCACACAGGAAAAGGATGAGCAAGGTATTTGCCACTGCATACAGCTATGTTCTGTACCACTCATCCTTTTTGGGCATTTTGAGTCACAGATTTTAATTACCAGGCAATAAAGGCAGGAATATGTTAGATGCATTATTTAGTTGAGCATCATGGGCATAACCCTCGAGTTCTTGTCCAGTTTTTACACATAGAAACCACACCAAAAAAGTCTGAAATAGTGACCATGAGTGATAATAATGGAATTTGCACACCCTCCTTAAGTTCAATGCAGCCCCTTCAAGTCTGAACTAAGACACATGGTGTCAGCAGACCAAAAAAAAAAAAAAAACAATACTGACCCATTATCACTCTCCTACAGAAAACAAAACAAAGGGGAAAAAAACCCAAGATATGAAATAGTGAGGGTTCTTAATCTGAGTCTGTTTCAAGGAACTGCAAGATACCTTACACCATATAAACAGGGAAAACAACAATATTCAATTATTTCCATGTAATTTGAAAACACTATAATGAACAAGAGAGGAAAACTAGCAAATAATCTCAGGATGAGTTTTTGGCAAAAACAACACTGCATTTCCACACAAGACAGCATCTAGCTACCATAATTAGTACTTTGAGGACATAAGCAAGGGTTTATAGTTTCTGTGATTTCCAACCCGTATTATTTGTTCACTGGAATACAACATTCCTCCCATGGTTTTGGGTCTCCAGAATTTTATTTCATATTACACCAAAACAGATGGACTTAATTCACATTCATTACTATTCTGCTTATGTTATCTCTGCACAATTTGAAACCAAAACTAAGACAATGTTAAAATCAAGTAACACAAGTTTCTAGACAACATCTGATAAAGACAACACAAGCAGAATTTCAGAATGACTCATTGTAAGATTTTTGTCGTGGCGGAAAGATTGGAAAAGAAGAGAGGGGAAAAAAAGTGTACATTTGGTAGTGTAGTACCATTACACTGAAAAATAAAAGTGATTACATAGATTTAAGAGCTTTATATAGAACAATACAGAGCCACAAGTCACTACTCTGCTGCAGGATTTTGCTCAAACATACCATAAAATTCACCCAGCCAGCTGCACCATTCAGAATCCACAGATTTCTACTGTAATAGATATTCTGGGGAAAAAAAAAAGGAAACACAAAAACAAAGCCACCAAAGCCCAGTGAATTTGAGCTTCATCATCTCTAAACTGTCCTGTTTCTTTAGTCCCTTGGTCTTCTAGAGTTCTTAGAGCACGTTGGCTACAAATCTGAATTGATTGAAAAGGATCCACATAGTTGATGTTCGTGACATACATTGTAGTATTAGGCAATAACTGCACAACTGAACTCCAGCACAACAGCAAATCATATATTGTTTTCACAAGTGGCAAAACTAAGAGGTGACAAACTACTGAATCAAAGTAGCAAGCAAAACATATCCTACATGAATCCTGCACTCACAATTTTATCATCACTCTGAAGTAGTTTGTTGTGTGTGTGGGTTTTTTAGATAAGACACATGAAAATGAGGATTCACTTTGCATACTTCTGTGTAAACAAGAATACCCTAAATACATTAGACTACAAATCATCATGACAAACAATCATATAAACAAACACTACATGCCAATGCATTATTCTTAAGGGTTAAATAAAATACTAATTTATTAATAATTTATCAGTTTAAATGTATGTATCCTACATAATTGAAGTATGTAATTAGAAATTTTACATTAAAGCTAAGTTTTGACTGACCATGTAACTTAAATAGTAGTGATTTCTAACCCTTGAAACATGAGACTGTTTTTATATATAGTATTTGCTTGCATGTATATTAAAACAGGTATTTTTATTTATAGAAGTAGTCAGTTTCACTGCTCTTTCATATGACAACTTCAAAAATCTCTAGTAGTGTTAAGTCTTATTGCCTATTGTTACTCTTACTAAAATATCTAATTTTTTTATCAGAACTGCTGCATGATTCTAATAGCCTACAATGCATGACATGCAACTCCTGGTCCTCTACCTATGACAAAGTCACTGACAATCAGGCCTAACACTAAGGGCTAATTCTCAAGGTACTAGGACACATAGCACGATGAGTTGGTATCATCAAATGTAATAGCCGAATTACATACCCAAATCCTCCCCCAAAGAATTCAGAAGTCTGTTTAACCCTGTGGACATCCATTCAGTTCTGCAAAACAGTTTCTACACCTTAACTGCTGCTGCTAGCACACATGTATTATCTACACACCCCATCTGCACTCAGCTCCATTCCTAGTCTAATAGGTCTTCAGAGGGTATGAATGAAGGCACCACACCATCTGTCAAAACTAAGTGAGCCACTAAGAAGAGATGCACTGTTAGCCTCAAAAAGCTCAGCAGTGCAGGGTGATCTTCATGTGAGGTTCACCCTGTACTGCAAGTTACAGTCTTTCCTAACACATGTGGCCATTTTTACAGGTCTTTTGCACAACACTTGAAGAATCTTTTTTGGGGGCTCCCCAGTTTAAGAGGGACAGGGATCTGTTGGAGAGGGTCGAGTGGAGACCTACACAGATGATTAGGGGACTGAAGGCCATGTCTTATGAGGAGAGGCTGAGGGACCTGCAACTTTTTCATCTGGAGAAGAGAAGACTGACAGGAGATTTAATAAATGTTTATAAACATCTGAGGACTGGTCAGGAGTGGAGGGACAGGCTCTTCTCACTTGCTCCCTATGATTGGACAAGGAGAAATGGGTGTACATTGCAACAGAAGAGGGAACTTCTTTACTGTAAGGGTTACAGAGCACTGGAACAGGCTGCCCAGAAAGTTTGTGGAGTCTCCTTCTCTGGAGACTTTCAAGGCCTGTCTGGATGGATTCCTCTGTGATTTGTGCTAGATTGAGTGGTCCTGCTCTAGCAGGGAGGTTGAATGCAATGATCTCCTTGGGTCCCTTCCAATCCCTAATATCCTGTGATTCTGCAGACCTGTGCAGTTTGGAAAACTAGTACCCTAAATTAAAAACTGGCTTTCAAGCATCTTCAATAGCATGCATTTGACCAGAGAGTAAGTTCTTAGGTAGCAAAGTAAGAGAAGCATCAAATCATCATTTCCTTCCCATGGCATTCACTACTGTTTTAGAGGGAAAAACTACATAGAGCAAGGATTATGTATCACTGTATAAACATGTTCTTTGATCTGGTATACATGTACATACATTGGCTTTCACAAGAAACATCCAATGAAAATGTTTAACTTGCAAAGGCTCTTCTGAAGTTCAACTAGGATGAATACAGAAAGTTCAGAAACATCAGCTGCAATTAAAAACATCTCCAAGTAGCTCTCCACATGGTTAAGTGATTCTCATCATATCAACTTTAAATCTGTTGTGCAGAATAAAAAAAGACTAATTCTCTCCTTCAAATAAACATAGGGTTTCTTGTGCCTCTATAAAAGAGGGGTTTTGTTAATTCATACTTCCAGAACTGTCCTGATAGCACAATTGCTTTTTGTTTCTAACCACATCACTAGAAATGGCAGGATTTAGAGACATGTTTAATCTTATTTGAAAAAAGAATCCCACATCTCAATGAAGTCAACAGTATACCCATGTTATTCATAAGTCAGAATCTCAGGACAAAACACAAAACTTAGTTTTAATCTCAAGTGACAGTCAACACAAAAGCTGAACACACCAAATCCTTACCACCAAACACTATTCAGCTCTGGCAAAAGTCTTACTTTATCCCAGGATTATTTATGTTGTTCTGTGCAACTGAGAAATAGCAAGCATCAACAGATAAACCAGGTCTCTATTAAGGGCTGAAAGGAGGACAGAGGTGTCTGCAGATTTGAACAGCCAATAAACCAACCCACAAGTAAATAGTCTGGTACTCTGCAAGAAATGCAGGAAAACAAAAAATGTATTTACTTTTAAGCAATGAGATGGTTAAATAAAATTTCTAAGTGTCTCAAACAACAGTTATCTGAAAGGGTATTTGATATTCTTTCAAAGAAATAAAATCAGCACCAGATGTAAATATGAAGACACCTGCTAGCACCCTTATAGCAGTTTCCCATCCATGCTTCAATTTATGAAGACAGAAAAAGGCACCAAAAAATTCAACCAGAAATCTCTGATTCTAAAAATCAGTCAAAAGTGATGTTTATACTCCTATTCTGTATAAGTCAGATAAATAAAAGTCAAAAAAATTAAATAAAAAAACAGAGTTATGCTTGTCTCGGTTCAGCACTCACAGGAACACTACACACTGAATCAAGTTCCAAACATCCAGTAATAATAATTACAGCTTATTCCATCGACAAGAGTTAAGCTTCCCAGCAAGTCTGAAGTTATATAACCATATTTCTGAATGTTTTAATATCTCTCCTTACTAAACTTGTTACAAGAATGATTCCCAGAAATCTTTATGTTAGGCATTACTTTTTCCAGTAGCTTGTGAGCAAGCCAAATGACAAAACACTCAATGATATGTCAAAGGAGATAGAACACACCAATGATTACACTAGGAGCAGAGCATGGGAGTCATAACTACCTCCTCACTAAGCACTACTTTGCATCTGGTGACCTCAGAAAAGCAAAATAAAACATAGCATGTTCTTCAAAACTAGACCTCCGCTCCAGCAAGTCTGTTTTTCATTAATCCAAGTATGAATTTACAAATAATTAGTCACATATTATGGTGAGGCAGATGCCCATTTGCACCAGAAATATTGTTATTTTCCCTAGAATTATTAAAAAGCCAAAACAAATAAGCAAACAAATTTAAACCCCAAACCACAATGCTAAGCATGCAGTGCTATAAGAGAGCTGCTGGTAACAGATCTTCATTTTGTCGTTCTCTCAAAATTAAGTTACACCACATACTGCTGCAAAGATGCTGTTCTGCTACTGCTATTTTCACAGTGTGTTCCTATATTTTACATTTTTCTCCATTTGTCCATAGAAATCCATTTTGTAAAGCACATTGGCAGTCTTTTAAAATGTGATTTATGGTACCACTTAAACACTTATCACTTGCTATTCATTCTTCCAGCTACATTACTCTTCTGGGTTACAAAGCACTAAGTACTTCAACAAGAGAAACGTCTTTTCATTTTTGGGTTGGTTTTTTGTTTGTTTTCCAAACAAAACACAACATTCTTCCTAGCCTGTTTATTAATCATAAACCAAAATAAGTCTATTAATGATTTAGATGTCAAAATTCCTTGTTCGTCAGCATGAAGAAGCCTTAATAGTAAAAAGACAGCTGCCTCCTTGAATTTGAACATGGAAGTAGCTTTAATCTTCTCTAAAGACTTCCAGAACTGTAAACTAAAAAGGCTTTTCTTCCTCCTCCCTCTTTCATGAGAGGTAATAGTAATTACTACATAAACCTGGTACAGCAGGAAAAACCAATCCTTGCCTAGATCCCAGCAATAACTCTGTATTCCAGAGGGCAGTTTTGCTTTTTCCACCTATATCAGGTAGCGTAATCAATAGTATTCTTCTCAAGTCATCCCTCATTACAGGTGGAACAAAACAAATGTCACTTTTCTACAACATAATCAACCAAGTGAATTCCACGGACTGTAATGATGCTAACTAGCAAAGTAACAAGCATACTGTGTGCCCCCAAGCCTAACAACCTTTCTAAAATGGAAGCAGATACAGTTATCTGAAAATTATTATTCCATACACAAAGCTCTGAAGTCAATATTCAAATGCTTGAAAAGTGCAAAGTGCAGGTTTTCAACTACTTCCAAGCCTACCAACATGCAAAAAGCATCAAATGGCCACAGCAACATTCACTGTTCATACAAAACAGTGACTCTTCTGTTCAATCATCCCGTGTTATACAGAACCCTCTGAAGATACAGCCTGCAACCTGCTCTGTGAAACAGAGCCTGAGGAGACAAATGGGAAAACACAGGAAGAGGAAGCTTTCTGGTTAGTTCTTGTACATAGAAATTAGAGATGGCATGAGACTTCTGTTGAAATTATGGGAGTTAGTCATGTAATTGAGCATGATAGTCTGGCATCACTTCAGGCAAACATTGATGACGCATCAGTAGACAATTGCAATGACAAGAAAACCACAAATCTTTCTTTTTTTTTTTGTGTGTAAGAGTGATGCTGGCATAAAGTTTTGTAAGCAAACGTATTTCAAATACTATTTTAGGTTGCCAAATTGCTATACACTAAACCAGCACATCCTTTAACAACTGTCTTCTTAAAAGCAAGGAAGTGAGTAGGTTAGAAACATCATCAATCGTTGCCTGTCAACAAAAGTTACACTAATCAATGTAAATCAAAGTATCAAAATATCTCAAAGGTATATATCAGTTCAAAAATCCCTTTTTCTTGAAAATAACATAGTAGTCTTTATAGAAGTAGGCAATTCAAATACGCAGCAACAAGCACTAATCATGTTCACCAGCCAACACTGACTTTGTTAACAAATTTTAATTGTCAGAGTGTGTAGGAGGAGGAAACAGTTACTGAAACCTGCTGTCAGTTGAGTGCCTCATCTGTTTTGTACCAGCAATCAACAGCCACTCAGTAGACTTCAATCCTTTTCTTTCAAGCATAGACAGTAAGATGACCATAGCAGCTTTTGAGTAACTTAAACTGCAGTACCCTCTCTTTAGATACAAATTGAGCATTCAAAGCTATTAAAGTATAGAATGTTTGAATTAAAAGTTGTCAGGCATTTTTTTTTAATCAATACAGAAGCAAAGAGAACTGAAAGGAAGAAGAACATTGACACAGGAATTGTTTTTAACCTCATGTAATAGAGGCCAGTTCTAAGACCCCTGTCTCCAACTCTGCAATAGTCTCGAAAAGCTGTTTTGAAACCAAATAAAACTTCAGCCCAGATGTGCTAGTTTGAAGCCAGCTAGAATGTTTCGATGAGAAAAACTACATTACAGTCTGTGAGAAGGAAACAGTGGTGATGTCTACTTCCCTCATAGGCTTGCTGAGATGTACAAGAACAAAAACATTAATCTAGATAACAGTCGCTCTCTGGGCTTTGTGGGCTACACCTTTCTCTCTAACCTAACCTGCCATCTGTGTGACTAACCCATCTGCCTCCTAACCTCCCTGGCTGACCCCCAAAACTACCTTAAACATAAAGCAAGATCTAGGGTAAGGTAGAGGAGTGGGAGGAAGGTGGAAGGGTGGTTGAGAGCCCCTCCTGGGGACTCAAGTTTCTGGGAGGGCTCTTGTGTTTCTGTATTACCTTTTAACCTGTATATTTCTGTATATATTGGAAATATATGCTTGTATATTGTGCCAAGATGTAAATATAAACCTTCATTCAATTTCTAGAGCCCCTGACTCTAGTCTGGGTGATTTTCTGAAGTGGGAGGGGATGGGTAACACCCAAACCATCACACCAACACTAAGCGAAAGAATACACACAAAAACAGAGAGGACAAATGCTTAAGTGTACAGAACACATAACTAACTTCTTAAAATTTAAAATAGTTCTAATTTGATAATCCCATAAAGACGAAAACTCCAGAAAACAATTGCTCACTTCACATCACTGAATCAAAGCAGAACGACAGCATGACATAAATTGTCTGATTTTTTTTCACACTGGTGGACAGAAACTGAGCAAGTAAGATTGCTGGGGAAAGCCAACTATCTTAAGAACCTGTTTCTCACACAACTCAGCATTTGCAGCTGCCAGTCCAGAAGGATGAAAAAATCTGTAATAGATAGGAAGTTCTTACTCTTCTGTTGTCTTACACACTTCTGTAAAACACTTGGCTGAGAGAGGTCTCAGCATAGGCAGGCAGTTTAACAGGTAAGAGAGTGAATTGCTTGTGTGCAACAAAAGCATGTGGAAGCCAAGATCCCCTATTCCTCACACATTAGACACTACATCAAAACACAGATATTATCATATACAATTCCAATACCCAAACATTGTGACTGTAGTCAACAAAAATGTACCAGTTAGAAGCAGAATACTGAAGGGAGATAATTAGCCACTAATCATCAGCCTAGGTCTAAGGAGGTTTTAAATATTCTTTGACAAAGAGTTCATTTTGCTAGTGTGAAACATTATGGGTATTTTTATTAAAACAGTAAGCATATTAGTAGACTAAGTTTTTACTACTTTCTGCACCATTAATTTGTAACTGACTGAGAGAACAAATCCCTGTAGATCCATTCTCATAATTCATAAGCTCCAGAAGTGTTGCTTTGTTATCCTGATTTAATCAATTTGATAACTTAAATCAGAATGACATGTATTCACTTATAATCATACATTGTTTTATCTTCATTTCAATTACAGTAACTTGACTTTTGTTCTGTGTTTCTGTGATCTCTAATGGTGAACATACTGTGTTGGAATCAGACACTTTGTCTCTCTTCTCCAATAAGCAATCCAGGTGTAGTTACTTGAGGATACAGATGAATATTAATAATCCAATCCAAACCCTGATCCATTCACATTCATCAGCCTCCAGTTATCCCTTTTTTAAATAGAACCCACTTTAAATTTTAACTACAGATAAGCTAATACTTACACTGACTGTGTAAGAACTTAGAAATCACACTGTTCTAGTCAACAGCTATGATAATAGTAGTACACACATTTTAACTGAGTATATAGACAGGAAGTTTTGCTCCTTCAAATACTGTTACACTTTCAGAATCTCTGGAGCTTATGTGTGTCCATTCTTTGTGCAACTGAAAGCTGAGGAAGTACACAAGGAGAACATAGCAGCATCTAGGAAATTTTATGTAGAAGCTATTAAGAAAGAAATCACTGGAGGTGCATAAAATGAAGAATTTAGCTACAATTTAGATGCAAGTCCATTCTCTGCAAGAAACTTTCTGTGCCTCAGAGGCAAACCTTTCTGAAAAGAAATATTAGACTACTGTTGATTCTGTATACTGTTTCAAAGAATTTAGCAACAGCAGCCTCACTATGGGAAGTCTGTGAAGAGCCATACTCCTGGTGACACAGGTCTAATAAGCTAGTATCTTTAGATGACAATCAGCACCAACACATCAAAACAGACATTGTTCACTAGAAACACACTGGACTTGTTCCCTTCTCCCAGTCATAACTCACACAGCAACTTCTTGCTTAATCATTACCATCTCTGGATTGTTACTCCCTATTTGATAAGATTAATTTCAGACTCCAGCTCTATTACTGCCTTTCCTGGAAACTGCCTCCATATGTCCCCAAGGGTAACAGCACAAGAACACATACTCCACATGCCTTTTCTATTTGATATCTATGCAAAATAGTAGCATCTCTGAAGAGACTCCACTCTAGCTTGTTAACAATTGCAGAATTGCTGAGTGCTCAAGTTCAAAAACACCCTGGCACCTTATGGAAAACTTGTGGTTGCTGCTTTGGAAACAAAAACTTTCCTTTACAAGATTTACAACTTAACCCATTCTATTGGATATTATACAAAACAGCTGCAAGCTTATGCTGTCACACCATTCGATGTATTCTTGGGGGGTGGGAATATGTGTATATATATTATTTCTGCTGGTTTTAAACCAAGACTCAAAAGGCATTAAAATATCTGTCTCAAAACACTTTTTGTGTTTGTTGGGGTTTTTTTTTGCGCCATATTACTCATTGCTGACAAATTACTGAACTGGAAAGATTAGAAAAACACTTCATCTCTATTTCCCAATCTTCCTATCCCTGAGAAGGGCTGTCAAGCTAAGAAATAACTATGGGGAGCCCTCTGTTAAAATGCTAGCAGTGATAATGCGCATTAATTTTCACCACTGTCTCATGAGCACCTTCATGCTGAGAAGGGAATCATTGTTTACATATTGATGAGAACAGTATAAAGATACTTCCCTGTAGTTTCACATAGGAGTACACAAGAATAAGACTGCAGGGTTCTCAAACACTCTCACCTGAAGTTTCTGTACAAAAAGGGACACATTTATAACCCCCTACTGCTATATAAAGAAGAAGAAAATAATCTCTTCTCCATGCCCATCGTGAACAGACCTAGTAATGGGTTTAAATTACAATGAGAAAGCTTCAGCTTAAATGCAAACAAAAAACCTTCTATTTGTAAAGACTAGAAAAGATGGCCTGGGGAAACTGCAGAGCCTCTTATATTTCAAATCTTGAACAGTAGCTTAGACCAACACCTGCCTTAAGTCTTGAGTTTGGTGAGCTTTGAACTGTCCAGTACATTAAGTATGGCAAGAATCCAAAAGGTAAGTTGATGAGCTCTCCAATAATTCACATGTGCAATACTGCTCGAGCTATATTAGTACCAGACATAACATAAAAAATGAAATTCTATTTCACCCTTATACCAAGAAGTGAGAAATGCATTAAGATAATTCTGTAGGCTTGATTTAATCAAGGCAGAAGGAAGCAATCCAACACTACTGTCTTGAAATTCCAAAAGTGTACCTATTAAATGAGTACCTATGAACTATGCCTAAGACCTCCATTCCTAAGGAATATTTTGATCTGAGTTCAAGCCAAAACAATATCATAATTGTTATGATCCAGCCATTATATGGCATAGTCAACATATAAACACACCAAGCAAGAAAAACAAACAGAATGAACTTGCTAATCTTTATTTTTACTTCATGAGAGGAAACTGTACCAAGACACAGCTTTCATATTAAAATATGCATCTGACCACCTGTTTTCTGCTTGGCCTTGGAAATCAAAGTTGGTTGTATTAGCTTTGCATTACCGTTGCAGTCAAATTCTACCACTATGCTGCTTCCAGCTAAACTTACTCAGTAAAGGGTCACAGCAACACAATGAATGATGAAGCTGTCTTATCTAGTAAGCAACACACCAAGTCAGTCACAGGAAGCAAGGAAGATGGATAACCAGGAGTGTTCTAATAGACTTCATGAAGACTTACTGCCATGGGGATGTCACGGTTCCATTTGACCAGTGAGTTTGGCTCAGGGTAGCTTTAATTTGAAACAATGGCCACAGATATCTTTTGGTGTTACATGTTTGGTTCTGATAAGCACTAATGGAGTTAAGACTGCTGGCAATCTTTGAGGAAAACGCACTAACCACAAGAGTAACATCTAAAGAGCATAAACTTAGTGTTTCAGGTTAAAACTTCTAACACTCTCATCATAGCCTCTGCTGAGGCTGTTGTTGTGTCACCCCAAGACCATATCCAAAATCCTTACAGATCTTTAGACTTGTTCAACCTATTGACACATCGCTTCTTAAATTGGTCTTTCTGATTTCACATCAGCTCATTACTGAATCATTCAGTCATGCATATACATGCACAACTAGCTGAAAATGGTTGTTACTTCAGAGCCTAGAATTTAAGATTATACAATCCCATTGTTACCTTCTAATAAGACCTCAGGGCCTTTCAGATCTTTTCAGGGTCTTTCAGGCTCAAAGGAGGCCTTATTGCTCTCTACAACTACCTCAAAGGAGATTGCAGCTAGAAAGGGGTTGGTCTCTTTTCCTAGGCACACAGTGACAGAACAAGAGGACAGAGTCTCAAGCTGCACCAGGGCAGGGTTAGGTTGAACATTAGGAAGAAGTTATCACAGTATCATCAGGGTTGGAAGAGACCTCACACATCATCAAGTCCAACCCTTTACCACAGAGCTCAAGGCTAGACCATGGCACCAAGTGCCACGTCCAATCTTGCCTTGAACAGCCCCAGGGATAGCGACTCCACCACCTCCCCAGGCAGCCCATTCCAGTGTCCAATCACTCTCTCAGTGAAGAACTTTCTCCTCACCTCGAGCCTAAATTTCCCCTGGCACAGCCTGAGGCTGTGTCCTCTCATTCTGGTGCTGGCCACCTGAGAGAAGAGAGCAACCTCCCCCTGCCCACAATCACCCCTCAGGTAGTTGTAGACAGCAATAAGATCACCCCTGAGCCTCCTCTTCTCCAGGCTCTCCGACCCCAGCCTGTATCTCTGCATGGGGTTGTTGTGGCCAAAGTGCAGCACCCTGCACTTGGAGCTATTGAATGCCATCCCATTGGACTCTACCCATCTGTCCAGGTGGTCAAGGTCCCGCTGCAGAGCCCTTCTGCCCTCCAACCCAGTCACATCTGCCCCCAGCTTAGTGTCATCTGCAAACTTGCTGATGACTGACTCGATGCCCTCATCCAGATTATCTATGAAGATGTTAAAGAGGATGGGGCCTAGCACTGATCCCTGAGGGACACCACTAGTGACTGGCCGCCAGCTGGACGTGGCACCATTCACCACCACTCTCTGGGTCCGGCCCTCCAGCCAGTTCCTAACCCAGCACAGAGTGTTGCCATGCAAGCCATGGGCTGACAGCCTAGCCAGCAGTTTGCTGTGGGGGACAGTGTCAAAGGCCTTGCTGAAGTCCAGATAGACCACATCCACAGGCCTCCTCACGTCCACCAAGCGAGTCACCTGATCATAGAAGCAGATCAGGTTGGAGAGGCAGGATCTGCCCTTCCTAAATCCAAGTTGGCTGGACCTGAGCCCTTGGCCATCCCTCAGGTGCACAGTTATTGCCCCCATGATAACCTGCTCCATCAGTTTCCCTGGCACTGAGGTCAGGCTGACAGGTCTGTAGTTCCCAGGTTCCTCCATCCGACCCTTCTTGTGGATGGGGATCACGTTGGCCATTTTCCAGTCTCCTGGGACCTCTCCGGTGAGCCAGGACTGCTGGAAAATGATGGAGAGCGGCTTGGCCAGCTCAGCTGCCAGCTCTCTCAGCACCCTGGGATGGATCCCATCTGGTCCCATTCTTCACAGAAAGAATGACTGGCATTGGAATGGGCTGCCTGAGGAGGTGGTGGAGTCACCGCCTCTGAGGGTGTTTAAAAGGAGACCAGATAAGGCACTTACTGCCATGGTTTAGTTAATTAGAAGGGTTAGGTGACACGTTGGACTCAATGATCCCAGAGGGTTTTTCCAACATGGCTGATTCTGTGAAAAACAAGTTAGGTCAGTGACACACAACATCAAGTGCTTAAGGTAATCTATTGTAAATAGTGTAAACCACACTAAACTGCACTTTTCAAGGTAGCAAAACATGGAGATTTGGGCAAAGTATTATGTTATTCACCATAATAATTGTATGTACTACCAAAAAAAATTGAAAAAAAATTCAGAGGTTGTATATACTTTAAATCCTAGTGCTTTTAAGCATAGACTTGCCTTTTTCTAGTTTGGAATTCAGGGAGTTGAATGGACTGGGCAAACACAATCCACAGAACCAGCATTATTAGAACCAGTCCTTCCTGACTGTTTCTCCAGACACAGGATAGCATCCAGGTCTTCTCTACTGAAATGCTGTTTTGTCATCATTTTCAAATGGAGAGACAACTGCTCAGTCATCACTGCAGACATCAACAGTTGAAATCAATTGGCATTTCCAGCTGCATTGTAACCTTTTGGGAAATTGCCATCATCCTTAGTGCACAAGTGTTGTAACACTATTTCCATCTTAGTTGTTGCACTGTTTCAAATGTTCTTCCTACAATGGGCTTTTCCCCTAGCTATGCTCTAGATGCAGCACTCATTCTGCATCTAAGCAGGGTTTCAGGTGAATTAAAAAGGACAGATATGGCAGCCCTAAAGTAATATATGAAAGTCTTATTGTATTAGTCATTTTTCCTGTCATTTTGTATTAGTGTCATATTAGTCTAATGCAATACTAACATGATACTGAAGCGTTAGCATATCACAGATTACTCAGTGTGTCAAGCTTGAGTCTGATCATATTACTTTGCTATGTGTATTCTAATGATGAAACTCTTCCCTTCCACCCCTTGAAACTGTGCATAACAGAAAACATGAGGCACAGACTGCACAAGTCTAAGGCTTGCATAATATGCAAAAACATCTCCTGTGCCAAATTAAAGAACATAATTGTAACAGAGGAGACAATATTGATTCAGTCTAGGAATGAAGTAAAGCATTCTTTTCCAATTTAAGATGATTTTGAGTCTCTCCATACAAACTGAATGGAATAGCTCTGTTTCTCTGGTCAGGTCCTAGAATAAACAACAGAAATCCCAAGAGTAGTTTCAGGCCTAGACAGTAATCATACTTTAAAAATAAATATAAATAAATGTAAGACTAGTAGTTGAACATTTCCTAACATGACAGGCAGAACTGTGGGTGAAAACCACAGCCTTTCCAAAGTATGACTTTTACCCTTCAGACAAAGAGCTACAACTGGTGTTTCTGTTTCAAATGTCCTCCTGCCTCTTTCATGCAAGTATTTTGAATACATACTTGAGTAACTGTAAATAAAATATCTATGCAAAACATTTGTTGGAAACAAACACTTACAGAATGAAAAGATTTAAAAAAAAAACCAACACCCAAACAACTGAAGACACATATTAAAGGTTTTCGTAAATTAATCTCAGTAAGACATTAAAAAGGAGCAAGAAACTTCCAGAATTTGGAATGTTCTCACATAAAAAGAGATGTTAAGTACTTAGATAAAAATCTGATTGTTTATGCAAGCACATTAACTGCTTTGTTCTATCCTAAAACTATAGTAAAGGAAGCATTCAGGAATAAATAAAAAGCAAACACTTCTCAGCCTTCACTAATTCCTGTATATTGCTTTTGCAATCATTATTACAAATTATACTTCCATGAAGGCACACAGCTTCCCTGGCTTGTAAACCTGCTATATGCTTGGGTTTTTTTCCATAGGTGTTCTAAATTTTTCAGTTCTTTCTGATAAGGATCAGAAGTAGTACTGTAGAACCATCTACTAGGTGTCTAAAGAACATGAACCATCAAATAAGTTTGGTGTGTTAATGCTCAGATACATACACTTGCTCTGACAAGAAGCACAACAACCAGCAGTACTTGGACATAAAGCATAGTCAGAGCAAGAATGAACAATAAATAGTAACAACCCATACATGCAGAGTTCCAGTACAATATTTAACCAGATGTCTGTCAAAGTTTGAGTTTTCTTCTATTGTTATTCAAAATCATCCTGCCTAAAGCTAGCTTTAAAATTGAAGTACTGTCTCGAAGTATTATGGGGCTTGAAGTTCATATTGTGACATGAGGGGCTTCCTGTTGCTGGTTTTGGGTTCCAGGATTTTGGGTGATGGCGCTCTGCTAACTTTTCAGCAGGACTGGGAGGGATGGGACAGTAATTCCCTGGGAGGATTTTTGGCTTACTTGCTTCTGCTTGCTGTTGTGATTTTTCTGGAAATAGGTTAAGGTAACTGAGCAGATGCATGATGATTATCTCATTTGCTCAGTAAACTCTTATCTCAATCCAGAACTTTTTTGTGTGTTACTTTTCGCTCACTTCTGTGTCCAAGAAACAGGAATGGTTTAACCTCTTAGAAACGTAAATTCAATTGCAACATTGTAAGTTTGCATGCGCACATCATGATCACCTTTGTTCAACTACAGGGGAACACAAAAAGTTCTCACAGCTAATACTACTGAAGCATGGACATGGGCCAGTTGATTGCATTAACACCACCATTTGTACTTCCCCACATGTAGAAACAAGCAGCTATATGTATGTATACAAGAATGAACCTCACACAGTTTCCTAGATATCTCTAGACACAGATAGGCTTCTGTATAAAAAGACATCATTGACAAATACTGAACACAAGACATGACAAAATCATGCTATTTAGTCCTTAGAGGCTGAAGGGGTTGTTTAAGGGATATTATCCTATTTTTTTCTGTAAGGACTGCTAAAATTTCAGCCTTGTTTTACAAGTTAAAGTCAAGACTCAAAACCACAGGTTTTGTATAATCAGGCATTATAGCAAGCTACACTACCAGTTTAATGCCCTTTTGGTGTTCTGAAAGAACTATAAGCATGATTTAATGAGCAGACTTTTGTTGAACCTGGATAAATATTTATAGCTTTTAAAGAGTTCCACATAAACCAAATAAACACACATTTGATCAAACTGCCATCTGCTGGGTGATTCTGGGATTTGAATGGTTTGGTTAAACACACACTTCAGTGTTTTTAAACAAGAATACGAGAAATCTTTACGTTCTCATCACATATTTTGAAGTTTGCTTGGTAATAACCAGCTGGCCTCGTTCAGCATAAATGCTGTGAGCAGCAGCAGCAGTCTTAGGGCCTAATTCATCCTGTTCACGTGAACATCCATTACACTTCCTGGTCACAGCTTGCTTAGCTTCACCTTTGTAGCCCTTTCACAGAGACCACACTGAAGTAACCATGTCCTATAACCACACAATTTAGTGCTTAGTGCAAGTTCTGACTGCTCATTTAGAAAAAAAATAAAGTGACAAGTGAAATGAAAAGACTAATACAGGAGTACTAACGAATTACACTACCTCCATAAAAATCAAGCCAAATATATAAGAGAGTAGCAAATCTCTCAGAACCCAGTTCTCAAGTAATTAATGATTTTTTTCTCCTTGGAACCTTTCAAGGTTCCAGACATCAAGAAGCAAGGTTACTCTGATAGTGTACTAGAAAAGTTTAATAACTATGGTTATTGCAGAGCAATCCCTGAAATTTATAATGATATGAAGTAATGATAGCATGCTAAACTTTTAAAAGTCCAGTTCTAAACTAGTTAAGACCTGAAAGCATAAACAAAACTCCAGTCTTGAGGCTTCCAAAGCCACTAACAAGCTAAGCACACTGTACAGATCTACTGTATTCATCTTGCAACATGTTCTGTAAGAGGGCCAAGTAAACTAACAAAATGCAGGCTGAGCCATCACATGGCAACTCTGCTGATCCAAGAGGCTGCTACAGCAGAGTTCATTGAGAGATGCCTTTTAACTTCCCCAAAACGGCAGACTCTGGCATTCCCTAAGAATGACAAGATTATCCTTTTCTGACAGATGCTTGCAAAACCTGCAGTCATTTTAGTCAGTAAGAGCTCATTAAGTTCTTTGGGAAGTGCAGCACGAAAAAAACACATACACCACACAAACTGGAACAGAAATGCCAACTCAAGAAAATCAGTGCATAAGAAGTCAGCCAGGCATACAGGCACCACATTTCAGTGGCCATATCTAAACAGGTGTTCTGGCTTCGTAGAAATGAGGTTTATGAGATACCTGGGTCAAAATTTCTTGTTCCATAAGGAGGATGCCTGTGCTGAAATACAAAGTCATGCTGGAAACAATCAAAAACCACTCCACTGTGAAAACAGCATGATGTCACATGGCATTTAAGTAGCAAGCAAAAGATTTGAGTTCCTTCACTAACCACAGCTTCTCAATCTTGGGACCTAAACTGACCTGGTTGAGGTGCATTATAGAGATCCCATCTGGTTTTGGCTGCCCAAAGTGCTGACCAGGACTTCTAAAGCCTTCATGCACATATATAGGTAGAAAATGTTGACTTTTTTCAATACCTCCACAGAAGGCATAGCACAGAACCCGAAACTAGGCTTTTCCAAAGTCTAAGGATGTTTTCATCTGAAATTTTACATCAGTCCCAATACACAGCCACAGCAGGCACCTGCTTCAACTCATTTATTCTCCTTTGAAAAGAAACAGAGTCTTTAGCAGTATGAAGAAGCCTGTGTTGGTACTAATCGTTTATATATACTTTGTTCATTTGGTTCTTGTCTAAACCTTTCATCTAATTACTGTGCCCCAAGCATAAAGGTTATATTTTGTGTGACTTTGTTTACTAAGACGTTTGGGGATTTTTTTAGTTGTGTGTTGTTTGTTTTTTATGCCTCTGCCCATCAAAAACACTGCGAAATATTAGGATGAGGCTACTGAAAGCATACCCTATGTGATGTAATTTACAAGTATCTAAGCATGAAATCTGCAAATGCACTTTTGTATTAGAGAGCAGATAAACTTAAGTCTTTAAATATGAACTTCCCAGCAATACTTCATAAAGAGGTATTCAACAATATATGCAATCCAAATAAGGTTTTTGTTATTTGGATAAGAATACTTCAGAATATGTTAATGTACAAACCATCCTCAAAATGTGTTAACAATCACATTTTTAGTATTCAAAACACTTCTAAGCATAAACTGTTTACAGTGTGTGGGTGAAAAATAAGCTTTTGTCTAAGTAAATGGTGAAAAGACATGACTTGGTAGAAAACATTTTCATTTTCTAATAATACTGTCTTAGGAAAATTGACAAATATTCTCCTGTTTCAATTCCAAAACCATCAGCACACCCTACACTAACAATAAAGCAAATAATGAAGACAGTATGACTCCAGTATTATTTCTGCATGGTGTATTTACATTCTAGGACAGTTGCCTAAATTGACTTGGAAGTGATAATTCTGTCTTTCTGAATATCATATGGGTCCAAGAATGCTTTGGTAGTTAAAGAAATACAGAAAATGCTATCCTTCTTCACAGCAGAGTAAGTGCTAAGATAATCTGTAATGTTAAGATGCCATTTTCAGGCCTAGGAAGAGCATTTGGTCACTCTTGATTAAAGGGGCTAGAAAGAGAGATACCATACAGTGTCCAGATAAATATGTATGTTGCAATGTATCTCATGACATTGCTGTACTAATGGATTAACTAAAGCAATGTGGCATTTGTTGTACCTCAATTAACTTTTACTTAACATTTTAGAAGGAGCTAACAACTTCTAATACTTCTTCCCTTCAGCGACCAAAGATGGATGTGTCCTGAAAATCTTTAAGGAGCATCTACTACATATTTTCAGTTATTTAGCTACAGTATGTCTTTGTCTTAACTACACTACACATAGCTAAAACAGGTTTTCTGCAAATCCAAACATTTTAGCTACCAGGGAATAGGAAGCAGACATCCTACCACCTACTACCTCAAATAAGATGGTCAAGCAAAATATCCATAGAGCTCCATCCTTCAAAACTCAGGGAATGCCTTTCAAGGTAGTTAACCTTCACTCTGGTAAAACTCTACTTTAAACCAGTCTTAAGTGACTTGAGCTTGGAACCACCAAGAGAATCCAATTCAAGAGATCTCTTCCTAGCCAAGTCATTCTACACAGATTTTGGATATCAGGGAATAGGCAGAGAGCACAGAGAAGGAATGAAGAGTAGGGAGACACGTTATTTTTCTGTTTCAGTTCTAAACACGGAAATTCATTTTCTGTATTAGGAAATGAAGGGGCAAAAGGGAAGAGTTGCCATGGAGACCAGAAATCTCTCATTAGTGATCACACATCAAAATTAGTTCAAAGAGCTAGAGAGAACACAGATGCTAAATGCATGTTCTTCCTGGACTCACAGTCATACTACTCTTGTATTCTTTGCTTATAGTCCTTTCTGACTTACACATGTACAGAACCCTTCAAAAATTAGTTTCATCAAATACAGAGAATCAGGAATAATAGAAGCTTTTTTTGTTTAAAGAATCAACTCCATACAATAATCACACATGGTAAGAAACCATTCATTTTTTAGTCTACCAAGTAATTGTAACCCACAAATATTTAAACCTAGCATTTAGGTTGGAGACTGCATATTAGGTAAAACTCAATGCATTTAACATATGTATGATTACTACAAATGACATAAATTGGAGTTAAACCTATGGGTTTATAATGTCCTGACTGTTTCTGACTTATGCAAATCAATTGATTACTACGAATCCATCAGTCAAAATTACCACCATAGAAAGAGCACAGGCTCCAGAATGAAAGTCTAATTGAAATCCAAAGATGCCAACTTCTTACACCCAGTGTCTGAACTCCATAATGCTGTTTACAATACATATTACCTGAGAAGGAATTCAAAGGTCATGACCAAGTATGATTTTTCCCCCCCTCAGCCAATTCTCCTGATATGATTTTGCAGAATTGTTTCCTTTCAAATACACAGAAAACTTAGCCTAATGATCAAGGTAGGATATTAAACCAAGGGGCCATACTATAAATTACGATTTCTATATTGTTGTAAATGCAACGAGATAAGGGGTTGTTTTTTAAGAAAAAAAGCTAAACACTCTGTAGTGCAAGATTCTTTACAGTTCCTTGTAATACAGTCATGTTACAAATTCAAAACCAGCTTAATTTGAACAATTGGAGACCTCAAGCCTCCTTAGAATCATGGCATGTTTCTGAAGGAAAAACAACCTGTCACCTCACACACTACTAGAACCCATGGCCTAAGTCGTTAATAATTTTGTATCAAAAATAGAACAGGTGAATTGGGCATGTGTAAGTTTTGGAAGAGACATCACACACAGATATGCAATTGGGGCAATCTCCTTTTCTTACAAATTCCTATTTTACCATCTTTACAATGTGCACAGCTACAGTAGATAGCAGTAGACGAACAATAACTGAAATAAATTTGCAAACATAAATTGTAATCTGTCCCTTAAGTTTCATTAGAGTGATCCAGATGTTTGCTAGAACATCAATTTACACATGATACAAAACACAAGGTTAAACACATGACTGAAGGGGAAGATGAGCCAACCCTTCAAAAAAAATATCTTTTACTTCTTTTGTCATAGGTAAAATCATGAAGTTTTAAAACCAAAAGACACTACATAAAATCAACTCAAGTTATACATGTCCAGTAACAGACTACTGTTAGGATACTTTGAGTCATCTCCAACACATGTATGCTTTAAGAGGTGTGGGGGGGAAGTCACAAAAAACCCACAACAAAAACAAACAAACAACACCCAGAGGTGTTACCAGTATTGGAACTTTGATAACTCTAAGAACTAATAACTAATCCCATGATATGCATGTTTATCACTTCTTGCTCACTGTATCACCTCTGTGCTCTTTCAACTCCCACATATTGTAAAATGGCTTTTAACAACATTAAGAGCTAGAAGTGGGGGGAAATGCAGTAACTCAAGCACTCATCTGCTGCAGCTCATAACTGGTTTAATTTATGTACATGAATGCCATTGTATAAGGAATATAGTATATTTCTTAACATTGCTTTTACCTGTCCTTTTGGAATGTGATCACTAAAACTCATGTTCACAGGAAGTTTCAATGTTTCACTTCAGAAAGCTCGTAGCCTAGAAAAATTCTCCTTAGGAACAGAAACATTCCTGATATTAACTGTGGATGGAAGTAGATTACATAGAAAAAAAATAAACCCCCCCAAAAAAAAACCACAAATAATTCGTGTAACAATGGAGGCAAATTGCAAACTGACCTCTAAGTAGTCTCTAGATGAAAACTAATTGTGATGACCTTGCATTTCTGCATTTCAAGTTCAGAAAGTGTGATAATGGTTTTCTCCAGACTGGACAATGTCAAGGAACACCCTGAAGATAGCTAATGAAATATTTTTCAAAGACAAATATTGTGTCAACCATACGCCTAGAAATACAGATATTACTTGGTTTGAAATATCCTTCTCCTCCCTCCACAACACAAATAACAGCTGCAGCGGCAAGCTTAGCACAAAAGTCACAAATGCTTGAGTGAAAAAACCCTATAAACATAGCCATTAGCAAAGTATTTCATAGGAGCTGTTTGGTGAATACCATTTATGCACATATTTAATCTTTTGTGAAGCATGATATCTTAGAGGAAACAGACACCAATATTAATTATCTGGTCTATAAGCTAACAGCACATTAAGTGGATAAAAAAACCCAAACAACTCATCTTTACAGATGAGTATTTTTTGCAACAGCAGCAACATCAGCAGTGGAAGAGAGGCTTGGGACCTTATCCCCTGAAGGACTATCACTTGTCTACAACATATTCCTGGTTTAAGTGATTTGTTACCATCTTTTGAGTACAGACACAGGATTGTTCAAGAAGGAAAGGCTTTTAATACCTCCTTCAGCAGAATATAGATCTGGGCTCTTAATTATTCATAATTATGTGTACTGTTGTAGAAAACACTAGAAACAAAGTTACATTGATAAAGCAATATAGGCTGTATGGGAAGACTTAACACAGTATGATTTCTTTAATACCTGTCAGTCAAAGTGAATTTCTCCACCATTCTTTTTTTCCCCTTTTTGGGTAAGTAATCAGCCTATGAAAAATGCATGTCTCAAAGTACACTTATATACGACCTAAATAAAAGTACCATTACCTCATTTATCTTTGTTCCCTGCAATTTAATAATATTTCTCTTCCATTTACTGTAATTAGGAAAACATTAAAAAAACAAATTACACTTAACACCAACCCATAGTTTTTCCTGCCTACTCAAGTGGATACATTTTGGGGACAGATTCTTTTCTCTAATATAGCCTAAGTACAACTGTGGCAAAATGCAGGGATCTGTCATCATGCAATGTTATTAAGAAATTGATATAATTTGGTGTTTTTTTTCTACATAAAACAAGATTGCCTTTTCAACTCTCATGCATAGAGTATCTATCTATTACGTGGTGCTTAAAATATTTAACTGGCATGATTCCCTTGCATTACGGTGAGCACACAAGTAGTTAATAGAAATTATATGCCTGGAATAAGAATTTGGAGAAATAGACAAAACCAGAATTTAACATCTTGTCTCAATTTATGAACTAAGCATAACGATTATGCTAGAGGGTGGTAATTGTAGCTTGAAGTTATGTTTAGAATGCTTCTAAAAACATTTTTCTTCAATAATTATTTTAATTGGAATCTATACTTCAGGAAAAGATTATAGATATTCAGAACTGTTTCTCAAAACTATGTACTGAAGCATAAGGCTCTTGTCAGTTCAGTTACAAACTGACCTGAATTAACAGTTAATAATCTGGGTTATAGCCACTGTTATTCTGTACGAAGTCCTAGGGATGACTTACAGAAAATCTTTTATTGATGTTCATATTAGAACTAGAATTTAAAAAAACAACACAACCCTGAAACTGAGATACCTCCCTTTGAGGTTATGTATTTATACATCAAGGGTATACACATGTTCAAAGACCAACTTATACAATCATAGTAACCAAGGATGTTTTTGAAAACGTTGGAAAATCCAATCCTAATTTAACAAAAGGAGTCCAAAACTGGAAATGTGTTTTAAGTAGCAGCATCATGCTTGATCATGCATGCATGACCTTAAAATGTTATCTTATCCACTTTAATACAAGCAAGATTTATGAAGATATAAAATAAGGTGTATAAATGAATTATATAACTTTTTATTTATGTATTTTTCATCTCACACATACATGTTACATACATACACTCTTTAATATAGAAGCATAGAAACACCTCATCAAATAGTACAAAATATTTGAACTGCCACGCCTGAAACAAATTCCAATAGGAATGGAGGGAGGTGAGTTAGTCAACTGACTATAGGACCCTTACATAAAGTCTAGACCACCATGGTACTCCATCAAGGGAATTTTTAGATTCATTGTAGAGTAGATTTTTCCACCATGGTTTTTTTTTTAAATAATAAAGGTACAGGGATTGCACCCAAAATCAATCCGTATGGAAATTTGACACTGCACAGGAAATAACATTACTTCTGGCCCCAAACCTGGCAAAGAAGCGCTGGAACAAATACTTCTGTTGCTGAATTAAGTACATGCACTGCTTCTTAAGCTGCACTAATACTTTATGCTTTCACCTAAGTTTTCATCTTTGACAAACTTCTGCATTCCTACACCACTTTTGCTTCTGTGTGTTGTACTTTTATGTAATTACTAAGTATTTCCCATAAAATTGTTTTCCCAATGCTGCATTATTATATTTACATAAAATAGAAATATACTTGCATCATTCTGGGCACCTGGGAGATGGAAATATTTCAAATACTTGAAACAAAGCTGTGGCTTTTGAATGTGAAAATTACTCAAGGTCTGAAATGTAAAAGTCTAACGGCTGACGATGATGAGATTATCTCACGCCTATCTTCAATGTTCAATATACACCAATCTGAACACAGTATTATGTTGTTAAATAACATTTTCTTCTTTTCTTCACCAATAAAGTTGGCCAGACACAACTTCCAATCACTACAAAATAGCATTCTCCTCCTACTCTATCATTTTTCCTGTCACTCACTTCTCCTCAAATCATCTTTGTGCACAGTTTTCTCCAATTATTACAACAAAAGACCCTTTCAAGTCATATGAAATGATGCTATTTTCTTCTTGCAGCAAGCAGCACTAACAGAAACTAGCAGTGATACTAAACATTGTCTACAATTGTTATGGAAATACATTTATCTGTATCCTGTTGTCATGGAAGCTAAAGATCAAGGCACATAAGCTATATACAATAATTTATCCTGATTTGAAAGAACATTTGAAGGGAATGTTCAAATGTATAATTTGATAAAAATCAGCCTACTTTCAAAGGAACTGGTTACCCAAGGCATGATTGTGAGATAGTTGTATTTCAATCAATATTTAATTCATTACTTACATCCTCTAGGTTCTATTAATACCCCGAGTACATCCAATTTAACAGCTCAGGCACTTTCAAACTCCTAGCAATTTTCTATCCTGGCATTAGGCCAATTTTAGCAATGTTCCAAATGATACAAAAGGATGTTTGCTGACATTCCACATTTGTTTCTTTTTCTATGAGGCAATAATGTTTACTTAAGTCTGTTTTGACCAATTTTTACTTCTCTCACAGAAATACTGCTCTTTTAGGAGTTACATTTGGTTTGTTCCATTTTTATTTCCATAAAAACGAAGACTACATCACAATGGTTTAAGTGATTGCACCTCTGGAGCATTCTTTTTCACACACAGGTGTGAAACAACAGTTTCACCTATACATATGCTTGAGCACTGTTGCTAGAGAAATACCAAGGGCCATGTAGCAATTGATTTTAGAATTCTTCACAACACTGAACAGCTTCTGAGCTGGTGCTGGTTGAGGAAAGTACAGTGTCTAGGTTTTTTTTTTTTCCAGCTACAGCAGATTTCAGAATAGTTGCTACTTGCTTTTGTCAATTTCAGCTTGTGATGCTTTGGGTGCTACCCACACGCCCACACTTTGGAAAATCACCCAGACTACACTCAGCTGCTCTGTAAATTGAATGAAGCTTTATATTTACAGCTTAGCACAACAAACACACAGATATTTACAGTATACACAGAAATATACAAGTTAAAAGGTAATACAGAAACACAACAGCCCTCCCAGAAACTTGAGTCCCCAGGAGGGGCTCTCAACCACCCTTCCACCTACCTCCCATCCCTCTACCTTACCCTAGATATTGCCTTATATTCAAGGTAAGTCTGGAGGGTAGGTCAGGTGGATTAGGAAGCAGATGGATTAATCACTCAGATGGCAGGTTAGGTTAGAGAGAGAAAAGTTCAGCCCAAAGCCCAGACAGCAATTCTGTTATCTATATTTATGCTCTTGTTCTCATACATCTCAGCAAGCCTATGAGTCAAGTAGACATCACCATTGGTTGTTTTTTGGTTTTTTTACAGCCTGTAATCTAGTTCTTCTCACCAAAACATTCTAGCTAGGCTCAAACTAGCACACAGCTTCATTATATTTTATCTCATTTAAACAGTGACTGAACTGCTTTCACTATTTTTCTTCATTTGAATAGAAATATTTATGAAGCTGAAAAAAAAAAAATCAATGGGGATGCAGTCTTTTTCCCAGTGTTAGCCCTTATTACTAGAAGGGAGAATGAAGGGAAGAGATGTTTTATAAAATAATCAGGTAGAAACTTGCCTTGAATTCTTCCTCTCAACTACTTCTTCCTAAATCAAAACCTTAAGTATTTCAGTTTGACCTTTTGCCAATATTCCAGGCAATATATCTGAAGCAGAACTTCTGAAAAATCAAGCAACTGACAGCTTGGATAAGAACCAAATACTTTCCCATTTAGGATACAGAAGGTCAAGAGGGAATCAATTCTAGACTGAAAGATTGGCTATTAGAAATGTTCAGCTAGCAATCAGCTAATACCTTAGCACACAACAATTCATGCTGCATCATTAAATACTAAATTGCTCACAACAAAACAATGGTTATGCATAACATAGCATGAGATCAACTTTGTTTTCTGAGGGAATTATACCTTTGGTTTGTTTCATTTGGTACTCAAGGAGAAATACCAGTGTAAAGTTTGGTGGTACTTTCTGCCTTGGCATATTGTATTGCAAATGATATATATACACCTCTGTCTGAAAAAAATGAAACAAGACTTGAAAATGAAAACAGTGAGATTTACAATACTATTTATTCCTGCACAATTTTGTTCCACAGACTTGGGCAGAGGAAAAAGCATTTTCCTGCTCACTACAGTTTCACACAACAGGTCTATGCGTTTAATATTTAGTATCTCAAAACTTCTATGCAATGTCAATTGAAACTTGCCGATAAGGAAGCACTGAAGAACCAGAAGACAACCAACATATTTAGAGGTTGCAGCATGGTTTTTCTGGACTGATGGTTTAAAATTACAAATTTATGCAGTATAAACAGCAAAAGTGATACACACTAATTTACAGCTTTCCTGAGTTAATAAAATATTATTTCAAAACACACTCCTACTTCCTTCTAAAAAAAATCATACAGACACTGAACAAAGGACAAAAGCAGCCCAGGTCCTTTGAAGGTGAAATGCAGAAGTGTTTCTTTTACATATGCCCTAGAAAGGATTTTTCAGCTGTCCTGAAGCATTGCTCTACACCTTGCCACTTGTGTAAGAATTAAAGCACATTACATACTTCAATGCTGGATGCTCCAGAACAAGTGTACAAAAAGACTGTAAAAGAATACCCAATCTGAACTCACTTCACATTAATGCTTCAGTGCTCTCAGGACAGTGTCAGAAACCTCTGCTAATATTTGTCCTTTAAACTAGTCTATTTTCCACTAATATCTACCCTGACTGAGCCTGCTAGTTGACTCAGATATTCTCTTCACTGCTCTCTGTGTCTGTAGAATGCATTCATCTGGCAAGGTGAGGTTTGATGGAATATTTAAAAACCCCATGTAAAAGGAAAATTACATCATTTCTATTGCTCACCTGTACTCTGGGACTTCCCACTCAATGTAGCTGCTCAAGGCCAATAAAGTCATCTCCCAAAGGCTTGGGACTTTGGTTTTTTGCCATTTCTTATCTAACCCCCAATCTTTGAACTGTCATTTTTTTCTACTGCAATCTTTCTGCTGCAAACTTCAGAAACCACAGGTCAGCCTGCAACAGGGACAAGTTGTCCCATAAAACACAACAGCAGGAGGCCAGCACACCAGCACAGGATACTGTCCTCACCACTCAACATGCAGTCCACAGTAGCCAAAAAAGGAAGAGCAGAGCAGGTGTGGTGACAGAAGCCGAGATCAGCATTTTAACAGTCCCAGAGGAGTCAGAAAAATATAGTCATGAGACAGCCTGGTGTTAGGCCCATGGGCAGGTACAGAACCACAGAAGGGTCTGGGTTGCAAGGCACCTCTAATGGTTTTACAGTCTAACCCCCTCTAGAGCAGAGGGAGTTAGATTAGTCCACCTTTTGGAGATCCCTTCCAACCCAGACCATTCTACCATCCACAGGCACAGCTGCAGTGCAGCCAGAGCAAAGAAGGGTGAAGAACTAAGGCCTGAACTTCAGTACTGCCTCCAAGCCACTTCAGCACTCTGACCTGGGGCCAGAAAGCTACAATACAGCAGGGCCACGTTATGAAGGGGAAATCAATTATTGGGAGATTATATTTTCCCCAAAATTAATATTGTTTATTAATTTTGATATTCAAAACTCTCGCCTCTCCCGACCACTAATTAATACTAATCAGTTCTTTGCACAGTCATGGAAACATTTTTTCAGATGTTAACTAAATCTAGTAATAACCAGCAAAATGCACAACCACTAAAGAGAAGACAGACTCAAGGAGCTCTTTTCTGCTTATGGTAGGAGGCAATGGAGAATTCCAACGAGGCTTTTAAGCATGTACTCACAAAATACACACCAAATACTATCTCCTGACTTGCAGAGGCTAGCAACAACTCCAGACAGCACCCAAACGCTTTCAGGGACCTCTGCCTTGTCGCCTGCTGAGGGGCACAAGCTGAATGTGTGTACCTTGTTTACCACAGGACCAGGACAAGTCCAGGCAGGCCACAGTCCTAAGACCGAGTGGCGGTTCCTGGTTCTTTTTGTCTTCTTGCCCGTGGTTGCTTCTCCCCATAACAGGGGTGGGGGAGAGCACAACAACATGCCTGGCCAAGCCAGGACATGTATAAGGCTAAGTTGGGCCTGCCAGGCCTACCACAACGGGCTGGCCTCAAGCACATGCAACTAAACCTATGCAATCAGTGGTGGTGCTCAGGGTCCGCAGGTACTGAATACAAAAGAATGAGTTACAGGTACTTCAGGCTTTATTTTCTTACACCATTACTACACCAGAACCTAATCAGAAACTTTAAGTATATTCTTCCCATGCCAGTTTAGTAAGGGAATAGAAAATTGGTACTAACAAAAATACAGAATGGGAATAGAACAATAACTCAGGTATAAATCACAGGATTGTGCTTGGATATTACATATATAGGGAAAACACACATGCTTCAGAGAACAGATGGAGGCCAGCCAAAAGTCTGGCCTCAATTATTTCAATATAAGCACTTAGAGGTCTTCCATTCCATAGTATTTTGGCTCATACCATTTGCAGGTTTGGTTAGGTGACTGTTGTTAAGTCCATTAAACTGCAGAATTCTCCCCACTGAACAGATGCTCCTTCAAAGGTTAACAACTGCAGTTTAAGTTTACTCAAAACATAGAATTCTTTCTCTAACAACAATAAAAGCCAAAATGCCAACGAAATGAAAATAATCCCTTGTTTCAAAAACAAGTAAGTTTGTATGAAGTATACAAAAGTCAGTAGAAATTCATTTAGGAATGATCAACTCCTGAATTTAAATTAATATAATTATATAATCATTAAGTTATTTAATTAATTTCATTAGGCTCATTTCTGGGTTCAACATAATTTTTCTTTCCAATTAACACAGCTGTTAAGATTAACTTTGTATTAGTAGCACAAGTGAAGATCAGAGCCAAGATCCACACTACTTAGGTTCACATAAAATCATACAGCATGGAAATTAACGATTTCTTCCTCAGCATGAATACAAATGCACTACATTCATGCAATAACAACCACAAGTCTCCCATAATAGTATTGTTTTCACATACTTAGCATTTATTATCATGCTATTTAGCTAGAGTTGTCTTGTAGTTTTAAGTGTACTTCAGTCATATTATGTTAATATCTTGCTTTTAGGCACTAAACATAAATTATGATAAATCTGTAAACATGTTATATTGTAACCATTATTAATCTGTCACACAGTTCTCTTCAAAATACCATTTTCTCCCCAGCCTCACTCCTATGCTCTTGTTTTACTTGATACTAGAAGATGACTTACCAAGGAGACACACACCAAGGCAGCACTTTCATTTAAAAAGTGAGATGTCTTACTCCTGGGGGAAAAAAAAAACAACACCACATTAAAATTATGAGCTCCTGGAATTATTATGCAACTCTATAACAAGCATAGAAAAATTCCATTTCTACCACCACCTTTATCTATTTTATGAAAAAAAAAAAAGAGAGACAATAAAAAGATTTTCTGAAATTGTCAAAATGAAGTAAGAGAAGAAAAATCCTTTTGTCACCCAAAGGGTACTTAGAAGCTTGGAGATCCAATGTGCAGCCTGTTGTGAAATACCAATTAGATCTATTAACAGGTCAATTTCACTAAACTAATCAACTCCAGGAGAACACAAAACATAAAAGACATTTGGGAAATGTGTGTTGCAGAGAGGCCACCTGCTACACATATGCCTGTCTACTACAGTCAGTAGTCACCCATTTCTTGAGTCACCTGTGAAAACCAGCAGACCCCCCCACCAGAAAAAGATTTTTCTCTTCTAAATACTCAATTTAAGCAAAAAACAACCATGTATAGAGTCATGAAACCCTATCAGAAAACCATCAATGACATTTTTAATCTACAACAGCCTTCTGTTGTATGCTTCTGAGCACTTTCAGCTTTCATGGAAATCAAGAGAGATCAATACCAAGTGGTAAAGCCAAAATGTTAAGAGAAGGAAATAAAAAACTAACAAAGCAGAAAACAACATACGAATGGCCACCCACTTAAAACTGCTTATCAATGGATATCTCATGGACAGCAAAGACAAATATAACAAAATACACACTAATTTACCCTACATCTGACCTGCCCCTCCCCCAAATTAACTACAATTTTAAAAAGATTGAAGATGCTTCATTCAGACAACAAACCAACTATAGTATGATATTCTTAAAATGAACATTGTCATTGTTAATAATATCCCTAAAAATGTCCTATCTCTGGTAGAAGAAAACCCCTCTCTCCCCTATCACGAGATTCAATTCCAAATAGTTACATAACCCACGCACTTTGGTTAGAAGTCAGCATAGATATAGTTCAAGTAAAATTAACTTGCATTGCCTGCATTAAACAAGTTTGTTCTAACTAATCTAGTGACAGAAAGAGACCTTGTCTTTCTGAGAAAAACAACAACCCAAAAAGACCAACAAGCTCACTATGAGAAACACAGAATATGCCTCACCAAAATATTATTGTTTAGTTGCCTGCTCTCTTACAG
The DNA here is from genome assembly GCF_015220805.1 of Pogoniulus pusillus. Taxonomy (NCBI): domain Eukaryota; kingdom Metazoa; phylum Chordata; class Aves; order Piciformes; family Lybiidae; genus Pogoniulus; species Pogoniulus pusillus. The sequence continues at coordinate 16,999,841 of NC_087283.1, forward strand.
CACCCAACCCACACACTCTACATGTTCTTACTCTAAGCTCCTCACCACAACTGCTTCACCTATAAAGCACTGGGGAAAATTGCAGCCAAAACAAGACACAGGTGGTTAGCTCAGCACATGCTCATTGCACACACCTGCACTTGGATGGGTAGCCATCTCTCAGTGTTGAATGACTGCCAAATATCTTTTCCTATATATCCAGGTAATGCTCAAGAAGTAAAAAAACCCAAACAATAACAACACCTCCCCCCCAAAAAAAAACAAACCCAAACCAAAACAGCAACACCAAACAAACAACCACAATGTATTCTGGATGTTTCTCTGTCACTGTTGTGCTAATGTTTGGGAAAATTGTGCTCTGTAAATATTTTGTTTCTCTCTTAGATGTCTGACAACCCATCCTTTCTTATGACCAGGTGATCATTTTCACATCAGCTATATCTGTTATTGTTTCAGCCTAAATTTCTGCTTTATCATCTGGACTTCTCTATCATTTGATAACATGTGCCTATTCCTTAAAAAAAAAAAAAAAAGAAAAGAAAAAAAGGAGTTCTACTAGATTTTACTGGGTAAAAAGGAGCAGTATCACATTCCTTATGTTCAAATATGTTGCTAATCTCACAAGGAACAACAAAACTAATATGACAACAAACCTTGTTTAGGCTCCCTGTTATATACTCGTGTCACATTAAAATACAGACAGGTTTGTTGCTGTAGATACCACTATTGCCATATAGTCAGAGAATGAAAGTTACTACCTATTTTGTCAGTCTATTCTTCAGCAGTTGCCAAGATTTACCAGCTGTTCTTTTCAAGCAGGAGATAAATACTGTATTTGGTTTATATTTCAGTATAAATGCACACACAAATGTATGCACACACGGTAAAAGAACACTGGGTTAGTTGCATTTGTTTATATTCTGTAGTAATACAAATTGCAATATCACTGTAACAAAACATTCAGTTGAACTATGAAAAGACAAAACCACAGAATCTTCATATTTTTCCACTACACATGAAGTGGGAAAACAACAATGAAGCTTTGCTATAGCTCATACCCATTCCTTGTATACAACTAGAGCACTCCTTATTTATTTCCCACACAGATACATTCTGAAAAGCAACAAATGCAAAGCATTTTAGAAAAATCTCCAAATGGTTGTCATCAACTAAGAGAGCATTACCTTCATGTTTTTCAGCTAGACTAGCTTCTGATCTACTCACACATTAAAAACTTGGGGCTTGATCTTGTCAGGCACCAACAACCACCACAAAACCAGTAAATTCATTACAAAGACCTCACTCACTCCTGCCTCACTACAGTGAAAGCTTTTAATTTGTACACAACTAATAATAACAGCACCTTTCCTCCCCCTCTTGTTTTTTGATGTGGTCGATTCCAGAGTTAAACTGATAAGCAGAAAGGATAGCACAGAACAGAGAAACCGATCTACAGATAAACATTCAAACCTAAGTATGATCAGATAATGCTAATATTTCAACAAATACCTCTGTTATGTATTAAGCTGAATCTGTTGCTGATATTCAATACCAATCTTCCCTTATGCCAGCTTCAAGATGACAGTGCTGGCTGGAGCAAAGTATCATGGGGCTTGGAGTTTGGGTATTAGTCTTTTCTGCTGGGTGTGTTGTGAGTTGATGGCTTCTGCATTTTGCTGCACTGCTCTGCAAATATGTTCAGGTAATTGTGCATTTGGGTCATTTCCAGTGTAACTCTTTATTTCAACCTAGAGGGTTTTTCTAGGTGTTACTTTTTCTCCTGTCTGTGGTGGGGGAAAGGGGAACTTGTGAGAGCGGGCTGTGTTAACCTAGGACAACTTCACACTGTTGTGTTAAAGAAAACCCCCTCATACAGAATATCCTACTCAGCTTACTTTCACAACTGTGGACTAATTCAGAGTATTTAACTGCAACTGTCAGTATTCAGCTATGACAAGACTGAGGCAGTGTCACTGGATCTAGCCATGCAGCATTAAGCGACGTGGGGTGAAAATCAAACCAGAAGACAGGCATAAACATTCTATGGGTCAGGATATTGGTTTTTTTAATGTCATGCAAAAGCAGGTATCAAAAATCAGATCAAATGCAGTACAAAGATAATGAAGCTTTAGCTTCAAATGGAGAAAAGAGAGTGAGAAACCTTTTGCAGAAGATTTAGTTGACTCTGATGAAGGTTCAATAGAGCTATAGAGTGTGAGGAATTTCAGATCAATAACTGGATATAGCAATTTAAAAATAAAGCAGCTAGGGAAGGTATCAGCAGTAATAGTCTCCTTAAGCAGTTGCCTGCAGAGGCTCTCTCTAGGAAGGACTGTAATGAGTTCATACTCCTACTCTACCTAACCTATCCATAAGGGTAGGATACTAATGATTGCTGGGTCCTTTTGTAGTAGTTAGTGTCTTATGCTTCGCTAGATTAGATAAATGAGATAATTAGGGATCATGGGGGAAAGCTTGCTAATGATTAAAGAAGACATTGAACTAGATTTCTATTTATTCCCTTTCCATATATTTCAGTTCTACCTGATCTACACCTGCAACTGTATGTTTATGAAACATCATATATCAAATAGCAATTTGCCTTCTCTTCACTTTTAACATTTTTCATATAACCAATGCCAGCATACACTGCTTGGCAGACACCAGATACCTGCTCAAGTAATGGGCAGTAAGTAACGTCTGAGCAGAAAGGTATCTATTTCTCAAATGTAAGAGTGCTCTAGACAAAGAGGTCATCATACTGACAGCCACACTTAGAAGTGTGGTAGCTCAAAAGCAGCCTACCCTGAAATATTTTCTGTGTAAGAACAGTACATTGCTTAGAGAGTCATAAAAGTATTTTCATGTAGACATTTTTAACCCAAAGCAGTAGATGATTTTTTTCTATACATGTACCTATGAAAGAATATGGGGTTTAAGCAAACAGAATGTCTTGCTTCCTGGGCAGAGTATATGAAGCTGGCTAACAACTTCATCATAACAGTATCTGTGCAGTCTTAACAGCTCATGAGTCACGTGAAAGCAACAAACTAAGTGTAGGAGGTTAGTAACCATAGAATGAAAGAGACCTCCAAAGGTCATTTAGCTCAACCCCCTTGCAGTAGGTAGGGACAACCTCCACTAAATCAGGTTGACCAGAGCCCTGTCACAGGATCACAGGATGTGATATTCAAGCTTGACCTTGAATATCTCCAAGGATGGGGCCTCAAACAGCTCCCCAGCAACCCATTACAGTGTTCCACTACCCTCATGGTAAAGAACTTCCTCCTAACATTCAGCTTAAATCTACTCTTCACTAATTTCAAACCATTGCTCCTCATCCTATCACTACAGGCCTTTGTAAACAGTTCATTTCCAGCCTTCTTGTAAGCCCTGTCTTCAGATTAGGTTCCTCCTGATGGTACATTACAACAGTGACCACAGAAATCTTACATCTGAAATAATCCTGCTAGCTCCTGGGTCTGTAAGTTGTGGGCTCTTCTGGCTTTCTGAGGAGTGACATGGGGAACAGTATAGGTACACCATAAAGCTTTGCATTAGAGGGGAAGTGAGAACAAAAAGAAAAGAAAAAAAAAAGGAATACTTCTTTCTCAGAAACAATTAGTTTTGAAATTTAAAAAGTCTAAGTGGTTCTACAGTTTGTAAATTAAGAGAACATATTTGGGGCTTCAGAACAGCCTTTTGTTTAAAAAACATTACAAGTTAACTTACAATTATCATGTGAGCCATCTGTTCACTCCAGTGCTTTTCCTTTGATTTTTATGAAATCTTTGAAATTGGACCATCCATCCCGAGTTTGGGTTGGAAGCTGTTTTATTTAATCATTGCTATTCTTAAAAACCCCTAACTACTAAAACATAACTTAAAAGCAGGTACCCACTCACCCCTTGAATCTTTAAAATTATTTTTAAAAAATCTTAATAGTGTTTCCAGTAATGCTCTGAGAACTTCTTTCTGCCATCAGATGTGCTACCAAGTAGATCAGTATTTTCTCCCCCTTGACGTTTAATGGAAGAGCTTGCCAGTGCATGAAGGAGCTTACTACTTACTCTTTAATAAGCTCCTTTTTGGTTACACAAGCTTTTAATGAGTGAAATTAGCCAAACAATAATGTCATCATCTATGCAGTACTGAATGATGACTATGAAGCTTTCTGAATCTCCAGAGCAGCTGTTTTAAATCAAATGCTTATTGCCTTTTTTTTTTTTTCTGAGCACTTTAAACAAACAGAACACTAGAACCTAAAAAAGCTGAGTGTTACAGCTATTTTCCACCCCACGGAAAATAAAGCTAGTTGCTGACGTTCAAACTCCAATATTCCTGTCGGGTAACACTTTGTCTTGCATATACACAGGATTTAGTATCGTAAAAGAACTACACTAGTTTACAAGAGAAAATCCCATCTAAGAACTGGAATCATCATAAAGTTCAACCTCAGCTGATTTCTAATGGCTTTTTTTGTGTGTAATTCCATTTTAAAGCCATATGATACCTGTTCTCTATCCCTCTTTTTTTGGAGCAAATCCCAATACTTCAACCACACTTCAAACCCCATTCAAAGCAGTAACTTAAAGCTTGATTCATGTCCAAGTCCAAGAAGATAATTGCATTTCAGGGAAATAAACAAACCTTAGCTGTGATCAGCCAAGTTCTTTCTATACCCTAAAAACTTTCCAGGAGTAATTGAAGCAAGCTATGACCTTCTCTGTCTGCAACTTAGCAGAAAGTTTATTCCTGCCATAAGTTATCATTCCCATTTTTTAATTCCCTTTCAGAAGTTCCTCCCAATGACAAAGGAAAAACAATGACAAAGCATGTTTTGAAGGAGAAAGAAGTGTCCAAGATGAATTTCAAGTACTGGAGTATTGGAGTATGATAAGCATTTAGACAGTGCTCTCATTTTTGTATGCAAATCCATTCTTTGGACTTTAAGAAAACTACACTTTGAAATACTAGAAAGCCTCACCAATAGAAGCAGTAGCACCCCTTTTAAAGAAACTTTAATATGATCAAAATGGAGGTTTTCTTCCAAAAAAAGTCTCCATTTAAGGCTCTGGAAACACTCTAAAGATTATTAAATCCCTGACAGAATTACTCATTTTTATTTTTTTCCCCACCTGACCTCATTTAGTGCAGCAGAAGCCTACTTTTCCTCATCTATTAAGACTTCAATAAAGTCATTCATTTACAGTTAACTGCAACAGTATTCACATTTAGACCTGAATATTAATTGACTGATAATGAGACGATAAAGCTGCTTCTCTGCAGGTGTACCAATCAATTTTGAGGAAAATGAAGAACTATTTTTCCTTACTGTATTTAAAATTTAAAAGTTACTTCTGGTTTGTAATGAAGTGCTTTTTATTGATCTCCTTCTAAAAAAAACCTTACTATTTCATTTGCACTTTAAAAAAAAAATTAGTTTCCATTTGTATAGAAATAATTTTACAATATTATATTGGCTGCAATTGATGATTAGCTTTCATATGGCTTTGCAAAATTAAAATCCCTCTAAAATATTTCTAACTTCCATTAAACTTCAACATTTCTAGTCAACAGTATGAACACTTCTACAGATAGAAGTATCAGAATAATTTTTAAGCAAGTATTTATTTTTTACTTCTCTGTTTGTACAAACTGTTTTCTATAACTGTTAGTCAATGTAGCTCCAAGGTTAATATATTTCCAGCCATCAGTAACAAAACTTAGCTTGCAGCAACTTAAAGCACCATTATCTGTTGAAATCTTCTAGCAGATGTTTGAACTAACAGAGCAATTAGATTTCACTTCAAAATTGTCTCTCAAGTGATAATAATTATGGAACAATGAAAAGAATGCTGTATTTTGAACATGTGTTCAAATACCACACTCTGTAGGGACCAGGAAAATTTGGTACAGATAGTTTGCTGCACTACCAAGATACCACAAGGAGGAAAATATGGGATATGGAGTAAAATACATGTAAATATGGGTATAAAGAAGACATGAGTCCTATGTGTAAAGTATGAATCTGCACGTGACTGTCATCCCAGAAGGAATATAACTTGTCAGAACACATGGTTGATAACACATGACCAACTTGGGATAAAACATGCAAATTAAACAAGCAGATAATGCTCAGTTGTATAATTTATTTTACCAGAGGATTTAAGCCTACCCAGATGGAATCTGGTGCCACAACTACAGACAGCAACCATCCCAGAATAAGCCAAAGTGAAAAAACATACAAGCTAAGAGAATACATTGTTCTGATATGCACACAGTAAGATGGAGTCTGACAGATAAAGAGGGAGTGACAACACAAGCTTTGGAAAGTTATTTACAGATGGACCAAGACTAGGGAACTGACTACAAGAGAGTTTAGGAACCAGGACTAGATAGGTAAAGAGACACAAACAATGCTAGGACTTATAAGTTAGAATCCTAAAGCACAGTCTCAGTGATAAGCAAATGTGCAGCTGAGACAGTACTCAAAGTCATGTGCAGGCTTCTCTTGAAAGACCTGTTCAGGATAACAATTTCATCAGAAAGCAGCATTTTTTGCTTGATAGACGTTAAATGGATCAAAGAATCAAGGTCACAAGAAAGTGTGTTTTCCAGCCACTGAACAACAACAAAGCCCTGTAATTTTCCATGTAACCATAGTTTAGAGTCAGCATTCTAGAAGGAATTTGTAGCTTTTTGGTCTAATATTTGACACAACAGCTAAAAGTTTTAAAGCTTTGCCTAAGAACTTGCCTGAGTGGAGGCACAAAAACAAACCCAGTTTACCTTTAGACACAACGTCCATCACTTAGCACTACAAATGCCTAGACGTGGCCCACAGGCACTGGTAACACAACAGCAATAATAGCAACAAAATAGAATATAGGCACTAAGTAAAAGATTTTAAGAGTTCAATTCATAACAGCATCAAAAATTTCGATCAAGGCCTTGATAGTGCAAAACACACACAGCCTTACTGATGTGTAGATTTAAGAGAGCTTGCATTCTTCCTATTACAGCCTCTCTGATGGGTAGATGTGAGAGCATGCCTTCTTCCCTACGAGAGGCGGTAGAGCTACAGTCCTTGCGCTACTCTCATTCCTGCCATTCCTTTTACAACATTGCCCTCTAGTGGACGTGACGTGTAAATGGTTCCTTAAACAGAGTTCAGTGATTTAGTACTGCTGAAGAGAAGTCTCACCAAGTATTTAGTACTTACGAAGAGAAATTAAGTTTCACCAAGTATGTTCTGCAGCTGGGAGAGGAGGAGAAGGATATGTAGATGGGGATCTCGCTTCATTTAACCCAACCTTCTTGTTATTTCAGTTAATTATAAAGAGGATTTTTAATTACACATGAGAAGGACACTTAATTCCAGAAGCGCCTAGCACTCAGATTTCACCACAAAATCCAGTTCAGACTGATTTAACTCTCTGACACTCCATAATAAGACAATAAGACACGTGGCATATACATGAAATTCTGTTGGCAACTTTTCTGAAAAGCTGCATTGGTTTTTCACTCTGAAGCACTCTTGCTTTAAAAAGTTAAGAGTTGGGGTATATTTAATGTGTCATTTTAGATGTACACATTGGTACACTCTCTTAAACATTGAAGATAGATCTTGTTCGTGGCTACCAAAAATAGGAGGGGACTGGGGTGGGGGGTGGAATCTCGCACATAAACATGAGTCTGGGTACATCTGACAGTGTCACACAAACTGTACCGTACAGTAGCTCAATCACCTGCACAATTCTTTCCAAACACTCAGAGCATTGCATGAAGGATGCGGTGAGGAAAAAAAACATACAACAGGTGTTTCAAACATTATTTTCTCTTCCCTTCGTCCAGTTGCAGATGATGACATGGGATGGAATAGAAGGATCCAGTCCATAAATACTTGGCTCCCAGACTGATGCTAGAGACAGGGCTTTGGGTTCTTTGATCATGGCCGGTTTTATAAGACACCCGGCCTGGCAGTAATAAGTGGAAAAGGCTTATATGGCAGGGGGAAAAGAGTCCGAGGACAAGTAGTAGCAGAGCTCATTCATAGAGCTTTAACCTAGATTTGAAGGGGGAGTTTGTTCAGAATGTAGAAACAGCTAGAAGTTTCTTTCCAGCAGACATTTTTCTTTTAATTAAATTCTTTTGCAGGCTCCCTACATTAATTCAAAGCAATTAAGAGAGTTTTACCTCATTCTGGTGTATATATAAGACACCACACTCAGGTTCTTAATAGGCTACCTGAATAACTTCTAAGAAATTTATAAAAACAGGGTTCCTGAATATATTTTCTTGTTCTTGAGTTACTATGCACAGCTATCAAAACCCTCCAGAAGGTCAGTGCTATTACAGAGCAATCATTCAGCTGTGTAAACAGTTATCTAGAAGTACAACCTCTTTTAGGGTATTACAAAGTAGTATACAACAGTCAACATTTTTAATGGACATACGACTCAGATGTCACTTTCTTAAAACAAATACACACAAGTATTATTCACAAACACTTAATGAGCAAGCTTTAAGAACCTGAGTGCGAAAAAGAGTCAGTAGGCCAGTTCAAAGAAATCTACACAAAGCAGTGTGTGTCTTGGTGTATGTCTAGTGCAAATATTGATAATGGAAAGAACCAAATATCTAACAGGTGAATTTTAGCCAGATTCCCATTAGTCTAAAATACAAATGATACAACCCTTATTAGAACAGTAATTCACTTCAGTTACATCTTTAAGCACAGAACTGTAGAGAAATTGTCACAAGTCTGTGCATGAAGAGAAATCAAGGTGGATTAACTGTCAAAATTTTTAAACTGCTGCAATGAAGTTCACTATGATCAGACACATTGGGGGTATAGCAAATAGGAAGATTGGCCAATGGATCACCTTATAGAGTTCAAAACAGACAAAACATATATCTGCTTCAGTTTTTGAATAAACTGGATTTGTGTGGAGTGTTTCTTAGATAAATTTAAAGATTATTCAACAAATAATTGCTATTTCTTGGAAGTCCTTACAAAAGAAGCTGTTTCAGAGCCAGACAATTAAACCGGAAACAGATTCCTATGTTTTGGGGTTTAACATCAGTTAATGCCTGAGATTTCGGGCTTTACTATTTCCATGAGATTACTTTAGATTCAGCACAAGTCTCCATGAGCCAATGTTGATGGCAAGGTTTCTCATAGTTTTCCTTTAATTTTCATACAGGGGACTTACCAGCTTAGACTGCAATCTCACGCTCACATCTGTAAACACAGATTTCTTTAAGAACCAATATGAAGCTTGCCTTTAACTCCAGTGTCGGTAACACAAAGATCAATCCCTTCAAGCACAGAATGCCAATAAACAAGTTGCTTACTTCATAGTTACAGTCTGTATTTGGGGCACATCGATATCCAATTTCAGCTTGTTCTGTCACATTCACTGTCCTTTATAGCTAAATTCTGGATCACATCAGCAGTTCTTTTTGTGCCAGGGTCTTCCTTTTTCTTCTTCTTCCTCAGGCTTCTTCTCCAGACTTCTGGTCAGATTGCACAACTGTTGTGATCTTACTTGTACTGCAGTCCATTTTAATCCTAAGTAGTTAATGAAAATATTTTTTCTCTGGGTTTTGTTTGTTTGTTGTCTATTGAAGGCTCCTGGAATCGCAGGAATGAAGAACAAGGAAGGGAATTTCAAACTAAATAGCCCTCCCTATTGTATTGTTAAGAGCAAATATATTTGATTTCTGTGACAACCCACTGATCCTGCCAATCAAGCACTGGCTAATAAAGAGCTACAGTGTAGTGCAGTCAGCAGAAGGCAAGTTTTCAGACTAGAAAACTCTTCTTCATCAGTGTTTTTTTTTTTCCTAACAGAGTAAGTCACAACTGCATTGTACTAGAAAGTCTGGTTTATTTTAACTTTAAACATCCCAAAACTCAGTACTAAGAAAGTGTCTAGCTACAGGGGAAAATCTGTGTTGTCAAAGTAACAAGTCTGTACAGCCCAGTAAATATCTTCAAGGTTATATTCTATACTACTTGTACTGGGTTTGGCTGGGCTGGAGTTAATTCTCCCCAGAACATCATCCTAGTGCTGTGCTTTGCAGTGCTGCAGCTGGGTGTTGGTAACACGTCAGTGTTTGGCTACTGCTGAGCCGAGCACCAAGGCAGTGCTTTTCCAACATTCCCCCACGTTAAGCTGAGGGGTGGCCAAGATCTTGGGAGGGGACACAGCCAGGCCAGCTGACCCAAACTGACCAGAGGGGTATACCACGCCATATGACATCGGCCAAGTAAAAGAAGTGTGGGGACATTTATCAGTGGTATCTGTCCTCAGGAGCAACCACTATGCATATGGAAGCCCTGCTTCCCAGAGAGTGACCAAACATCATCTGCTGATGGGAAGTAGAGAATAACATCTTTGTTTGCTCTTGCTTCTGTGTGTGGCCTTTGCTTTGGCTTTGCATCTTGTTAAACTGCTTCTGTCTTGACTCCTGCACGTTCGTTATATTTTCCCTCTCCCTTGCCCATCTAAGAAGGGGACTGATAGAGCACTTTTGGCGAGCATATACCTACCACGTGTTTTAAGTAAACAGTAACATCTGCATAGTTTTGTTCCTGCTGCTTTAATGAATTTGAGTTCCCAGCTTTCAAGTTCCAATGAGCATCTCAATACAACTCCTTGACCTATCCTTGAGGGATAGTTTGCTCAATTAATTTATACAAGGCAGTTTCCTCACTTAACTCATGAAATTAGCATTTCATGTTAAACGTGACAACTTCTGTAACAAATTGAGCTATTGGAATATCTTTCCTGTTGAGACATTAGGGTTCCATTTAAACACAGCTGTGAAGTAATAGTAACAGAGCGATTAATGAACCCATCACTAAATAAGGGGTTTTATAGAGCTTGTTTAAATATCATGCAACAACTTTCCATTTTCTCTAAGCTTAACGATAAAATTGCTTTGTTACTACCAGCTACAAGAAGCCCCAAGAGTAGGGAGACACTTTGCTCAAGTCTCTCAGAAGTGAAAGAAGTCCATGTGCCAGAACCCTCTTAAAACATCAGCTTAAATCTTAGACTTAAGAAATACAAAACAAGCAAACAAATAAACAAAACACCCAAATCTCTCAACATTGGAGTAGCTTGAAGTTTTTATTTGAAAAGCAAGACTGAATGCATTCACTCAAAACTCAAGCATGTGAAAGAACACAATAAACTGACTTGCATTCTAACTCAGCAAAGTTTCTAATAAGTGGTATATAAAAAAATCCATTGACTAGCTCATACTATTATCTCTCCACTACAAACTACAAGCCAGTCATATCCTCCTGTACAGATAGACCTCAATACTTTGCCACTCCATGAAAAAATATTAGGAAGGATCACTGATTTGTGCATCTGAAGGGAGTCAGAACAGTATTACACTGAGATGAACTTCATGATACCAAACAATTCTTGGATTACTGCCTCTGCCCAGTTATCACCAGAGGCAACATCACTTTCATCACATTGTTTATCTCATATTTAGCAACTGCTGTTAAGTAAGAGTCACTTTTGTTTACACCATTGCTGCTCAACTAGTATTAGAAACACCCAGTCAACTATTTACCTCTATGAGCACTGGTGAGTAAACAGAGCAGAAAAAACATACTTCAGTTTTAAAATAACATAAGGAACATGTAGGTTTATATAGCAACTGGTGAGGAAATTTAAATCTTATGCTCTAATTCTGCAGTTTAATTGTGTGTCGTTTACATGCCAAAAGCAACAGTATCCTAGCTCCAATATTTTGGAATTTGCATATGCTAGATAAAACAGGCATATTGGGTTAAGGGGAAAAAAAAAAAAAAAAAAAGAAAGAAACAAAACAAACCAAATAGAAGAACGTGGAGGCATTCAGATTCTAAAGGGAGATGAGTAGCTTTTGGTTTTGTAAGGAAAACCCAGAAGTAATTCTTGGCTTCTGCATTTCACCATTTGTATGCCTCGCCCACTTCAGCATGTACTTCCTCCTTTTAACTCAGGTTAAGTCTTAAGAGGTCAGAATATTTGACCATAGTCCTTACAAGTAAGGCAAAAGGTCTCAGTAGTTCCCCAAAGTGTATATAAGCACTAATGAGTCTGCAATTTCAGAACACTGTCTCCAATTCCCCACTAGATGGTAGCTGAATACTACGTTGACTGTGCACTATTTTACAGTCTTTTACAACCACAAGAGCTGCATCTCACGACTACAATTTTTGCAGAATTAACCACAGTATCTTTTACTAAAGGGTGTGCTCAGAACAAATTTATTATGAAGACAAACGAGAACTAAACCAGATTTGGGGGTCCAAATTTACCTACGATTGAGTGAGAAAAGTTACAAGAAGCAAGACAGAGCAGCCTAAGAAGTCACATAACACATGGATGTCGATATCCCCAGTAATCTCGCACATCTCTTTCGCAACACATAACACCTTTAGCTAGATTCCACTTCTTATAAACCTGGCAGGGACCTAGTAACTCTGATCATGCTTCCTCTGCAGAACAAGATTTGCTTTCATCTTCATCCCAACTTCTTAGTGAAATTGGTTCTAACTGATCATTAGCTTTTACAAATATAATGAAACACAAACAATCTTTAAGACATCTAAAGATTTCTTCATTTAATAAGTAAACATATTTCTTTGAGCACAACAGAAACACTCCCAAAAGGCTTTATAAAAAAAGTGAAAACTTTGCTTACATAACACAGGGTCCTCAGTCTAATACTTAGTGCTGTATCAATCTCAAACATGGAGTTGCTTTGGCAGTTACAAAAAGTGAAAATATAAACAATACTTGTTCAAAACTGAATTGTCTAGCATACAAGGCATTCCTCTATGCCAACTAAACAAAGAGCTAAATAGAAAGAGTTCTTGCTCATTGCTAGAGATAACAAATTAGAAGGTTTTGCATATGCAACTCCTAAAAATACAAGTCTGCTGGAAAGCAAAATCTGGAATTTAAATATAAGTAGTTAAACTGATTGTGCAGGAATACATCAGGACTTGATTTCATACTGCAGCTTCTGTACACAAGAAGATCATAGAATCAGCTAAGGTTGGAAGAGACCTCAAGGATCATCTAGCTCCAACCCCCCTATATAAGCCTATAACTGGCTTTAGGCAGTAAGACTCAACTTCTTAAAGGAAAGCCATCAGTCTTCAAACAGTTTGAATTCCAGTACGGACAAATTCTGTATCAGAAACAGCTGTATCTTCCCACAGCAAGTAGGATGACTACACTGTTCCCTTCACATGTCTGAAAAAAGTTTCCACAACATGAAATACAGCTGTACACAAGACCCACTGACATTCATAAGAATTGCCTTCTGTCATGCATTTAGATGCATCCACCTGGTTAAGCACTTCCAAGGGAGAACCATGAATTGTGTACCTGGAAAGTGTGGGTACACAATTAAGATACTTAACCTTGTGAATACTCTATTAAACCCTTCATTTGGTGTGTACTATATTACCTTCTACAGTACTTCCTTCCCTACCACGTTCTTCATCTCCAGTAAAAATACAAAGGAACTATTAAAGCTTTCAGTGGCATATGAAGAACACATTGTCAATCCCTCTATTTATCACAGATTTTAAAAATCTGAATGGCTTATGTGGACTGGTAACATTTTATACTTATATCAATTATGGTTCTTTGAGAAGTCATCTGCCTACCACAGATATGCAACTGTAATAGATTTTTCTATGAAACTCATGTCAAGTCAGTCTCATTTAAAATCCACATAACAATATGACTTTTTCTTAACTATTTTTAGTTAGCAGATATTAGCTAAGGACATGGTTTGGCAACCAAGACAGTAGACCTAGACAGCAGTTGAAGCAACTGAAGTGCTTTTCCAAAAAAACTCAATGCCATGATTCTATAATTCTATGATATCCAGGATTAATTCAGCAATATTCTCTCAAAGCAATGCCTACTTGCTGTTTATTAATCTAAAGTAAGGTGGTAAATAGCTCAACAGAAAACTCATTCAATATATGCTTGTCTTTGTGCCTCAGTCCCAACATGCTGTTCTGTTGCTGTCAGATATGCCTGTGTTTCTGTACACTGAAGAGAAGAAACCCCTACAATCTGTTCTCTCCTTAGAAACACAAGCTGTGTTTGGCTGTCTGAAGAAAAAAGTCTGTCAAACTAGTAAATATGTTATAGTACTTGACAATTGCACTGAACTAAGTTTAAGAACTGAGCTTTTAGAATTCCTAAGTAAGCTACATCACTGTAAGCTTTGTTTGCATGTTTTTTTTAACGTCAGTAAGAAATGTATCACACTGCATTGTTAAACACCAATTTTTGCCATCTGTCAGGTATGAGAAGGGAGAAACAGCAAGCCTACAATATGACATGATAAGAGTTCGGGACCCTGAAATTCTAAGGTTTTGCCTATTTTGTCAGAAGACAAGATTACCTCTTGCACAACACAAACACACACTGGTAATTTCCCACATTAAATTATTATCTACTAGACATTGTTTTCTGGTTTGTTGGAAGTCTTGCTATCTAGCCTGAAATGCAAGCAGAAGATTTGCATTATCTAACAAGTGTTCCTTATCAGCCAGATCACATACCGCTTGCTTGCAGATTTACTAGTACTGCAAGTATTCTGTATCTTCGAACATCAGAGACAGCACCGAACTTTTGACTGACATGGTGTGTCACAAGGTGCCTCAGACTCTTGGGGCGAAGGCACTGACCACAAAAGATGACACAAAACAACACTGTTCTTATTATAACGGGACACATCGAGCTACTTTACCTGCTCTTCTTCCCCACTTCTTTCACACAGTTACAGAAGTACTCACTTAAAATATTCTACCATGATGCATGCACAAAAAAACAAACAAACAAACAAACACCAAAAAACACTAATTTGAAAATGAGTCTGTTTCTCCAGTTTTCCCTTACATATCTTAGAAGACTTACTTTGCAATCTGGATTTTTCTAAAGCTCAGAAACCTAGAAAACCCATTCCTAATGACAAAGTCTGCATTACAGCAGATCATCAATAGACTGTTATGCAGTTAAAAAACTGGATGCTCAAGTACTGCTTTAATACATGATGCCTATAATAATGCATCAAATAAAAGATGAAAAGAATCAACGCATAGAAAGACACATAAGAACAAACATTTTAGAAATGAATAGTGGTATCTGTCAGAGATGTTAATATGACTTTTATGTTAAGATAATTTCCACTTCCTTTAACAATGAACTGAAAGCAAACATCTTAGGTTTATGATCTGATTACTTAGAACAAAGACCATGGTTTCAATGTAAAAATTGCTGTTTCACTTGCACTTGAACCTGCATAGAGACAAGATCTATCACATTTGGGACAGAATGACCAATGAAAAAGGAAAGAGAAAGGGCAAGAATACAGCTTGGATTGGGAGCCACCTGTCTTCAGAGTAGCACTGTGAAGAGAGACTTGGGTGTCTTAGTGGACAAAAGGCTCAACATGAGTGAACAGTGTGCACTGTAGTGGCAAAGAAAACCAGGCTGCTGAGATGCATTAATAAGGGTATCACAAGCAGGGATAAAGATGTCATTCTCCCACTCTGCTCAGCACTGGTCAGGCTGCACCTTGAGTACTGTGTACAGTTTTGGTCCCTGATATGCAAGAAGGATGCAGACAGGCTGAGAAGGGTCCACAGAAAGGCAAGAAGAATAATAGGGGACTGGGAGACCTGTCATATGAAGGAAGGCTGAAAGAAGTGGGTTTGTTCAGCCTTGAGAAAAGAAGGCTTAGGGAACACCTCATACTCATGTACAAGTACATAAAGGGCAGCTATCATGATGAGGGAGACTCCACTTTTACAGAGTCACATGGTAAAGACAAGGGGTAACAGGGACAAGTTGCTACTGGGGAGGTTCAGACTGGATGCCAGAAAAAAAAAAATCATCATTTGAACTATAAGACATCGGAATAAAGTCCCAAGGGAGGTGGTGGTTTCCCCTACATCAGAGAATTTCGAGGCCCAGCTTGTCAGGGTGCTGGGCAATCTCATTTAAACTATACTCTCACCCTGAAAGGCTGGATTAGATGATCCTTGAGGTCCTTTCCAACCTGGCATTTTGTGAATCTATGAATCTAATTTTGCTGGGATGATGAACTCACCATGAACTCACTGAGGCTATGATTTAACTACACTTCAAAGATATTAACCAGCAAAGTCAAGTTTGGGCATGTTTAAGGAGCTGAAAGTACACACAGAAGAACATAATTAACACCCTTGCCCTCATTTCAACACAAGGTACATTAAAAAATCAATATTGGGTTGACAAATACTCACAAATTTCAAGAACAATATCTTAACCTTTTTTTTTCCAGTTCTTGTAAGCTTTTGGTTTTGATTTCGTTTATTGGTTTTGGTTGTTTGTTAGAAACTAGATAGAACAGAGTGGTTTTCAGTCCAATTTATTCTATAAGGACCAACTTTTTAACTAAAGGTGTCAGCTTGTACAGCTGGAAATAAACAAGTGAGCTTAAACCTGACACTGAGACAGGTGAAACATAGAAGGACTTATAGGTTAGCTCTGCACTGGGTTTTAGAAAAGTGCTGTTAGGTCAGTACACTTATGAAAGAGCTATAGGTTGAAAAGAAAGGTGAAGTCAATACAGTCAACAATACCCTTTTGAACAGAGGTTTTTTCATCCCTTCATAAATGACAGCAAGGAGAAACTGAACATATATTTCTTTTATCCAGTCATAATTTCCATCCAATGCTATTTTTAACTCACAGAACACCTTGTTGTGCATTGCCCAGTGTAGATATTTTCATAGGATGTTTTACTTACTGTTCTTTCATGCTCAAAAGCTTCAACTGCTTATGAGAGTTCTACCTATTTATCAAGTCCTTACAAGACAATTAGCTATATAGTGCTATTATACCAATGATATTCTACAAGAGTTGAAGGTTAGAAATCTACATACTTCATCTACTACAAAATTGAAAATAACAGAAAGTAACTTAAAAGAACAAGAATAAATGTGAGAAACAGCATAACAAAAAAAGTGCAAAACCAGATCACAAGACAGTGCATATTTACTACATCATAATCTTTGGGGTTTCTCGTTACAGAATCTAATAATCACTAAGTCGCAAGGAAAACCTGTTCAATTGTTCATTCTCTCCCCTACTAAGGGATTTACAATATGGATATATATTAGCTATAGACAACATACCAAAATTTCACAATTGAAGGTACTGAAAGAGGTCTGTGATCTAAATGTCAAATCACATAGGAAATTCCACAGTTTGAGACTACAACGAGTTAGAGGAGAAATCAGTGCTTTAGTGACATGCATCAGGTGTCAGACTGATACACAGAGAAATAGCATGCTGCCCCTGCCAAGCCTTCCATCAATGTGACAGGTCATGACTGTAATAAACAGAACAGGAGGGTCACCAGTTATTGCTTTATTTTAACCCCAGGTGGCATTTGAGCACCACACAGCCACTTTTTCATTCCCCCACCAGTGGGATAGGGGGAAGATCATCAGGTTTAAAAAAACTAAGATTCATAGGCTGAGATAAAGACAGTTGAACAGAACAGAAAGAGGAATAACAACAACAATAATAGTACTAATACTACTACTAATAAAAATAATAATACAAGAGATGCACTACACAATCACTAAGCACCTACTGACTGATGCCCAGCTAGTCTCTGAGACATAGTACTCCTGGACAATGCTTTCCTGTATATATACTTAGCATAACATCATATGGTATGGAACACCCCTTTGGCTCATTTGGGTCAGTTGCCCTTGCTGCGTCCCCTCCCAGCCTCTGCTGGCAGGGCAGTTTAAGAACCACTCACAACTTCTGTGTAAGACCAAATACCTTCACTTCATTTTACTTAAAATATAAGGAAATTAACACCAAAAAACAGTTTGCAGAATTAGGAGCAATTCACCCATAACAACTAATTATTCTTTCAGGAGTCAGACCTTGAGGCAAGAGAACGCTACCAAGTGTAAAGACAAACATGTTCCTCCAGCTGTTTGCCATACTTATTGGACGTAATAAACTTGATGTGCTGGAGGCTATAATTAATCTTTACTAAGTGAACACTCCTCTTATGATGACTTGCCTACTGAGCTGTCTAATGACACTTAAGGCTTTGATAAGTAAATAAATTAGTTCATTACTGTCAGACAGTCTTTCTTTCTTCTTTTTTTTTCCACTTGAAGGAGATCACAGATTGCTGTAGCTTGCCTTGCTCAGTCATCACCAGCTACAATACACTGACCCTGGAGCTGACAAAAGGACATTCCACTTCAAAGCTCTCAAATCTCTGCAGTACTTCCAATAATTTAATTTGTTAAATTAAAAAAAAAAAAAAAAAGCTGGCAATCTTCACTGCTAGGAGCTTAGTTTGAAAATTAATTTTGTTGGAGAGTGACATTATTATTTGCTTTTTCATTACTAGATCTCATGGTTCACAATGCATGCAGAAGTAAAGCTGCAGTGCCCTCTTGTGAACAGTCAAATCTCTTTTTAGCAGAGGTGGTTTCAGTATTAATATTGTGAGGGTAGGGTAGCATTTGTGCTACAAACTGCCTTTTAAGTGAAAAGATGGCAATTGTTAAAAGATTACTTTGTGTATGTAAGTACATAGATCTCCATAGAACTGTTCTGAAACTGATAAAAATGTTGATATAAAACTAATGTAAAAATTTAACCTCACAGAACTTAGTAAAAGGGAAATTATTTCTTTATTCCTAACTTCCAAATAGGTGAACCCAAAAACAAATTTCTTGCAGCCGATATTGTGGTTCACAATCTTCTTTGAAGTGCTACCAAAAAAAAACCCCAAACACCATGTGTGCACACACACTCACTCAAGAAGCCTTTACAGCTTAAGCATTAAATAAATAGATTGACAAGGAATGCTGGAAAAGGTAATTACTGGTGGAAGTTGCAGGGTTGGGGGAGGGAACAACAACAAAAAACAAAAAAAAAAAGGCAAAACAGTTTGTAGTAAGAAGAGTAAAAGTGATAAAGCTGTTACAAATCAAGCCCAGTAAAGCCAAAAATGCAATCCCAATTCCGAGATGTCTATGGAGAACAAATAGAGGATGGTGCTAAAGTGCAAGCAATACACAGCTGATTGGATGGAACAAATACTTAAGATTTTGCTTTTAGAGAACTAGATAGAAGTGAGCTGAACATCAGAGGCTTAACTGAGTCATCCCAAGGTCAATTTTTGTATTCTACAACATTACAAAATACAAGATTAGTTATAAATATCTAAACATTTACTAAAGTTTCATACACCATAAGAAAACAAAACAAATGACACAGAAAGACCAGAAACAATACCATAAATTGATTCTGTTGCCTAGGAAGTACATGTTAGAATTAACTTTCTGAAGAGCAAGTGTGTGTTACCTGCCAACAAATATTTTGCTAAAAGATTCCCAATGTTTCATTGCCCTTGCATACATCTGGTTTCTTGTATACAGTAACAGTCCACCACAGATCAAAGACAGTCTAGGCTAAAGATGCACATTTCAGTAAATGTGCATCCATATGTAACATTTTGAAAGCCCTTTAATTTCACCATATTCTTGCACTTCCTAACTGGTAAAGAGATTTCACAGAAATTAAGCTTAGCACAAGGAACGCAGGCCAGAACATTCACAAGTCTTTAAAAGTTCATCTTGCCACATTAACTAATCACTTGTCAGCAGATGTTAAATATTTGACTTCAGCTAAAGGAGTCAAGGTCCAACAGAACTTCATTTGCTTAGGCTCAGATCCAATGCATTATTTCAACTGAATTTAGGCACACAAGTCCAAATGGCTACAGAAACCCAAGGAAACAAAGCCCCTCTCCTGTGATTTCCTAAAGCCACTGGCAAACAGCCACAGCTCTGCTCTACCTTCAGCTCCCTCTTGGATAGTTTCAGTAATACAGACCTGCAGAAAGGTCTGCTTGTGTAGTTCTTAAAGACTGTGGCTTTACTGGGGATTTCCTAAGCCACTTTAGCCAACTGAATGCTAAATCCTGCCGAGTTTACCTCAAATTAGTCCTCAGGAGAAGATAATTTAGGGCACATAAAAGTCAAACTTCTTTGGTTTAGAAGTTTTACACTTGGCATCCTACTAAAAACTGTACAGCAGGCACAGTAGTCACACATAGATGGTCTGGAGTTATACCACACAAATAAACAACACTTTCAGTCTAGAGATTATCCAAGTTGATTATTGTGGTGCACATGTTCAAATATACAGTTTACAGAATTCAGTAGTATTAGCAGTTACTCCGTGGTAATGATGAAATTTACATAGTACCAGATTTATTTTCAGAAGTCTTGAACTGCAAATCTTCCTTCTATTAAGGTAGAAGTACACTGCAGATGGTTCACTTTAAATATGCAATGCATGACTGACACCACAAAAACCTCACTCACTCATTGGTAAAGTTTGTCTATGAGCAGATTATTTTTCATCTAAGTTACAATATGGAATTATAAAGACCACATCCTTGTTTTCAGGTTCACAACTACTTGGCTATTACCTCAGTGTAAATTTGAGGTTTATTTCTGAAGCCAACACAAGAGATTGAATCACTGCTTCACAGCTTCGGGACAAGTTTTGTAAAGCAGCCAATGATAATCACATTTCTCAGACAAAAAACTGACATTATTTAATTTACAAAACAAACTTCTGAAGATGGTCAAGATAGTACAGGAGATTTGTGAAGACATTCTACTGATCTGGTATCAGAAAACAAGCTTCAGAAAAAAACAAGTTCCTGTCAGTCCTTCAGCCTGTCAAGATCTCTGAATAGCAGTCGTCACTGAATACATGAGCTGGTCCTCCCCCACTGTTGTGTCACCTGCAAACTTCTCTGGGATACTGCAAGCTCCTCTGAGCAACTGATAAATATGTTAAGCAGAACTAGTCTCAGTATGGATCCCTGGAATAGTCTATCCGTTACCAACATTTGTGCAGGGTATTAAACACTCTCCATGCCAAATTATCCAGTTTTCCATTGATCTGATGATCTACCCAATCAGAGCATGAAGTCCTGACTTCGACACACAAATACTGCAGAAGATGCTGTGAAAAGCTTTGCAAATGTTGAGATAAGTGGCTAAGTCAGTAATTTTACTACAGAGAAATACTTCATACCCTGTAACAGTAGTTGTTCCCTACCAGAAAAAAGACATCTTTAACTTCACTGGCAGCTAAAAAATAGTCATGTCCTGCTTCAGGGCTAACACATCTCTATAAAGGCCACAAGAGGGCAGCAGAAGCTTTCCACACTCACAAAAGCAGAGCGTCGTGCGGCTGCTTCTGAGCAGCCATTCGCAGGGCTCGGTTGAGCTGTTTTAGCGCCCTGTGAGATTAGAGGGCACCTAGGAGACGTGTCTGTGAGGACAGAGGGCTCTCATGAGGCAACACACCAACGCTGCACTGTAGGAAAGAAGTAATTTCCCAGGGTTTATTTCCCTGGCTTAGTGTTAAAGGGAATTAAGACTAAGGCATAATGTTGCCTGTTTTGTGGCAGTATGGCCCATACATACAGTCAGAAAGGAAAAAGCATTTTACACCAAACTACTACACTGAAATGTAACTTTTTTCCCTTTTTTTTCTTTTTTTCCCTGCCTAAGAACTGGCTGGATGGCCAAGCCCAAAGAATGGTAGGACTGGAATGAAATCCAGTTGCCAGCCTGTGTTCCTCTACGCTCAGTTCTAGGGCCAGTTCTCTTTAATATCTTTTATCAATGATCTGGATGAGGGAATTGAGTGCCCCTTCAATAACTTTGCAGATGACCCTAAACTGGGCAGGAGTAAAGGCTCTGCAGACCTCTGGACAGGCTGGACTGATGGGCTGAGCTCACTTGTATGAGGTTCAATAAGCTGGTGCAGGGTCCTGCACTTGGGTCATAACAACCCCATGCAATACTACAGGCATGGGGTAGAGCAGCTGGCAAGCCGCCCAGCAGAGAAAGACCTGGGTGTGCTGGCTGACAACCGGCTGAACATGAGCCATCTGTGTGCCCAGGTAGCCAAGGCCAACAGCATTCTGGCCTGGATCAACAATAACAAGGCCAGCAGGAGTGGGGAAGCAATCATGCCCTTGTACTCAGCACTGGTGAGGCCATAGCTTGAACATGTTGGGCTGGTCTTTTCTCCCTAGTATCACAGAATCATACAATGGCCTGGGTTGGAAGGGATCTCTGAAGATCATGGTCTGAAATTGTGCAAAGGGAGATTTAAATTGGATATTAGGAAAAAATTCACTACTGAAATGAGTGGTGGTGGTCAGGCATTGGAACAGCCTGCCCAGGGGGGTGATGGAAGTGCCATCCCTGGAGGTGTTCAAGAAACATGTGGACATAGTATTTCAGGATGTGGTTTAATGGCCATGGTGGTACCAGGTTGACAGCTGGACTGAATGATCTTGGAGCAACTGTATTATTCTGATTTTAGGGATTTACTTCATGTGCTCCTCGCAAATGACACTGCGCATACTAACATGGATGGGCACATGACATAAAACACTATTTCCAGATTAATTTTTAGAGATGTTTAAAGGCTGCTTTTTCCCTAACACATTTGCCCAGAAGAGGTCCTGTATCACCTTTCTTCTTTTTATGTGATTTTCACAAACTACCCTTTAAAGTCTCACATTTAGAGTCTCAGCAACCATATTCATATGAACTTCTGTTCTCTCAAAAGATAAAGCAGCAAATCTTTGCCAAATTTTAGAAATTGCTAAAATTAGTTACTGCCAGCAGTAACTTAATGAACACATGATTTCTTAATGAACACATGATTTAATTATAAAAAACATTTTTAGTATGTCCAGATTTAAAACATTTTTCTGTTCTGCCTATTTCATGATGAACTTCATTTTAGTACTATGACTATGGTTTTATCAATTAATAGTGTAGTTGTGACTGCCATTGTGGCAAGCAATCAAACCACAGAGGTAGGTGTTCGAGGAAAAAGCAATGAAAGCAGTTTTAGAAATCAGCATATTGAAACTGCTATGTAGGTTTATTCAATTTATATTGCCAGGTAAACTTTTAGGACATATCCTGCTGAGAGTAAAACATTCTAGCTGTCAGATTTCCATCTTATGAAGCAGATTGCATATATATTTAATTAGCAATCACATTTTTATTTGCAGTTATTTATACACAATACAAAATGTTTGTGTTCAGAATTCCAGCTTCCCTTTATGATCCATGCTCTTGGATGCAAGTGTTTCCACACAGAGTCAAAAGAGTTAAATTTTGTCCTAATATAGCAAGGTTTATAACCCTACCCTGGTTAACATCTGCCTCTGCAAGGCCAGGAAAGAAACTGTCCGTTTCCGTGTACTTACTTTGCATCTGAAGTGTTTCACATCTGCAGTGTTTCACATCTGCAGGTGCACAGCATCACTGCTCCTTGCAGGAGGTCCAGTGTATTCCAGATCAAATAAACCTATGCACTGCCAGAGCTACCCAATTTGACCTGTATATGAACCTATGAGTTTAACTGTATTCAGAAATAGAATGCTGTGAGCACACTCTTGCCTTGCAAACTTGCTAATGACTCCAAAAGTCATCAAGAGAAAGTGGTTTGTTTCTTATTTATGTTGCAAGTTCGGAGGCAATGCACAGAACAGCCGTAACACCTCAGCAAGGGCTCAGTTTGTATGGCACAAGTCTTCACCTCCATCATGGATTCCTGTAAGGCTTTTAGAGCATGTCTACAAAGCCATATGAATAGTTGCTCTAATAGCAGCAATCTGTGCAGACAGCTGCTCTCTGCTTTCCCAAGTCACACTGAGTGGCTACTGAGAAGGATCAAAGCAGTCACTGTGGCAACAGCAGAGTTTCAGCAGCTGATTCAGTTGCATGTGAACTTCATTCCAGTCCTGACCTCAATTCCCCTGCAGCAACTTCCCTGGATAATCAAAGTACAGGAAACCAGGCAAGTGCAGCAACTGATTTCCTCTTTTGTTTTTTTCTCCTGTAAAATTTTATCCCACAATCACAGGAGGATAAATGACGAATGACATTGCTTTGGGTACACAGGACTTCTCCCTCTATAGATTACAAAGTGTTACAAGGCACACACATGGTAAATTCTAAGGCAGAATACTTTTTATAGTTCTGTGGGAGTTGAGAACACAAAACTTGCATGTGTTCTAACTCTGCTGTACATGGGACAGGGAGAAAAAACAACCAAACAACCAAAAAATGGAAAATAAAGGAGTGAAAGGACCAAGTATTCTTCCAGTCTTATCAAATACAACATTCTCGAAAAGCTGTGTGTATGTTATGATAGAACAAGGCAGTATGATTACATTTTGAAGTAGTGGTGCTGAGTAAACAAAGATCTCCTATCATGTATAAAATTACTGAAATTACGATTGTTTGAAGAAGTGGCGGCATTGCAAGACAACATAAGTAGCAGAAAGAAAATGTAGTACTGGGCAAAAGTGAATGCCAGAACAGAGGAGATAATAACATACTTCAGAAAATTGGCTAGCCCCTCAAAGATATCAACATTTAATTCCGTAGATGCAAGCAACCTGCTTTATTTTTTAAGAAGATCTAACCAGATATTAAGTGTTCATGAGATTCAATGTCCTTTTGCACAAGAGAATAACTAGTTGCATGATCCTATTTTCAGTCATTCATGTGATTCATCATTCTTAGACTGTATTTTCAACTTATGACAGTGCCATTCACACCATCTACAGCTCAGAGCCCTTCACACTGTTACAAGTGTTGATTGCTTTATTAAGGGAGTACTACCATTAGCTGTCTAATAAAAAAAGAGAAGGCTGCCTTTCTCCCCTCAAAAGTATTGTTTTTCCCATAGAGGTTAGAGTAGAAATATATGCACTTTCTTTTAGAAACCACTGGCCTGAAAAGAAGATAAAGGACGCTCATTTTTTTTCAATTTGTTCTTATTAACAAAAGGGAAATTAGAAAGTCTGTAGTGCTGGCTAAAAGTAGTACAGAAACTTTAGCATGACTGTGGACAGTAGTCCTTCTGATCACCGTTGACAGCAAAATTAAAAGTTTTAGACATGAAAAAGTTGAGGAGAAAGAAGTGCTATAAAGCTAAAACGTTCAAGAAGCTTGCTTAAAGGCTTGTTTTCTACACTAATTATTCTGAATAAGAATCTGCCTTATGCTTCCATCTATGGAAGCTCAGTTGACCTACCTAGAAACGCTGAAGTGAGTTTATGTGTCACAACATACCATTAAGTATGTAAGGCATTCAATGGGTATGATATTCAGTATAGTGATGAACTCATCTTAAATATCCTACATATAGAAGCAACAGGTTGGAGAGAACTAGAAGCATAATCCTAGTTCCCTGCTATTATGCTATGAAAGGGACCCTTAATATGAGATTTATTACTTCTGTGCATATAGTCTTCCCAAGTACAGTATATGGCTCTAATTGGGAATTGTGTTGTTGGAATTATTAATTCAGTCCTTAGGTCAGCTCTCCAAGAGTTATGGAACTGCTCACTTAGCCTTTTTTTATGCCACTATAGATAAAACTGCAAGCAAGCCCCTTCAGATTCTCCTTTCAACCCTGTCAGAAACTTGCTCCTCTCTGGTCTGCTACATGGAAACAAGCCTTTTAACAACTGTGTAGCTTAAGACTCTTTAAAGAAGGCTATTACAAATATTAAGAATGCAAAGTGCATTATAAAGTGCTATTTCTAGATTTTTATCTTATATCCAGTACTTGGCACTTAAGGCACTTAACTTTGTATGTTTGAAAAAATACTATGTGAAGGGAATGGTTTACGGTAGACTTCAACAAACAGGATAGGCTTAAAAGTTGTAGAAAGGCCCCGTCAGCCTAAGGGATCAATTTTTAAAAACGGCTGGATAAGGCATGCCTGAGGTTATGCTTGCCCTGCCTGCTGGCCACTTTATTTACCTCTGAAAGGCAGGAATTAACTTTGCTTTGCTCTTCTTGCTGTGGTACATGGCCTTCAACGCAAAATGTGGTGATGCTTTCAGGTCAAATGAACTAAACTCTTGGGTCACACGGGACTCCCTAGAGTGTCTTACCTAATAAGCTGCCTCTCGACTGGAGATGTTAAACGAACACCCAGTGTTTTAATGAAGTGCAGGCACGTTTGCCCGCTGACCCAGGCGGGAAGACTCCTCCTGCGAGGTACCGCCGCGGCAGCACCCTGGGCCCGCGGCGAGGCGGGCTGGGCTCTGCCCTCAGGCGCTGCTGGGCCTCCCGCCGCGCGCGTCACGCGCAGGCCGCCCACAGCCCCCGCGCGCCTGGCGGCAGCGTGCCGCAGCTCCAAGTTCCCTTGCCCAGGGAAGATCCCCGCGCCCCTCGCCGCCCAGGGGCTGGCACTCCGGCTGGGCACCGCTCCAGCCAGCGCCGCGACAGCCGACTGGGGCGCCGCCAACAGCGGGGCCTGGCCTCTGATGGAGCCTCCAGAGTAAACGCGCCCAGGATTGGCTTCAGCCAGCGAAGGGGGCCATATTGGATCGGCTCACACACCATTTTAAGCGGCTCAGCGCGGCGCCCCCTCAGCTCCCCTCCCCGCTCCGGTCTGCCCCCTCCCGCGAGCGCTGCGGCGCCAGGTGAAGGTGTCTCGGGAAGGAAATTCGCACGCTCCCGTTTCCACTCCCCGCCTCCTCCATACACTCCTCCCCACGCACACCCTTTCCCCTGCCCGCGGTCTCACTCCGCCTTCCTCCTCCAGCCCCCGCTAGCTGGCCCCCTCCCTCTGGCCCCGCCGCCGCTCACGCCCCACTCGCTCCTTTTCCCTCTCCCTTCCTCAGCCGCCGTGTCAGCGCGCGGCGGCGGCCCCCGCGCGGGCGGCCAATCAGCGTGGGGGTGACAAATATGCAAATGTGCCCCCCAGCCCGTCCCCGCGGGTTCGCTGGGGCCGGTGGGGTCGCGGCGCCGAGCGAGTGAAACTTCGCCCACAGCGCGGCTGCCCCTCCCGCCCTGCCTGCGCAGTGGGCGGCGGGAGGAGGAGAGCCAGCACGCCGCGCCGCCCTCGCCCGCTCCGCCGCCGCCCGCCTCTTTCGGCCTGCGCCAGCCACCCCACCACCCGGTAAGTGCCGCCCTCGGCCAGCGGCTCCCTGGACGCCCGGGGGGGGGAGAAGGCGGGGGGGGAATCCCCGGGGTGAGGGGGGAGGGGAACCGCCGCTGCTGCTTCTGCCGCCGCCTCTGAGCCGCCGCGTCTACCCGAGGCCGCCCCGGCGGGGAGCTGTCAGGCGCGGGGCATCTTCTCCTCCTCCTTCTCCCCGCGCGTGTGCCTCCTGCCGGGCAGCGGCGGCGGCTCCAGGCGCTGCCGCCGTCGCGTAATGGCGAACCCGGCGGTGAGTACGTGCGAAGGGACGGGCTTGCTCCCCGTCACCTCCGGAACAGGCCGCGCTCCAGGTGCTGAAGACACCGGCTGGCCCCGGCGCCCCGTCAGCGCCCTCCCCGCCCCTCCTCCTGACGGGAGCCGGCGCGCTGCGGCCTGCTCTCAGCACGGGCTCTCCCCGGTGCCGCGCCTCGACCTGCTTCCGCCCCTTCGCCGACGCTGGCGACGGAGCCGGCGGACTCAGGGCGCTTGGCCGGTCCGTTGCACCGCTCTGGCGGAGGTGGGAGGAGGAAGGGGAACGGCGGCGAGGCGAGCTTTTCCTGGGGTGGCGAGGGTGGAGCGGGGCAGGATGGAGGCGGCGGGTCGGCTGAGGGCGCCCAAGGATGCGGACCCCGCCGACCCCCTGCTCCCTTCCCCGCAGTGGGGCTAAGGAGGCTGCGTGAGGCCCATGGGCGGAGGGTCGACTGAAGGCAAAGTTTGGAGGGGAGGAATTGGGCCTTCTCGAGGTGGTGGGGTGGAGGAGACGCTGGGTGTTCGTGGCCTATTTCAGGTGGAAAGGTGACAGGGCGAAAGGGAAGACGGATTGTCTTCCACTGAGGGAAGTCGGAGGAAAAGGCTGGATATCCTTCTTTCCGTCCAGAGAATGTGGCAGCGGGAGGAAGGAGTTAGGGGGAGGAAGGTAGGGCAAGAATATTGCCATCCACCTTATGTAGTTCAGGCTACATGTCGAGAAGGGATGTGACACCCTCCCAGGCAAAAAAGTGGCAATGTCAGACCTGGTTTCTTACCACGCAAGATAATTGAATTGGGCAGAGGGAGGAATTTAAATAATTTCCTAGGACAAGTAAAGAAGTAGGAGGTAAAAGAGGAGCTGAGTTTGGCAGCCCATTGGCTCGAATCCATGACAGCAGAAAATGTGGGAGCAAAGACTATGGAAGGGGAGGGTTGACATTGGATGAGATGTGTGTGGAAGAGATGGAAATGGGCATGCAGTATACAGTGCTCCTGGGCTGAAAGATTTCTGGGGCGAGGAGAACCAGTGACACATGGCTGCAGGTTTCCACTGCACGGGAGGAGGCTTATAAAGGGTCTAGGCTGTGAAAGTGCACAATTGAAATTTTTGGATTTGCATTTTCCACGTAGAGGTCACACACTGCATCTCTTAGGAATGACAAGAAGAGGATTTGGAGGTTAGCTTGGTACCCGAAGTATGTGGCACTGATTGGATAGGTGGCATACATCTTTATTCTAGTGAACTGGCAAAATTAGGTTATTTTCTACTGATGCTTAGGCACTGAAATGTTAAAACCTTTTCCTTCCCTCTTCATAGACAAATGTTCGAGAACAAGGATAAAAAAATAGGTGAAGAGAGTCTAGAGTTCTCATCTGGCTGTATAACATTGACATGAACGTTGATGCATACACTCTCAGTTCATAAGTGATGGTTTGCACTTCTCACTGTCTTTGTAAGAGCGTTGGGACTTTGGCAGCTGAAAACTTCAGTTCATGAGAGATGTTTGAGTTCATCAGTGTGAGAAAATAAAGCTCTGTCTCCTATGCAGAAGAGATCTGAACTCTGTAGTGTTATAAAGTGTGCTCTTGGGGAAAAAAGTGAACATTTGTGTGAAGAGATAAGGTTTGTCATTTTCCTCTTGTGTCATTCTTTAAGACTTCATAAGAACTAACTGTACAAAGTCATCTTCCTCTCTCAGGAAAACTAAGCCCATCAGTCGTAAGAGCTCCCTGCCTCTGTTCTTAAACCTGTCATTAGACACCATCAAGCTCCCATTTGGCAGGTATGAAGTAAAATAATTATTTCACCCTGTTCTACATATAATGATGTAAATGTGGCTAACATTCTCAGCAGAATATTAACATTCAGTTAACTTTGAGAAGTATGTGGATTTTTAGCCTGTCTCTGAGTTTAAATTTATTGGTGCGTAGATCAACTTTGTCCTAGCTTCTTCTGTTAGGGTAAATATTTTAGAATTACCTATTTCTATTGTATACTTGTTGAAAGAGTAGAAAATAGTATCTTTTGATTTTTACCTGTTGATAAAGTTTCTACACACTCCCAATCTCTCCCGTTTCCAGTTAAAAATAACTTTTTCATTGCTCTGAATCTGGTGGGTGAGGTTTCCAAAGCATCATGGACTCAATGCCTAGGTTTGGTAACGCGAAGGGCAAAAACTAATATTCACGTTCTTGAAAGTCAACAAATTCAGGGGTATGTGTGTCAGGCCCTGCTTAAAAATCAAGGGCACACACACAAGTTAGTGGGAAGGAAGGTAGGATGTGAACTTCAGATCATCAACAACTCCATGATTACTGCTCATTGTGAACTGTCCAGCATTAATGTGAAGTAGCTTTCTACTCATTTGTTTTCCTTATTGGTGGGTTAAGTTGCATCAGTTTGCTTTGCCTTTATATGATGATGAGAGCAAGTACCTAAGCAGTTGCAGTGATACTGTACTGGTTTACTATTGTTCTGACTTGTTACAACAATTTACACCACTCTTTGTGCTGAGTATCTGTTAACTTACTTCGCTCAGAGTAAGTCTTATTGTTACTGTAAAATGAACGGGCCGTACAAATTTTCAGGAATTTTACATGAGATATTGGTGCTAAATGCTCCTGAATATTAGTCCAAGAATCATGGAGAAATGTTGATGAAAGCACTGTGGCTTTTAAAAAAATGTTTTAAATGGTCCTATCTAAAAGTTGTATGCATGAGCCACTACTGAGAGACTATTAGAGGCCCTGAATCAGGCCTTGTTCCATTTTTCCTTTTAGAGAGAGAAAACTTAGTGATGCAGTCAGGTTTAAATAAAAACACTGACATGCTGCTTTAAAATTGCTTTGATTGTGCACCCTATGAAGTAAATAGATGCATTTTTGTACTTACTCTATGTGGATAGTTCTAAGATTTATATTTTTGTGTGTATGTTAGAATTTTACAACAGGAGTTTTCCATCTAATTACATCATATGTATCCGTCAAACACTTCAAAAGTTTAGGTATGGTGGACAATTAGATATTTTCTGGGTCCCAGTTCCTTACAGTACATTTTTTTGATCATACTTATAAAAATCAATCTTCAGATACTGCCCTGTTATATGTCTTTGACACTTTTCATGCAGTTCAGGATGAGGATAAGTTGGATCTGGTGGAGTTGAATAGCATAATCCTGTTCACTGAATTGCAGTTTTCTATATAAACTAAATTGTCAGTAGTGTTTGGTCTTTACGTTCCTAGGTCATCCAGTTGAAATACTTTTTTGTGTTTAACTGAAATTTGGTAGGCCCCAACACTCAATTTTCTTTCTAATCAACTTAGTGGATACTTTATGTTCTTCCACTGGCTCATCTGTATTTGTCTTCTAATGGTCTTGGTTCTTTCAAAGTAGGGAACTATAAGCTTAATGAGTATTTGGAAATCTCACACTTACTAAGATTTATAGAGTGTACTCTATCGTGGTCTTCCTATATGTAGGAATGCTGCTTCAGTAATGCTGGATGTCTCTGTCCATCTGAATGGGTGATGGAGAAATTGTCTTTATATTCAAGAGTTTATAGCATTATTGGAAATTTAAGATATTACTGTAGTATTATTTCGCCTTTAGCAAAACAAACTGTGACACTAAGAAAGAATTATTTTGCTGATGCAACCTCTGGAAAGTTTACAACTCTTGCATTGGCTGAAGTAAGATTCTTCTATTTTATCAATCTGTCCAGTTCATACATGTGAGAGAGCTGGCCAAAAGTCGGACAGGCTGAACATGCAACTTACATATTTACAATAGCGCAGGGAGAGGAGATCTTTTTGTGAGTAGTTTTTTCCCCTCAAGAATTGCATGGAAAAAAAAGTATAATGTGATTTCAAATGACCATGGTTTTATCAGTGTAATATCAGATTGTGAGTTGAAAGAGAACTGTGCTGTCAAGTCTTCTGTCCCTTATGGTTTGTAATGAAGTCTTGGTTTAGGTCACATGCGAAAATGAGAAGGCTTTTTTTCTGGTGGGTGGGGGTTTTTTGTTATTGGCTTGTGTTGGGTTGTTTTTTTTTCCTTTTAATGCAGATGTTTTTCTGCATCTTAAAATGGCAATGCAGGTCCTCAGGAGTGATACTAGAATTCAGAAACAAATACTGTAGGTCTAATTTAAGGTGCAGTGTTGATATTTCTGAAAGAAAACTATAGAAACTCTAGAAGGTTTAGGTTAGAAATCTGAACAGCACCAAAATCTTTTTGAACTTAAGAGGAAGATTGCGCAACTGTGTTTCTAATGACCAGAAGTGAAATGTAAATTTATGTATGTTAGACTGAGTGTGTTGCTTTAAGTCTTCTGACAGCTAAAGAGGGTAAGAAAAAGATTTTCCTATTTTGTACAGATAATGTTAGGATTTGTGGGCCAGTCTTGAAGAAGTGGGTTTCAGCATCAGCCAGACCTGAAGAACATGGGAAATTTTCTTGTCTGTGTTAGAAAAATAAGCAGGAACTCACTGAAGTTGTGAAATTTATGGAAGTCTTCACAGGTACAATTTGGAGAAACAAAATGACAATAATATTTGAAGAGAAGAACTAGTTACTGATATAGCTTCCTTCAGTAGTCTTGTGGTCAAACCCTGTAACTTCTTATTTTCACTAAAACTGACTTCAGGGAAAACTTTTTTCTTTTCAAAAGGGTTTTCCAGACTTGATATCTTTCTAGCTCACAGTCAGTTGTAGGAAATGAATATGTTTTCTTTCTTTGGATTATAATTGTCCCTTTGTTGCATGAAATTTAAATAACAAAATACAATATATGTGTGCAGCTTGTCTATTCTGACACAAAGCCTAGTGGGTTTGTTTAACAGGAGGAAGGGTTAAAACTTAATTGGGAGACTATATACTGAAGAAGGTGATGCAGGTACATGTTTTACTTTGAGGGCAAAGGATGTGAAGAAGGATACGTTTTTTAAAGGTATTTGCAAAGACTGAAGAAGACATACAAGGACACAGAACTGTTTCACTAGATTGACATGAAGGGCTTTAAAAAAAGAGATTATGATCAAGTGGCTATTCTAAACTATTTGAAATTAATATTTCATTTCTTATTACACCAATGTGTATAAAAGTATGTGGTGTAATGTCCCAAATGAGAAAGATTACTGTTGTTCAGAGTTTTTTAATTAATAATAGTAGTGCTTTAGGTTTCCATCAAGAGTATAAGGAGATCCATGTGCACTTAGGGAAATGTCTATTTTTTGGTATTTTATGAAGAAACTATATTAATTGGACTATGAAAAATAATTTTAAAAGAGTCTTAGAATATCTTAATATGTATTTAGACATGCTTGTTACAACTTCA
The DNA here is from genome assembly GCF_015220805.1 of Pogoniulus pusillus. Classification (NCBI taxonomy): domain Eukaryota; kingdom Metazoa; phylum Chordata; class Aves; order Piciformes; family Lybiidae; genus Pogoniulus; species Pogoniulus pusillus. The sequence continues at coordinate 17,032,558 of NC_087283.1, forward strand.
ATTCTGGTTCTGATTAGCAAAGTACAAGCTAGCTCCACTTCAAGATTTAAAAGCCAGCATTAGCACTCTTCCAAAGGAAACTTTACAGAATGGTTTTCTGCTGTATCACACTTCATATATATATATACACGCACACACACACGTATATTCACAGATATGTCATTAAAAAGTCACATGCAGTATAGCTTATTTGAAAATCCAAGGAGTTATGTTCCATTTTGCCTCTTGTGAGAGCTTTAAGTTCCCCTTGTGTGGCTTTTTTCTTGGCCCTTAGTATAATCATTAGTGATTATTCTGCTGTCAGAAGTATTTCTTGTCTTTACATTCATAATAATGTATTGTGTGTCTGGTGAATGTATATTTGATTCTCTTTTGTTTTTTTCTTCAACATAGGATTTTTCAAACTTTTAGGTACTCTACAGTTGTCTCCATATCAGAAGCTGTTCAATCAAGTGGATGCTGTCTTAAAGAGTAAGAAATGTCTTTCTGCTTGTCATTTTGAGGATTCATGAAAAATCCATCTGAGACAGTGTTTGCATTACATGATAGTTGCAGGTGAATTAGACTTCTTGATGGAACTCTTACAGCTACAATAAATTACTTGATTGCAAGTTTTCAGGTCTGTTTTTTAGTGCTAAGTTTTTTTTCAAAATAAAACTAAAATCTCAACTGCCTCCATTCATTGTACAACTTTTATGCTAGAACTGTTTAGTTAACAAAGAATTTGTAAATAAACAGAAGTTTAGGAATGAATATATTGAAATGCTGCCTGGCAGTTAAATAATTTCCAACTTGATTCCAATTTCTGGACTTGAGGAGGACTTTCACATGGTAGAAGTTCCAGTGTAGGGGGAAAAAAAAAGAACAACTAGAGGAAGTTCTGTGGTTTTTCTGATACAAAATTCACATCACTTCACATAGATGCCAAACAAAGATGGAAGTATTTTAGCAACCTTCACCTAAATGCGTTTGGATAAATGTTTATTGTTTAAGAATTTCAGAAAAAAAATCTCTGTGCAGTACTTAAATGTCCCTGTCAGTGCAGAGCAGAGAAAGTTATGCAACTTGGAGTGGGTATTGAAGTTACTGAATAATAAAATGGGCATAAGTGTAATAATTCATGTGCTGAATTAGCACTGAAATTTTTTTTTACTGGAATATTGCAGACTTTTGATAGCTGTTATAAACAGTTTGTATCTTTGACATATGTTACAACCTTGTCTGAAAGATGTATGGAGAAGAAATAATCTTTGTGTTTAAAATCTGTTTCTTAATGTAGTGATGTGTACTATCTTCTAATAGAGATTAAAGATCACGCAGTTCTAACGGTCTTGCAAAGGTGTTTAAGTGTTTGTTACCAAGGATATATTTAGGGAGAGGTGAATATTTATGGTTATTTGAGAATGCTCTGTGCCTTGCCTTGGAGAAAATTACCAAATCATTGTGGTTTTGAAAGGGTAGCATTGTTTATGGAAAAAGCACACTGGTGCAGAGTGTAATTTCATATACTAACTTTTTGTCTGTACTTTAATCACAGAATCATGAATTAGAGGATGTTCCTGTTTGCTTTGAGGCTTTTGCACACAGAAGCCTTTACTTTCACCCCATGCATATTTTCTCTTAAACTGTGTAAGCTTTTTAAGCCTCTTTGAAAGAGAACCTCTTGAAGGTTGAGGTCTTGTACCTACTGTCAAGGCAAGGAGTAGGATAAAACTGTCATGCAAGTATGCTCCCCTAGAAAGGCAGTGTCAATTCTTATTGGCAAGTACATCTGTCATCATGCCATAGCATGCTGCCACTGAAAGGTAATATGTGCAAGGCTTTTTCTGTTGACAGATTTAAAACTGAACCTCAAAACTTTTAAAACTTTTTTCCCCCTTCTGTTTTTTTAATTTATCTTGCAGTTTTCATGAAGTGTTCTGGAACAGACGTCTACCCTTTAACCTCAGAGATTTATAGAGTTGGGTTGTTTTTCAGCAGCTCGACGAGGGGAGCACTTGGCTTGCCTACTTGTGAGACATAAGTAATACTGTGGGTACTACTGATTGCATAAAAATTTTGGTGTTCTTGTTTTATGGTATCAAAGTTTTTAGTTTAACTTCAGGAGTATACATTCAAAATGCAATCCTTTAGTTATTGTATAACTTGGTTACCTTGCTTCTTTTCCAGGTCTCTAATGATGAGATATCCATCTGGATTTAAAGCACATCTCCAAGCTTCTTAGTTCCTTATTCAAGAGATGTGTTCTATATTTATGGGTAAGGATATTTTTTGTCTTGATTTGGGCACTTTTCTGTAATACCTTGTTACAGGTTTTTAATTTAGAAGTTGTCAGCAACTTTTATGTTTTTATAGATTAAGTTTTAGAGTACACCAGAGGATATTTTGAGTTTGGAGTTTTGGGAAGAAAGTAACTAAAGGAAAGGAACTGCATACCATGCAATGGAAGAAACACTTATTTTGATAACAGTAAACTCTATTTCTGCTGAAGAAATGTTGTACTATTACATAACTCCACTTCAAAGCAGCAGAAACAAAACAAACACAAAAATCTTACTAGAAAATGTGTATTTTTTCTAAATGGTGCTAGTATTTTTAATTGGGTTTTATCTCTAAAACAGCTAAAATAACTTCACACAAAACTTGTTATAATGTGTTCTCTCTATACATTAATCACTGTTTGCTGAAATACTGGTTTGAGACTTGATAAATTTATCTCAAGTTAGAAACCAGTGTTAAAATTAGTCTCTTGAAGTATAGTAAGTAGCCCAAATATATTCCATGAGACTGTCTGATAAGCCTCTTTATCCAGAGTTCTATGATATACTTTCTCTTTGGTGTGGTTTTGCTCTGTCCAGCAAAACTTATCTCAGTAAAGGAGCAGTCCTATTAACAGTGAAGGCAGCAGCTCGGAGAATGGTAGACGTTTGTCTTCAGCCACATTGAAAGATGGATTTGGATTTTTCTTACCAAGTGAACTTCTATGAATGACTGTAAGAACTGACAGTTGGTGAATATGCTTTGCGTTTTGTTTTGTTTTTTTCCATGAATCTTCAATATTTACTTCTCAGAGGCTATCTATGAGAAAGGAGAAGAGATTGTGAAAGGGAGTTTGTGCAGGTATGGGAGGGAGAGGGCGGGAATACAGGTGAGTTGTGCTGTGCAACTAGAACCAGCATAGGTAGGAAAACTTAACTAGTCTGACTATGAGAAGCACACACAAGCCAGTTTGCACGAGGTTTATGGTCTCGCTCAGATGAGGAGCTGTAGCTATGGACTGAAACTTAGTCCTCAGAATTCAGTTTAAGACCATCAGTTTATAATCTTGATCCTAATCTTCAAATCAAAATACAATGTTACTTGAGCTGTCTTTTGAGTATTTACCATAATGTCTGTAAACTCTGTATCAGGATAGACCTCTATGAAACCAGAATGCTGAGGGTGTGTTTTTACTGAAGGGATGGCTCATTACTCAAAATATTTTTAAATGCATACCAATGAAAAGCAATTTTAGAACAAATGCATGTTTATGCATAAAATTGGATGTGCTTTTTTAATGATTATTATTGAATGAAATGCAAACTACTTTTTCCCTGCCACCCTCTGCCCCGACTTAATTCTAGTGATACCAGTGAAAGAGAATGCATTTTTTCAATCCATGTTTAGCTACAGCTACCATAGAATCATAAAATGGTCTGGGTTGGAAGAGACCTTAGACATCATCTTGTTCCATCTCCCCTGACATGGAACAAAGACTTGCTTATTCCTTTCTATTAGAGAATAAAGGCATTCACCTCTATTAAATGTCTAAATATTCTTTTGTCATGTTCTGTATTTCTTGGATTTTGAGGAAATTGTGCAGTCTCTGCGCATTTTAAATTTAACATGTACATTGATCTTTAAATCTATAATAGAATATCATTTATATTGGCACATCTGTGGGAAGTAACTTCTGTAGCATGTACTGCAGCTTTTTGAACTCTACTAAAGCCATAGTTAAAATTAAATCTGACAAATAACGACAGTGTAATTTTATTTTTAATACTGGGGGAGGGAATGTTTAATGTTTCTTATGCAGAAATTATCACATTTTTGAGTATTTGTTTTTAATGTGCTGTGTTGTCTACCTCTTCTAACACAGTCTTCCATCTGCTACTAGCTGGGCAAATCTTACAAAACCACAAACCTGTCACACAGTTGTGCGCTACTTAGAACTTAGCAAACATAGTGATTTTTTTCATTTTCTTTCTCAAATCTCCTGTTTGGAAGGCAGTTATGCCTGGTTGCATTGCTTTCCTAAAATGAAGCAAGCAAAATAAACAAAAAACCCCAAACTAAAACCCCCTCATCACTCGTGCATATAATATAGAAGTCTTCCCTAGTTACCAGTGCATTACCCCATCTTGGTCCTTTGTAACAAGTAAAATTTGAAAAATATTATGAAGTTTAATTTAAAATTACTGTAGAGCATATCAGAGCTGCTTTTGCAGATAAAAGGAGCAACAATAGTGCATCAACTTAAATTCTGTTTGTAGTTAAGAAGGTAGCTTTGGACTATATGGAATTGTTTGGTTTTTAAATGAAAAACAAGTTGTAAAGAAATTGGTGGTTTTTTTATTCGCTTGGACTTTTAAGATCTATTTTAATACCATTTCTCCTATCCTAATACTTTGGTTTGAATCTTTAAAATAGATATTTTAAGAATTAGTAGATTAAAAAATGTATAGGTGCTCAGTTTAATGAATAGGGACCAAAGCAAAAAAAAACCCAACAGAACAACCAACAAAAAGCCACAAACACCTCTACAAAACAAAAGCAAAAGAATGAAAAGAAACAAAACAAAACAAACAAAGCAAGAGGTCGGAGAATTTTCTGTTCTGATTCAAATATGTTTGCAGAATACCTTAATGTTTCTGTGTTACTACTATGTTTTGTATAAGACATCAAATGATAGAGTTGAGACTGAAGAAAAGATGTTTAAATTTTAGATGGTTTAGCGTATCTAAAGGTAGCAAACCAGTCCAGTATATGATTTTGTTACATAGCTCTAAGTAGTAGTAGTTTCTGTTGCTTAGTTCGCTCTACATAAAATCTGCTTGATTGGTACTAATTTTAGACTTCAAAATGCTACAGGATAAAGTAAACACCCATAAGAGACATTACTGGATGTCTCTGGGTTCCATTATGTTTAAAGTAGAAAGCATAAGATGAAGATTACTGAGTGCCCTTCAGTGAGTAAGTAGCATTGAAGTGATTCTAGATGATAGGGGGCACTAACTTGTTTAAAGTATGATTGCAGTCCTCCAGTTGCCTTGTGAGGTTGTACCTGATTTGTTGTGAGGTTGTACCTCTGTTGTGGTGCTCATTTATTGTTTAAAACTGATCCAAGCAGTTTTTAAAACATAGATGTTGTGGAATGATCTTGCTATCTTTAAACTATATGCTGCTGAATATTAATCTCTACTCAATAATGATAGAGAATTTACACTTAAAAACTAATTTCATTGTATTTTATAAGAAGTGTAACTTTGCCATAAACACTTTAAACATAACAGAATCCAAGGCTCATTTGCTATGCTAGACGGGCATTTTCTTACACTTCTGTGCCTTCTTCAGAGCATACTTGTGCTCTATGCTTACAGTAATAACACTCATACCAATGCAGACTTGATAGATGTCACCAATTGGTCTCTTTCAGTGTGGTAGACCAGAAGTTTTAAATAGCTTAACTCTCAACAAGGATTATGAAGTTAGGTTAGGTTTTATTCTGACTATTGTTACAGCACTTTGAGTGGAATAGGAGTATAAGTAGAATAGGTTTTCATCAGCTTGTCACAAGACTGCTTTGTACCTGACAGGCTCACCATGAACTTTGTGCATCAGAATATTGCAGGTGTTCAGCATGTCTGGTTCTGGAAGAATCCTATGCTAATCTGTAGGAGAATTCATTAATGAAGAATTGCAGTTTTAATGGGGGAAGAGAACACCAAGATGACCTTTAGTAGTAGGGTGTCAGGAATTAAAAACTGTGGCTTTTCTTTCATTTTTATGCCAATAGCAATTAGATATATGCATTGACAGGATAAATGAATGATTATTCCATGAAAATGCTCATTTGAAGTGATTGCTCCTCTCTTCTGGAGTTTTACTAGTTATCTGAAGAGATAATTTACCACAGAGACACATTTTCATTCATTTCCCATTCTGTTTGATTACACTATAAATTTGGGAGTTTTTAGGCTAAAAGGAAACTAATCAGCCTTTTCAGCTCCTCTTGATTAGAAGTCCCTCATTGCAAGCTAAGTCACTGCTGATCATTCAGTGATGCTAACAATAAATAAAGAAATAAAAGAAAGTTTCAGAACTAGGTAAGGATGTAATCTCTGAACCTGTGCTTATCTTTGACTGTGTTCATCCTCCTGTCATTCCTGTAAGTAAGAGCCCTATTATGTCTTTAACTGAAATAAAACACAGTTTTTCAATGTCTTACTGAATACAACTGAAATGGAAGAGACAGTGCCTCAGCTTTTCCTACTGAAGTTATGGTAGCTTTGTTTTCAAATGTAGTTTGTAACCTCTCAAGTTTTAACATATAAAATGCACACAAACATTCTGTACATTATATTTCTTTCTACAAACAAATTTTAATTCTGGGCCAGAGTTTTGTGAAAATAGTGAAGGAGATCCTGAAGTTGTGCTTAGATAATGGGGTGCATTGAAAAAAAAAAGAAATATGACTTGAATTATTTCAGGCACAAACCCAATCAGTGTTGCATAGGACATTGCATATAAGCAAAAATAACTTGATCTGTGGTTTAACTATCATTGTGAACAAAATTCCAAGAACCTGTAAAAGTGTTGGAGAGGGAAAGAAGTGATGAGGAGAGTCATGAAAGTGATTTTTATTTTTTTTTTCTGTTGTATTTTTGTTCTCTCCCATAGGATGCTTTAACAATTTAAGACGAATGTTTCCTTAGAAGCAGTAATGGATGTTGGCATGCCTTGGATAAGGTGGTGACTGCTGGATGTAATTTTTTTCTGTACACTGCAGAGAGCCAAAATTGACTCCATTTGGAGTTGAGAGAAAAAGCAGTACAGACTACGCAAGATGACTGATCCTATGATGGATTTTTTTGATGATGCCAATCTTTTTAGTGAGACCTTAGAAGGTTTGTCAGATGATGCCTTTGTTCAATCTGGACCTGTTTCACTTGTTGATGAATTGAATTTGGGTGCAGAATTTGAACCTTTGCACATAGACTCATTGAACCATGTGCAAGATGCTCAAAATCAGCAAAAGATGAGTGATTTTGATCAGCTGAATCAGTATGATACACTGAAACTTCACTCAGTAAATCAGTCTTTTAGTAGCTCAGCTGATAACGTCTTGTCACCACACTCTCAATTCAATTGTTCACCTGTTCATCCTCAAAACCAGTCTAATGGGATGTTTCCAGATGTGGCTGATGGTAGCCCTATGTGGGGTCATCAAACTGCCACAACTGTTACGAATCAAAATGGGTCCCCCTTTCACCAAGGACATTCTCAGTCTATGCAGCAAAACAAAAGCTTTGTAGCACACCATGACTTTGCCTTATTTCAGGCTAATGAACCGCAGCATCAGTGTGCCTCGCTACGGTCACAACAAAGCAGAAACAACACGGGACAAGATGCTCTGAGTCAGCCAAAAGACTTCATGGAAGTTAATGTATCTACTTCTCTCAGAGTCAGTGTTAACCACCCACCTTCAGTTTCTAATCCATCAACTTCACAGCAGCCTCTGTCTGTTCAACAGTTTTCCCAAACTACAAGTGCTTCAATACATTTTTGTGGGAATCAGGAAGGAAATTTTGATGGACAATCTCCAACTATTGCTCCATGTTCTGTCAATAATAGCCAACAATTTTCATCTCCTTACCCTTACTCTAACAACCACATTTCTCCTACCAGCCTTCTTCAGTCTACAACAGCTCTTTCTACTAGCCAGCAGACACACTCTATCTCTGACTTCACTGGAAGTGATGCCTTTACATCTCAAACAGGGACCAAGGAAGAAACAGCTGAGCACATGTTGAATCCTAATACAGCTTTGAATTCAAATAGTTTTCAAATGTTGCATTCTGCACATCCTCAGGGCAACTTTAGTAGTTCAAAACTCTCTCCTGTGAATATAAATTTTCCAGCTTCTACTGGTTCCGCTTCTCAGATAAGCCATTTCACTGATCCTATTGAAAGCAATGGCTTTACATCTTTAGATGAGAACTTACTTCATCAAGTTGAGACTCATAATGAACCATTTACAGGACTTGACCCAGATGACCTTCTTCAGGAAGACCTTCTGCCACAGTTTGATGATTCCGCGTTTGTTCAGGATAGCACAAGCCATGTTTTAGAGCATGATCTAGAACATCATATAACCTCACAGCAGGTAACACAATCATCTGATCCTGTTCGGGCACAGTCGCAAAGTCAGATCCATCCTTGGCATTCTTCGACTTCTAATCGGCGTCTGCAAGATAGAAGTCGTGCAACCTCACAGGGACAGGTATGTAGGGATTTGAGGGGGGGAGGTTTCAGCTGTTTAATTTTGGTTGATCTGCTGAAATGAATGATGGTTTTGGTCCTTGTGCCAAAGCATGGTAATGTAAGTTTCTGAGGTATTGTTATTTGACCCTGAAGAAATCTAAGTAACAGCTAGTCCAGGGAAAAAAAATGAACCTGTTGATAGAGACTCTGCTTTTTAGCGTTTTGTTACCATTGCAGAAAAAAAAAAGTATATGACTTGAAATGTGTATTCAGAGAAAAAGATGCCAGTCCTTCTGTTACTTCTTTTATTTTCCTTGAGTAGAGAGAATTGGTCAGTTTATGATTTTGGTGCAAGTATAATGGCTTGTTGTCCTTTAAAGTACTTAAGCATCATTCTTGTTAGTGCTTTAAAAAGGCTTGTGTGGCTGATTTCCTGCAAGAATTCCACTGGTTTTGTTGTCACTGGGTCCTTTGCTTGGCATCTTTGTGCTCCTGCTCGTGGGCTAAAAATACAAACTCTGTTGTTGTGTTTGATGTGATTAATAATAATAGAAAATATTTAATGGGCTGTACCTGTGTTTGGCTGCATCAAAAAGCTGCAGTTATTTTAGTGACACATGCCCTCGCATGAAGGACAAGGTAGTGCAAAAAATATACTTTTTTTCCACTGGTATACAAGAGAAGTGCACTTTCCAGCCAGTATTTTATTTTGAGATAGATTAAAATTGTGTGAGCACTGAAGAGTTCAGAAAGACAATTTTTTAGTCCTTCAGTCTGTGTCTTACAAGTGCTTTCTCATAACATACCTGATCAAGTAAATCTCCAAATAGTTTTCAGACATTAAGTCCACTTCTTTTTGTAATGCTGACCTTCACCTTAATCTCTACCATCATCTTCTTTTTCATAGGAATTACATAGGTGTCAACAAATTGAAACATAGACTAGTCTTTCTGGATTGCTTTGGTCTCTTTTGAGTAGCCAAGCTTTAGAATAGCAAAATAGGGCAGGTGAAGTTATTTTTTCACAGTGTTACCAGCAAAATCGTGTTTTTTACTAGCTGTTAGAAACTTCAGCATATATGAGAGTCTTGCAGATTCTTTAGCTCCAAAAATTGATGTAAAAGGGAATGGATCTTGAAAATAGTAGAGCTTTAATAACCTAAGTCACAATTTGTTGTCACACCTTTTAAAATTTGCCAATTTTGAAAGCTGCCTCTGTGGTTTTGGAGACTGGTTTAGTGACTTTCCTTGTTAAAGGGGAATATCAATGACTGCATTACCTTTAAGTTAATAACAATATTACCACAGTTCATCTCTGCTTGGTAGCTTCTAGCATGATTCAATTTGACTGATACTTCTGCACTCGGGTGGTTTGGCAGGAGCTGTAGCTTCTCTATGATAAACGGACTTGTTCAGCTGTATTTGCTGGTTATCTAGCATTTCCAGAATTGTGAGAAAAGACTGTTTGGGTCCATGTACATGTTAAGAAAGAAAGTTGGCATTTTATTTTAAAATCCTGTTTTAAATTCTAGTAGGAATTTAGCTTGTGTTAGATAAAGGAGAGAAAATATAAATGTTTTCTAGTTTTCAGTCTGTGCATCTTACACAACTCTGGTGTCAAATCTGAAGATGCAGAGAGGTTTAAAAAGACTGTGATAACTGTATTCTCTGTGTCCTTGCTAGCAATTTTCTCTGCTTCAGAACTCAGAGTGGTGTAAAATAAAAAATATTACTGGCTCTTTATTCTACTTAGTTAGCAGGATGCAACATAACAGGTTTTTTTCACCGCTTTTATTTTGTCATTAGTGTAGAGAGAAGGGATTAACACATTAAATCTTTTGTCTTGGTTCAGTAGATTGCTTCACCACTACAACTTCTGCTTAAGTTCATGGAGCATATAACCGTCAGTTGAACAGTGAAACTTTGTCAGGTTGTGATGTGGCACAAATAAAACATGTATAGAGTGGCCCATTTGAGACTGGCTTAATTAGCTGAATAATGTAGTAGATGTTGGCTTTGAACATTTTGTTTGGGGTTTTTTTTTTTAGGTTAGAGAGGAGGAAGAATAATTGGGCACAGCTCAAGTAGCTGCTTCTGTCAGCTACCTCTGTAAACTGAAGACACATGGCACAGTAGCTGCTAGTGAAACGTGATGCTGTTTCTGACGGTGTGTGCAGTACTACAGAGGCAGTAGTGACGAGTTCCCTGCTGGGAACCAAAGCAGCAGAACCCAATTGTGAACAGTAGTGTTGAGGCTGTTGGTCTCCCATGGGCATGCTTGGGGTGAAGGGTGAAGAGGAAATGGATTCCGGGAAAAGAGGAGTGGCAAGAAATCCAGGGATTAGTATCGTTTGCAAGGAGCATGTGGGATGCAGGCCAGACAGCGAAAAGTAGGTCTAAGAGAAATTTCTGGCGCTGTGACTTTTCTCTTGTATACATCAGCCTTTTAGGACTTGGATCTCGGAGATACTGGGTTTAGAGCTTTGTATTGTAACTAGGAATAGAGGGGAAAGTTCTGAGAAATGTGGAGAGTACCTAAGAATTTTGGGGTTTGCTTTTGGTTTTTTGTTGTGTTGTGGAAAGAGCAACTTCACAAACCTTTGCTTTTTCTAATGCCTTAAACTTTTTATACATTTCTTTTTTTGCTGGGACTTCATAATGAAACATAGAAAATGGGCATAAAACTACTTGTTTTGCGGTTTATTGTTTCAGGGTATGGGATAAGTGGTGTAAATTGGATTCTGACCTTGAATTTATCTAATTGGACCAATATTTAATGTTTCTTTTAGAGACTGTGAAGTGAGAGCTGTCAGACTGTTGTGAGGACTGTATAGATATCAGAATGACAGAGGCAAACTATATAGAAGCCTCTTTGAATCAGAGGCATAGGTAATATGAATACTAATAGAACGTGTGGCTATTACTGAAATTGAGAAGTGTTGCAGATCTCTCTTTTGACAAATTATAATTCTAAGAAGGGATTTAGTTCTAACTGTGACTTCTATATTTTGACCATTCTGTAAATTCTAAAATTCAAGATCAGTATGTTCTGCTTGAGTCTTTTACAAATGTGTGTGGTTTAACCAGAGAGGAGGAAGATGAACTTAAGGGATGGAGAGGAGTATTAATCTTACTTAGAAAGACCACAGTTAGGTAGGAAGAAATTTTGATAGCTGTCATGGTTAAGATAAAACCTTGGTTTAGAGGGTCATGTTTTGTACTGGCTTTTTTACACTAAAGAGAAACCATTGTTAGTGTATTTCTTTACATGAGCTTTTGTTCAATAATGATTGAGATTTATTCAGAAAAGATAACTTTTTAGTTTATGAAATAGATAATGAATTGTAGCTATTGGAATGGACTCAACATTAGACAACCAAAGACCTTAACTGCCATTGCGCAGAGGTTATTTCAAATTAAGAAAGAACATGAAACCCATGTTTCATTATTTGAAAGCAAGCATGCCCATCAGATTTTTACATGTACATCTATTCTTTTGATAAAAAATAATTTAAAAATTAATACAGTCACTTTAGAACAGCAGTCCTGCAGAATTAGAAACAATCTAGGATATCTTATGCCGCCATTACACTTCATGTGCCTGCTGTAATTAGATTATAACTGTAAATAAATTGTGCCTCTTAATTTTACATCATGCATTTTTCATCAGAGTTAAGAGAGCAGAAATTGGAGAAACACACTGAGGATTCATGTAGTCTGAGTTTTGAGCAATAAAACACTTCTGATCTTTGTAATGCCACTTAAAACAATTTAAGATTTGCTAAAGATAAATAATCTATTTACTTTTCATAAAGTTGAAAAAAGGTGACAAAAATGCAAGCTTCAGTATTCAGTTGTCCATGCTTGGAAGACAAGTTGGAAAGACAGTCTGAAGTATAAACTGTCCTAGGAGAAGTTAAGAGCCATGCCACTGTGTATGTTATTCTGTAATAAGACTTTAATCTCTTGTGGCTACATACACAAAAGCAAAATAATTGAGATTAAACTGGAAAATAAAATTCCATTCATAATCCTTTAAGTTCTATAGGACAAGGAGGTAGTCCTAGTGCTTTAATAAGGTGTATCTGTTTTTAACTTTTGTGACTAAAAGCTTGAGACATGACTTATAAGTGCACAAATTCCAGTATCTCACATCTGACTTTTTTTGTAAAACCTGACTTGGAACATGCAAGTGCTTTCATGTTTGCAAGCAGGAGCTTTCCTACCACTTGTTTAACAGCAATAGATGACACTGGAGAGAATCTGTCTTACCCTTAGTGAAAGTTTAGAAAAGGAAGCCTGAGCATTGTGAGTGATTGCTTGGTTGGTGTTGGACCCTGGGACATCTGTATCTGTCAGTGGAACTGAGGATAATAAAATACACATCTTAAAATTTATCCTGCTTTGCATCATTTGAAAACTGAAATCTAGACATCTGTTCCAGTAAGCATTTGTGTCTGGGGATAGGGCATTAAAATTCATGTGTTGTAATCTTGAAATATAAACCACCACACCCCTCAAAAAAAACCAACCCTCAACCCAAACCCCTTGTTCTTCATTATAAAATGCTTAATAGTTTTGGTATAGCTCACATTAAGCATATGCACTGTATTTATATTGTTCTTGTGCCTTTATGATTCATTTTGTGGGTGACATCATCATATTACTAAATGTAAATCTTTGTCAGCTTTCCTTGTAAACATATCTAGGAGTTATATGCTCTGAATTTAGTTGTCTGTTCTTAAAGAACGATTTTCAACTTCCTTGTAGGAGCTTAGTAAATTCGCTACCACAGTGAGGCAGCAGAATTCAGTTGTCATCTCCCAACACTTAATAGGTTTATCATGTATACACAAGTAATGAAAGTAATCCCTGCACTGATCATCTTTGCACTGGATTTTGTAGTGTGTTTGCTTGCTTTCTACTATTTTCAGAAAGATCTACACAAATAGGTGGGAATGAAAGTGGTAAAGTTTTCTCATATGTAGAGAGTTAATGATAAGTAGGACAACATATCTGAGCCCAAGAAGTGCAGTTCCTGAAATGAGCTAAGTATTTTAAACTAATACAGCTATAAAATATGTTTTCATTATTAATCCGTGGCTTTTTGCCAATGATGTATTAATCACTGAAGATGGCTGTATTTTGATAGATTTATTTATAGTTGAATGTGTACGGAGCATTTCCTGTTGTATGTATTTTAGGTTTAGATAAGCATTTTAAGCATTTCTTTTTGAAATGAAAAGTTGGATACAGTAGGGAAAGGAAATATACATTCATGAAGTAAGTTTGTAACAATTACTGATGAGTGATTATTACAATTTTTTATTTACCCATTTTTCACTTGCTTGTATTTCCTTTCAACATGGAGTTGTACAGTAAACAAATGACAAAAACTGCTGGAGTTTTAGGAACAGAAAATACACCAGAGTATCTGCTTTATGGTTTTTTAAGGCTTTATGAATTTGTTCATAATTGCAGTATCTGTTGGGTAGAGTTAATTTTTTTTCACCATTATTCTTTTTTTGGTTTGGTTTTGCTATCACTAAGGCTGTTCTTCAGTTTCTCTCAATCCATGTCACTGTCAAATATTATAGTGTCCAATTCCTTTTGTATGTTTCCTCCTAAAATTAAGTACTCGCTGTTGCCGTGATTGTGATAATTTAAGAATATAATTTTTCCTGAGATAATTGCACACATTAAATTGCTGCAGTAATTGTCTTTAAAATGTGCCAAAAGAGAGATATTTTTGAGAAAAGTAGTTAACAGATGGCAAACAGAGGAAAGAAGATAATGGCTAGGTCAATTTATAAGACCAACCGTACAGACAGCAAGGTGAGACTAGGTCACAAAAAATAATTGGATATTAGTAGCAGTAATAATATTACAGATTTTAAGTGTGACTGAATAATGTAAATAATTATTTGTAAGCAGATGTCTTGTTAACACTGAAGAACTATAAAGCAATTCCGTAATGTGAGAGTACTGATAGAACTGTGCAAACCTTAGTGTCTGCAAGACATTAAGTACTACTTAATTACACAGCAAGCATACCCAATCTTAAGTTCTTTTCTGAAGACAGTGACCCATACAGACAATTACTCTTAAAGCTGTAGTTCAATTTAAGCCTAAACTTCAATTAGTTTAAGGGGAAAAAAAGTTTATGGAAAAAAGCCTATTCCCCCATGTTGTTACGTATTAATGCAGCTGTTTGTGCTATGAACTGAACTGGGAAACTTTTTACTTCTTTGTTGCTCTTGAGGGTGATGTTAAGGAATACAGCTTCTTGACTTAGTTCTCCCTCTTAGCTTCTTAGTTGCGTGGAATTGTGTACCTTAGTGGTGGGAAGAGGAAGGGAGTGGGAACCATAATTTTCTGCTGCAGAGACACAATAATTGTAGATGGAACCACAGCCTCAAATGCCGAGAGTGCCAAGTGGGCTCTTTGTGGGACTGTGCATTGACATCAGTAACTACTAATCTTTGTCTAATGCTGTTTTCTAAACTGATTTTTTTGAGTGGCTTTAAACATGTCCTTGCCCATAAAACTTCTGCAACAGTGCTTCATCTTGATATACTTTTTAGAAAATCAACACTTTATGAACTGTTAGTGAAGTGTTACTACTGAAGGAGAAGCAGAACTTGTGAAGATGTTAACCAGTACTACAATTTTGAAGCCAAAGAATCTGAAGTAAATTTGAAATTGATGTGCCTTTTGTCCAAATGTCTGCTCTGTGTGATCAGGTTTTAAAATTCCTTTTAGCTGTTATGATAATTTTAAATATATAGAGAGATGAAAATATTTTCCAGCATTTTGTCCAACTAACAGACTCCTACGTCTGGAGAGGCATTGTTTTCTTTTGTTCATTATTGGGTTAAAAGATTTGCACAAGTTCTTGGTTCTGAGAGTGTCTGTCTTCAGATGTTGAGTGGTTGGAACTTGGAAGCACCTAAGGCTAATAAAAATGAGTGGATTTCTAGAATGATGAGCTGAGAATTCTTGCGTTGATTGGTGTAAGTTAGATAAATGAATCTAGGAATGTGGCTTTAAGCTATAAGCAGTTGACAAGCCTTATGTTTTGAAAGCTGTGTAATTCATAGTAGAGATTGAGTTATTGTTTTTCCCCTTCATAAATGTGTGGCAGGTTTTCTTTTGTGGGGGTTATTTGGCTTGTGTTTGCACTTACTTGGGTTTTTGCTGCCTTGAAGTCTTACTGTGAAGGCTAGCATTTTAATCTGTATCTAAAGAAATTTTTTTCCATACTGCCTTTTCAGGAGTTAGTCTGCATTTGAAAGTAATTTAAGAGTTAGTAGTATATCCTATATGTGCTCTTGATGCTATTCAGTAGCATATTGAATTGCAAACCGGAACTAGTTTCATAGATTGATAGAATGCCTCTTTTAAAAGATATTCTTGAGTTCACAATTTAGTTCTAGTTTATATGTCGATAAAAAAAATAAAATAATGCCTTATCATTTAAGAAGACATTGAAAATATTTTGGTTCTGAGCATTTTGCTTCTTATTGCTTGAAACATTGTTTCAGAAAGAGTTCTGACTGATGAGTTTGAAAAATATTTTAATTAAAAAAACCAATTGTTTCACTATATTATCTTTTTCACCAAGTGCCACACATAAAGAAGGAAGATTCTATTGGTATTTTAAGGAAACTTACTAGAAAAATACAGCTGTTGTGATTTTGACTTGCAGTGTGCTGTTGGCTTAACGTACTTGTTATATTTCTGGAGAATAAGAAATAGTTAGAAGATGTAGTACATTCAGGTTGTTCTTCTTCTGTGCTAAATCTTTGTGGCAGCTGCTCATGAGGTGTAGGTATGGCTCAGCTTGATGCATACTTTTTATTGTAGCAGGAATGTTGGTTCTTGCCAATCTTAAAAGCAGCAACCAGTTGTTACAGAACACAAGGTGTCATGGGAAAGGCAGAGAGATTAATGTAAGGAACTTGTGCGTGACAAAATCAAACATGCATCTTACGGTGTATGAGGTCAATAGGAGCAGTTTGACACTCACCCATCCCCCTCCCCAGAAGAAACCACCAAAACAAACAAACAGAAACAACCGAAAGCCCCACAAAATCCACAAAAAATAAAACAATAAAAAACTTTAGGGGATTTTATTTTGATGTCTGCATTGTAGATCCTATTTATGTCATCCTATATGGAGGATTCTTTGATATCCTGTCATGTGGAGGTCAAAATACCTTCAGTGAAACCCAGATGGTACACAAGAGGCATGTTCTATGCTGCCAGCCCCATGTGTTTTTTGGCTTAATGCAGTGTATTGCAAATACGTACAGGCTTTGACTTACTTCAGGAGATTTTCAACCTTGCTTGTTTAGGTTAGAGGTATGAAGGTATTCTTGCTCTTCCCTGGATATACTTAAGGATGCCTGTGGCAGCATACTGTGGTCTCTGACTAAGCTGCTGTTCTCCTCTATGTTGATAATAGTTTTGACTGACTTGAAATCCTTTAAAGATCATAAGTAGTTATTTCATCTTGAGCTTTACATTGTGACTAGTCTTGTCTCTCATGATAATAGTCAGACTCAGTTGTGAGAAAAAAATGTTGCAATGCTTATGGTTTTAGAGATCTATCTTGGAATTTCCCTGACGTTTTGGTTTTGCTTTTTCATTTTATTTTAAATAGTTACCTCTGTGAAACTCTTGGATACCATGTTCTTTGTCTAGAAAGCTCTTAGGAGACTTCTGGGAAAAAATGGGTTGGATTTTTTGCTTTGCCTGAAGTAGTAGTATCTTCTGTTCTCAAACACCTCTTTTTGGTGAATTCTTTTTTCTGCAGGCATCTAGTTTGCCTCCTCAATTCAAGGAGAATTTTTTTCAGGAATATTTAACTGAGAGAACTAGATTCAACAGGATTGGTTTCATTAAACTTGTGTGGATGCTGAAGTACTCTTATGTTGGAGATTCTGGCATGGAAAGGCATTGATGTAGTTAATCTAAGATGAAACAAAAAATGTTAAGTTGGTTTGAAGTGGTAGAGTGTGCCCCCCCCTTTGTTTTAAAAGGAAATGTGCTGTGCAGTCAGTTTTAATTATAATAGTGACTTCCTAGCTGTTGAAGTGGGAAAAAATAAACTATTCTCAGTTTCTTTCAGTACACTTCAATAGATGTTAAGTGCTGGGATTTTTTTTCACACTGAAGTGACAGAGACGTTGAAACCATTTTGGTTAGTCTGTTAGATATTCAGGAATACTAGAGAAAAGGCATGTTCAAAGATTGAGTAAACTTGTAACCTTGACTGCTCCTAGATGCTAGACTTTCTGAATATATGATTATTTTGGTTTAAAGGTAGTTCATGATGAGAATTTCCCTATTAATACAAAATAGTTTTTTTTCATATCTTGTCATCTTTCACAAGACTTCATCATTCTGTCATGAATAAGCAGTTAAAATACATAGCTTACTTAAAAACTAAACAAACTTTAAAAGGAGGCACCCAGTGTTATAAGAGAATAACTCCCTGGTGCTTACCAAGACAAGGATCTGTTGGAGCATGTTGTTCCAGGGGCCTTTATACTGTGAATAAGCTGGTTCACTTCACTTCGAAATGAATTTGTTTTTATCATTGTACTTAATGTCCTACGAAACGTGAGCAAAATTTGCTAAATTATGCTCTTAAAACATGCCTTGGAAGGTAATCTCTGTGTTTGGTTTAATCTATGATTGCTGCTCTGACCTAGCCCAGCTTTCCTTTCTGTAACTAATTGCAAAAGTGAGGTGTAGAGACAAAAAGTGGGCAAGTTCATGCTAGTTCTGCATAGTTCTTGCCTACTTGCCCTTTAATTGCTTTAGTACATGACTCCTTTGAAGTAGCAGAAGAATATGACAAATAGACCATGGGCTGTTGTATGGTTTACAGCCCTTCAAAACTGTAGTGTCTTCTGTTTCTGAGACCAAAAACAAATGGAAAGGGTTTGAGGGGGGACTCCTATGAGAATACTAGAAAGAGCACTAACTGAAATTTAGGTTTGACAAGAACTAGCTACCATTACAGTCTCATTGTGTTTTGTTTTTTTTTGCTAAGAGATAGCTGCCTTGCTGCTTTCTTAGTGTGCTAATGATAGGCAGCAGAAGCTGATCTTGGGTGTTTGGATTAGGTGTCCTGCTCCTTCTGGAGGTAGTTTCAGTGGGTTTTTGTATCCTAATTGTCCTCTCTGCTAGGTAATGAATCTCATCATGAGAAAATGAATCTCTCAGTGGTACACAAAAGCAGTGGCCACTTAGAACGTGGATGAACAGGTAGCAACTTGGGAATAATTGGTTTAATTTGGGGGATTTTTTTTTTGGCCTGCACACTTTGGCAAACAGTCCTTTGTTGTTTTAAAATCAGCATTTTTAAGCACTTTGTGTTCTATGTAAATTGTAATTTCTGTCTAACGATAAACAGAGTTACTTGGTTTAAGACTACTTGAAAAGGGTAGCTAGAACCTGAATGCTTTAAAAGTGGTATGGAAATTTACTGAAGACAGTAAGTCTGACTTATGCATATGTTATTTAAATTGAGTATACAGTGAAGAGGTTGGATAAAAGCTCAACACATTCAATTTCAGACTTTCTAGTTTGTATGTATGTATAGGTTACTCAAATGCTCTTTTTTCCTTTTAAGCCGAATTCTCAGCTGCTACTTCTAGAGCTTCTAAAATAAAACCTTTAGAATCTTCTATCTGTATCTACTGTGTTGAAAACCTTGTCCTGTATCTTGCTATTCCCCAGTAGGCGCTAACCTGAGTTTACAGTGGCAGGTCAAAAAACTGTACATGTGCTTCTTTCTGACAGTATGTAGGTTTTCTGGCAGTGAGAATCCTCCTAGTAACATAGGAAAAAATGTAGCTTAAAAAAAAAATCAGTTAATTTGTTTGTGCACCTCTTTCTATCCTCTTCCCCCTTTCCAGTTTGTAATGTGAGGTAATTTTATGCTTGTGGATAATAGATAAAATATGTTTTCAACTGCATATGGCTGTAATGGTCTAACACAATTGTCCTGAGCTTTCACAGTGCTTGCTTCACAATATGCATTGCAGTTTGTTTTGGCGTCAGGTCATTGACATGGTTGTTACTAGTTTGCTCTCTGGGTGACTTGGACGCTTTGGCTCAGTACTGGTGTTCTATGGTAAATGCAGCTTGGGATGTTGCTTTCAGCAGTGGTATGTGTGAAATTATTGAACTCCTAGTCTGCATCTGCTTGATAGCGTTTCCTGTGAAAAATCACAGAGTTGGAGAATGACTTAGATTGGAAGGTACCTCGGAGGTCGTCTACTCCAACCCATTTGCCATGGGCAGGAACATCTCTCAACTAGACTTGGTTTTCCAAGGTCTCATCCAATCAGGCCTTAAACATCTCCAGAGAGGGGCATCCACAACCACTCTGGGTAGCCTACTCCAGTATCTCACCACCCTCATACTGAAGAACTTCTTCCCTAAGATGCAGTCTAAACATACACTCTGTCTTCTTAAAACAGTTTCCCATAGTCCTGTTGCTAGACACTCCAGCTTTCCTGGAGGCTCCCTTAAGATACTATTTACTAAGCTGAAGGTAACAGCAGTTTCAGTGGGTTAGTGTGAGTTTTGTGTTACTTAAAAAACATACACACTTTAAGAAAACAGCAGTAAACGTTGCAGTTGAAAGTTCCTTATATTCTGTGTGCAAAGGTTCTTTTGCCTTATTTTGTGAATGGAGTGTATTTCATTTCAGGTGTTATTTCTCTCTTTTTTGGTTACAGATTCGAATTTGTAGCTCTTGGGACTCTGATTACAGAATTTCAATGTTCCGTGATTCTAGGCAAAGACAACCTTGGATTTTATTTGGCTCCTGGTTTGCTTTCTGATGATGTTTGCAGTTTTGGAAAAATGCTAGTGCTTAGCCATGACTCATAAGGCCTTAAAGTAAGCTGCTGTATGATTAAAGAACTCGTTCCTTTCCAGACTGGCTGTTTCTGAAGGAGTATTTCCCCTTAAAGACAAACTTCCTTTATGTCATAAAACAAGATGATAATTTGGAAGTTTTCTGTGAACCAACATATTGTAAGAGTCGTTTCTGCATTTTTCTTTCTTTCTTGCAGGACAAAACCTTCAGAATATTAAAAAAATACAGATACTAAACAGTAGTTTGAGAAATGTAAACATTTATGGCAATTTTGTTTTCAGGTTTATTATATGTGGAAAATAGTAATAGCTTGAGTAATTTTTTTAAGACTTTTTTGGAAGAGGGTAAAGCGATAAACCTTGCCTTTCTGGGAATGCACAATTTCTTCACAACTTCAAAATCAGTACATTTTCAATCATATATTGAAAAGTTTCTTTTCTATTATAATTTAACACTGGAGAATATAATGTGTAGAAAAGTTAATATTCCAGTAGAGGAACAATAGTTTACTGTCATAAATGAACAAATACACTCCACAACATGTGCCTTCTAAAGAAAGTATTTATTTAGCCATTTCTTAATCTACATAGTACAACAGTTTTCTGTAGTCCTGTCAATAGGTGCACATTTAAGAGGCTCACATAAACAGGTAGTAAAGGGAAAAAAGTTACAAGAATGTTAGATACTAAGCAAAAATTAAAAACAAGAATAACAAAACAGGACTTGCAAAAGACTACTATGTTAGCCATTTAGTCAGACTATCTTCTGAAGAAATAGGGCTTCATATGGCATTGCCACAGTTTTCTGGATTTGATGAATTTGCATGTCCTCAGATAAGGGAGAAGACGAGGGAAGTAACTGGAAGGCCCATTTAGCAGAACTTCCATTCAGGTTTTCTTCTACCAGATGAAAATCTAAATGGAAGTACAGAGAAAGGAAGGAATGAGCAGGTAATGTGGTGTCAAAGTGTTGGATTTTGCAGCTTGTAGTTACTGTAATTGAGATGTCTTATGTGGATTCTCAGAAGTCCAAGAAGGATTGAGCTCATGTTTAGTTTCACTCGATAAGACAACTCTACCTGTCTGTCTGCTTCATGCAAGTGGTAGGCACATCTCTGAGATTTCTGTTCTTCTAATTTGACTAAATTTGATTGATGGGTTAGGAACCATTAGCAGCTTGGCAGCATAAATGCACCAACTTGTATGGCATGGTTGTATAGCCTTGGTGCTTTGGGGTTTTTTTTGGGCTGTGTTTTGTTTTATTTCCAAAAGCAAGCTGCATAAAAATTGAACAGCTGTCACTTGCAGTTGAGTGTGAATGTATAACTGTAACCTGAGAGCTGAAAAACAACCTAGATGAATATTTTAAAGCTACATCTTTCTAAGTCTTTAGTTAAAGAATGTTTGATTATCGAAAACTGTGACTCTGTGGGTGGCAGGGCAGGGTGCGTGCACATATGATATATGTTACTGCTTTGTTTTACATCAAGCAATATGGGGAAAAGGCCAGTCAGGTGAAGCTGTTCATAAAGTGTTTCTTTGGGGCATATGGAAAGGTTTGAAGCTACAGTGAACAGCCATTTATAAAGATGTCTTGTGTCCAGTGATGAAGCATCCAGTTGAGGGAGAGGTGAATGTGCCGCTAATTTAGACTGCTATTTTACATCTTTAAATGTGTGTCATTTTGTACTAGCATGGCCTTTAGTTAGCATTAGGGATAGTTTAGATTGAAGTGCATTTGGGAAAGGTCCACTGGTGTCTGTGTAGCTCCTTCTGATGATTTACCATTCAGAGCTCTGTAGACAGCTGAACAGCAGTGATGTGGTTCACAATGCATTGGCATTTGTCTTCCCTCTATTCATATTGCTGCTACATCTGCTTTTTAAAAATTCAGCAGACAGTAGCAGGAGGACTAGAGAAATCTTGCCCACAGTAAGCTTATACTTGGTACATTTTGTTGCTATGTGCTGTATTTTCAACATATCTGATGTTTGCAAACTAGGAAGATGGAATATGAATCATTCTGTTATAAATATTTTTTTAATGTATGTATGATTTTTTTTTTGGTAGTGCTCATTCTGGCAGTTTTGTAATGAATATTAGTATATTGTTTATCTTTTTTTCCAAAACCTCGAAAAATAACTGCTGGAAAATCTCAAAAGGTGACTTGACTCGAGGAGAGGGAAACCAAAATCCAAACTTATTCTATCCAAAAGTCATGTAGGAATTTCCTGTTCTTAGCTTCCATTTTGTGATGTTATTTTGTTTTCCCTTTACCGGTCTTAAATTCAGGAAGGAAGATATCTTCATACTACTTTTTTTTTTTTTTTTTTTGAAGAGAGAACATGACTTTAATAAAAGTTTTCATCCTTTTTGAAATTAGACATTTAAAAAAGACATTTCGGTAGTTTGAGCTAGATAAAAGTTCAGATATTTCAGTACAGGAAAAATGACTTTCAACATTCCTCACTGTACTGTATATTTACCTTTAATATCTGTTGTTAGTCCCTCTTCTTTGGATTTAAAACATAACACAGAGATAAATTTAATCTTGTGAAGGAATGCAAAATTTCCTGCAGAAAAAGAACAAATTTAACAGCTTACTTTGATTTTTTTCCAATAGTACTCTGCAAATTCATGAAGCACCATTCACTGATGTGAAAGACTAGTTAAATGAACGTTTTTGCAGCCATGGAGGACTAGAAGTTACTGCACCTTCAGTTAATACTATGTTTTTCTGAAGTATAAAAGGTAATTTAAAATGTTGGGGAGAATGTTCTCTTTTGCTGCTTCTCCCCATAGTTCTAGAAGCCATCTGGCTTTACCTGTTAAGTAATTGCTTTCATGTTGTAAAAATGAGTGTGCTCCAGAAGGAGCTCTTACCTGTGCCTTCTGAGAATGGCTTTGATGATGTGATATTTCAGTGGATCAGTATGTTTGTTGGTCTTTCACTGGGGGGGGAGAGTGTTGAAATCTAATGGCCAGTCTTAGTCTTTTTACATCAGAAAGGTCTGTATGATTTTTCTTGCCCATAAGTATTTGGTGAAATATGTTACATGTTTATTCCAGATACACAGAACTTGGTTCAAACAGCAGAGTGAAACTTGTTTTTCCTTTTATAGAGTATTGAGTTGAGCCAAATGTTTTTAAAGGAATCTATTCTGAACATGTCAAGGTAATATGGGTCAAGAGTGCAAGATTAAAAAGAAGAGTGGGGGAACTTTCTTGCTATGACATTTTGACCCTTAGGTTAGGATAAGTATGAAAGGCTTCAGAAAACTTGTAGAGGTATGCTATGACTGAAGTTGATCTCAGCCTAGTAATTCAGATCTATTGTGCATTCACAATGCTGGCTGACTTGAATATGATCACTATGTTTGGGGTTTTTTTTCATGTATTGGAGGCCACAAGTTTCTTGTACTGAGTTCAGTGAGAGTTGTAGTCGGGACTCCACAGGTGGAAAAAAGATATGCACTGTGTGAGGCTTAGATCAGTACAGGTACTTGGACTTACTAGTTCTGTGTGTCAAAAAAAGCACCTGAGAAATGCTTATGAAGCAGTAGGTTTTATTGATTGTTTGCTGTTTTTGTTTGTTTGGTTTTTTAAATCCATTTTCTAAACAGCTGTGTTCACAGTTACAGACTAGAACCAAAGAAGTGGGTACATACTGTCCCAGTGTTCTGTGCCCATCAAAAACAGACACACACCCAATGCAGCAGCTTGGCAGAGCAAGTACGGTCAAGTTCTCAGTTTCTTTAATTCCTTGGCAATTTAATATGCTCTGTTACACAGCAGCTCCTTTAAGAGTACAGTGAAAGTTGCACACAGTTTTTTACTAAATATTCAGAAAAACAATATGTATATGGTGCTGAGCCTCAAAAAAAAATTTTTTTTAACCAAAATCTTCTAAATGGAAGTTTATGGGTGCTGTGCACTGACTCTGCAGTATCTAATGGTGCCTTTGTGGCATGCCCAGGTTAGCAACATCTGGTTACAATGACAGTGGTTTGATTTTCTCCAAAAAAAGCCTTAATTGGAGACTTACAGGTTAAGCTGCTGCTAATCGCGACTGTGGAGTCTTGGCCATAGAAGTGGTGAAACCTGGTGAGTGAAACAATTACTGGGTTCTGTAGCATTTTGGTGAGAAACAACACCCTATGTATAGAATCTGTGACATGTAAAGCAGGTGTTCTTTTCATCTTAGAAATAAGAGTGGTTTAAGGTAGCCAACCTTTAATGTTTTCATTTTCACATGAATTTAAAATTTGTTTGGAAGCTTGGTGTTGAATTATTTGAACAGTACAAAGCACAGTAACCAAACATACATTTTGAAGTGTTTGTTATATAGATAAAACTATTGTCCAGCAACATTGCTTACTCATCAGCATTAGAGATTTTTTTTCCCCTGTACCTTTTCCTCTTATATATCTGTAACACATGTATTTCAGTTGGAGTTACATTTCACATATGTATGTCTTGAGATTATATATCACTTAAACAGCAAGACATTCATTAGCAATGATAAGTGACAAAAAGAAGGAAGAGTATTATCAAATATCAAAAACCCAACAATTTCAGATGCTTCATTGGCTCTCTTAATGGCTCCACATATGCACCAAAGAAAAAAGAAAAATGAGAGAACCCTATGGATCTTCGTTTGGCAGTGCTTTTGGCTTTGTAGAACAATCACAACAGATGGTTTGGGGCAACTGTTGAACGTGAAAATGAAAAGCAGTTCAGAAGGAACTACCAAGTGAAGGGCTCCGTTCAGGATTAAAGAAACCCTGTTGCATGTTTAGGTGATCTTCCCATCATCCATACAAAGAAATGCACTTATTTTGCTGAGACTGTCATTCAGCGAAGGAGATTTCTATGTGCGTTTGAGATGACACATGCCTATGTTGTGAGGAATCTGCAGATTGATTCTGTCAAGGGTGTGAGCTGCTGGTTGGTTGTTTTTTGTTCATTTGGGGTTTTTTTGTTTCTTTTTGAACTCAATTGGGTTCATGCCTTTTTTTACCAAAGTTGCATTCTTTAATACAGTTTTATCATTCAAATGCTGCATTTTCCTCTGTCAGCCTGAAAAGCAGCAGCAGTTCACAAATTCTCTGATTTTAATTTGAAGAAATGAGATGGTAATTTGAACAAAACCCTCAGACTATCAATTATCATCAGTTACGCAGTTCATTTGTTTGTTTTACAGTTGTGCTATTAATACTGTTTTGCTGACTTGACATGCGAAAGGGGATTCCTTGTTTATTACTAAACATGGACAAAGGTGATGTGGTAATGCATGAAGATCAGGTTTCCAGGTGGCTAATTTTAGCTGCTTTCAGGGTAACTGATGTCAAGGTCATCTTGATTTTCTTAGGAACCTGGTAGACTAGTAACAATTTGAAATGCTCTGGGGACTTAGGATCTATATGCATCTTCCTGCATCTGTGTTACTACCAGTGGGAGTCGAAAGAGCATTCAAAGCATTGCAAACCTTATCTAGTTTGGGTCTGACTAGTCAGAGTGATAATTCATTTCTTGGTGTAACTAATGTTTGGATGAGTAGATCCGCCAGTGAAAGTGTGACTCATTAAAATTCCAGGGAAAGATGTTACCAGTTCTTAGGGTATATCCAGAATGAATGCGACTTGGGAGAGATGCTTAAAGATTCTGTACAGAATCAGAATTGAAAGATCTTATCTACAGAGGGATAATATCTACTGTAAAAAAAGGTATTCTTACAGTAGTAGCAATAAGACAGGATTTGGGATGCTTTTCCTGGAGATAGAAGTTTTTCATGTGTTAAACTTACCTTCTTCCTGGGGCTTCCTTTGCAGTAATACACAGAGGATGTGAAGAAACTATCAGCTCTTATTGAAGCAAAACAAAATGAGTTTAGGCCTTCCAGGGAAGAAAAAAAAACAAAACAACAGTCAGTAAGCATTGAGGACAGTGATTTCTCCTTGCTATGGGAAGTACTGTTACACCTATTAAGGTCACAGCATCACAGAACGGTAGGGGTTCAAAGGGAGCTTTGGGGATTTGAGCCCCCTACTAATGCAGGTATGCCTTGATCAGGTTGCACAGGAACGTGTCTGGGCGGGTTGTGAAAGTCTCCAGAGAAGATGTCTGCAAATGCATGTCCTGTGCAACCTACAGTGAAATGTTGAAGTGCCTTTTTGAGAAGTTACCCAGCAGAGCACTAGTACTGTTGGGAAGAGTGCCATCATGATTCTATGTCTTGATATTGTCTGGTGACTTGCTTGCTTTTATACATTGGTTTTATTAAAGATATCATTTAGACATAGATGGTGTGTCTTCTGCTGCAAAACACTATGCTGAAATCTTTTGAATACTGCTGAGAAGGTGCTCCTGTGGCTGCTGTGAAATCAGGCCATATGTGGGGAAGTCTACAGCTGTTGTCTTAACCGTTCCACCCTGAGTATTTTTAGGGCTAGCTCATCCATGTGGGCAGCAGTACATCCTATACCTGCTGCTGTTAATGTTTTTTCGCAGGCAGCAGCAGTGTGAATTTGACATGATTCCTGCCAGTTTCTCTGCTGCCCACAGGATCGCAGGGAGCAGTGGGAACTGGCGGGAGGCTTGTTCCTTGCGCTCTGCTGCTGCTTGGCAAGGCTTTCAGCAGCAACAGATACCCTTGAGCTTTCTCAGTACAGACTCAAGACAACGTTACATTGGTGTATGTTCAGTTACATTTGGATCATTATCTTTGCAACCATGAGAAGTAAACCCGCATTTTTTCCCAACAAAGTCTCTGTTTTTTAAGTACATGGCTGCCTCAGGGATTTCCTTTCCACCTTCTCCTGTACATTTGGCAGTTGAGAACTTATTAATGCCGATAGATGGAATAAGTTTGTAAGCTGCTTGCAAAAGGGATATGCTCCTTCAGATGTTTAATCTGCCTCCTGCACAGTAAGGGGGAGGAGTGATTTTGGCTTGGCAGAAGGCTTTTGTCCTTTTTGTTGTAGGTGCTGTGTAGCTTTTGAAATTGTTTTCCATGTGTTTATTTTATAGCCACATATTTTTTGGAAGCATGATATTATTATCAGAGTAGTAGACCTCTGCTGAATTAGATGATTTTTGTTGCTTTGATTGCTAAGTACAGGCAGACATTGTCCTCCGTATTACAACTCTACTTGTGGTTCTTCTAATCTCAAGATAAGAATGTTGCTTTCCAGTTTTGGTTTTTGTGACAATGGTGACTTCCTTGATGAAGGTTTCATTATATTTTTATTTAGCTTAGAATGGCTGGCTGCTGCCTTCCTGCATCTTCACGAATGTCATTTCCATATGGTTAGAAATGTCACAGCATTTTTTTTTAAAGTATTTTCTTGCTTCTCTAACAAATAACTTACTGTTTGTGCAGTGCAGGAGACAAAAGCAATACTATGGAGCAAGAAACAAAGTGTCAGCCTGAGAAAACATAGATTAGTCTTGTCCAGCATACTTTCAGCTCTACAGCAAGAAAGTAGCACAAGTTGTTGAGGAATAACCAGGGAGGCAGTTTGAAACTGTGAGGAAATAGGCCATTAAAAACTTTCTTTCAAAGCAACAAAATATCTAGGAAAATTATGGGGAAATAATTATGAAAGAGCCACCATTTCATTAGTGCTTCCTTAATTATTAGGTATTTTTTGTTTGTTTCTGTCCCAGTAACGTTAAACATAGCAGTTCCTTTTTAAAAAGTCTTTAAATTGCATGGCTTTAACAGTATTTGGCTTAAAGTGGAAATTATATGAGAATATGTTAGGAATATTTTTGTTTTGCTTTAGCTGATCTCAGAATGCAAAGTACTGCATTACTTGGCATTTTTACTAAGTTGTGAAGTAACAACTACAAGATAAATCACTGCAATTCGTTCTAGATGTTGTAACTATAAAGTAGAAACATCTTGGCTAGGTGTTCTCAAAGTAAAAGTTAGTAACTGTCCTTGTGATTGAGCTGCATATGTATAGAAATGCCTTGGAATTCAAGTCCATTTAATGTATATTAGTACCACTAGTGTTTTCAGTGGATAATGAACCTCATTTAAAAAAATGTTAATTTGAAGTGAAATTCTGATAAAGTGTAAGATCTCAATTTCAAAATCTTGGCAATATTTTAAATCTTATATGGAGAAAACACCATATGTATCAGAAAACAGAGGTGCAAATACATATTAAGCAAATCTAGAATTCAAATCCTGATCTGCCTTCATTCTTCTTCAATGGACTTGTGAGAATAAAGGGTATTGTTAGGATGAAGCTATGCTCTCAAATGCTTCTTGGTGTTGTGATAACATTTGAAGAAAACTTATCGCATCTTCTTTGTGCTTTTATTTGATCTGTTGACAATACGTATTCAAAAACTTGCCTGATCTTTTAAAATGGCACTTAAAATCAGGCTTGGAATGAAGAGTAGTTTACCATACAGCTGCGTCCCTGTGGAGGTCTTTACAGCAACGCATCCTGTAGGTCTGGGCAGAGGCAGAGGGAGGAAATCAAGGACGATTTCATTTTCTGTAGGCAATAGGGAAATCTGGAATGAAAATCTTATGCATTCACTGTTGCTACCTTACGGTAATGGATTCAGTGTGAAAAAAATAATTGAAAAAAATCGGAAGTCTTTCGGAGAGCAAAGTATGTTTGAGGCCACAGCTTTGGATTTTAGTCACAACCCCCAAATGCCGTCCGCCGGCCCCGTGTCTGTGGGAACGCTGGAACTGCAGAGTTGCAGCGAAGGGAAGGCTACGACAGAAGAACGCCCAGTTCCCACGATTTCCCACTCGTGCGGGAAACACTGGCGGCAGTAGTGCGGGAGGCGGCGAAGGAAGAGTTAAAGCCGGCAGCACATGTCGGGAAGACCAGCCCGTTGGGGGTTAAACTGCGGAGTCTAATGGAATAATAACGGGTAGCACCATCTGCTGGCCTACTTCCGCAGAAGGACTCAGTATTTTTAACGACATCTCTAATATTCATGCTGATGCATTTTGATGCTTTGTGCATTCATTTCTTTCTGTGCTTTGTTGGAATCTGGCTACTCGCTTCCCGCCGTGGCTGCAGCCCCGCTCTGGAAGGCAGGCAGGCGGCTCTGGCCCTACCTGCGCTGGAGGATCTGTGGATGTGTGCTTGCCAAGGGAGGAATATGTTGATAAATCACAACGTGTGTTTGTGGAGGGTTGTGCATATCTTGGCTGCGGCTCGCTAAATAGGCCATTTAGCAATCTTCTTTCAATGCTTTTCTCTTGAGCACTGCCTGGGGTGCTGAAAAAGCAGAGGGCAAGCCTTTGTCTGACGCCAAAAATGTCTTCAGTGAAGAGGCCAAGAGGAAGGGTAAGTGAAAGCCTGAATGAGTGGGAGGAGGAGGGGTTCTTTGGGCTAAAAGGCTAATGGGATTGAATAACCTTCCTTATTACTGGCTGCTGCTGCGGGAGCCGTGCTGCATCGCCATCTTGAGCTTGTTGCTGTTTTCTCGGGTCTTGGTTATTTGTTATAGCCTGTAGGCCTTAAGGTGGCATTTTAGAGAGGGATCCTGAACCCTGCCTCCTTCCCGGTGCTGCAGCCCTGCTGCGAAGCCCTTGATGAGGCACGTATAGAAAATGTATCCAGTGAAGTGCACTGGATTTGACCAGAAAATGTGTTTGGAAATTCCTGGTGGCTCTTCTTCATGCTGTAGGCAGAGGCGCATTTACGGGTGAGAACATAACTGTTATCTGCTGGGTTTTTCGTCTGTTTGAATAGGAAATTCTTTCCATTCCTCAAAGGGGAAAGGGGGGAGGGGAGGAAAGCAAAAGCATGTCTTCTAGCCTGGTTAAAGAGAGGCTGATAATCTGAATATTTCAGTTGTAGTGTAAACAATTCTGCGTCGATGAAATGGTGATTTAAAAACCTGAAAATGAAAACAAGTTCGAAAATATAATTGAGCCATTGGTCTTATGTTGATCTAAATAAAGGAAATAGTGCTTTCTGATCTTAGGAAGGCAGAGCTCTCTAATTTTAGGTTTGGTTTTGTCATTTTGTCTGTTAGAATCTTGTTTTTTGTTGGAGCATCTGACCTGTTTAGCACCGAGTTAGGCTTGTAGAGCTTTAATCTTCTTTCAGGTAACTGTGGTTCCTGGTATTTTGGCAGTGGCAAAATACTGATGCTGTTATCTTCGGGAGGTATTTATTTTTTCAGATTTTATGAGAGTAACGTTTACGGGAGATGTTGGAGGTATCCATCAAATGTATGGGAATGATGAAAGGTTGAGGATTGGTGTCTTTAACTACACAGGCGGAAAGAAGGCTGAGAGGTTTTTAGAAGAATATTTTTTAACTGATTTCTAGTACGTGGATTGGTTGTTTAAAACCCACAATTGGTGCAGTTGTTCTAAAACCCACGCCATTCTGTGGTATAAACAGGATTCCTTCTTTTTTGTCTGCGTGAGATCCTACCAGTTAAATCTTTCTCAAGTGCATATCCGGATCAGAACTATTTGTACTTGGTCTTTCAACACATGCTTATATTTTTAAAATGAGGTGATATTATTTACATTTTGTCTCTTGTTACAGCCTCCTTCTAAGAAGACTGATGGTTCAGGATCATGTACTAAACTGCAGAATACCCAGGTGAGGACCATGTCTGAAAAGAAGCAGAAGAAAAAAGCAGACTTGGAAAGTAAACAAGAGAAGGCAAATCGCATAATATCTGAAGCGATTGCAAAAGCAAAAGAGAGAGGAGAAAGAAACATTCCCCGAGTAATGAGTCCTGAAAACTTCCCCAGTGTTTCAGCTGAAGGAAAAGAGGAAAAGAAGGGTAGAAAAGTTAAAACCAAACCGAAGGACAAGGAGAGCAAAAAACCAAAAACTGGTTCCTCATCCAAAATTAAAGAGAAAACAAAAATTGGGTAAGTAGATTAAAAACGTTGTCTTATTTCTCTTCAGACTGTAAATCCTTGATTAAAATGAAAAGTGCTTACTGATAATGAAATGTTTTCTTCCACTGCCTCTGCCTACACAAAATTCTTCCTGATTAAGTCCATATGTGGACTCTCTCACTCAGGAACAAGAGCTCTCTGTTTTCTGTTGAGATAAAATCATTTTAGGACTGTGCTTTTGAAGGGAATTATTTTAAATTCATACCCTACAATTCTATACTTTGAAGCATAGACAAGACTAAAATATCTTTCATCTAGTGTTGTAATCAGTTCTGACTTCAAATTAAGTTTATCTGATGCTACAATTGGTGTCTTTATCAATTTTGGCATGTATCTTCAATACAGTCTCCATGATAAACTGCATAGGCAGAAACTGGAAGCTTAATGAACTTGTTAGCAAGTGAATATTCGTAGAGATATCTTCTGTATCAAATTAAAATGCGTATTGGAAAATCTGTTTCCTAAGCACTTTGTAGTCTTGTGCCATCTATTTAATCTGCCCTCTTAAAAATGTAGGCACAGCTAGGTCAATCTGAGTGGATACCTTGGAATAAGAAGCTTTTGGAAGACTTGAAATGTTAGAACGCTCTGAGGAGAGGGATTCAGTAGGTTGTGTGTCTTCTGACTCTAGAGCTAACGTAGTTCTCCTCTGCTTGTAAAGAAGTGTCAGGACTTGAAATGGAAATCATAGCTACGGTCTGATTTTTGTCTTTTTTAAATCCATGCTCTCTTTGCAGTAACAGAAATATTAACTGGCATATCTCTCCAAATTTAAATGTCTCATATACATATGTGTGTTCTCAAGTATATGGAGCAGAGATGAATGTTCTTTTAATCAGCCCCTTTCTCTACCTTTTTTTTTCCCTTTCTTTTTTCTCTAGAGATCAGTGTTTTTCTTACATGTTTGAAGTAAACAACTTCCTTGAGAAGTTATCATGTAGTAAAAAGGATACTGCTCTAAACTCAACTTGATTTTCTTAATGTGACCTTTTGTGGTCTTAATTTCTTTATCCTCTGGTAATGGGTTGGCATATGAGTGCTGTTCATAAAGCTCCTTAGCATACTATATACAGCTTGCTTTTGTTTTTTTCTTTGAAGTGAGATTTTGGATATGTACTTCCAAGGCTGGTTTCACATTAAATGAATCTCTGAATTTACTCATGTTCTATAACAGGGTGTTGTTTTTCGTTTCTGATCTGTCTCATCAGAAGACTTAGATACTAGTGTCATCTTCTTGAGGCTGTATGTGAATTGCCCTTACTGGAATTTGTATACTTCTTTGTCAGGTAATTAAGAAAACCTGCCAAAAATATCATCCTTATGATATGCTACGTAATTTCCATGTTATTTTTCCTGGTCTTAATTAGAAAAGTGAAATAAGTTGCTACCTTGAATTTATACTTGGGCATTCAGTTTCGTTTCTTCATGAAATGCTTAGCTGTGCACGGCAGTTAGGGTAGGTTTTCAGGATTTCATGAGACAGCATCAGTTGAGAAATAAACATTTCTCATCTGTTTTCAACCATAAT
This sequence comes from Pogoniulus pusillus, assembly GCF_015220805.1. Classification (NCBI taxonomy): domain Eukaryota; kingdom Metazoa; phylum Chordata; class Aves; order Piciformes; family Lybiidae; genus Pogoniulus; species Pogoniulus pusillus. The sequence continues at coordinate 17,065,421 of NC_087283.1, forward strand.
ACTTGTTCTTGATCCAGAGTATGCTGAGGCTGCTAGAAAAGTTCCCATTGGATTATGTCTGGTGGACTCCTCATAATTTTTGCATTGAGCTACAAGGATTTGCCTCCCCATTATTTATCAGTTTCATCAACTAATGCCCCAGGTTACTCTGTTAGAAATCATGCTGCCAGGTACTGCTTTAACTGCATGGGACACATTGCTGAAGATTTGCAATCAGATCCTCTTAAATAGCAGTGAATAGTCTTCTAGAGCCACATATCAACGTTCTGCAGAATTTCTGTGTGCTTTGATTGAAAGCAGTAAAGCAAATGCTTTGAGGCATTGACATGCTTCATTTTGTATTGATACAACCTCATATGTTGCTACACTGTTAGCACTAGTTTGTGTTATTCATATAGGGTATTAAAATATGAGCTCTTTAGCAAAGAATATGTTGTGGTGGTTTGAAGAGCAGCAATTGCAAGAAGGCCTTGATGCTTATTTTTTTGAAAGAGTAGTCTTAACAAACTGTTTTGTATACAAATGTAGCTTCTTGATCTTACGTAAGAAGAATATTTGGTATGGGCTGGATATACTTGTCTTTTCAAGGGCAATTTTTAAAATAAAATGGGAATCCACTTAGAGAATCAAATTCAATAACTAATAAGGGCTTCAGGAGCCTAAACAATTTTTTTCTTAAGAAGAAGATAATTCCTAGTCTGAGAACATCTGGGAAATTACTGTGTCAAAGCTCATGGATTGCTAGATGGTTTTTTATCTTAAAATGAAACAAACTCAGACAGAATTTTGGAAGAAAATGTTACCATGTTAAAATAACAGATTTAAAAGACAAGTGTTATTTTGGGCTAGATGGGGAAGGGAAGACCTCAGTTCTCTGCAAACTTTTGATCTTGTCTAGGAAATAAGGATTTTTAAGATGTGCCTAAAATGGGAAAATTACTTTTCTACTCAAGGAGTGAAACTTTTTAAAAAAGAAACAGTGGTATACATGACATTGCTTGCATTAAGTGGGAAAACAATCACATAAATGTAGGGGTTAGAAGGCACCTCTGGAGATTGTCATCCACCCTCTCTGTGAATGCAAATTTGCCTAGATCAGGTTGCACAGGAACACGTCCAGGCAGGTTTTGATAGTCTCCGTAGAAGGAGATTCAAAAACCTCTCTGGGCAGCCTGTTCCAGTGCTTTATCTCCTTCAAAGAAAAAAAACTTTCTCCCATCCTCATGACCTCCACTATTTAGATATTTATATGTACTGATAAGTTTCCCTCTCAGTCTTCTCTTTTACCTGCTTAAAAGTCCGGGGTCTCTCAGCTGTCCTTGTTCCAGTCCCCAAATCACTGTTGGGGCTCTCTGTTGGACTGTCCCAAGTAATCCCTTATCCCTCTTGAACTGAGGAGTCCAGAAGTGGACATATTCTCAAGCTGTGGCCTCACCAGGGCAGAGTAGAGCTGGGGAGAACCTTCCTTGACTTGCTTGCCACACTCTCTTTTTAATGCACTCCAGAGAAGAAAACCTGAAGACAGTTCCAAGTCTGCCTTTTTAGAAGGTGTTCAAATATGGTGCGTCCATCCTAGATCAGTATCCTTCCAGTTATTTTTTCTACCACAAATGCATTTAACTGGCAGTAACTGAAATAGGCTGATTCAGTTCAGATTCTTGAGAGTCAGTTTGGTGCTGGAGGTAGCATGGACTTTGGTGTTTCAGAAGAGCAGAAGTTACTAGTTTAGGTGACTCCTCTTTAATTTAGAGACCAATAAGGAGCAGAAATAGTAGAAGCTACTAAGAAATATATTGGGGTTTGGTTGTTTTTGGAGATGTGTCTGCAGGATGGTTCTCATCTGCTGGCACCAAATGTAGCCAGTCCAGTCTGAATGCAATTGTACCTTCATTAGTCTGGCACTCAAACAGCAAACTCTTCCTTAGACTGTGATTATAAACTTTGCTGGAATCTGAAAAGCGTCCTGTCTCTGTAGCGTATCCTGTGTAGCACATCCTGTACTGCTCGTGAGAAGCATATGTGGAGTTATAGTTGTCCCTCTGTGGCAGTTACATCCTCTGCATTGCTGATGTGGTAGAGCTGGAACACTGGTTGCTGAAGAGACTTAGTAGCCATGGGTAAGAAGAGAAAACAATAGGCGTGCTTTTGAATGTAATACAACATAGCTTGTACTGAAATAGACCAGCCCTCGGTCATCTAGGCTCAAGATCAGTTTTAACTACTGATTAAAGTTTTGAGAGGATAGGAGGATGATGATGGTGATTTTGAAGTTTTTCTTTTCTGTTTTTTCCCTGCTAACTAAAAATAATGGATATGCACTACTTACCAGAAATTGGTATGTATGAGGGCCTCATGTTAGCTGTTTACATGTCACTTAGTTATTCCTCTGAAATGTAGCAAAAAACAATGGCATGATTCTGTTCAATTTATCATTGCTAGTTATAAATTACTAGCAGTTAATTATTAGACAGGCTTTCTGAAGGTGGGGATTAAGGCTTTTAACTTTCTGACATGTTGAAATCAAACAAATGCCTGTTAATTTCATTCAAATGGTTTAGAACTGAGTTCAGTTAAGTTTCAGTGCCACAAGTGTTTGTGAAGATGTCTCAATTCTTCTATTACCAAGAACATTATCCATGTGTGACAGAAATCATTAGAAGAATGCATGTATATTATATTTAGCGTTGCCAAATTAATTACTCAATTTACTTATGTGTATATTACTGATCAAGTTAACTCCTTGTACATAACTTATTTCACATTTTTTCTGAAGACTGCAGAACCACTTTTTATATCTTGGCTACTTACCAAGTCACATTGATTTTTAGAAATCTATTTAAACCCTTCATATTTTTGCATAGAACTTGTTTCCACTTATTGTTTTTTTCTAACTGATTATAATTCTATTTCTCCCATTTAAGGTAATGCATATTTAAGCTAAAAAGTCTATGTCAGCCACTTGATATGAAAGACAGAAGAATTACGAATTTGTGAACATTCTGTTGTTCAAAAAAGTGGATTGGCATTTACGTTTTACAGCTCTCACTGTATTCCCACCTACTCAAACATAAAATTAAATATGGCCCTGATGAAAAGCAGCAGCTCTGCGTCGGTGATGTAAAGGACAGTTTCAGCAGACTACTTGCAGGAATTTTTTTTCTTTGTCTAATTTAAAGAAATACCCAAATCCTAATAATTCAGTTTACAAAAGTTTAAGGTAGGGTGGTAAGTCCTTAAGTTCAAAACTGTTTTCTGGTATCAGAAATGACTGTGTTGCTTCAAGTGCTAAAGGAACAATAGTGTTGTTGGTTTTTTTTATAGTTAACCCTTGGATTGTGTAGTAATGAATCCAGCAAGTTCCGTGTGATCCTGTTCACTACTCAAATGAGCAAGTGTCTCACTGCTGACAAGACAAAGCATTGTTGGACCCAAGATGCTGACAGAAAAGCTTTGTGTGATCACTTACTGATATAACACTGTTTAGATGGCTTGAAACCTTTGTAAACTCAGATAGCAAAGGGAGACGTGGAGAGGGGGAGTACAAAGGAATTGATTGACCTTTTAGGCTGGTTGTGTGTTAAGTTTAAATGTAGAGGGCTCAAAGTATGTTTCCATTTTGAATTATCTTATATTTTATGTAAGTCAGGCAGATGTTGACTAGGAGAACTGCACTGAAAGAGGTGGTCAGTGTATCTTTTTGTTCTTTTAGATCATAAGCTTCTTTTGTGGTGATTTGAAATGACACACGTACAAAATGCTGTCTTTCTGGGATGTTTTGTCGTGCACTGGGTTGTAAGTTCGGGGTGAAGTTTTCTCTGCTCCTAGATGATAGTTTTGGTGCATAAGTTGGGTCTAAGTGACGTCATCATAAGTTCCTATGGCAAAATAAATGAATCCAAGCATGGTCTTACCAAATAAATATCTGAAGACTTGATTGTTCTCTTGCATTATTACTCTAATATTGTATGAGCTCTAAATGGCTTCTGGTTCCAATAAAACTATAGGAGTGTTTTAAAAATCAGTGCACAACCCAAAAGTTAGTAGTTTCAAATACAGCCTCCTCATGGCCACTGTTTGGAAAGCTTTGAAAACTGTTTTGTATCATTTTAAAGCTGTTCAAACTGCTCGTAACTCTGCCATCACATTCTCTGCGCCAAGCAGGAGGAGAATGGAGTGGAATCTGGTTGGTTCTTAATTTATAGGGAAAAAATTGCAATGCTCCTCAGATAGTGGTTCCACCTGGCCTTGCTTCAAGTCTTTTGTGGATCTAAATAACATCAGAATTCTTGTGCTAAGGATCAGAAGTACTAACAGCTTGTAAGATGGCTTCTCTTTAAACTTTTCCGTGGGTATAAGTTTATCGATATCATCACTTGAGCCTGTGATTGTAGAAGGGAGTATGTGTTGAAGAAATGTACATTGATTGCAGTATTTTGTATGTAATAAGACACACACAAAATTTTAGAAGGCAAGAGAAAGTGAAATTCCAGTGAACTCTACAGATATTTTGTATTCTGTCTCTACACTGTGCTGCTTCCTTTTCATAGAAACAGAATAGGTTTTGTGCAGAGCAGTTTGTTTCAGAGTGTGAAAAGGAATTTTAGCCAAAGATCTTTACACTTCCATGCAGAAATTTATAAACTGGCAAGAGAACTTGCCCTCCCAGTGGAAAAATTTTCACAGAATTGATAAAGTTTACAAGCATCTGAAAACCGTTGTTTTCACATAGCAGATTTTTAAAGAAGTTTTTTGGCCAAAATATGAGCAGATTGCATTTTTGCTAATAGAAATGCATTCCTTAAGCACCATGCTGTCATTCAGCAGTTTTTGACAGTGAGAAGCATTGTGATTTTGGGCACTGGATCAGAGAGAAGTGAAACTGCGTCTATTCCTCTGATTGGCACAACATCCCTGTAGAGGAGGAAACATTCTGATCTGCAACACATAGAGAATGTGTCAAAATTTCAAGGATATTCTTGTAAAGAAGTACTGAATTAGGAAATGCAATATAAAGGATAAGACCCAGAAGCTGACAGAGAAATGGAATATTATGTGGAAGATGGCAGTGTCAGAGCAAGAGGTGAACACAAGGAGAGACTGAAGAGAATAAGAGTTAAAAATGCGCAAGGAAAGATGTAGCTAAAGCAGTCTAAAGAGTCATATTGGACAAATACCTGAGAATCTAAGTCTTTAAAAGATTTCTAATCAGGGATTGAAAAACAAGCAGGGCTAGAGGAGAATACCCAAGCTACTCTTGAAGATAGTTGGAAAACTAGAGAGTTCTTTGCTGAAATTACTTTTGTAATTGTGAAACATTTCCAAGTAATAATGAAACTAAGAACATCAAATGTAAAACAAGAACTTGAGGACCAGAATTTAGTTCTGAACGAACAGCTGTGAACAAGCAGGATTTGAGATGATGCTTACTGCAGCTTAATTTCAACATGCATTCACTAGTGCCATTGACTTAATACTAGAAGAAATATGAGCATGGGAAATGTTTGGGTTTGTTTGGGGTTTTTTAACCTTTCCACTGAACATATCTAGTGATTCAGTAATCAAAAACAGTGGAAATACTCATAGCTTGGTAAAAATATATGTGTAATCTTTTTTTGTGAGCCTTGATGCTCAAATAATCATTGTGTTTGGTAATTTAAGATTTAATTTGTGTGTGAAGTGTTAGTTTAGACATAGCAGGTGCTATTTCTCATACCTGAAGAGTAGCAGAGAGGAGCACATGATGTGCAGTTGTTTCCACCACTGCCTCCTCTCATCAGCAGCTTTTCAGGTGGCTAATCTGATGCTACTTTGATATGTATTGTCAATACTAAGATTGAATTCTTGTGTTTCATTTCTTCTGTGCATCAGCAGAGGAGACTTTCATGCTGGAACATTAACCTCATTTTCTAAGACACTGATCCGTCAATCAGGGACTATATAAGATATGTGTTGTAGGACAACTCTTTATCTGTGATTTTTATTGGATAGTGTGTCATAATTTTGCAATTATACTACTGAAGATATATTTAAAGAGGAGTATTGGCATATTTCAAACATGGAAAAATAAATATTTTGACACCCGTTAGTTAAAATCAAATCATATGAACTGGGATTGTGATTTTACATCATAACCTTTAAATCTGAACAAAGAAATAATTGGAGCTTTTTCATTAGAATTTTAACTGATTTATTTAGCACGGTGCTGGGTCTCAATATATTCTGAGAGGTTCTCAGATTTCTTATAAACTGTGAGGTTTTGAATATAGCTGCTCTTAATTAGTTTTTTAAAGGGTAAAAAGGATTCATGCAGTTCCTTTGCTTTTACCATTAAATCACGTAAACATACAAGTTTTGCATGTCAGACTCCTTTTAATGGCTTTAGATTGTTGCCCATAGCTAATTTTTAAAGTAAGAGAAGATGTATTTGCAGTGATAAATTGTTCATAATAAATTGCTTACTGTCGTTGCCTGTTAGGTGGTATTTATGCTGTGTCTAGTTTGTCATAGTCAATATAAATGTTAGATTTTTACATCTCACTCACACCTTAATAACTTAAGTGTGATACAGAGGAGTTCATGATCACAGAGTATCTGCTTGCCTGTAGGGCTTTCAGTATTAGGAAATACTGTCTACTCTGAAGTTGTAGCTTTCTGTGTGGAGAAATACGTTTTCTGACCATGGTGGTTTCTGAGTTTCACATTAAGAGCAACACAAGAATTGCTAGTGGCTGTGGTATTACTGTAATCTTGAAGTAGACTAATATATGACGTTCATTTAGATGTTGCTCTTTTTTCTTAACAGGAAGCTAATCATCACACTGGGGAAGAAGCAAAAAAGAAAAAACGAATCTTCAGATGAATTGTCAGATGCTAAGCAAACTCCACAGCGGCCATTGAAAGATGAAGATTCACAGGTAAGCAGTCAGTATTTTTCCTTTTTAATCTTTTATGTGTTGTTATTTCTGTATGTCTTTTCTACCACCCTCCAAAAAGTTAATCCTTTTGACACAGTGACTGTTACTGTCATACCTAAAACCCTAACATGATCAGCTACTTTTTCTAGTTTAAAATCGTGACATCCAAGAGTTTAGAATCCCTTTTTCTGTAATGGGACATCAATGCCCTAGTTACATTTGCTTCATTTCAGTGCACAAGTCCATAGATTTGAGAATATAAATGCTCATCTGTTTACGTGGTAGTTAAAATTTATCTTTACTTTGGCTGACTTTGTGAGGGAAAAACAAAGATAGCCTGATAGAAGGGACATTTATCAGTGAAATTTACTCTTTGAGAACATGTAAAAGGCTTATTTGAAAATTTACTGTTCTCAGCTTTGCTTCTGTGGAAATGGATAGAATCTTTTTCTTTGACTTGTTGGATCTCAAGGCAGCACTCATCAATGTGCTGATGGGTGCTAGCTGCTTGTGCAATACTTGGGAAGCAAGTGCTAGATCGAGAATTCAAGTGATGGTGCATTCCTTCGAGGAATATCTCCTCCCTTGCAGCTTACTTTCTGCAGTTTTTCCATGTGTTTCTTTGGAATTGCAGTAGCATAGCTAATTATTTACAGAGCTTATGCAAAAGAAAGTATGAACTATTTGTAAGAGATAATATCCTATTTCTGTGTATGTCAGAAACAGAATTGTAAATCTCTTGCTTCAGGACAAATTGGATTAAAAGAAAGGTTATATGTGGGAAATGCACAGGTTTCTATCCTGTCACAATTTCATCCACAGAGATGAAATCACTATTCAAAATAAGATGTTGTTGAATAAAAGTTAATTGCATTATTTGATGACAATGCCAGAAAACAGTTATGAGATGCTGCATTGACATTTAGTATTTCACAGATCTTAATTCTGGGGAGAAAAAAGCATCAGAAGCCATTTCCCAGAATGACTTCATTAACTTCAGTGATAGCTTGTCTTAGGTAAAAGTTACTTGGAAGGGAACATAAAATATTTATTAGGGTGTTTGTCTTGGTGTAGGAACTTCATTTAGTATACTGAAAAGGGTGAAAGCAACTTTGGTGGTTCTCAATTACTGTAATTTATTGATAGTATTCTATCTATTTGTAAAACAAAAAGTGTATTAAGGAAGACTTTTTGGGAGGGGTTTGGATATTTGTTTTTTAGCACTACAAGGATCACGTTGAGTTACACTGTGGATAGGGAGTCACATGATCCTGGAGCAAAGGGAACAGAGCATAGAGATAATAGTGTGACATGGGATAGAAAAACAATTGTACTGCAGGATGCTACAGTAGTGCCCCATCTATCTTTCAAGGAGTTTGGGAGAAATGTAAGATTAAAGACAGGAGGGGAGAAATGTAAGATTAAAGACAGGAGTTGCTTTACTGCATTAATTCATTCTCTTCTTAGTTTTAGAATATTTTCATGATTTGATTATTCTGTTACAAATAGCTGTCTGTTTCTAAGCTCTGCTGGGCAATCTGAGGTCTTTTTTCCCCCATTAATTTATTTTGTATGCTTAGTTTCACAGTGTCTTGCTTAAATACCTTGATTTATTTTTGGAGAAAATGTATGAAGCTACTTTATTTTGAATCTTGGAGCTTTTATTTTTGCCATGCTTCTTAGCTGATGGCAATACAGTTTGTTTCAAACAGCTGAGATTACATTGGAGAATGCAGATCTGTTAAGGTTTGTTAATCACTTCATACCTAAGAAAAGACATGGGGAGAATGCCTGAAAATGCCAGTTAATGCTTCATTAGGTTTTGAAAAATGCAACAAATACTTAATTAGTAAAACTTGAAGCTGGTTCCTAATCCTTCTTTCCCTAATTCATACATCAATTTCTACTGTTCATGCCAGGTGGCTTTAAAACAAATAAACAAAAGTGAGGGGGGGAACACACACAAACCCCAGCTCTGTTTCTGTAGGCAAACTATTTTTATCTACAATGTGATTTTTTTTTTTTAATGTCACTTTAATGTGTCTGCTTAAATCTGAGATTTCTTTTTATGTTAACACTTCATCCCGCACACACTGTTCCTGTGCTGCAGTATTACCATTACTTGATATTAGCTCCGCACAGAAGCCTGTTGTCACCACAGGATTTTGAGTTTTGTACTATTCATGACTACTCCTGACTGATACTACAGTGTATTGCAACCAGTAGAGGCATTCTATCACATACTGGTTTTCAATTTTAAATATGCCTGAAGTGCTGGTTAGAGTGTCCCAAACCTTGAAATTCACGTCAGAGAAAAGTATTTGGTAAAACCTTAGTGTTTGTTCTCTTGCACACAGAAGAGAAGATCAAATCGTCAAGTTAAAAGGAGAAAATATGCTGAAGAAGGAGAAGGAAAACAATCAGAAGAAGAAGCTAAAGTTTCTGCTAAAATCAAGAAGAATTCTGCTCCTTTACCTGCTGAACAGCCTTTACAGTTATTTGTGGTAAGTAAAAACTGTACTGTTCTATAGTGGGAACTTCCCATTTGTCTCAAGTAGTTCAGTGAATAAAGCTCTTGATTTGCCAGTCCTACATTATCGTTACTAAGTCATAGTTTGTTTAGTTGTCATCTTGCTGGGACCTTGAAAACTGAAAGGAATGGCTTATTACTGCTTGGTGGTTGCTTGTTTCTGTTTGAAGTATTCATTGACTTAAGTTAAAAATGAAGACTAACGGATAGGTGTATCATGAAGAATATGCTAGGCTGTGTAGGTGTATGAAAAGGCTGTATGCTGCTGTTATCATAACTCTAAGTATGGAATTCAGACTGTGAGGATCTGTCTTAACCAAGATTGTTACAAAGGGTACTTACTTATCCCCCTTTTCCCCACTTCAGATTTGCAATTCACTATTTCACTTGTACTGGCTCTGGTACTTAAGCTTACTGTTGAGCCATTTTAGGTGTGGCAGGATGGAAAGAAGTGTTAATGGAGGTATTTGTAGGAGTGACACGTTCTCAAGGAAGAAGATTGTAGTATTTGGACAAATTAGACAAGAGAAAAGGTGACTTTTTATTGGAATCAGACTTTAAAGTTTGACTCTTTGTTTCCAAACCACAGCTTAAGTCTTGGCAAAGCTAAGGCATCCATATCTGTGTCACACCTGGGCCCTGCTGGAACTCCCAGGCATGACCTTGTCTGCCTGATTCCACAGCATGTGTGCCATCTATAGTCAGACTAAATCTACTGAGTTTGTCGCATGCTGGTTCTGTTTTACTACCCTTTTTTAACCTGTCTATCAGAGTTCTTCTCCATTATCTGTATAATGAAATTCTGAGTATCCACTGCATCAACTGAACTCAATACAGCATTCACAGTGAGTCTGTGTCTGGAAAGTATCAGAATCACCATTGTTTGCACTATTAGTGTGTTTCACAGGTGAGCATTATTCCTGATGCTCTTTGGAAGTGCCAGACTTAGTGTACTGCCATTGGAATGGGCTGCCCAGGGAGGTGGTGGAGTCACCATCCCTGGAGGTGTTCAAGAAAAGTCTGGATGAGGCACTTAGTGCCATGGTCTAGTTGACTGGATAGGGCTGGGTGATAGGTTGCACTGGATGATCTTGGAGATCTCTTCCAACCTGGTTGATTCTATGATTGTATTTCAGCTTGTATTTCTGTTTAAACACAGTCTTGGATTTTAAGTGTCAGTCTCAGACTGTTAAAAAGAATGCTACAGGTAGAGGTCAGAGTTGTCATCATTATTGATCTTTTAACAAGCCACTTGTGTTTGAAAGTTTTATTGCCTGATAAGTTTAAAGAGGTGGCATTTACTGCATTGTTTTCCTGCTTCCATAGGAAAATCCAAGTGAAGAAGATGCAGCAATTGTAGACAAAATCTTATCCTCCAGGGTAACAAAAAAAGAAGTAAGTGATTTTTATGGGATAGTTGCTTATTTGGACAAGCAATTAGTATCTGTCACTTTACATTTCCCCTAAATTTCCTTTCCTAGATATCTGCTGGGATGACAGTAGAAACTGAAGAGTTTTTTGTAAAATACAAGAACTAGTAAGTATTAAAAAATGGTTGCATTGGAGGTGTTAACTGAAATTAACTACCGTGTTCTGTGCTGTAGTAACATATTGTTTGGAGATAATTCAGAACCAGGTTTTGTCAGCAGGACCTATATGGCTGAAGCCAGTTTTGATTTCATTAATTTAGATCAGAGCTATTTTGTCAACCTAGATAAGATTTACAGTGCCATACTCTTAGGAGAGCCTGATAAAAGAGTTGGCCTTAACTGTTTAAAAAGAAAAAAGATGGCTAATAATAGAAATTGTTTTACATCAGAAGCAGGAAATAAAAAGGGAGTCAAATGGAACTTTTTTCTGTGTTTTTCTGTTTCAAATTTCATACTTACATTCCTGTCACTACTCATGTCCTTGATGCTGAAAGTTTAAGCATATTTTTAGTTTCACACATGTGAGAAATTTTGTTAAATTCTCACAAATAAGTGCAATTTTTATTTCATTTTTTTCTGAGGCTCTGGATTCACATGTGTCTGGAGACCGTTTAGCTCTTGCTCTCTGAAAGGGTAAAGTCTGTCTCTTAACGTGGGAATGAGAAGTAGCCAGCAATAGCTCTTTTCTGTTTCTAACAGATGTTTAGAAGCTCAAAAAGCAATGAAAATATATTCAAGAGGGGGTGTATGGAAGAAATAATATGCACTTCTGTCAAACCCAAGTAGCTGCAGAAGGGCTCGCTTGGGGTGCAGTTAACGTGGTGTAGGTACTGGTACTCAAGCATCCTTCTTCCTTTGACTCTACTTCGTGCTTCTCTCTCAATCCAATCCGATTATAGTTTATTTTTGCCTTGGCCTCTGATTCTTCTCATTGATCTTTTATTGGACTCAGCTCTAATTCAGCAGTACCTGTGAAGTACATGAGGCCAGAATCCATGTATTAAATACTTTCTATGTCTGGATACGTTCTGATGGTCTGGAAGTGAAATTCTGGTTTACGAAATATATTAACTGTATATTAAAAAAGTTGGTAAGCTTTTGCTTTCACTTATGTTAATTCCAACTCTGTATTTTTAGCTCTTATCTCCACTGTGAGTGGGCCACAGAACAACAGCTTTTAAAGGATAAAAGAATCCAGCAGAAAATAAAACGATTCAAACTAAGGCAAGCACAAAGAGCTCACTTTTTTGCAGATGTGAGTATAAAATACACAATTAAAAAAGCTTTTTTTTTCCTTGTAAAATTGTGATTGATATGTTGCTTTTAAATACACCATCTGTAAAAACAGTAAAAAATCAGCCATTGTGGGTGGGTTTTTGATTTCAAGGCGTTCTCATTTTAAGAGGAAAGTCTTCTGAGGTCACTGAGCTAACCTGACTTAGAAGGTTTAGAATCAGGATTGTTTGAATAACTACTTAGAAGTGGTAAGAAGGGAAAAATTATGTTAGTATGGATAGTTTCTCTACTATAGGACTTTTCTCAAGACTGCACTTCATCCCTAAGTGACTCCATTTTCTATTCTCATGTCAGATCTTTCTTCAGTGGCAGTTGCCAAAAAAAGGAGGAGGCGGTTGGAATTTTAAGTTGCATGCAAAAGCTTCAGTAGTTTCCAACTGCTAAATTCATGTTGTGTATGATAAGACCAAGTATTAGCATATACAAGAGTTTTTTGTCATTCTACTGATTTTATTAATCTCGCACTGCAGATGGAAGAAGAACCTTTTAATCCCGACTATGTTGAAGTAGACCGGGTATTAGAAGTATCTCTTTGCGAAGATAAGGACACTGGTGAGGTAAATAGATCTTAGAGGAAGTTAAGATGATGTATCTCCAAGTGGTGTTTGAGGATTGTAATTTTAACAGGTGTCGGAGTAACACTTGAGTGGTGTAAAGCTTCAACAGTAATTTTTATGACATACTACAGTCTCCTGCTTTCCTGTGCTGGCTGTGTATTTCAAAATAGAAAACAGGTTTCAGTGGTTTATTTTTGATAGCATTAATAGGTCATAGTAGACCAAGATAAATGGGATTGAGATGTATTCCAGGGGTCTAGAACAAGTGCCAGAGTATAAGCAGCCAAGGGTAAGTAGGTACCTAACAAGACTCTAAACAGAACACTTGACAGACTAACAGAAATGTGCATGCTTCCAGCTCTGGTGTAAGCTCGCTATGCAGATAGTAAGGCATATTAACAGTCTGTATACTAAATTGAAAGCTGATAACATTCAGAATTTTCTTCTGCAGCCTGTTATTTACTATTTAGTAAAATGGTGTTCGTTGCCATATGAAGACAGTACGTGGGAGCTGAAAGAAGATGTAGATCAAGCAAAAATAGAAGAATTTGAACAATTGCAAGCTTCCAGGCCTGACTCAAGGAGATTGGTAAAATTATATCTAATTTACTTGTCTATCATGGTAAATTTTGATTTGGTTTTCCTAACTTTCAACTTTCATATGAATACATGAGGGTTATTGACGTTGTCTGTAAGGGATCTGTGTGCCCTGTTGTGCAGGAATAACAGTGTTTTCAGGCAGGCATGGATAGATGTTCTCATCTATTTCTTCACTCTGTTAAAAAATATTTTCTTTAGGGAAAAATAGGAAGTGCTATAACCTTCTGAGTCACACATTACCACTGGCTAGCACAGGATCTAAAAACCAATAAGAGGAGAAAAGATAACAAAAGTATAAACATCCTTCCATGGAGAGCAGAGTTAAGCCTGGCTTCGACACTGAATGAAAATGGCAGATGTGATCTGTCAAACAGATGCCGTAATTACTTCCTGCTTTTGTTTTTCTTGTTGTTATAAAAGGCTAGCTGAAAGGGAGAAAAGTATATGTAATAAGGAAATCTTTGAATTATCAATCTTGTGTCTGATAGAGAAGGATAAAACAAAATTGTTCTATTTTAAGCCCTCTGTGTCGTCGTCAGAGTAAAACGTGGCCTGCGTGGTGTAGCCCAACACTTCTAACTCACTTATTTTTGCATAACCAAATATGCACAGTGTTGTGGTTTGGATTTTATTTTAGTGGTTTTTCAATCTACAGATAATGAAAGTAGTCATGGTTAATGTCTTCATATTAGCTATAGTTAATATTTTTATTTTTTTTCCTAACTGTGGTTTTGGTTGATGGTTTGTTGGGTTTTTTTTTTCAATCCTTCATTTTTGACACATAGGAAGAAGGGCTTCTCTACCTCTGTTACCTTATTTGGCTATGACAGAGAAAGATGATTAAAGCACAACTGTACAACTGACAGTCATCTTAGCATTAGCAACAAGTATTTTTCTGTTTCAGGCCCCAGCAAGTACAGGAAAGTATTTGCTGACGGCAGCCCTGCGCGCAGGAGCGTGGCGGCTCTGGGTGTGGGGGAGTGGACAGATGGTGGTGTGTGGGTGAGGGGAGGAAGCCACAGCTGCTGGGGAGGGACGGTTACTGCTGCTCAGAGACCTGGTGTCAGGTGATGCTGACGTTGGCAACTGAGAGATATAAAATTCAAATCTTAAATTCAGAGCTGCCAGATAAGGCCACATGAGTCTAGAGTGAATGCAAGCTTTTCTAAATACTGAGAAAGGGGTGAGGAAGTGCAGCTGATCAGAAAATCTCTTACTAAAAGTACTATGCTTGAATGTGTGAGTTTGTTCACATTGGGACACAGAAGCTTTCCAAAGAGTATTTTCTGCTGGAATCCTGCTTCACATCAGTCCAAAACTTCATGATTTCTTTGCCTGCTAGGATAATGACCAGCCTTCGGAGACTTCAGGCTTGAGAGCTAGGGGATGTGTGTTTATATTTGTATAGGTAGCCCTTGGCTTTCTTTTAGCTTGCATCATGAAGATGATACACCTCGATACTGTTCTAGCCTGGTTGGTCATGCCCTCTGTAGTGTGATCCTGCCTATGCTGATCCTGTGTTTCACCTGATCCCTTGCTGAAAGCAATTCAGGAAACTAAACTGCTCACAAGTCTCTTTTGTTGTGTTGCTTTTTTTTATTTGCAGCCCTGGTGTTGGCATCACGATCTCAGTAACTGAGACTGAGCCATCAGCAGTGACCAGGAAGCAGTGCTGAAACAAAAGGGCAGGACTGCTGTAACTCAGTGTAGATCATTCAGATGGCTTGAGGAGGGATAGTATCAGTATGTAGAACTCAGTCTTTGGGTGTTTTGATTGTCTCTAACAGTCAGTTGGCTCTGGTTGTGGGACTGCTGTTTGTAGAGCTTCCACAGGGAATGAATTAGTGTTTCAGATTACCAGTGCCAAGATATAGGTGTACTTAGTTTTAGAGATAAGTTGCTTCATGTTATTAAAATAAAGTTTTAATTTAAAAATATTAATTTATATAGAGTAATAAATACAAATGTCAAGTTTCTGTGGACTAGTAATTAGCAAGCAAAGTTAACATTTTCACAGTTTTCAAGTTGAGTAATTACACTTTAAATCTAAAATATTTAGGAAATAGTGGGTTAAAATGTTTTGGTAAAATGAAACTTCTACCAACTTGCGCTTGTATTAATCTTTCTCTTAAAGGACCGACCACCTCCCAACTCCTGGAAGAAGATAGAACAGTCCAGGGAATATAAAAATGGCAATCAGCTCAGGGAATATCAACTGGAAGGACTTAACTGGCTTCTGTTCAACTGGTACAATAGGTATATGCATGGAATGTTTTTTAATGTAAAGTTTAAACCACATGGAATGAATCACTGTTACTGGCTATGAGTACAGTTTTAACTACACTTCTCTGCTTATAGCTAAAATAGTGTAACTGGAAAAAAAAATCTCTTCCTTGGAGTGTACAGGTATGCTTTTATGAACAAAAGTTTAAAAAAAACTCCAAGTCTCAAAGGAATGAAACTAACCAAAAATGAATTTTCAGTGGCTATGAGGAAATCAATCAAAAAGCAACTTCCAGTAGAGTGTAAGCTCTTAGAATTTTTGAAACAATTGGAAAACACTCATATCTTTAAAAACTATTTCTAGAAAGAATGTATGTATGCATAGGTTAATTTTTGTTCACTAACGCTATGATGTATTAATTGGAATATAATGACTTTTAAGACCTTTCCAAAGTAATGTGTTTTCTCTATATTTAAGTATGATTTCTGGGCAGGAGTCGTCCTGCTTGCTTTATTACCAAAATAACAGTTGGCTTTCCTTTATAGAAATCATGTCAGTGAGCATTCCATTTTGCCATATGATTTCATGATCTACAGAGCAAAATCTTGGGTTATTTCTCAGTCGGGAACTGAATAGATGTGTGAGCTTCTGTGCAGCCAGTGAATGGCTGGAACATATAGCTGAGGGTGAGCACACAGTGGGACTTCACGTAGTACTTTGCTTGTGCATCTGCCTCAGTTTTGGCAGCAGGAGGAGAAATTAGTGGTGCGCTCCTGTGAGCATAGCTGGCATACTTCCCATTTGTCATTAATGTCTATCAGTTTGATCAGGGTGAGTGTATATGTAGGAAATCTGATTAATTAGAATTCCTTTAAACAGAGCAGATGTTGTCCCAGAAGAGTATTTTTTGGCATATTGTTCTAGGAGAACTTCATGGAACATGCCATTCTTAGGTTTTGCTGGAGCTGAACATGATTGAAAGCTGTTTTGTGTACTGAGTTCATTCCTTCAGCATACATGGAGAACATTTGCAACCATCTTTTGAAGTGTCATTTTTTACTATTGTTTTGAACTGCTTTATCTGAACTTTACTGTTAAGTTGTTGTCCATTTAAGTACCAGCTTTAGTGTTTGTTCTTTGATGCTAATAAATATATTTTACTTTCAGACGAAATTGCATTTTAGCAGATGAAATGGGTCTTGGCAAAACCATTCAGTCAATTACATTCCTCTATGAAATCCTCCTGGCTGGCATAAGAGGGCCTTTTCTGATCATAGCTCCACTTTCCACTATAACCAACTGGGAAAGAGAATTTCGCACGTGGACTGACCTTAATGTTGTCGTGTATCATGGAAGCATGATCAGCAGGCAGATGATTCAGCAGTATGAAATGTACTTCAGGGACTCCCAGGTATTGTAATGTCTTTTGTATGCAACGACCAATCCAAAACCTGTTTCAGGTGCTAGTAATGAAAAGCATACTTCGCATTATCTGTACATATGTCTTAGAGTCATTTTATGTCCCATGGTGTGCTTTAAGCATATTACATATTGCGTCTTTGGTGTATGCCTACCGAATGAAAGTGGTTTGCAGCGAGATGTATGTTGTTGCAGCATGCTGAAGAATTTTGCAATTGAATAGAGCAGTGACGCAGATGCTTGTGTGAAGATCAAAGTATATGCAGATGGTTGCAGTTGGGTCCTGACTGAATAGCAGTGAGAACAAAAACACAGCCGATTATACTCTGTTACCTTTAGGTAGCTGTTAAATTAATTTTCCTAGTGTGAACTAGCTTTGTATACAGTTGTTTTTTCTGTCTGAAATGCTTCCCATTCAATAACATGAAAGAGCCTTAAAATCTGACCTTTTTTTTCTTTTCATATGTGTTCTGCTTAATTACTTTTTTAACTATCACAGCATTTCTACAAAGTTACTATAGTTTAAGTAGTGGCAAATGCTAAAAATGACATCTGGTTTCTTTCCTGAGTTATTGTATACTGCTTTTCAAATATTCTGTCAGACCAGTGGAGGAGGCTATTCTGGATAAAAAGTGTCCATTTAGTTCTGAGTTGATGTTTTTTATTACTTAGTTACTGTAAGAGTGCTAAATGTTTTACCATCATGTATCTTGACTGACTGTAGGGTTTTTCCTGTCAGCTACTCATTCACGTTTTCCCAGGGTTAAAAGTGTTGTATTACTTACATGCACCTTTGAAACGGTTTTGTTAGACATCTGTATCTGTCATTTCCAAGTGGTTAAATCTTGACTGTTGGATAGACAATATTGGATTTGTGGCTATGGGTAATTACTCGTTAGTATTAATTGCAGAATTACAGAGATGTAATAAATGTGTGTAGAATGCCAAAACCATTTACAACATAGAATCTGATGTCAGACTCTTGATAAAATTCCAGCAACAAAATCTTTACCTTGAGTAGATTTCAGATAATGTAAGAAATGCTGTCTGTTGATGGATCTCTAGGGACGCATCGTTCGAGGTACCTACAGATTCCAAGCCATTATCACAACTTTTGAAATGATTCTTGGTGGGTGTCCAGAGTTAAATGCAATTGAGTGGCGATGTGTTATTATTGATGAAGCTCACAGACTGAAGAACAAAAATTGCAAACTCTTGGAAGGTCTCAAATTAATGAACCTTGTGAGTAACTATTTCACTTTGGGGATTTGATTCTACAGTTAAGTACAGCGTGATAATAAATCAGCAATTTGTTCTATCTGCCAAAAAAGACCTCACAAGCAGTATTTCTCACAAGATACCCATTTCTGATACTGCCTTTAAGTATGTGTTTTTGATAGCTGATGCTGGTATGTCTTGATTAAATGAAATGTGGCAAGTTGTAACTGGAAGCAGAATCTGTTTCTGATTAAACTTTTCTGTAGTTTGATCGTTTAACTTAAAATTTGTTTCATATAAACATTTTTCATGCAGAAATTTGTTCTAAATATTATAAAGTGTTTTAAACAAGTTATTTAACAATAAAACCAAGCAATAACTAGAATGTAAATCAGAATTATTGCTCAGTGCAAGATTTAAAGCCAGTTCTGCCATGCATGTTTAGGCTTTGGGTGCGTTACTGCAAGCTACGCCATGACTAGATTTCATTGGGTTTTGGTACAATTACTGCTTTCATATACTTGCTGCTACATGTTCTCAGAAGTGATCTTGTTTTCTGACACATGCTTAGTGTATTATTTTTCACACTATAGAAGAGGCTATACATGAGTGAATATTAGAGGCAAATGTTGAAATGTCCAATCATTTCTTCCTTGCAGATGTATGTAGGAAGATGGAATTTAATGAAGTAGAAAATACTGTTTTATAGATCTGTTTATCACAGTTACCTGTGTACTTAATGACACACAAGTGGTATTTTCAGATTGTGGTGCTCAGACTTAACACAAAAACTATGGCAAATGTATGCACATAAGGCCATGTGAGTTTTGTTTGATTTTACAGGAGCATAAAGTGTTGTTAACGGGTACCCCACTGCAGAACACAGTAGAAGAATTATTTAGCCTGCTTCATTTTCTTGAACCATTGCGTTTCCCCGCCGAATCCACATTCATGCAGGAATTTGGAGACCTTAAAACAGAGGAACAGGTATTGCATGGGGCATAAGTTCACTTCGATACTCAGTGTGTAAGAGTGATTTACTTGAAGGGAACAGTTCTGTTTTGGATAGTAACCTTCATTGCTCCTCACCCTTCCCTTCACTCTCCACATACCATGGATGAGTTCCTTTGTCATGCAGTTTTTCTGTACTCTGTGGGCAGTAGAAACTAGTTAAGTATGATGTTTTATGTTAATTAACGTTGTTAGCTTAATATTCATGGCTTTGGAGTTTGGTGTTTTTTTTTGTTTGGTTGGTTTCTTTGTTTGTTTTGGCCAATAAGTAGGGAAAACAGTAAAAATTGTTTTCTGCCTTTGTAAGCAGAGTCTTTGCAGAGAATTGCTGAAAAACACCCTCTTCGGGTTTTGGTGAATAAATTCTGTAGTAATTGTAGTGAATTGAGTTGAATCTGCTGCTGTTATCCATACTGTGCTGTAGTCATGTTAGCCTGAAAAATGAAAGTTCTGGCTGGAGTGAAGTATTATGGGTCTTGAAGTTCAGATTGTAATATGGGAGTTTTCTTGTTGCAGTTGCTGGTTCAGGGTTCTTGGCTGTTGTCTTTCTCTGCTGGGATGGCACTGGGACAGAGAGGGATGGGGAAGTAGTTTTCTGAGTTGGGCTTTTGGCTCACTTGCTTCTGCTTGCTGCTGCTTTCTGCTGTGATTTTCCTGCAAATAGTCTAAAGTCATTATGTATTTTGTACCATGTGTTTCTGAGTTTGCTCAGTAAACTCTATTCTTACAATCTTTTTTTTTTTTTTTTCAATCTCAAAGTTTTGTGTGTTACTTTTCCCCTCACTTCTGTGTTAGGAAAATAGGCAGGTTAGGTTTGACCCATTTTGTTCCCATTTAAACCATTGCAGCGATTTAGGGTTAGGTAATAAGGCTAAATCTGGAAAATAGTTTATAGAAATCTATGAAAAAAATAGCCACATGGAGGACAAAAATTTGTAATTACACTATGACTTTTTCATGTGCTATCTAACTATTGTGTTTCATTTAGGTTCAGAAACTACAAGCTATCCTGAAACCCATGATGCTCAGAAGATTAAAGGAAGATGTGGAAAAAAAGCTGGCTCCTAAGGAGGAAACTATAATCGAAGTAGAACTAACTAATATTCAGAAGAAGTACTATCGAGCCATTTTGGAGAAAAATTTTGCTTTTTTATCCAAAGGAGCAGGGCAAGCAAATGTACCCAACCTGGTTAACACTATGATGGAACTGAGGAAGTGCTGTAACCACCCTTATCTCATCAAAGGTAAATACATTATAAAGACAGACTCTTTAGGGTTTTAGCTTTTATTTTGATTAGGTTTTAAAATATGTAAGAGACTTTGTTGTAGTTATTTCATGTTTTCATCAGACTTTCCAAGGATTGGATTAGCTTGAAACCTTTTGTTGGTAGATGTAAGGCAAAGTTGTGAGGCAGTTGCCTATTTCAGGCCTGAAATGTAAACTCACGTTGTAGAATTTCACAGAACACGTGGAAGTAATTATTTCTTGGAAATGTTACACCTCTTTAAAAGGAGCATGAAGAAGAACTTACAGAGCTGACTTCTCGAACTAATGCTTCCTGCAACTGATACGGTCCGTGTCAGTCTTCGTTGTGTTTCTCTGTTGTATGTCTGACTTCAATGTTTTACCTGTTGGCAAGAAAATACACTTCAAGATCCCCATTTTTTCCTATGGTTTCAATCCCACGAAGATGTCACAATAGTTCTGTTAAATCCTGTTATAACTCGTGTCCCATTTAAAATATCAGAGACAGAGGAACTTGAGATTCAGTTTGTTCTTTTTACACAGTACTCGAAAAGAAAGCACTTATTTTTACTTTACTATTTGGGGGGAAGGTTAACACCATTGTAGTTGACTGCTCTGTGGTGTTCTGCTTAGAAACTGAAGACTTCTTTCAAAGAGTGGAGAAACGTATTTGTGCTAGACTTAAGATCCACCCAGAACTTTTATTCTGTCTCCAGCAGTGCATAATGGGTGATATTTCCAGTACAAGCACTGATTTTGGTTACTTAGTCTTGTATGCACAGAGATACATTTGTGTAAATACATAAATACATTCTGTGGTAGGTGCTGAAGAGAAAATCCTGGGGGAGTTTAAAGAAACATACAGCCCAACCGCTCCTGACTTCCACCTACAAGCAATGATCCAGTCTGCTGGCAAATTGGTTCTGATTGATAAACTTCTTCCAAAAATGAAAGCAGGTGGCCACAAGGTCCTTATCTTCTCTCAAATGGTGCGTTGCCTTGATATTTTGGAGGATTACCTTATACACAAAAGGTAAGATGCTGCATAACCTGTCTCCTGTAGTGTATTGTTCTCAGTGGACATATCTTTGTACTTTAGAGCAGGATTAGCGATTACAGCATACCAAAGATGGGAAATTGGCTTTTCAACTCAGCAGTTTGCATGTGTTACTTAAAAGTAATTTTAACATCACAGCAGTACTTATAAATCAGTATGGAAAACATGCCTTTTTCTGTAATGATGTAACATCTATAGACTAGTGCATCATAGCTACAGGTGCAGTCTTCTGAAATACCCATAGGCTGGAACTTGCTCTGTGCTACCATTTGATTAGAAATGTTAAGAGTGCATGCATGATTAGACTTAAAAGAATTCATGGCTGTAGGACATGGCTGCCTGCCCAAGTGCCTGTGGGTTATTTGCTGTGCCATTTTATAGCTGATAACCAGTAGGTACACATTCAGCATCTTACTCCAAGTAAAACATACAGAACTACTTGCTCCCCTTTTTAGCATTCCCCTCAGTTTCAGAAGTTTCATATGAGCCTATGTGATTATCAAAGGTAACAGAATTGCTTCTTCAAGTTCAGAACTTGCTGGTTTTAGTTTAGGAGGCCATGGATTCATTGATGCCTTGATTAAAAACTGTTAGATGTGCTGTCATGTCATTTTTGTTGTATTTCTCTTAATCTTCACAGAACTGGTACACAGTTTGTTCAGTAGCAACTCACCACTGATTGCTTGGTTACCCCTGACATTGTCAGGCAATTTAGAAACTAATACAAAAGTACACAGTCCTTCTTGTGGGACCCTAGACAGGGATCTAAGCATAACAGCATGTATAAAAACTTTTGAGTGTCCACATGGGACTTAAGGTTATTATATGTTTTAATGCGATGATCACCACAATAATCATAGAATCATAAAACGGTTTAGGTTGGAAGGGACCTCAAAGATCATCTAGTTCCACCCCCCTGCCATAGGCAGGGACACCTCCCACTAGAACAGATCACTCAAGGCCTCATCTAATCTAGCCTTGAACACCTCCAGGGAGGGAGCATCTGCAGCCTCCCTGGGCAGCCTGTTTCAGTGTTTCACCACTCTTGCTGTAAATAACTTCTTCCTAGTTTAAATCTCCCCTCTTGCACTCTAAACTCATTATCTCTTGTCCTGTCGTTACAAGACCTTGTGAATAGTCTCTCCCCAGCCCTCCTGTAGGCTACCTTCAGACACAGGAAGGCTACTAATACTAAAGAATCAGAGAATTAATCAAGTTGGAAAAGATCTTCAAGATCATCAAGTCCAGCCTACCATCCCACACCGTCTATTCAACTAAACCACGGCACCAAATGCCACATTGAGTCTCTTTTACAAACACTTCCAGGGACAGTGACTCCACCACCTCCCTGAGCAGCCCATTCCAATGACCAATCGCTCTTTCTGTGAAGAAGTTTTTCCTAATATCCAGCCTAAACCTCCCCTCATGCAGCTTATGACTGTGTCCCCTCATTCTGTCTCTTGCTGCCTGGGAGAGGAGACTGACCTCCACCTGACTGCAACCTCCTTTCCAGGTAGTTGTAGACAGCAATAAGGTTGTCCTGCCACCAAGCCTCCTCTTCTCCAGACTAAACTACCCCAGTTCCCTCAGCCACTCCTCACAGGGCTTGTGTTCTAGACCCCTGACTGGCCTTGTTGGCACTTTTCTGGACACATTCAAGTATCTCAGCATCTTATGTGTCTCCTTGTACTTGCTTCAACGGGCAAAGTTCAGAAGAGCTTGTTTGAAAACGTGTGGGCGTGCTGATGCGCATCGGCACCACAGATAGGCGAGTTTTGTCATGATTCCTAGTTATGTTAACTGGCTGATAATAAAAGTTAGTTTATGTCACTTGTGTTCACAGTAAAGAATAAATCTGCAAGCAGGAGATCTGTCCTAATCCTCTTTTCAATTATGAACAATGTGTACGTCTGTGGCAATTTCCAGGTACTTATATGAACGAATCGATGGGCGAGTACGAGGCAATCTCAGACAAGCTGCAATTGACCGGTTCAGCAAACCAGATTCTGATCGCTTTGTCTTCCTTCTGTGCACCAGAGCTGGTGGTTTGGGCATTAATTTGACTGCAGCAGATACATGTATAATTTTTGATTCTGACTGGAATCCTCAAAATGATCTGCAGGTAAATTCTCTGAGCATAATAAGTGAGGTAGAAGAAGTCAAAGGTTGGTTGATTTACATTGGTCACTTTCAGTGTTGTCTCTCTTATGAACATACATAACTTCAAAATATTCAGATTCTTTTTAAGGCATATGTTTATTGTTTTTCTGATTAATACTTTCTATTAAGAGAGGTCATCTGGGTTTGGCAGATTGTAACTTTGTATTTCAAACTGATTACTCTTTAAAGCACAACACAGGTAAACTAAGTCTGAGTTAATGAAACCCTTAAAATTTCAATGGCACCATGAAACCAGGGGTTAGATTGTCCTTACACTGACTAACATGATTTATGGAAATAGAGCTATTTAGCTAGAATATAATGTGTGGAAAAAGCATAATATATAGAAGAAACAGTGACTTTAATCTGTGAAGAGGAGGCTGAAATTGAATGCATTCTTAAGTCACAACTCCTTTACCATTTGTATCTGGAGCTGAGATAACTTACCAGATAGCATGCTTTTTTTGTCTGGTGTTACTCCAAGAGAAGCTGCGTTCAGCACAGATCATTCACCAATGTTTTCCTTATTACACCGATTCTAGAAAACTGTTTACAGTGTGGAAAGTGTGTGATAGCTTCTGTTTACCAAAATGTGAATTGACTTCCTTTTGAGCTCATCCTGGGCTTTTGAGATTGTGCTACAGCAGAAACTATTTCCTCAGAGACTTCTATCTTACTCGTAGATAAGTTTAAATTCTTATTGTTGTTCTCCCTTCCTTAAAAGGCTCAAGCCCGTTGTCACAGGATTGGTCAGAACAAAGCAGTGAAGGTCTACAGACTGATAACACGTAACTCCTATGAAAGAGAGATGTTTGACAGAGCAAGTCTGAAACTGGGACTGGATAAGGCTGTCTTGCAGAGTATGAGTGGAAGAGAAAACAGTGTTGGTGGTGTATGTAGACATATTTCTTGAAATAACTTTTTTGAATTTTGTGGGAGCTGTTTTAAAATTGCAGAAGCTACTTTTTTTCTATTGGTTTCGTCTCTGAGATGATTTGTAATGGATAATAACAGTGAACTTGATATGATTTTAAACATAGTCAGTTACTGTGATAAATATTTCACTATTTCTTGTTTCTGAAGATGCAAAGTATGTAATGTCAAGGTGAAGACAAGAAGGAAAAGATTCCCTTGGTTTCATTGTACGTTCTCATACTAATATGATGTGTTAATACAAGATTAGTTTTACAGCTCAAATTAGCAGGCAGATGTTTTTAAACTTAGGTTCATCACACTGGTGAGAATAGCCAAACATGTAAAATTGGTACTTGTGAAAATGTATATTGTGACCACATATAAGAATCTTTCAGCTATCAACAGGACTTCTCTCTTAGTTTTTAGTAGTTTAGATTCTGTGTTTATAAATCATAGCTTGCAGAAACATTGGAAAGGGAAAGAGAAATATAGAAGATATTTAGTCTCAACTAAAAGCTATTTTACTCACTTAGATCCAACAACTCTCCAAAAAAGAAATAGAAGACTTGCTTCGGAGAGGTGCATATGGTGCCATTATGGATGAAGAAGATGAAGGCTCTAAATTCTGTGAGGAAGACATTGACCAAATTTTGCAGCGCCGCACTAAAACTATTACAATTGAGTCAGAAGGAAGAGGCTCCACATTTGCCAAGGTACACAAGCAGTAAATTCTTTGACAGTAGAGAGCTGTAAATGTTGAGTGCTTTAATCTATGTCATTATATTAATATGTGTGCAAGGCAAAAACAGATCTGCACGATTGTGTAAATGCCAGATGGGAGAGCACGCTTGAGCAAAAAGGAGTAATAGTTGTGTGCTGCTTTTGAAAGGGCTACGTCTGGTGTGACATTAAAAGGAGTGTAGAATATTAAGACTATTAAATCAGTTTTGTTTGTAGATCCATTTTTGTTCAGATATAATTAAGAAAATGTTTGAAAAGGTGATCATTTATAATAAGGCTGAAAATTTTTCATCTTTTTAAAAAGCTCTCATGGCATTTAGCTTTAAAACTTTTTTTGGTAAGAATTTGAAAATCAAAATGAAGCTTCTAAAATAGTAAATGGTGGGCTAAGAATGTGAGGTCTTAGGAGTAACAGTCTAAAATAAAATTGGGCTGACACACTGGGCAAGAGTAAAAAAAGAAGGCAGCACCATAGTATTTGAAAATCTACACTATAAAATTGGATGAAAAGAACGAAAGGTGAATTTGGACTCCTTCATTTCCAAAGCATGGGCAAATATGAGTCTGAGCAAATACAAATTTAAGTTAAAAAAAATGTAAATAATTGAAGCATTATTACTAAGCAGTATAACTGAGCTTGGAATGTGGCTACTTCACAAATGCAGTTATGACAACGGAAGGAGGGCAAATAAAAAATAAAAGTTTTAATAACATAAATATTACTTTAAATATAGTAAAAATACATTTATAAGTTCTATTTATACATCTGTTTGAGGTCTCATATCTTGTGGATTGTAGCCTAAAAATGAAATGGGCTTCTAAAGAAGATCAACATCATCACAGTCTTTTTATCAGAACAGTTAGACATCTTCATATGTGTCTCCTCTTTTCCCCAAAGCAATGTATCAGTGTACTTTAAACGCCTTCTGAAATTAAGATTATCCCATGCTCTCGAGCTTTGATTCTGGTAGTTTAAACACTGCTTTGAAATTTCCCTCAAGCGAGTACTTTTGTATGAGATGAAATCCCCGAATGCTGATAAGCCTCTTCAGAAGATTCTATATTCTTCCATTCAAGTAATTTAGATGCAGACTTAGGAGCAGAAGAACCTTGCCGCTTAATATTCGTCTCTCCTGATGGTGCATAAAAGTTCATTTGATTTTTCTGATACATTATGGATCTGATGTACAAAAATTAAGGGGGAGGAGAATTTTTGAGTTGCCTGTTTTTTTTTTCCACTGTAAGTGACTTCTGAAGTCTTAACAGCTGCTTGGGAGGTGTTGGAAATAGGGTTTTCACAGCACTGAGGCATTCAAACTCTAAAAACTTTTCACGTATGATGTTGGTAAGATTCTGTTTTATTTATTACAGGCTAGTTTTGTTGCATCTGGAAACAGGACTGACATTTCACTAGATGATCCTAACTTCTGGCAAAAATGGGCCAAAAAGGCAGAAATAGATATAGATGCTATCAGTGGTAGAGTAAGTACTTCTCTTCTTAATGCCTATTTTTTTCAAGCATATTCTTGCTGTTGAATTCTGAAATAGCAGCTGTAAGTTTTCTGGTGCCTTTTTGAGTTAATATTTTAATAAATCAGTTTTTTTGTGCTGGTTGGTCTACATGTGGGTAATAAGGGCCTGGAGCACAAGCGCTGTGAGAACAGGCTGAGGGAGCTGAGGTTGTTTAGCCTGGAGAAAAGGAGCCTCAGGGGGGACCTCATTACTGTCTACAATTACCTGAAGGGAGGTTGTAGCCAGGTGGGGTCAGTCTCTTCTCCCAGGCAACCAGCAACAGAATGAGGGGACACAGTCTCAAGTTGTGTCAGGGGAGGTGTAGGCTTGATGTTAGGAGGAATTTCTTCACGGAGGGAGTAATTTGCCATTGTAATGGGCTGCCTGGGGAAGTGGTGGAGTCACTGTCCCTGGAAGTGTTCAAGAAAAGATTCGACGGGGCACTTAGTGGATAGGACTCGACTGGGTGGTCTTGGTTGGGTAGGCTGGACTGGATGATCTTGGAGGTCTCTTCCAGCCTGGTTGATTCTGTGATTCTAAGTCTCCTGATAACTTTAGCCTTTGTATTGTCTCTGTGTTAGGGATCTTTGATTTTTGGCAAAGGCCTGGAGATGATTTAAGATGTGTAATTTTGTAATACTGGGAGTTGTGTTCTCTACCTGAAGACTTTATACAGTCATTTCTAAAGCTGTTTCAGTGCCTTTCTTCACTCAGCAGACTTCAGCGTAGTCTCTGTATTGTGCTCAGCTGAGATAGTCAGTGTTATAAATAACTAATGTACTGGTATAATGATAGGCAACCCATGTTTTATTGCTTTAAATATCACAAAATATTTTACTTGCTTTATGTGTTTACTGTGCTGTCTTTACAAAACTCCTGTTTATGGCATGAGATAAAAATTGTTATTTCTAGACTGAAGCTATGTACTTACAAAAAATGTTGACTAGTTCCCTGATAAGGTTTGTTTGAAATTTTGCAGAACAGCCTGGTTATTGATACTCCAAGAATTAGGAAACAAACACGGCCCTTCAGTGCTACAAAAGATGAGCTGGCTGAGTTGTCTGAAGTGGAGAGCGAGGGGGACGATAAACCCAAACTGCGCAGGCCCTGTGATCGTTCCAATGGATATGGGAGGACAGAGTGCTTTCGGGTGGAAAAAAACTTGCTGGTCTATGGGTATTATAGACATTCTTCTTCATTCTAGGAAATGCAACAAA
Organism: Pogoniulus pusillus; assembly: GCF_015220805.1. NCBI lineage: Eukaryota > Metazoa > Chordata > Aves > Piciformes > Lybiidae > Pogoniulus > Pogoniulus pusillus. The sequence goes on from NC_087283.1 coordinate 17,093,468, forward strand.
ATACTGTTTTTCCATGTATTAAATGGAATTTATGGAATAATTTATAGCTGCATAGACTCTAACCTGCTGTGTATATGTGAAATTTAGTTAGACTCTGAATTTACATGAGTTTATGTGCCCTGTATGTATATATCTAACAATTCAGAATTGAAGAAACATTTGAGAGGTGAAAACGTTTTTTCAAAGGAGATAATGAAATGAAACACTGGCACTACAGTAGTCTCTAGAAGTGATCACAGTACATGCTGCAGGTGGGCCCACAACTGTAGAAATTATGTATCTGAAATAGACACTTAATAGGTGAGCTTGCTGTTCACAATCACGAAACATCTTGCACTTCCATGAGGTACAAATAGGAACTAAAAAAAATAACTAGTCGTTTAAAGTACTCTTCAATCAGTAATGTTGGTTAGGAAATAAAATCATAGATCTTTTCTCACCTATCATGTAAGATAAATGACCATATTTATTCATCAGTAAGAATTCCCATCAGTGTTGTGCCTTAGAAGCCTAGAGGAGTTATCCATATTATTTGGTAAACAGGCAAGTTTTCTTTATAACTTTGTTTTAAACAGATGGAGTTTGGTTGCAAATGTTACTTTCATATTTCCACTTAAGCTGAAGGAAAAAAGTAGGAAACTAAATATTTTACAGAGAAATTTCCTTTTGTATCTGCAGGCTACTTGTAAATGCTGACATTCGGTTTACTTTCAACTAGGTGGGGTCGATGGAGAGAGATTTTGTCACACGGTCGCTTCAAGAGACAGCTGAATGAGCAGGATGTGGAGATCATTTGTCGAGCTCTGTTAGCTTATTGTCTTGTTCACTACAGAGGAGATGAGAAAATAAAAAGTTTTATATGGGATCTCATCACCCCAACAGAAGATGGGCAAACACGAGAGTTACAGAATCACCTTGGTGAGGATTTGTTTCTGCGGTTGAGTAGCTTGGGATACTAGAATGAAAACAGGAAAGCATTATATCTGCACGTGTCCTAACAAAATAAATTGGATTTGGGAGGAGACATATCATTTCTGCTTTGTTTTGTATTTGCAGCTTACCCAAATGAATTGGTATACTCTTATGTAAGTTTTCATTTCAGTTTGTAAGAAGCCATTCCATTTCTTAGCAAGTGACAGTGTATTCTTCTTTGTTTCTCCCTCTCCTACTGTGTCTTGCACTGGTGAAATGTGCTCCAGAGATGCTTTAAGAGAAAAAAAGGACTCCTATCCAGAGGCTGTGATGCTAATATTAATCCTTCACTGCAGGTTACAGTACTGCTATAGGATATAGGAACTGTAAGTATCATGGCAATCTCTATCTAACTGTTTCTCTATTATATTTTAAACTATGTAGGCTTATCAGCTCCTGTGCCTAGAGGAAGAAAAGGAAAAAAAGTGAAGACTCAGGCTAGCACCTTTGATATACACAAAGCAGAATGGCTTCGAAAATACAATCCAGAACATCTGCTACAAGATGAAGGATACAAAAAGCACATAAAACACCACTGCAACAAGTAAGCAGTATCCCAAGTGTGAGTCTCTCAGTCTTTATGTAAAGGTTCTTTCTTAAAATTCCTTGCTGTGGTAGAAGACTTTAGAGTGCCACCAGTATTTTATTTTAAAGGAACAAGTTTTAGTGGTGTTAGCTTGACTGGAATAAATATGTTGCAATGTATGAGGAGGCAAATCAAGTGCTTTAGATTTAAAATAGCTCTTGCTTTTAAAGAGACTGTATGTGTCTGTACAGAGGAAGAGAGAGAAATCTTGTTAGCATATTTAGGGAGCCTCATAGCAGCCAAAGGACTGAAGAGTTTGCAAGTGCTTGGCAAAAAATTGACAGCACTGAAATTGTTACCCCTAAATCTTAGCTGATTATCTGGCATTACTAGTTTGTTGGAAGCTCATTCATAACCCTAAATGACATTGTCTTGGAGAAATAATTTCTTTCTAGCAAAACCTGTCATAGTCTGCATAAAAACTTCCTACAGTGTTGTCAAGAATTGAGGTAAAGCATGGAGAAGGCTTTGAGGTCATGCACCAAATTCTAACTGAAAAGGAATGCAAAGGTGACGTGAAGGATGCTTGTTGTCAGCCCACTCAGTTTTTCCTAGGTAGGAAAATAGAAATAGCAATTTGCTCCTAAGTGTTTTAGGAAGCAAATGAGGAGTGTTCTGCTGGCCCTGATCTTTTTGCAGTGAAATTATTTGTAGAAGCGATGGCAGGGAAAAGTGTTAGGTGACCTGAATTGGAGGTGTCCTCTTAGAACTCAATGAAGGACATTTTTAGAAAATTACTTGAGAGCTTTGTGATATTACAAAAGACAAAACAAACCCACTCACAGCTACTGAAAGGTCTCAGAGTGCTAACATTAGTATTTCCTCTTCTCTTTCTTCAGGGTCTTGCTTCGAGTAAGAATGCTGTATTACTTAAAACAAGAAGTCATTGGTAGTGAATTCCAAAAGGTGTTTAATGGAATTGATGCCAGGTGAACTATGGAGACACTTTTTTGCTTGTTTATTTTAAATGTAAACTATCAAATGAAAATTGAGGAAACTCATTAGACCTAAATAAGAAATGTTAAAACTGAAATGTTTTTACTTTTAGGCTGGGAGAATGTTTTTGCTTACTCTGTTTGCTAAATACTTTATATCAACGTGGTATGAGGAAGTCCAGAATCATACTTTTGAGTCTAGCTATATAAAGCTTTTAAGTAAAATAGATTGAAAACATAAGTGAAAGACAGAATTTTATAGCTTACATTCTAGTTCCTGGGGTCTCCCTGCCTTCCATGCGCTAGGTCAGTTATGCTACTTATTCCATTTAAATTTTATTTTAATGGAAGTATTGCCATGTGGAAATTCTTGAAGTCACTACTGCAGGACCTTGTGCTGAAAATAAAGTTTGAAATGATTGAGAAAGCTGGTTTAAATGTTTGTGGAAGAAGGGCCACTCTTGTGCTGTTAAACACAAAAGCAAATAACCCTTAGTTTGCTGAATTTCAAAACACAAACTGCTAGGATGTGGCACGCTTTACTGAGAGTGGAAGAATACTGTGTGCTAGTTCTGCTTTCTTGTGCTTTCCCTGTTACTGGTCTCTGTGAAATACAGATGCTTAGCAGGGTAGCCATCCAAAGTGCATTAAAAACTTAAACATTTCAGTCATAACTTTGAATTAGTTTGGATATGGAATCTTGTGTATGTGTGTTTAAAGAATTCAAAAATTTCACGTATGTGCAAAGAGGAAATAGGAATTTTTGTCTTGCTCTGAATATTATTGATGTTGGTGTGCTGTTGTTGATTCTCCTCAGTGAAATTGATGTTTGGGTCCCTGAGCCAGATCACTCTGAAGTTCCTGCTGAGTGGTGGGATGTGGATGCAGATAAATCCCTTCTGATTGGAGTTTTCAAACATGGTGAGTAATAGGGATAACTGTTTCTGTATTTCCACCCCTCAATGTAAACACTTTATGCTCAATTTCTTTATGACTTGCTCTGAATGTTGAATTTTGAACACTATTTGTTTTTCCTTTGTAGGTTATGAAAAATACAACACTATCAGAGCAGACCCAGCTCTTTGCTTCTTGGAAAGAGTTGGCAAGCCAGATGACAAAGCAGTTGCTGCTGAGCAGAGAGCAAATGATTATATGGATGGGTATGAGCATTTCAAAAGTGGACACAAATGCTTTAGGGCCTCTAAACAAATGAGACTGTATGTATATGTTAAACTTTAGTCTCCTTTTAGCTGGTTTTATATTAGTTTGATGTCATTGTTGTGAGGAGGACTACTTTGATTTTACTTTTTGATTTGCAGAGCAGCAAAGAGTTAGGAAAAATTAAAGAGTTAATGTATGAGAACTGTTGACGTTTGGGATTTCACAGTTAGGGGAAAGTGCAGAAACTGTTCTAAGCAGGGCCTGTACCTTGCTTTAGCTGTATTGGTAATACTGCTCAGACACTGAAGGGTAAAAGCCTTCAGAAGCAGAGTAACGCAGACCCATTTGACTTGATTTCTGGTCAAGTCAGCTTGGTATATTAGTCTTCTGTAGCTTACCAGTGACCCCACTAGATCAATTTAAGTATGACTGCTCACTGCTGAAGAACTGCTTTTATGCATTGCTTCATCAGCAGGATAAGCAGCTGAGGTCATAAAGAATATCTTTGAATTAGGGGTGGCAGGATTCAAGTCAAAGCTGCCATGAAATATTTTCCTCATCTTAAGTGTGATATTATAGCTAACTAAATGTAAGTGAGTTTTGCTTTATAAAAAAGAATGTAAGGACTTCAAAATATTACTAAGATGAGTTCTTTCATGTTGAAATTTTAACAGGGATGTGGAAGATCCAGAGTATAAACCAGCACCAGCAATGTTTAAAGATGACATAGAGGTATAGTGGGCACTTACAGCTCCTTTAAATACACTTAGAATGTAATGTTTTCACCTTATTGTTACGACATAATTACATTTTTCTGTGTTTCTCTAAACTGATGGAACCTCTTCTGTATATTTCTGCAGTTGAAGCTGGGGGGAAGGGGAGGGGAAATGGGAGGCAATTAAGTTGTCTGCTTTGTTAACCATTTGTCCGAAATCTGGTATTCACTATTTGTTCATTTCATGCTTTGTCTACAAGGTGTAAGTTAATCTAAAATCTCTGGAAAAGACTACATTTTAAATTTTGCTTCATTTATGCTTTTCCACAGGATGATGCTTCATCCCCAGGTGATCTAGTAATAGCAGATGGAGGTAAATATATAACAATTAAAATCTATTTTTTTATGTTTTTTTTAATTGTTTTCCTTACTCTTAGCTGAAATGTGTTTAAACTGACTAGTGTTGAACCACAGGCACCAGCAATGATTGATGTCTTCATTTTACCTGTGACTTCATTTTCATGTAGATGGACAAATGATGGAAGGAGATAAAGTCTACTGGCCCACTCAGTCTGCCTTAACAACGCGCCTTCGTCGCCTCATAACAGCTTATCAGAGGACAAGTAAAAATAGGCAGGCCCAGCAGATCCAGCCAGCATTCCCAATACAAACCAATATGATGCAGCCTCCATATGAAGAAGCTGCTCTAAATCCAAAGATGGCTGCAAAGATTGAAAGACAGCAAAGGTATGTTCTCCATGCAAATAGACTTTTAATGCATCCTGATATTAAAAATATTGTGAAAGTAATAGTAGTTTGCTGTGCGAAACAGTGAAAAGAATGACAGAACTTGCTTCTTTTTCTTTTTGAGATGGACAAGAAGGGAAGAAGCTGACTTTTATAGAGTTGTGTCCACGTTTGGAGTGGTGTTTGATCCTGAAAGGGGGCGATTTGATTGGACCAAATTCAGAGCAATGGCTAGGCTGCATAAGAAAACAGACGAGAGCTTAGAGAAATACTTGTATGCCTTTATGTCAATGTGTCGGAGAGTCTGTCGTCTCCCCTCAAAAGAAGGTGGGTGCATGTATTCTTGCTTTTAATTTCTGTTGCCAGTGCTTATCTTGAGAAATTTTTTTGTGTGTTCTGAACTAGAAGTGGGGAAGAGCAAGGTAAAGAAATGTTTGAAATGGGAAGCTTGTGATGCAGAGACATAAGTTAACTGATTAAAGCCATCTGCTTCTAGTATCATTTTATAGTGGTGGGGATTTTTTTTTTCAGATTCTCATCTTTGTTTTGTTTTAATACAGAACTGGTAGACCCAAACATTTTTATCCAGCCTATAACAGAGGAACGTGCTTCTCGGACTTTGTATCGCATTGAGCTCCTAAGGAAAGTGCGAGAACAGGCTCTCAGACACCCGCAGCTGTTCGATCGACTAAAGCTATGCCAGCCAAACTCAGACTTGCCTGTCTGGTGGGAGTGTGGGACACATGACAGGGATTTGCTTATTGGAGCTGCTAAACATGGAGTTAGCAGGACAGATTATCATATTCTTCGTGATCCCGAACTCTCATTTATGTCTGCCCAGAGGAATTATAATCAAAACAAAGTGGCACTCTCAAGGACTTCTACTCCACTCTTGCATCAGTACCAGATGGCATTATCTGCTTCTCCTCTTACACCTCAGTCAAGATTATCAGATGCTAAAATGAATGCTTTTGAGGACACAAAAACTAAAAATGAACATCTGAAAGAGGACCCTCAGTCTTCTGAAGAGGAGTCTATGTCTATAGAGGAGGCACAGACAATAATGAAATCTGAACCTCTGAGCCCGAAAAATGGCCCACCAATGCAAAATACAGACCACAAACCTAGTGTGAAGACTGAAACAGACAGGCGCATGGTGGCAGCAAGGACAGAGCCTCTGACTCCAAACCCAGCTTCAAAAAAAACAAGAGTCAGTAAAAGAGGATCTGACTCGAGCTCTGACTCAGACTCTGACTCAGATAGATCATCCTGTTCTTCCAGGTCATCTTCTTCATCCTCTTCGTCTTCCTCGTCTTGTTCACATTCTCGATCAGGCTCTAGCTCTTCATCGTCTTCATCTTGTTCTTCAGCATCGTCATCCTCATCCTCATCGTCTTCCTCATCCTCGTCGTCATCATCATCATCGTCTGAAGAGAGTGATAGTGATGAAGAGGAGGCACAGAAACGTGGTATGTGTGTAGTCTTTTTCCTGCAGTATAACTCCGTAACTTTTAAATATGCTTATTCATAATGGAAAAATGTCAGAAAAGGGTATTGCATCTCTTGAAAATCAACTTAAGTAAACTTATATGCTTGATTCTTCAAGTGAGTCAGGAGTATTTCAGAGATACAGCATTTTCTTTGCTTCATATCAGTGCCTCGGATTAGGTACTTGGGATTTGTTCACTCCCTGAGCAAGCTTGCTGTGCATGTGGTGCATGTCTGGAAGAAGAGTTGAATGGCCAATGCTTTATGGGAGGATATATTGTGTGTGTATATCCTACTACTGTTTCTTTTTTTTCCCAAATAGATTCTTTTGGTTTCCCTTGTTCGTTTTTCCACTCTTGATCATCTGTCTTTGTAGCTTCATCATTGTGCTTTCATGAAATCTGCAAGCTTCCTTCTGGCCAGTATAAACTGGAAGAGTATTTTAAGCTGCCTTTTCTTGTAAGCTGGAGGTGGCCAAGCAGCATACTTGCTCTGCCAGGTTTCAAACATCTGAAAATATGTACCTGCTTAGGGAAGGCTGAAATGGTTACAGAGCATGGGACCAAAGAACAGAAAGACATTTGAAAGCTTTCAAGTAGCACAAATCTCTGATTAATGATACAAAATTTTAACTAAATTTATTATTGAATGTATTCCTTATTTTGATACTGTGAAATGTTCTCTACTCATGTGTTCCATTAGAGCTCAGTATGGAAATGTTTTCACATTCTGTCTGAGGGCAAATGGTAACAGAAAAAGGAAGAGGGTGAATTCAGGCAGTGATATTAGTGCAGAAATGAATAGGCTTTTTTTTGGTCCATGTTGAGGAGGCACTTCTTTATGGTGAGGGTGATGGAGCACTGCAACAGGCTGCCCAGAGAGGCTGTGGTGTCTCCTTTGGACTCTTTGAAAACCCACCTGGATGCACTCCTGTGCAGCCTGCCCTGGATGATTTTGCTGTGGCAGCAGGGTTGGACTTCATTTCTGGAGGTCCATTCCAACCCCTAACATTCTGTGATTCTGTGAAAGGACAAACAGAAGCTACAGGGATCCTTTACTGGGAAAAAATATTTCTGGAAAAGTGAAATGCTGCTTTAACAAAATGATTAAGATGCTGTTGCCTTTAGCAATGAAAGGACCTTTTCAGAGGAAACAGTTGTCTGTAAACATAAAAACATTGAGAGAAAGACATGCTTATATGACATAAATATTTAGGTTTAGATGGTGGATACCATAACATGTGCTACAAGTCCAAATATTAGGCTTGCTTTCTGCCAGCTCAGTCTGTTTAGGCAAGTAATTGTGCCATGCTCAGATGGCAGATATTGTAAATCAGTCAGCCTTTCTTTTTGTGGCTATTTTGCTATAAGTTGGTGTTGAAGAGCTTGGTGAAGGCTGGGAAATTCTCTTAACTTCATCTGCATTTCAGTTTTCAGTGTGGTGTGTTTTTGGTGTGTTGTACAATGGTCATGGACCTTTGGCATACTTCTTATATTTGAAAGGCTTTTTTCAAATGAGTTGTATAAAATGACTCAATACAAATGCAAATTATACAGAGTTGTCCCTCAATACTCTTACTCCTGCTGCTATAGTATGTACCTTTTTAGGCAGCACCCTTGTCATAGTAGTGAAAGCAAAAGTAAAATAATAAAGCAAAGTATAAGGAATTTGGAGAGCACACTGAAAAGATACTGAGAAGAAATCCTCTGTGATTAGAACTGAAGCAATTAAGTGATGCACATGATGAGTATGTGTTCAATACATGGGATGTGCAGCATTCCATCCAGTAAATGATATGAGGTGTTCTGGGTTTGTAGTTTTTTTCAAGTAGTATTGCAGTAGCTTTGCCACTGGTAAGTTCTGGGTTTAGACACCTTCCCTTTCAATTCATTCCTCTATTTTGGTGCATGTTGGCTTACAAAGGAACTAGGATACAATAAGGGAGGACTGTCTGTCAGATTGCTCTGCAGCACGTCTATTTTCAGTTAGCTACGTTTGGCATGTTAGGCTCTTGAGACATTGACAGGAATACACCTGGAATTTACATGCATAGAGAAGGTGCAGCAGTCATTTTGAGACCCCTAACAGATGAATTCTTTGGTTTAACTTTGTGTTTGGACTTTCTGTAAGCATTATTTTGCATGTTTTGTTCACCTGAACCTCTTAAAATGAGTGTTTAACTTCTTTACAATACCGAATGACATTAGTCATTTTTATTTAGCGGAAGGAACCCCGCACATAAAAGCATATGATGAAGAGAGTGTAGCTTCCCTGAGTACTACACAAGATGAGACACAAGACAGTTTCCAGATGAACAATGGGACACCAAATTCCAGTTATCTCCTACAAGGTGGATACATGTTGGCTGCATCCTACTGGCCTAAGGTAAGTTTATTCTACTACTTTGAAACCAGAGTTGGGCTGTGACGTTTGTACTCAGAGATGTTAAAATCGTAGCGCTGAGTTGTGAAGGGATCTTGGAGAAAAAAAAAAGCCAAAACCAAAAAAACCCAGAATTTTGTTCATAGTAAATTTACAGAGCTGTATCTGTAGAAGATAGAATGTTCACATAGGTAACAACTTGAAAGGAAGTACATTTAAGATGAAAATGAGATCATTTATCAGATATTTGGATCATTTTAAGTCTGAGAGGAATTGTATAGAATAGTCCAAAAGAATGTAAAAAAAAAAAAAAAGTGGAGCAATGTTTTAACATGTTTACTCTGTTGCTATGCATATGGTATACAAAAAAAGACTCTGACATTTTTATTAAAAAACAACAAAACCTCTCACAAAATCCAGTTGAAAATTCTCTTTCTGTGGAATAGGCATGAGTTCCAAATCAGCATAAAAATTCAGACCCAGATCACAGTCTTGTAGTGAAGAAAAAGGAGACCACAAGGGTGATGACAGACGGAAAATGCGTGTAGGACCTGAACTTCAGGAGCTTTTACTTCTTGTTATGCTTGCTCCTGGAAGATGCACTTAAATCTAACTACTCTTTTTTTTTTTTTTTTAATGTGCATTCTGAGAAGGGGAGCATAGTAACTTCCATGTCATGGGTGCCTGACAGATGGTGAAAAATGACAGAATGTACAAAATCACACTTCAGTTGTAGGGAATGATCTTGAGCTTGACAAACAATATTGACTTTACAAAGCAGGTAATTTTGGTGTTCACATATCTGACAAATAATTGCACTCTGAAATTACCAGAAAACCTGCAGTCTGCATCTACTTATTTGCGTTTATTGAGAGTCAAGATCCATGTATTATGCAGGTGTGTCAAGTCACATCTGTGTTCAGTGTCTAGGGAATGAGAATGACAAATAATATGCTTTCAGAAGCTGAAATGTGATGAGAATAGAAGTCTGTAGATTTAGTTTTCTAAATGCTGTTTGCCAGATATGTTTATGGTCCTACTCACAGCTTCAGACCCTGCTACCAAAAAACCCAAGCCAGACCTATGAGTACTACCTTAGTAGTTATCATATATGCCTTCTAAAAACCAGTGAGATGTGTTTGAAGCATTTGCAAGCCCTGGACCCAGTATTGGTAAGGGAGACTGCACATTTGTTTTACAGGTGGTGAAATTAAGTCCAGAGGCGGCTTTCTCAAACTTTCACGAGAGTATTGGTGCAAATCCAAGCACTTAGAAATCTTCTAAGACTAAGTTCAGTGATGAAAAATGTGGTTGTTTCTCTTCTTTTTGGAATTAGAAGATAATGCAGGATTGAAAAATACTAACATGAAAATATTTTCTCCTGCTTTTAGGATCGAGTTATGATTAATCGACTTGACAGTATTTGTCAAACAGTGTTGAAAGGTAAATGGCCCTCAGCAAGAAGGAGCTATGACAGCAACGCAGTGGCATCTTTCTACACAACCAAGCTTCTGGATAGCCCAGGTGCAGCTGCAGATTACAGTGAACCCAGCGCACCAGCACCCCCTCTTGCAGGTGTTAAAGAAGAATACGACCAGTCGCCACAGATGTCAAAGGTGAAGAAGCATGTACGAGAAAAGGAGTTTACAGTGAAAATCAATGACGTATGTTTATTTTTATTGCCCTAGGACCTGATTGCGATTGCGGTGTGCGGCATGCTTTACCTGCAAGTGGCTGCCTGCTCTCACTCTCACTTCCTTCACACACTTGTTTGTGGGTATTTGGGTCTGCTGCTTCTGGGCATTGAGTGTTTGGGGTTTGGGTTTGGTTTCTGGGTGTTTTTTGGGGGGAGGGGTTTTGTTCGGTTGGCTTTGGTTTTAATTTGCATTAGCCACTGGGAGGAATCACTGTTACTTCTCTTCCTGAATTGAAACATTGTCGTTCTGGTGCTTCTTCAGCCAGCCTATTTTGTGCTATTTGTAAGAAACCTGGGTACTAAAAAAAAAAGGTATTTCTGTCATTTGGCTTTAAAAAAAAAAAAACACCTTTCAGCATGTCCTATCCAGCAAGTGCTTTATGATTTCATGCTCTTGTAGAGAATTATAGGTAGCTTGCCCAGTTTTAATGCAGAAACCTTTTTCATACAAACATTTTCTTTTCAACCATTTTTCTTAATAGTTTAAGACTTGTTTGTATACATAAAAATGTATGAAATCTTCCACTTCTAATTTGGTTTGGCGTTTCTTTAGGACTGGTTTAGGGAGGTAGAGAGCTGTGCTGTGTCCAGGTTTTTCACTGAAGAGAACAGATAATTTAAAATTCATTGAAGCAGTCCCATGAAATTTCTGTTCAGAGTTAGTTATGTGGAGGAAACCCAAGATTTGTTATAAGCTCTAATACAGTGTTTTCATTCTTCCTTAACTCTTCTGGAGTAACTGTATGTAACAGTCCTGATTATCAAGTAGTCAGTTCTGCTTCAGAAGAGACTCTTCTAATCCTGGCATTTATTTAACAGGAAGGTGGTTTGAAATTGACTTTTCAGAAGCAGGGGCTATCTCAGAAAAGGCCATTTGAAAGCGAGGAAGGTGTATTGGGACAGCAGCAATACCTGGCTCGGCTACGTGAACTCCAGAATGCTTCAGAAACCAGCCTTGTTAACTTCCCAAAATCACTTCCCAAATCAGGTACTTGAAATTAAATCTCATCTTCTGGGTTCTTCTGTTGATCCCCACTTAGAGGCAGTGGAGAGAAATGTTTGTGGTTATGTATGTTCTAAACTGCAGTCTGGAGAAATGCTTTCCAGTATGTTAGGGAAACTGGAGAACTAAGTTGAGACATGAGAATGTCAGTTACTGTAACATTCATGTATTAGGAAGATGCCATTACACATCATAAACACCCTCATAAGAAAATTTAAATCTTTTTAAGGGCATCACTCTACACTGACATTGATCCATTTAACTCAGAACTTACTGAGCCTAGTTTGTGAGTAAAGATGATGAGTTTTACACCCCTGTCAGTTTGCACTCTTCATAGAAAGAACCAACTTTTGGTTTGTAATCAAAAGCTTAGAGCTTATTTTCACAAAAACCAAGAGTAAGTGTACACTGACAAATAAAAGTTACCCCAAAGTAAGCAGTTAATATTTGAATTAGAATATGTAGAATTGGGTGCTTGATTTAGGCTATCTTCTGATTCACTGACCTCACAGTTCACTGACAGGGCATACATGTGTGGATGAGAATGTTTCTTTTTAAAGAAATACTGCACTTTGCTTGCATTTTGTATTCCCCTGTTCTTTTGCAAGATATGACAAAAGTCTACATTGAAACGTGTCTGTAGGCACATCTGCCTCTGTGTGTGTTATGTCCTGTACACATTTATTTGGGGGGGATAGGCAGCACTAATAGAAGATTTTGATAGTACAGTGGTTTTTCACAGCCTGATTTTTATAGTGTTTTTAACAGCTGTAAAACCATAGGCATTTTTTGTTAGATCTTACACGTAGAAATTATATGCACTTGCACTGTTTCAGGTAGTTTTCTTTCCTGTTTTTATTCAGACCTTTTTTGTGGAAAAACAGCTCAAGCATCTGACACTTTATTGAATTATTAATTAGGTACTTCCAGTCACATAACAGCCAGTGCCAATGGAGTCATAGTTGACAGTCAGCCTGTAGTGAAAAAGAGAAGAGGAAGAAGGAAGAATGTGGAGGGAGTTGATGTCCTTTTTCTAAACAGAAATAAACAACTAAATCATGTAAGTAAACTTTGATTGTTTAAAACATAAGGTCCAAGTTGATGGTAATCTTTTAACTGAGCATAAACAGCTGTCAGCATAAACAAAAATCTTCCATTACTCAGAAGTGTTGGATTTAGCATTTTTTTTCTGAAACTGTTCATTGACAGTTTATGATCACATGAAGAAGTAGAGTTTTGCTAAATATTAGATACACACAATATTTATAACTCTATTTTAAAAGCAAGTTTAATTCTAGTTTTGAATTGTAGTTATCAAATATTTTTATGTTAAAATGTTATTTGACCTAGCAACACTGACATCCTTTCCTGTAACATCAGTTACAGAACCTGATTGTACAGAGACTTAAGGGCAGTTACCTATCGCATGAGTAATCTAGCTAAGCCCTTGAGTGTGTACAAAATGATCTGCAGGACTCTGTCCTTCACTGTATCACACATGAAATTACTTTGGTGGCATTTTTTTCCTGTGGAGATTTTAGTGAAATGTTTTGAATTTTTTCAGGTTAATCCAGGTATTAACTCCTGTCAAGCTGCTGCAGGAATAAACCCAGCACTCACTTACACGCAGTCCCAAGGTGTGCTTGATGCGGAGAGTCCAGTTCCTGTTATTAACCTAAAAGATGGAACAAGGCTTGCAGGTGATGATGCACCCAAAAGAAAAGATTTAGAAAGGTGGCTTAAAGAACATCCTGGATATGTTGAAGATTCAGGAGCTTGTATTCCTGTGAGTATTCCTTTCAGCTCTGCTTTAGATAGTAACATATTTCTCATCTTTTATTTTCTTTAGATTTGTATTCTGTCTTACATGGAATTATTCATTTTTCTGTTTTGTTTAGGGAAAGGAAAATGCCCATTTCTTCATACATAAAGTCCTTTTCGCTCACAAATGTAGTTGCTAAGAAAAGCAATACTTAAGAAAGGCACTTGATTTTGGTCTAATTTCACCAAAGATTAAAAAAAATATCTAAGATACAAAACCTTGTCATACAGTGATATAGATGATGGGAGCTGAAAATGTGTGACTTGAACTGAACGTTTTAGTGATGCGCAAGAAGATGAAAAAACAGGTTTTATCTTTAAAGCTGTTAAAATACAGAACAGTAGCAACATTCCTGGCAGTTAAAGCATTTGAAAACTGAAATATTATTAAAACAATGGGCAGAGGTATCCGAGAGAGCTTTGTGCTAGGCTGATTATGTGATTAGTAAAACAGTATCGCTATTAAAATATTTCTGAAAACGAAGATGACTTCAGATGAATGCCTGATTCAAGAGAATGCATAGGTGCCTTACAAATAGTAAAATGGTTGTATCAGGAAGATAATTGGCTTTTAAATTCCTGTGTAACAGCGGATGCAGCTGCATGACGGGAGACCCAAGCAAAAGAGACACCGGTGTCGAAACCCGAATAAACTGGATGTTAATAGCTTGACTGGTGAAGAGCGTGTCCAGCTTATAAACAGAAGAAATGCAAGAAAGGTATTTGTAATACTCTTCCCATTCTGATGGTCTCCAAATGAAAAGTTAGCTGAAATGAGCTCTGTGCACTAACTACACCTCCTAAAATACTGTGAGCAAATGAACAGGCTTTAGTTTAAGGTTTTAGCAGAGAACAAGAAACAATTGACAATCTTCTAGTAAATGTTTTTCCACTACAAAACTATGTAAGCTATGGCTAGAAACCAACCCTGTGATGAAGTCTGGATGGAACTGAACACTCTGTGTATTGCAGTATTTGTGCCACTGGCTAATACGGAGTCATGGCCACTGAAATAGGTGATGTTCTAATCCAAGCAGCAACATTCTCACAAGTTCTCCATTTTATATACATCTTCTCATGACTACTTGACGTGATTAAAATCATATCGGTAGTGCATCCTGTGTAGACACTTGTCCATTAGAATTGCTTAACTCCTTTGTACTGGATTATTTTGCATTTTCCTTTTTTCATTTCTCTGACAGTTGACCCTTGTAGTTCACCAGTGTATGTCTGTTATGAGTTGCACTGCCAGGTTAAACAGTTGTGTAACAGGAGAACAAAAGGAGAAAATAAGTTCTTCTATAAAATCCCTACAGTGGAAGATGGGAGACCAGGTGCCGAGTTACAGTTTTTGGAGAAATGATCAATGTTTGGGAAAGGTATCATGCATTTAAATAGCCTTTGGGGAAAGTTGAAAGGCAGTATTCAGGAAAAGCACACAGAAGGTGATTGTTTATTGAATGGATTTGGATAGATGCATGAGATGTCTTTGAATGTCAGTGTAGTACTAGGGCAGCAGTCCAGTGGGAGTTCTTCAGGGTATTGTGACAATACACAGAGCATTTTCTCTTGCGATACAGCTGACTTCTCTGTTGTTAGAGAGAGGTTGCAAGGAAAGCAGGAATTCTTTTTTATGGTGCTATATTAAGGTCACAAGCTTTGTGCATCTGTAGAGGAGTGTGGGGCAGAATTTGAGAGTCTTTAATCTCTGCAGTGCATTGAAACAGCAGCTCTGTAGAGGAACCTAGTCTCTAGAAAAGCAGACCCTTGGCTGCTCTACAATAAGCCATGCCCTGAGAAATCTCTTAAAAGGTAATGATCAAGGAATGAGTGATTTAGTCTGTGCTTTGTGTAGAAGCCTGTGTTTTCATGATGATTTTTTACTCTTAATAAATTCCCACACTATAGTTGAGACTGCTACTTTATTTGGTTTCACATTCATAACCCATCCCAAACTTCTCTACATCATAAAAACCCTGTCTCATTATGTTTTGTAGTTCAATAATACATTTAATAGCGGTGTGTGAGGGGACCAGAAGTTTACAGAGGAAACTGAGCAGACACTACAGTTCTTTTACCCTTCTTTCTTTAATTTCTACTGTCTTTTTTGATCCAACTAATACTTCTGATTAATGTGAAAGTATTTTTCTGTTACATGGTTTTATCAGACCACGCTAAGCTATCTTAGCAGCCTTTACTGCATGAAAAGCTATACAAACAATTTCACAAGAGAAGCAGAGCCTCTTAACAGAAGATTTTTTTGGTACAAATTGGCTGAGATACTGTAGCAGTGCTTCACTGGATAAAGGTGAAATTTAACACGATTGTTATTACAGCCTTCTTAGTAATACCTGGACTACTGTTCTCCTCTGGTTATGTGGTTGCTCTTATACTCATTGCACGTTCAGATAAGCTCTGATGTTAAACATCTGTAGGAATGTCAAATATTGAAATTGCCAAGTAGGAGTTTAACAGATGATTTTGAGTTCAGCAGATGTAGAACTTACCAAGAGTTTCACGTACACCAGCAGGAGTTGGCCAAAAGATACCTTGTACCCATTGACTACTTGAAATGAGAATATGCGTTGTTCTATATGAAAGATGAAAATGAAGCAGTGTCAGATAAGGATGTTGCTGCCTTCTTATTGAATGAGAAGTACTTCCTGACTTCTGTCTTCTGTTTTTCAGGTCGGGGGTGCATTTGCTCCCCCACTGAAAGATTTGTGCAGGTTCTTGAAAGAAAACCCAGAGTACGGAGTGGCTCCTGAGTGGGGAGATGTCGTAAAACAGTCTGTGAGTATTTGCAGAATAAGATAATCATGGTGTGAAATATATCTTAAAAACAAATGTGCCAAAATGGGATTAGACTGCAGTCAAGGTATAAACAATAGAATTACTTTCAGAATTCAGTGGTTATCCACAGGACAGCAAAACAGAGCATGGGTTCTGAACTTCTCTGATTGTATGATGCTAGTTTAATTTAGAGATACTTGCTGGTGAAGAGAAGACTTTAAATGTGGAGGTGAGTAATAGTTGATCTTTCAGTTTACCATTCTGTAAGAGGAATTTTCAAGACAGTGTATCTCAGAGAATATTAATGACTATTGCAGTTCTTTATTCATCATTAGGTAGGAGGGCTTACAGAACTGAAGTAACAACCGTGCAAGCGCTGAAAAAGGTGGTGAAATAGGAGGACATGAAACAGGCACCAGCAATAACAAAAAGTTCCACGTGCAATTGCACATTTAACTTCAAATTGAGTCTCTTTTTAAATTGTTAAATTATTGCAATGTGGCAATACTGCAAAGCACTTCTGGCTTAGGTACTAAGATTGTTGCTGGTATTAACTATATTTGGCTTGATCCGCAAACAGACCTTTAAGGATGAGGTAGTGGAGGGTCTGAGAAGAGACCTGCATAGCCTTTAGACATTTGAGCTGTGATAGCAGATTAACCACAAATTTCCAGTGAGCTGCCTAGAGATCAAGCTACTGTGCTAACATACAAGAATAATCTTTGACACTGTTACTTTGCACTGGGGTCTTTTGTTTGCTTTTACTTCTGCTTCTCTAAGCTCTCAACACTCTGAAAGTCCCCAATGTGTCTGTTGCAGGGATTTCTTCCAGAGGGTATGTTTGACCGTATTCTCACTGGACCTGTTGTGCGGGAGGAAGTAAGCCGGAGAGGAAGGCGCCCCAAAAGTGAGATTGCCAAGGCAACAGCGGCTGCAGCAGCAGCAGCCACCGCTGCCAGCGTGTCAGTTAACCCTCTGCTGGCTAACGGCCTGCTGCCGGGAGTGGATCTGCCGAGTCTTCAGGCCTTACAACAAAACCTGCAAAACCTGCAGTCGCTGCAAGTAACAGCAGGGTTAATGGGAATGCCAGCTGGCCTAACTACTGGAGGAGAAGCTAAGAACATGGCTGCCATGTTCCCCATGCTGCTGTCAGGGATGGCTGGATTACCAAACTTGCTGGGCATGGGAGGACTTCTGACAAAGTCTACAGAATCTGTTTCAGAGGAAAAAAAGGGAAGCGATTCAAAGGAGGCAGATGCAAAGAAAGAAAGGACAGAAGACCAAAATACAGATACTGGTGGTGAAAACTCTGTTTCAAGTTCTCCTTCAACATCCTCTGCTGCTGCAGCTGCCAGTCCTCTCTCTCTTAACCCATTACTTTTGTCCAACATACTTTACCCAGGGATGCTTCTCACTCCAGGCCTTAATCTTCATATCCCAGCTTTGTCTCAGTCTAATATTTTTGATGTACAGAACAGTGAAAGCAATGACACAGGCTCAGCTAAGCCCACAGAAGAAAAGGAGGAAATTTCTAGGGTTAGAGATCAGGAAGACAAAGGGGGAACAGAGCCAAGCTCTCACAATGAAAACAGCACAGATGAGGGTTCAGAGAAAGCAGATGCTTCATCTGGATCTGATAGTACATCATCTTCATCTGAGGATTCAGATTCTAGTGATGAAGACTGACCCCAGACTCTGCACTTAAATTATGAACTGATTTTGAATTTATTCTTTAATTATTTTGTTGTAAATAACCTAGTGTTGAGTGCATCAATGATTTACTGACCGAACATTTCAGTATTTGTTTAGAAGTGCAAACTGCTTTCAGAGACATTTTGCATGTAATATTTCTTGAAGTTCATAAGTTTCTGAACTTGTATGTACTATCAAATACACAATGGTGTAAAATTGCAACAAAAGGCATTATAATTTTGTTGGGGGGTTAATTTTATGAAAATAATGCTCAAGTAAGAGCTGTATATTTAATATATTTGCAGTGAACACAGAATACTTTATGCATATTATTGATTTAATTTGAATATAGTTTTACAGCCTCCTTGACACTTATAATTTACAGATCAAAACTCAGCAATAATTTGGGCAGCTAATGAATGTCATGAAAGCTGTAGAATCTACATCACCATCCATTGCTTTAATTACATGAAAATGCTCTAGTGTTGTGATGCACTGCTGTTTCCAATTCAGGTACAAGTGTGTTTAAAAAGAGAAATTTTTCCCAATCAGCCAATTAAACTGGCTACCTGTTACCTCAGCTGAGTTAGTTTAGGAAGTTTACATTGGTTTCTATTACTTGTTTTCAGGTTTTGTTTTGTTTTCTAAAGACATCCTGTATATCATGTTAAAATCTGAGTTATGTGAGATATGACTGTTGATTTCGGTTTGGTTTTCTTTTCCCTCTTTTCACAGCTGTTCCCTTTGACAGCAGTAAGGGGAAATTAAAGCAAGAACTGTCATATCTCACGCTACTTGGCACCATGTAGATCTATTTAGTTTACACCTTGCAAAGTTTTGGGCTCCCTCTGCAGAATTCAAAGTCCCAAAATGAGGAGTAGTTTCCCCAAGACTCGGAAGAGGCAAAGTGTCAGAAAGTGCCACTGAAAAGACCTTTCAACACTGCATACTTCATGTAAAATTTGTTTGTTTGCTTTGTTCGTGTAGATTTCTATTTGTGTTTTATGTCATAAAGCCTCCTGGAGTTACCAGTTAATAATGGTAAATTAAGTCTAGATAGGTTTGAACTCCTTTTGAGTTTAAACTTCTCTGCAGATCTAAATCTGACTAAACATAAAATATTACTCCAAATCATTATTGGGATATCACTTCATATATTATGCTGAGTTACCCACTAAAGAAAAAGCACTTTGAATAGTAAGGAAGACAGATTTTTCCTAGAAACCACAGTAACAGGGCATAAGGCCTAAGTCCAAATCCTAAGAATCCCTTACTATATAAAAGTCATCTAATATTTGATGTGTGATATGATTCCTCCTCCTTCTTAAGCTGCTATTACTCTGACACAGTCAAGGCCCAGATTGACATTTACAGAAGTTGTGAACTGTCTGAGACTTCAGCTGACCTTGGTTACATTGTTTGCAGTCCAAGAATAGGCAAGTGTTAAGAGAAAACAGATACAGGTACTAGTAGAAGTCATTGAAAAAGCTTTACAAAGGGATAAATTTAAAAATAAACAAAAACTGTATATTTTGATATAGTTCTGTTGCTTGCTTGTACAGTAAAACAACTGTGTTGTTTTTTATCAAGAACTTTACCAATGAAATCTAAGTTTCTATGTGCAAAATAACTAGCCCCATGATTAGAAGCAGTATTATCTGTAATTACACAAGCACCATTTGGATTGTGCTGGTTACATATTTTCCCAAGTAGTATTCTGATTTTTGGCCCTTCATGCAGTGTCTTAGCAATAGTAAAAATTTAAAACTGCCAAGAGAAGGGGGTAGCAATTCTTCATCATGGAAAAAAAAATCAATTCGTACTGAATATTTTGCCCTTCATAATATAGCACTTTTATTTAACTAGGATGCATCTATGAAATAGCCAAAGTTTTACAAACAGTTAACAACTTAGTTTGATGATGGAGTATGTCAACAATAGCATCACTTCCCACCCTTACCCCACAAAACAAATCCTAAATCTTGTGGCTAAAACCTAATTTATATCAGATATATGAAATAAAGTATTTTCCTAATTATGGTCAAGTGAGTTTGGTTACCATTCTAGTGATTCTTTCTATGTAATAAGGCAATTACAGTTTCAAGTAATGAAGGCTGGTGTAGACTTGAACATAATATATTGAGTTTATTTTTAATCAGTTTGAACCAGAAGGGGAAAAAAATGTCCCACTATCAGCTATAAACTATATGCAAATAAGGTTGTATAAAGTTAAGGGTTATAAGGAAACCTCAGTAGAATTACACTAATACTGAAGTTAAAAGGATATCCAAGGTGATGATAAAGTGTGTGTTGGTAGTTACTAAAAGAACCTTAGCTGTTATTGCCTTGTATTTCTATCCCTTGTTTCAGGCTTCATGATGCAAGTCTTAGTCCAGGTTTTTTTTGGACATTTGCAATATTTGCCAGTTGTGTTCTGTGTAGTCTGAATTTGCTTTCTGTAGTTGAACAAGCGTCTTAAAAAGTCATTTGTAATTTATTGAATTACTTTCTATGATGTTCTATAGAGCAAATGGAAGTTTAATTATTTTTTATTAAACATATTCTTTGACTACCCATGATGTCGGCCTCAGTATGTGAAAACAGTGCCATCTGTGCATGGATTTAAACGTGTATCATTCAGAAGCAAAAGTTAGGTCTCAGTGTTAAGCTCAAAAATGGAAATTATGCTTAAGAATATGGTATCTATTGCTGCCAGTCTGAACATTGGCTGCAGATCACAATCACCTTTTCTGAAATCGGTACATAGGTGATAAAAATGCACATATGTGTTCTGTTCTCATGTTCTCCCTCTTCCTTTTTTATGGCACTTGGAACTCCTACAGAATCCCTAATACTCTAAACAATTATTAGTATTGGAAAACTGTCACAGGTTTTTGAAACAGGGAAAATATGTTGTAATCTTGGAATCCAATCCTGGTAGTCTGTGAATTAAAATATAACTAGATTATTTTTCAGTACAGCTATTTCCAAGGAACAGGTGATGTAGGCACAGCATTGGTGTTTAATTTCTTGGACTCCTTTGTGCTTTTTTTAAAATAGTTTCTGGATCTGAATATTACATAAGATAATATCATCATGTCCCATGGCAATTTACATGCCTTTTTTCTTCTGTCTTGTTTCTGAGAAGGTTATTTCTGCCACGTTATTTAGTACTGTTTCATTTACCTATCTGTTTCTCTAAGGCAGTACTGATGCACCATGGAAATAGATGTTTACTTTCTAATGTCTAAACTGTAGCAAGATGAAGCATGTCTGGTATCCATGCTTAATACAAAGACATCTGCAGCATAGCATTAGATGGAATTATTTGTGATGTGAAAGTTATTAATAGTTGTATAGAGAGTTTCCTGATGTAGATATACCTTCAACATAAGCACGCCATATCAGAGTAAAGCGGGATTTACTCTGCTGTAGTTGACTAGCACTGCACTTTTTACATCTGTGCTCTCCTGGGACACCATGTTACTCTGCTGCCTGCAGAGGAAACTAATTGTCCTGGTGTGGCTTTGGGAGTTTACAAAATAATTCTTCTGGCTTATCTAAATGGCTCTAATGTTCTACAGCCAGGCAGCTTTGTTTCTTTGCCACATCTGGAGGAAGAGAAACTGAAGATAACAGCTTTCCATAACTAAACAGTAAGAAAATCTTGATCACTTTTAAACTAATGACGTTTAAAATTAATAAAGATACTACAAGGACTTCTGGTTAAATGTATCCTGATGACCAAGGGAAGTTTCAGTTAATGTTTCTCTGAGGAAAAATATTATTGTAGGAGAAACCCTTTTATAGCTGTTAGTAATTAAGTACATTGGAGAGCTGTTAGAAAATATTAACAATACACACAGAGGAAGTATGTTGAAATGCATTATAACTCCTGTGGTGCCAGTAAATTATGTCATTTGTTACAGTTCCAAGCTGACAAATTATAAACAATATTCTGATGATTATATTTCAGTTTTTAATTCAGCGTTTTGGGAACACAGTTCAGTGAGAAATACGAAAGAAGTAAGGAAAATTTTCCACAAGATACGGTGGATTTTAAGCCTTGAAATGGAGAAGTAAGCACAGGTAAGCGTCTCCCAAAACACCTTGACTTACCTAATTTAATTTTTATCTTCAATTTAGAATATTTCCTACTCTGGCTAGCCAACATCCAGATTGAGTTGTTAAAAAAATGAACTACTTAGCATTAATGAAACTACAGTCTTTCTCTGCTTAAGAAGAGACAGGGACATTTTCAGATTGGACAAGTTAAGGCTATGATTTATGTTGTGGAGGTGGTGGGTTTTTTTTTTATGCTTGTAGAAGGAAAGAAGGAAAGGGCCATTCAGAGAATTTTGTCATAAAGTTGTACAGCAAAATGAGGACTTTCCCCTTGTTTCTTTGTCATCTTCAACTGTGAGTGAGAATCCCGAGAGTGCAAAATTCTTTTAAGGTCCTTTCCAGCCCAACCATTCTGTGAATCTATCCATCCTAATATTGTGGAGGGGTAAGGGTGTTACTGTTGTTCATCCAAAGAATTTTGAAGCAGTAGATGAATAGTAAAGTACTGTAACAAGGTATTGCTGCATTTTACTTCAGCAAATGCTGTCAACCCAGCCAAACAGAAAAGCCCTGCTGTGTTACAGACTTCTGGGTGGCAGAGAGCATCCTGTCAGTGCACTGTGCACCTCAAAGCAGCTGCTGCCTCACTGCAAAGTGTTTAAAAAAAACTACAAAACCAACCAGAGAGGTAGACATGGGACAGAGCCTAACCATCAGTTTTTAACGTTTTGGTGAAATAGGCAAGACCCTCAGTTTGTCCTGGCAGGCTGAGGGGCTGTGGACCTTGCTGCTGTCCCCATCTTCCAGCTCAGGCTTTCTACTGCTATCAGGTGTCCTCGGTGCTGGGTAAATAGATGCATGCTCCTGTCGTGGATAAAAGTTCGTTTGTTTTGACATCTGTTTTTCTCCTCTGAAGCTCTCCTTGTTGGTTTTGAAATACTAGTAGTACAAAAGCAAACAGGCATTGTTAGTAAATGACTTCTAATCAAGTATAGCTTGTTTACTGATCTCTTCAGTCATGTATTCTTGCTCCAGGACTGACCTTTCCTTAAGGTGTGTTTTTAGGAGTCTCCTCTTCTGCTCTGTGGGGCCTTTATACTAGGACCCATCACTGCCTTTCTAGTGTTTCCCCCATAGAATGGTGTTCTCTGTTCACTGGCAGCTACTGGACAGCCACTTAGAAGTGGTTAAGTAATTCAACCACAAAGTGACTGTTAGTTTGTGGGTTCGTATTGAAATGATTTTACTTTCTAACTGCCTGGACTTCTTTAAATGCACGTAAAGAAGCGAATGGCCTTGTTTCTAGTGGCTTATGTAAGTGCGCTGTATTTCAGGCTCTGACAGAACTCGAGTTCAGAGCCTTTCAGGTTCACAAATGCTGTGATTAACCACTGATGTTCTTGGCTTGCTTACGAATATTACACACCTTCCCCAGAGCGACCCTCATGTGAGTAATTCCGACGCTACGGCGGCGTCGCCCCTTCTCCCTGACCCGTAAGCCAGGCAGCCGGGCGCAGCCTGTGCGCCCCTCCTCTCCCCTGCCATGCTCCGCCACGTCAAAGCGGCTGCTGACGGAGGCGGCGGCCAGGCGCGGCCCCTGCGCCCCTGAGCGCCCCTCTCTGCTGCCATCCTCCGCCACGTCAAAGCGGCTGCTGGCGGAGGCGGCGGCCAGGCGCGGCCCCTGCGCCCCTGAGCGCCCCTCTCTGCTGCCATCCTCCGCCACGTCAAAGCGGCTGCTGGCGGAGGCGGCGGCCAGGCGGGGGCGCTGCTGTGCGCCACGGCTACGCCCGGCCGGGCTCGAGCGCGGCGCCCCCCCCGCTGCATGCTGGGAGAAGGTTTAGGGGGCGCTGCCGCAGTGCAGGGTGGGAGGAGAAGCTCGTGCCCGCGGCGGGCGCGCGGTGCGCCTGCGCACAGCCAGGCGGCGGCTGGCGCGTGCGCCCGCCCGCTGCCCAATGGGAGGCGCCGGCGCGGGGCGGGCGGGGCCCGGCGCTGGGTGTTTGGATTCGAACGCGCGTCGCGGCCCGGCGGGGCGGCAGCGCAGGCGCACTGAGCGGCGGGGCGGCGCTGCCCCCTAGCGCCGGGGTGCGGGATGCCGGGCGAGGAGGAGGAAGACGCTGAGTCGGGGGTCGGAGGGGCGGTGGCGGCCGCCGCCCCCCCCTCCCCAGCAGCCGAGGAGGGGGACACTCGCCAGCGCTACGAAGAGCTCTGCAGCAGCCTTAATATGGACGAGCGCGCCCGCTCCGAGGCCTGGCTTAGCTACCAAAGCATGAAGCTCAACTACACTCTAGAGGTGAGGGGCTCGTGTTGAGACAGCGTTCAGTGGGGACCGGCCGTGGTCCGGCGACGGACCGTACTGCGGCCACCGGTTCAGACCGGGACAGCACGACGGGAGAGAGAGGGTTAAGATTTGAGGCGGGGGGGAAGGAAAGGGGCCGGCTCCTGAGGCGCCACGGCCTCTCCCTCACGCCGCTGGGCGTTAGCTCGCCGCCGCGCGAGGGCACCTTCCGCCCGCCCGCACCCCGCGACGGCGAGGTGCTGAGGGACGGCACCGCCTTGCCTCTCTCCGCTTCTGCAGCTGGGGAAACCGTGATCCCGAGCCGCAGCGGGGGAAAGGTGTTCAAAATAAAAGCGACCGTGTCGCTGTGTCTGTCAGCGCCCAGGTTTTAAGTGTCACTGGCAGTAGAGTTCTGTCGGTAACGTACGGTGACGCACTCGCTTTCTGTGGAGAAGCCTTTCACCGGGTAGCTTTTTTAAAATAAAGAGGAGAGTTAGGATTCAAGTACCTGTGCCCAGAGCTCCGCAGGATTCTTGAGGGGCCTCTCTGTCCCTGACCCGGCAGCTGCCTGTACAGGGCCGAGGGCGGCTTCGCAGTCGCGGCTGGTGGTCAGTTCTGCGGTGCCAGAGTCGTGTGTGTGCCGGAACGGAGACTGGGTGTGCTCTGGGAGCATCTCTTGTCACATACGTTGCTTGTAACCGCCTGCAGCGGGCTGGAGAACTTGAGTTTTGCCTGAAGGTGTGTGCTCATCTGGCCCTGTGGTACCATGTAGACCAAGAAATGCACGAAGAGGGAGAGTAGGATTTGAAAGGTTTTCACTGAGGCTGAGTTTTTGTCTTCAGCTATCAGATCGAGTAATTGCTCTGTCATGTAATACAAAGGAAAATTGAAACTCTTTTCTGTTCCCTGTATCTCTCTGGGACTGTAGCATTTATTTGATGTTTTTAAACACCAACACAGTGCAAAATATTTTCATAGGAGAAGACTATCACTAAAAATACTTAAACTACGGGTCAAGTGTGAACCTTATGAAGCTAACTAGTAACTAAGTCATTTTAGTTTTGACGTGATTTCATTAAGTAATTTTTTTATCACCCGGGTTTGGTGTAATTAAAAATACAAAGCAGATCAGCAGAACTTCAAAACAGTGAATCAATTTTGTCACTGGTTGAGCCTCAATGCTTTTGGAGACAGATCTGTCCTTTTTACTGGTGCAAGGTGCATGGCTGAGAAGTGTGGTTTTCTTTCCAATGAAGTTTCTTTGATGTCTGGTGTTGTCATTCACAGGGAAATGATCTGCATTGGCTAGCATGTGCCTTGTATGTGGCTTGCAGAAAAGCAGTACCGACTGTGAGCAGAGGGACAGCTGAGGGAAATTATGTGTCTTTAACCAAGATTTTGCGCTGTTCGGAACAAAGGTAACTGGTTTTACTGAGTTTTTAACACTTAGGAAATCTCAAGGCAGATCGGTTTGTGAAATTGAGGGATTGAGAAGAGAGTCTAAACATCTTTGTTGGTTCCTGCTTTTAAAGCTAGAATCTTTGTGTTAGAGCTCACTGCCAGAGAAGTCAGACAGTTCTGTTTGGTCATTACTATGTTACAAAACCACTTGTCCGTCAGAGATTGATTACGATTCTCTCTCTTAAATGAGAAAGAAACCAGTCCCTGAAGAATAGTATATCCTTGAAGAGTGTGCAAAGTGTTAACTTCTCACACGTGAAACTGTTTTTAATTTGATGGGAAAGTGTTCATACAATTTATGTTCCTTTTTTTTTGTAAGAAGACTTCACTTCTCATGTGTTCTTACTTTATGAAACTAAAGCGGTATCAGAATATGATTAACAAAGTTGTATTAAATGTTGATGTCCCTACCATAAACAATGAAATAAACCAATCAACTTTATTTGTTAACAGTCTAATTGTTTTGTAACCATGTAATAGATGGGCACTTGGAGCATTACTATTGGTTGAAACAATGCAAGTGCTCCTTTCAAATCAGAAGTTCATGGAATTGCAGTGTGGGGTTAATTGTTTCTGTGATTTGGGCTATCAGAGGTTTGGGCTAAGTAGTGTAGATGAAGGGGTGAAATTAAACCCAAATTTATGAAGTGAAATTTACTAAAATTTAGGGGATTTTTCTGATTTCCTAAGGACTTCTCAGCATCATAGAACTAAGTTTGTTTTATTTCAGTTAATAAATTAATAAGAAAAATTATGAGCATCTGATTTTACAGTAACCTTATTGTGTCTCTGTGACAGAAAGCCAAAACTGTGAATATGTAGTTAATGTGGTCATCAACTGAGAAGATAAAAGTATTTTGTGAGCTGTATGAGCTCATCCTGGTTTTTGGGTGAAGGAGTGGCTCTGAGAACATTGTCATGCTTGCAATACAGCCTTTTTAGCAGTTACTCTAGGAAGCAGAAATTATACTTTTGTTGAAAAGTCTAGTATGTTTCTGCAAAAATACCCTTTCAGATCTAATCTATTTGGTATTTCCAGCTTGATCGAGTTTTTTAACAAGATGAAGAAGTGGGAAGACATGGCAAATCTACCCTCCCAATTCAGGGAGCGAACAGAGAGATTAGAAAGAAACTTCACTGTTTCTGCAGTTATTTTTAAGAAGTATGAGCCCATTTTTCAGGACATGTTCCGATACCCTCACGAAGATCAACCTCGTCAACAGAGAGGAAGAAAACAGAGGTACCTTTATGTTATTCCCAGACTGAATTTAGAGCATTACTGTTGTAATGTGTAATGAAGCTGCTTGGTTCTTCTAGCTGTATTTTTTACTGTGTTTTCATAGTATATCTGTATAGTATCAGAGCCAATCTGTCTCTCCTGACACAGAGTGATTTTCAAATCTCTTGTTCGGTTTGTCAGATCTGAGAGGGTGCAGGAAGTCTCCAAACTGCTTAGTTTCTATGATTTGGGTGCCGGGGAAAGGAGGGCAGATGAAAATGAGCCTGTTGACAAGAGAATGTTAATATTTCTAAGATGGAGAAGCTGGAAGAACTTGATTGTTGAGCAATCTGTGTTGTCGCAATAGCTCGTAGAACAGCTCGGCCTCTTTCGCTGCCAAGTAATTCCCGACATTTTCTTCGTAGACTTGGATCTTTTGGATATTCTGATTTGTAGTAAAAGCTCTGTTTCCTTTTCACTGTTCATATTCAGTGTGCTGGGAAAATTAAGTGCTAGCTTGCTTTTCTGGTTATTCTGATCTTAACAAGATTTCATCTGTTGGGGCATAGTCTCTTCATGGCATGGCCTGTGATTTTTCCTGGTAATTAGATAGATTTATTCCAAGTCATTCTTTCTTTCATCTTCATTACTTTGAAGTGTCATTGTTTTACTGTTTTTATGGAGTTGTTTCTTCTGGTGGATTTTTGGGTGTTTTGTTTTGGTTTTGCTTGTTTGGGTTTTGTTTGGTTTTGGGGGATTTTTTGTCTCCTTTTTTTTTACTTTTTAAGTGTTTTCAGGTTATTTCTTAGTTGGGTACTTTGGCATTTTTTTTTTGTCTTGATCTTCCCGTGAGGATCATTTAGTGGCATTTGTAACCAAATGTATTTGAATCTATAATAAAAAACAAACAGGACTGCACCTTAATGTTTTTGTCAGAGAATGCAAAAGGTGAGTAACTGAGAATTAGGCTGTAGATGGAATATAGTTATGTACATTTTGAAGTAGATGTTTGCAGATAATGTTAAAATATCCTGCATATACAGCTCTCTGATCAGAAGAAGAAATCCTACTAGTTTAAGTCAGCTGGCAATGTGTGAAGTAACTTAAAAAATTCTGTTGAAAGATTACACTGATTTCTGTGTTAAAAATTTGTTAATTCTGACATTCAGAAACCATTTAAAAAAAAAGCACATTTGAATTGCACTATGATGGAATAACTAAATAAGAAAACGAAAGATCAAAGCTGAACGAGCTACTGGAGAAGCAGGAAAAAAAATGATCTCACCATGAATTAATTTGGCTTGCCAAAAAGAATTTCCACCTTAACTACTACTGAAAACAATAAATAGTACTAAATACAGGCTTGCAGAGCAAGCAACATTTCTAGACACAGGCAACCTGATAAAGATTATTTATGCAGTTGATATGCTACTCATCTTGGAGGCCTAAATGCATGTTAACACTCTAAATTAGACAACTACACTCTAAAAAAAACCTGGAAGGAATTATTGTGTTGGACAAAACATATCTCCATGCTATTTCTCTGCTGCTCTAACATTATTATGCCCTAGGCATGTGCACTCCAGTGATACAGATACAAGGAATGATGCTGTGGAGGTATAAAGTTTGGTGCTAGAGGAGGGGTTTTGGTTTAATTTTGCTTAAATCCACACATTGAATACTTGAGCACAGTTTCTAGATTTGGGGTGGTTGTTGGTGGGGGAAGGAATAACAACCCAACAACAAATGTAGGACTAGTTTATTACTTTGTCAAGATTTTTAATGTTGCCAAGAAGACAAACCAAACTTGCTGCCCAGAAATGTGAAAGTATCAAGGAGATTTAGGAAAATAGCCCACTATACTACATGTGGCAGTATTAAGAAATGACACATCCTCAAGAGTTGCAAATTTTTTTATTTAAAAAAGAGCCTCATAAATTAGTTATATTTCATTTGAAAGCATCTTAAATACAGGCCAGGAAAGGAGCTTGGTTCTGGTCAGTACTTACCATATTTCAGGATTCTGTATACTGTATAAAATCCTATGAAAAAATGCTTTACATAGGTGCATAGATTACACTCCTGTGAACAACACACAGTTCTGAAGTCTTTCCTGTACTGAGTATATTAATATCACCACAGAGTGTAATGTTCCTCCAAGAAGATGTATACATGCTTGCATGGCTCCAAACGCTTATGGGCAAGCAACTTGAGCTCTGGCTCTCTTAACTACTTCAGTTGGCCGAATTGAAGTATGAAAAATCTCAGATAACATTTGCTGTTGATTTTAAATTCAGGAGCTTACCTGTTCTTTGGAACTAAATCACAATTTTGCCTTGAAAGAAAACATTTAGGCCAGCCATGTTTACATCAAAGTTATGGTGACTTTCTGGTCAAGTCTTAATCTGTTACTGATGGAGTCTGGTGACATTTGAATCAGTACTTGCAGACTGAGAAGGTTTGACTTGTGTCTGCATTGCAGCAGCATGTAATTAGTTTTCTTACCTTGAGTTCAGCTTTTGTGGAAGAGTTGAAGATTTTGGCTACACTATGTTAGGCTTCATTTTGTTTTTGATGATGGACTGCTGTATGATATTTTACCCGATGTTCTGCTGGTCTTCATTCAAATGGACTTACTAGGTCTCTTCTTGCTGTGTTTTTCCCCAAAAGACGGCAGCCGTGTACTGTGACTGAAGTTTTCCAGTTTTGTTGGGTGCTGTTCGTTCATGCAAAAGGTAAGAGATTCGAAAGTGGAAAACCTGGTTTTGTTAGTTGTTATCCTTTATCAGCCCTTAAACACTGAGATGCTGTGGGCATTTCTGAATTTGGAAGTGCCTTTGGGGAAAGGGTCCTCTCAGAACAGCCTGAATTCTGCTTTAACTTCTCCAGCTGTATGTTTTACTACATGTGCTTGGTGAGCTGTATGCTCAAATAGTTTGTTAGCTACAGTGTTGAGTATTTTTACAAGGTTTCCAGTGTTGTGCAGGTTTATGATGTAATTCTAAGACCAAAAAAAGTAGCTTAGAATTCTAGTGAATTACTACTTAGATGTCATTGTAATTAAGATAAGGTATATGTTTATGTTTAAAGAAGTGAGTATTTTTCCAAGTTAACACTCGGATTCTTTTGATTGCCTTTTTGTTACCTTGCTGTCTAAAAAATGAGCACACACTGCTTCAAATAACTATGTGTGTTGTCAAAGAGGCCTGCAAATGCTTGTCTTGTGTTTCCCCTTCCATCTTGAATGTAGCACTGTCTATATAAATGGCTGGCTTTCTTGAAAGCTCAGATTGCTGTGGAACGCTTAAAGGGATCTTCTGTTAACGTGCTTCTTGAGAAATACTGCAATGAGCAAACAGTATATTGCAGTGTATTTGTAACCTTTATTGTAAGAGCAGCCTTACAGCTAATAAGAATAGAAGATTTCAGTGGTTTTCTTTGTATGACTGATGGAGGGGAAAAAAGCTACTGGAGGCACCAGGATTAAATCCGTATTTTAGGCTTAAATCATGCAGTCGCCACATTTGGTCTGAAGTCTTTCCTCATCAAGCTTGCATCTTAAGAGTTTCCGCATAGTGAGGGCTTTATTGAAGTAGTGCTTGGATGAGTGTTCTCTGGGAGCTCTGTGTAAGTAAGACACTGTTTTGAGGAAAATCAAGACAAGATTTATTCTTTCTTCTCTGAAAGAATATCTTTGTAGATTCAAGTCCACTGATAATTTCCAGAGCCTTTTTTTGCATTTCTTCATAAGAGAACTTAGAAGATAGCTAATAGTTTTGCTTCTATAAGGAAAGGGACAGAAGGAATTTTGTTTGGGTTTTGGGGTGTCGGGGAGAGATTTTTTTTGTTTTTTTTTTAAATTCATAACTGAACCAGTGTGAAGATTGCTGCAGTGTGCTGTGATTTCCTTAATTGGCTGCTTTTGAGGGTAGGACAGAAAAGACTGTCACAATATTGAATTATCTGGCACCAGTTCTGTTTGATACAGATCAACTCTTCTTTTTACGCTGTGCCACATTACAGAGGATGCCAGCAGCTCCCACTAGGAAGTGTTCCTGGCAGTGTGACTGCACCTTCCCCATCACATCTTTGTACAAAGATATAGAAGAGTGTGTGTGGTATTAAAGGAGTAATGTACTAATGATTTTATCTTACCTAGATGCCTTTTTCTAGTAACCTGCAAATTCCACTTTACTGGAGGAAGAGAAGTCTTTCCTAATCAAATATGTTTGTTACAGTTCTGAAACGCAGTACAATTTTCATCTTTGATTTTATTCAGTGGAGAGTAACACTCTCAACTAGTATGAAATACTTCATCTTCCACTGAGACCAGAATAAAGTTAGTACTGTACTTCATTTCCATTCGGTCAGGATTTTATTTCTTCAGCACAGTTAGGCAGCTCAGAGAGTAAGTAGGTCGCTCTGAAAAATCAAGTTTTTCTCTTCTCTTAAATCCTTACTTCTGCAGGTAGACTGGACAACTGAAAAACGGGGCAAAGGGATTTTGAGTCTTTCTGTTGCTTTATTACTACTTAGCATGTTTGAGTAACTTTCAGTTCATGCTAATTAGCAAGAACTGACATAGAAATTAACTTCATAGAGAATGCCATGTTGGTAACACAGCCAATTCTGCAAGAAAAAGCGAAGTCAAGAGTAATTATAAACTCTTACCAACTCTTAGACACATTAGCAAATACCTAGTAGTAAACTTAGTGTGGCAGCACAAAAATGAAAATGTAATGCTTGGCATTTAAAGCACAAAATGTTCACGTTAAGTTCTGTGTGTTTTGAGGGTTCGCGGTAATCCTTATCGTGGCAACCACACATCAGTGGCAAGTTCAGGCTTGTGTCTGATATTTCAGCAAGCCTGAAGATCATTGCCTTTGGTTTCACAAATGCAAAAAGCATACGTCTTGCTCCTGCCTCTGGTACAGTCTGCCACGTGAGGTAGCGACTTTGTTCAGCAACACTGACACACTGCTTACTACTTGTAAGGATTTATCTTAAACCATCTTGCCTTGTTTTTCTTTCTTTAGAATGGAAATGTAAAAAATAATGTCTCTGCCGCACTGAGATGGCCTTTTCTAATTATTCGGTATGAGGTTGTGACAAGGAGTAACAAGCTATTGTTTGAAACGTTACTAAAAAATAACCTGCATGAAACTACTGGCACTTGACAATTACTTTTATTATTGCCTGTGCTGACAGAAAGGATTGCCAGGCTAGTCTTCACCCATGTTATGAACATTACTTCTTGGAGGTTAACACTGCTGTGGTATTTAGGACTTCTACTGCTTTGTTATGAATCTTTAATGATATGGAAGTAACTGCTAGCTGTGTACATTAGTTTAAATTTCATGTAGGCTTCCTTGTTTTAAATGGCTCCATTTAAATTCTGCATTGAAATGATCTTTCTTTTAGCAAACACAGAATTGGGAAACTGAATTGAAATTTGAACAAACTGGTACATTACTGGCAGAAAAATGACAACATGATTTAGAAAAAAATATTTAATCCTGTATACTTTTTTATGTGTTCTAAGTGAGTTTCACTTACTACTGTAGGAGGGATTTCTTCAAAGATTTAAATTTGGGTTTCGTAGTGGGCTTAGTACTTTGGAGCTTTCCTAAAAAAAATGGAGTGGAACAGTTATAATAAACTTTGAAAAAATGATACAAGGTTATGCTTCGAGTGTAAATTCGTGGCACTGTGATTTACAGTATTAATTAATGGTAGAGTTTATTTTACAAGACTCTTTTTGACTTTGGCCATTTCTTTAAACACGTCGTAAACCTAAACGAGTTCAGTAGAGCGTAATGAATCTGAATACTGCCTTTGTGAAAGGTGACAAAAGACCAAAGACGGTACAAAGGTTCTTCCTTACCAAAAATGCTGCGTTTCCAAGTCTCCACTCTTGCTTGTAATACAAATATCAACAGTTTCTTGGTTAAAAGAATTTTACATCTCTGCTAATTATAATTAATGCCTTAACGTCTTTCTAATCTTGAAGGTAATTTTCCGATGATCAGTGATGACTTGGTCAATTCCTACCATCTCTTGTTATGTGCTTTGGATCTTGTGTATGGAAATGCTCTGCAGTGTCCTAACCGCAAAGAACTTCTGAATCCTAACTTTCAAGGTATGTTGAAAAAAGCTGTGTGTAAGTCTGCAAGAACTTCCAAGGCTGCTGACGTTAGTGTGAATCTGTGTAGTAGGGAGTAAGTTGAATAATACTGATTTAAAATATGTGGCAATTAATGCTTTCTGTATCTAGCTACACAGGATTCTGTTAATGTAGAGGCTTGTAACAGACTGAATTTGGACAATAATATAGTTGGTGAAGAATCTAATTGACTATGGAAATACCACTGGAGGAAATTCCAAAGTAAGAAATGCAGTCAATGGCATTTTAATGTAATAAAGAGAGTGCATAGTGGTGCAGCCTGTATTGGACACAGCCAGACTGGGAAGTTCCTGTGAGGCAGCAGTTTGGGAAGATCCAGTGCTCAGATGGATTGCTTCTCTTTCATTTCTGGATTGCTGCTCTTCTCTTTCTGAATAACCACAAATGCAAATGAAGGGTGAGAAGTTTCCACTGAATTTCTGATGTCATACTTTCCACACTTCATTTTACACAGTATTCACATTTACTTTGTAGTGGTTCAGATGTGAACTGGGACTCTTATCTCAAGTTAATTTGAATAATTCACAAGTGTTTGATTGATTTTTCCGTTAGAACTGATGTTTTTAATTGTTATCACTCAGCATCTAATTTCTCTAAATCTCTGACTCAAACCTGACTTTTGATGCATTATCAAACTGAGTGGGTATTATATAATTAATAATTCTTTCAAGGAAAATAATTAGCTCCCTGTTTTAATTTTACACTACATAGACTACTTAGCACAGTATGTAACTTTCATAAGAAAACAGGGTATGGATTTGGAAAATGTAATAAGATTATTCTTAATTGTAGGTCTACCTGAAGACTTTCATAGTAAGGATTGCAAAGTCTCATCTGATCCTCCCTGCATCATTGAAACACTCTGCTCAATGCATTATGGATTAGTTTTAGAAGCAAAAGGTATCAAGGAACATTTTTGGAAGCCATATATTCGGAAACTTTTTGACAAAAAGGTTGGTAAATACATATGTTATGTAGAGAAAATTCTCCTGACTCAGAGCCTTTTTGAGAACTGAAATATCCATCCTTTGTTCTTAACTGTCTTACAGCTTCTGAAAGGAAAAGATGAGAACTTGACTGGATTTCTAGATCCTGGGAACTTTGGAGATAGCTTGTGAGTCACTGTACTTGTGGTTTGATTTAACATCTCCCCGTAACAAAACTGCACTTGTGTTACTGTCTATGTTTTAACAGCAGCACCAGCTAGCTGGCCTGTGTGTTTGTACATCACATTCTGTTTCAGTTCCTTTACTTTATAGTCTGGGGCATATATTTGAGAGGAGTGATTCTTCAGGGTAGTGTTACTTTGCTTTTATTGTATTTCAATCTTTCCTCAAGTTCCAGTGTGTTTTGGTATATAGTGCAAAGTGTTTGTAAAAAAAAGACACAGGAGCACACTGAGTAAGGGGTAAGTGGAAGGGAAACACTGGGTTTGTTAGTATTTTTTTTCTTTATGAATCTCAAGGTGCTTTTGAGTAGGACTTAGTTTCTTCTAAATGGTATGAAAATGGTACACAGTGTATAACAACCTGATGCCACCTAAGTCTGCAAAATTTCCAGCCCAAAAGGCCTTCTTAGCATGTAGTTTGATTCCTCCTGTAGCTACAGTAAAGTGCAGGCCATCAGGTATAAGGGAGGGAGAAGGTCCTTGCCACAGTTGCATTTAAGATATTATAAAGGAGCTCCAATGCTAGCAGGCCGGAACTGTGTCCATTCAGTAAGCAGGGGAACAAAGCACTGTCTAAGGGAGGTGTGTCTGTCCTTTTCTCCCTACTGTAGCAAAGCCATCAACAAGGCCTATGAGGAGTACGTTCTGTCAGTAGGAAATCTTGATGAGCGGATATTTCTTGGGGATGATGCAGATGAAGAAATTGGAACTCTAACAAGGTGCTTAAATGCAACTTCAGGAGGGGAAACGGCTGAAAGAGTACAAGTGAAGCATAATTTGCAGCAGCACTTCGACAGAGTGAGTATGACATGGTCTGTGGTTCTGTTTTTATATGGAGAAGTTGGGTATGTGTCATTTGAAGAGAGCTACTCAAAATTGCCTTTATTGTTGATGGTGATTTGGGAGTGTGGACAGCATGGCAGAGTCAAGTTTTGTCATTGATTAGACATGTTTACTTCTGGGTTTTCTTGGACAGAATTTTCTCCAAGCATTGAGTTTTCTTTGTTTACATGCAGTAGAGAAAATACTTCGGTAATTAGCTGAAAATTAACGCAGATCTGTAGGTGAAGATTTTCAAGCAAGCCCAACAGAACAGGCAGTTCTCTGCGATTGGTTGACAGGTGCTGAGTTGTCCTGCAACTGTTGGGGTTCTCTTTCCAGCTTCCCCTTCCCTCACATCTCTGTCCCATATGGAGAGGGGTTTGAATTTATGCAAAGCTGCTCAGTGTTTTGCTGTGTACATGGGTTTTGTTTCCTTCTAACAAATGTGCTTTAGGTGTTACTGTGCCTGTTGCCAGTTGTACTGAAATCATTGGGGAATGGAGTTCACCTTGTTTGCCTAAAAGCATGGCATGTGTGTTTTTATATATATGACTAATAAAATGGCATAGGACCTGATCTTTGGTAAGACCAAGACCACTCCACATTACAGAACACTGAGGTGAAGACTTAAAAAGTGATCAGGGTTTTCACAGGACTTTAGCTTTTGAAAAACGGGCAGTGGCTTTGAACAGGCATACCTATGATGACAGAACAGTAAGTGTTCCTGGAGATAGAGAAGACGCTTTGAAGGAGGAAAGCCACAAGAAAGGCAAATGCAGAAGCATGTAAGATGTACTAGCACAATTAAACGACAGAGAGCAAAAGGGTAAAGCAGTCTGTAGTTCCATGATGTGCTGCCAGAGTCATAGCTGGTTAATGGCTTTCAACATTCTCGAGATAAAAGATCAAGATAACCTTATCTGCAAAATTGGTGCAAACGGAGCAGAAGCAAGGAGTCAACTATTTAATGGAATAATCAGTCTTTAAGTTTTGCTGGAACAATTCTGGGTGCCTAACTCCTGTAGCAGTTGAAGAGTGTGGGCTGGAAGAGAGCAGCTTACAGCTGCAGTGTTTTTGTACTGTCTGTGCTGTGGAAAGTTCAAGGCAGAGCTAGGGGGACCATCTTCCCTGGTCATGTGGAGACTAAAATAAATGGTCATAGAGTATGGAGACAGAAATAAATCCCACTTGGGAGTGTGTGCGGAACATGGGAGCAGTATTGGAAGCCAGGCTTCATGGTGAAAAGACTGCAAAGTACAGTGTACCTATTAAAAATAAGGAAAACATCTCTTTGTTAAGTAATTATGTGGTGAGATAATTAGAAGAGGCACGAGTTTTGTATTTAACATGCTTAATGTTTAAACTATTTTGATGTGATGGCTGATGCGAATGAATTGAAATGCTGTTAGACTGAGGATGATTTTTCAGGGTAACTGTTAAAACTACCGAAAGGGATCCCTGGTTCAGTACGTCTTTGAGCTACACTCACCTTTAGTACTCAAGAGGTAGACGAGCACTGCTGGGCATTTTGGTGGTTTTCTCTTCTATTTGCCTAGTTGTTTGTTTCACATGTACAGGATCTGCATTTCACTGTGAGGTCACATCAGCTCTGTTCACACATTTGTACAGTGCTGTTGGAAACAGACCTCCGATCTTTGATTGCTGGCTGTGAGCCGAGACAGAAACTGATTCAGGCTCTTTCCCTCCCAGCCATTTTTTCCAGGCATGTGTCATGGCACAGGGTGAAATCCTAGATGTTTGCACTATATACACTTTTTGTGTATAGTTTTATGATTTTTCTTTTTTGTCTTTAAAGTCCAAATCACTTAGGATTACAACCCCACTTACTGGCCGAAAGTATATTAGAGAGACCAACCCATATGTGACACCGATTTCCATAGCAACATACAGTCTGAGCCGCCTTCATACAATGCTGGCAGGACTGAAGAATGCCCCCAGTGAAAACCTGGAACAAATACTCAGGTAAGTTTTATGTTCAATTAAACAATTAATTTTAGTGTTCGTTTTACCAACCAACATTGATGCTAAACACTGTAATTAAAAACACAGGTCAGTCTTGAAAGGCTCTGGAGTAACTTAGGATACAGTCAGACATTTAAATTACAGAAGACTTTGTTTTGTTTGTGCAGACATATTTGTACTTAAGAAGCAATGGCTGCAAGAGCATAAGACAATTTAAAACCTAACAGTTCTGAGCATTTTTTATCAGCAAACTGTCAATACAAAATGTTCAAGACACTTATTCCCAGAGTAAATCTCAGTCTAGTAAATCTCTCCATAGTGCAGGAGGAGACAAACTAAAACCTGTTCTCTATATAGATAAACTCTTGCTCCAGGCAAAAAATACTTTAAAGGCATTTTATCATATGAAAAACACTTCAGATATTTCTCCCTGATAATGACAAGGTGTGCATCTCTACTGCAGTGTATAGAATAAGAGCATGCTGTGGCCATTCTGCAGTACACGTGCAGAGAGGCACATGTGTGTATGGGGGGGGATTTACGGTTCTGTGATCTCAGAACATGGCAGAAGTAGTTGCACATTTTTATCTTTTGTCTCAGTAGGAAGAGTGCATTAAAAATACTGTTCCTTTTTTCAGGGCTTGTTCCAGAGATCCTTCTCAATCTATTGCAAACAGGGTAAAAGATATGTGTGAAGTGTACTGCCAGAGCATGCAGGCTGAAGGAGAGTTCAGTAACTTCTCCAAAGGTGGGAAACATTTTGCTTAAACAGAAAGAATGGAGGTACCTGTAAGCACACTGGTCTCTTGGAGTTAGATTCCCTTACACGTTATGCTTGGCACAAATATCTTTCCTAGTACTGCTGTCTTTTCCTATGTTTTTAAGGCATGCAAATTGCAGACCTGCATACAGTTTTATAATCAGCCTTAGCTTAAATCACTGGAATTTGATGATACTTCCATTTCTGTAGGAGTGAAACTAAAAGCATGATTATGGGTACCACTTTTTCTCTCAAACAGAAGAATAGTAGGGATGGATGGCATGGATTTCTGTGACAGTAATGAAAAATCTGAGTACCTGTGGTCTTTGAAGACCCTACAGCAATTATGCCTGACCCACAAGGCAGGATTAATATAGCTATTAAAATCCTGCCACTGTAAACACCAAACATTATTTGAATAGCTGTCAAAGTCTGCAAGTCTGTACAGATGGACTGAAAATAAGCAAGATGCTCTTGAGCTTATTTCTTACTAAGGCCTTACTCTTGTTTTTGTGACCATGGTCATGTCACTTTTCGTTGGCACTGTGAAGGCTGGATCCAGACAGGAGCACTTTTTTTCACTGTCGTCTCTGACTCTGGCATATGTTTATGGTAGCAGTGTTAAGGATTGCTCTTACATATGTGGTGTTTTCAGGAAAATCTGGGCTCTGTATGCATAGGTCAGTGCAGCATAGGGAAGGGACGCATAACTGGTTAAGTCACAAAAACATTATAGCCCCAGCTGCATTGGAATCCACCCAAGCTCCTGAGTTGTATTGCTGTAGACAAAGAATACTCTTCTTTTACCACAGTTCGTGTGATTGTTTCTTTTTTAATTCTCTGCAGATATTGCTAGTAAGCACTTTCAGCGTGCTGAGGTGCTGTACTACAGGGTCTTGGAGTCAGTCATCGAGCAAGAAAAGAAGAGACTGAGAGATGCTGACTTATCTGTAAGGAAAACTAATCAAATTGTGATGAATTTTTCAAGTTGAGCCTCCAGCAAAGGAAACCATTTCTAAATCAGAATAGAAAACTCTTTAAAATAAGGGTAAAGCTCTGACAAGCTGCTTGTAACTACCCCTGAATGGAAGAAAGGACAGAGGAAATCATTTATTTGCAAACATAGATGCATTTTTAATGAGCAAAAAGTTCTGTTCTCTCTTAGAAAATAACTTTCTGTAAGCTTGATTATCTTGTTCTTGAGGCAGCATATAAAGCATTTTATTGTTCTAAAATTATCTTGTAAATTAAGCATTAAAACTTGCAACTCTTGCAGGCAATACTGGAGCAAGATATATTTCACAGATCTCTGCTGGCATGTTGCCTTGAGATAATTATCTTCACATACAAGCCCCCTGGAAACTTTCCCTTCATCACTGAAGTATTTGACATTCCAGTTTATCACTTTTATAAGGTAAGATGTTTGGTAGCTAGAAATGCTTACCAAGTCACAAGTGTTCTCTTACATAATCTCCTTACCTTACCTGAACCCTTGATTCTCAGCTTCACCCCCTCCTCTACTGGAAGAGTATTTACCCAAGCGTCTGTCATTCTGGGGTGTGTCATTGGGCATTTAAAAATCACCATTCTGTTAGACGCTGAAGAAAAATAGCATCATTTATCAGCTGCTGTTGTGCAGCACTGCTTGACATATTTGCTTAAGAAGAGATAAACCCCTCTCTTCTGCAAAAGCTGCATAATAATGCAGCCTTAATATTTCTGTTCCTCCTTGAGAAACAGCAATTGTATCATTCTGTAAGAAGAAACAAGTATGTGATGATGTTGATGATCATTATCTGCCTCACAGGTCATAGAGGTTTTCATCAGAGCAGAGGATGGCCTTTGTCGGGAAGTAGTAAAACACCTTAATCATATTGAAGAACAGATCTTGGAAAGCATGGCATGGAAGCAGGAATCCATCCTGTGGGACAAAATCAGAGAAAATGAAAACAAAGTTCCCACTTGTGAAGAGGTAAGCGCTGCTTTATATATTTTACATAATGTTCTTAATCAGAAGGATGGGAGAGAGGGGATGTGAGACTCTGAAGGAGAGGCTTTACATGTCCAAACTTGAGTTTCATTCTACACGGTTATCAGTGCAGAGAGATCAGACAGTGTAGTGTGCTCTGCTCTGTTCATGGACATCTCTCTAGAGACCTCCAACACAGAGCCACATAGACACAGGATTCTTACCCAGTACTTACACAACACAGTGCACCATTGAATAAAACAGGCAAGCAGGAAAGGTTTGGATCAGTCACTTACACTGGAAAAGATCCCTAGACAAGAAGGAACATGGTAAAAGGTGCAGACTTTTAACTGTAATCACATAAAGATGTGACAATCCTGAGTCTTCTAGAGTAGTACAGGCAGGGCAGAATTGGAGTTAGGCTGACAGTAAGCTTCTTGTGTTCCTGAGTTTATTTTTTTGCCATACGGTTTTGCTGTTTGAATTGTAGTGCAGAAGCTTTTAAAAATGTGCTTAGTCCATCTGTGCTACAGCCACTCTCATAAGTCTTATCAACTTTTTAGGTAATGCCACCTCAGTATTTTGAGAGATCAGCTGGGAACAGCGTGGTAAGTTCACCACTGACCCCAAGGCGGATAAACGAGGTTCGTGCTGAAACGGGAGGAGTAGGAAAAGGTGAGAGTTTAAGCACACCATGCTTAGTTATCAGAAACCATGGATTAAACTGTCCTGTCAAAGTGGTGTAAAGCAGGTTCCTTGCTGTACAGTAAGTGCACAGCCAATTACAAACACTTGTGAATTATATTTCTATCTGATAGACAAGAGCAATGCGTTCGTTACTTGAGTGGTAACAGAACACTGGTTTGACAGAGCCTTTGCAGGAGGTTTTGCACGTGAACGGCAGGTACGGATGTATGGCTATGTATAGATCAAGTGATAGTTAGGCACACCCTGCTTGGGTTTAGATCCGTATCACTGAAAGAGTTTGCTTTGTTATACCAGAAGAGAAGCCTCACTATGTTTTAGTTAAGCGAGGTCTCAAACTTTTCCTTTGGAACAGTAACTGATAGTACATTAGCTTATAAATATAAACATTACAGCGATATTTGAGGTGAAGTCATCTCTTAAAGGAAGCTGCAGCCTCTAATGTAGCCATAAGGAATCTTGAAAAATGCGTCCTGAAGAGCTTTGCATGAAATCTTTTGGTGCTCAGATTTGTCAGGTATGTGCATAAGGAGGGATTACACCCTCTTCTTTTTTGACCTGCAGGCCTCTCATCCTCTCCAACGACACTGTATGACAGATACAGTTCTCCTACAGCCAATCCTACCAGGAGAAGACTGTTTGCTGATAACGACACTCCCTCTGACAGTGGAACGCTGGGGCGAGTTTCCCAGCAGCCTGTGGTCAATACAGTGCCAGTCCAGAATGTTAATCCCGAAGCCATGCCGGTAACACCTGTGCCGGGCCAGACGCTGGTTACGGTGGCAACTGCCACTGTAACAGCCAACAATGGGCAAACTGTCACCATACCTGTACAAGGTGAGAGAAGAGACACTGGGGAATCTCATCAGTATTAGTACATAGTAAGGTGGAGAGGGAGGAGCAGTGTGCTAGTGGAGGAAAAAGCACATCTGAAGATTGAGAACTGCTTGAACAGATGAGCAGAACTTAGAAATGCCTACGGCACATGATGTTCTCACTGCCATCATCCACCTCTTCAAACTTAGCTATTTCAGTGAGTCACCCTTCCTCAACTGGCTCGGGATTGAAGTTGGATTAGCATGGAAAAGTTAGTCCCATGTCAGTATCTTTTTGTCTCCGTCTGAGAAGTCTTTTGATGAAAGAATTTCACCTAATACACGTATTTTATATAATATGCTGAATTCAAGTGAACAAAACTAAACCCCAGCCAACCACAAACACCATTTTCACCCCTCCCTTACTTGCTCTTACTTCACATGTTCTTACTTGAATTTCTTAACTTACAGGTATTGCCAATGAAAATGGAGGAATAACTTTCTTCCCAGTCCAAGTTAATGTAGGTACCCAGCCCCAAGCTGTTTCTGGTCCCATTCAGCCTCTCAGTGCCCAGACTCTTGCTGGTACCCTGAACACTCAGATGACTGGGGGCGCTCTGCAGCTGCCAGGCCAGTTAACTGTTCAGCAGATCTCTCCTGGGGAGCAGAGGCAAACGCAGCAGTTAACTACAGCCACATCCACCAGGCCTCGGAAGATGGGCTCACTTTCACTCTTCTTCAGAAAGGTACTTTTCGGTCTGCTTTGTACTTTGCTTAGTTTGACCTCAATTAAGACTTCATTGGTTGTTACAGTAGGTACTTAGTAATGAGGGACTGTTCCATTTCCAAGTTACGTGGGCATACCTGAAGAGGGCTTTCCTTACATTTAGGTAACTTCTCACTAGCATAGGTGTAGTTTGTCACCATGGCCATCACATCACCAGCTGTGAAGCAGGTGATGCACTTCAAAAATGCCCAGTTTAAGGCTCTTCAAAAGAAACTTTGAGGTTCCTTCAATACAGTGGTGTCTGTAGGCTTTGTAGTGCCCTTCCTGTGCTCAGGACAACTCAGAATGTGAGCTACAAACAAATGTTTTTATAGCATCAGTCTCAGTACTAAGAATATCTGTTTTGTAAGCAAAAAGAGCAAATTTAGTTGTGTGAATGATAAGCTAAAAGAACAAGTTCTATAGGTTGTGCAAGTCTGAACTGCTTCTTCACTGGTGAAGAAAAGCAGTGCTGCTGTGGCTCTGAGCAATCTCCTTTCCAACAGGTGTATCATCTAGCTAGTGTCCGTCTGAGAGATCTGTGTGTCAAGCTGGATATAGCTGATGAGCTGCGGAAGAAGATCTGGACATGTTTCGAGTACTCCTTGGTACACTGCCCTGAAATCATGATGGACAGACACCTGGATCAGCTGCTGATGTGTGCCATCTATGTAATGGCTAAGGTAAGGTTTCAACAAAACCAAACCACAACATTTCTTTGAAAACTTAATATTCTGAAGATTACAATAAACCAAAACCCAAAGCGAACTGAATACCACATACAGCAACCCTCCAACAAACAACACCACTGCCACAAACTCTGTTCATCTCCTCTTAGGTCACTAAGGAGGATCAATCATTTCAGAACATCATGCGCTGCTACCGGACACAACCACAAGCCAAGAGCCACGTGAGTAGTCAGCATTACACAATGTGCTATCTGCTTTATTAATCAAATGCCTTAGTTCTATTTTAGGAATAGGTCACTTGGAAAGTAACATCTTGTAATAGATAAATGGAGTCTGAGCAGTTCTCTGTAAAAGACGTCAGTGATAGCCAAAATGCTGCACCACTGGCATAAAAGGCTTTCAATCTAGACGTTAAATAGAAAATACCTTTACTTAAAGCCAAAGGGACAATGCTCCTAGGAGGAGGCTCTGTCCTCTCCTCTCAGAAGCCATTTGATAAACACCAGTAAGGTTTCTAACAGGACTTACCTGCCTCTGTCACTGCACATCTCACCATTCTTTCCTTGTTGGGCTCCTCTTTCCCTGTAGGTGTACCGGAGTGTCCTGATCAGGGGCAGGAGACGCCGCTGCCGCTCTGGCAGCAGTGACAGCAGCAGCCAGCAGAGCTCACCTACAGACAGAAGTAAAGAGATGAACAAAGAAAGGAGTGAGTGATTTCAAATATCACTTTTGGGTTTGATTCCACTTTCAGAACAGTGCCTAGAGCTGGATTTTGGGACACAGTGCTAAGAGTATGTCAGTAACATCTAAGAGTTGCTGTAACTCGAGCTTAACGTTACATGCATTGGCAGTTTTGAGTCTGCCATCACATGCACTTACCTTACTAGGAGACCATGACGTAAGGAGAGGAAGTAAGACCATCTTCACATGTACTGTCTTACCAGAATCAGAGCTGCAGTAGCTGGCTGTCTTCAGAGGCAGGAACAAGCCGGCCACCCACAGCATTTGTTTCTGCATAGCTGACATCTCTGGTATGTCAGTTCAAATACCAAGGAAAGACACATTTTCCTTGAATTAACTTCTACGAAGGAAAGCAAACAGCTGATGCTGTATATTCCTGCCACCAGGTTTCAAGGGATTCAGTCTTAGTGGTAGGGGTCACTGTCTTCTGTCATGGACAGGTGGCAGGGACAGCAGGAAAAATATATATTAAATTTGCAACCATTAAAGCATCAGGAAGTGTTACCAAGCCAAATGTTTCTACTACTACTGGCTAAAAAGACTACCGTTCCTGGTCTGAAACTCTGCCAGCTGGCACCAGAAAAGAGCTGCTGTTCAAGTAAAGCACAAGTGCCTGAAAAGGGAGCTTCAGCTCCAATGACACTGATGGAACTCGGCTCACACAGAAGAGCCACTTCCAATTTATCCAAGCAGAGGTCAGGAATCAGAAGTGGTTTTGCACATGGCTTCTGTGCTTGACAGTGTGCTGCTTTTGGTAAGGGAGGAGACTAAGGGAACAAAATTGTCCTGGCCAATACTGACACAGGGCGATGGTCACAGCCATTGATGTGTCTTAAAGGCAGTTCCAGTAGACAGCAAGAGTCTGAGATCCTGGGGACTGACATGCACTGAACAGCTGTAGCTAACGCAGTCTGCTCTCACCTTGCAGCCAGCCGAGACTCCAGCCCAGTGATGCGCTCTAGCAGTACCCTGCCTGTGCCTCACCCCAACAGTGCACCTCCCACCCCAACCCGACTCACCGGCCCCAACAGCGACACCGAGGAGGAGGAGCGAGGGGACCTCATACAGTTCTACAACAATATCTACA
Source organism: Pogoniulus pusillus (assembly GCF_015220805.1). Lineage (NCBI taxonomy): Eukaryota > Metazoa > Chordata > Aves > Piciformes > Lybiidae > Pogoniulus > Pogoniulus pusillus. The sequence continues at coordinate 17,138,168 of NC_087283.1, forward strand.
TCGAGCAGATTAAGGAGTTTGCCCTGAAGTACACCTTAAATGCAGTAAGTTACCTTCTGTGCTGCTTCTCACTAGTAAACAGGCTTTTTACTGTGCATGCAAGAGGAGCTCATAGCTGACCTCATTATAAGCAAATACAAAGGAAGATCTTAACAACATTTCTCCTCGAGGACATCCTTTGCTGCTAAAATACAAAGTACTTTTGATGTCTAATTGCTGTTTGTTGCTTCATGAAATACACAGCACTGAGCAGCAGCATCTGCCAGCATCAGACAGGGTTGGAAATGTGAAAGCAAACAACTGCTCCTCTGGCCTAATAGTGTGACAAAACTTGTGTCTGTTCAGATATGGATGGTGTGACAGTTGTGCAAAAGCACTGATCTGTTTAAAGGGACATCTCCCAGAAGCTTTACTGCAGTAACACTTGAGATTAGGCACTAACTTGTGGGTGATTTCCCTTTTCTCTTGAGCAGGCTGACTCTCCTCCACTCTCACCCTACCCATCTATAAGGATCAGCTCCCCACGCAGAGTGCAGCTCTCCCAGAACCATGCCATCTACATCTCTCCACACAAAAATGAGCCTGCTTTCTCTCCACGAGAGAAGATATTCTATTACTTCAGCAGCAGCCCATCTAAGGTGAGACTCAAGATTTGCATTTGTAATCCTTCCTTCTGCCTTCTGATTGCACTACCAAAACAAAGAACTTGTGCAACAGCCTTTCTGTTTCTATTGCCTAGCATGTACTTTCTCACAGAACACTTTAAGCTGCCAGTGCAGGTATCTAGGAAGCTGAAAAGCAATGCGTGCAAGCTCTCTGTGTACTTCTAGAAGTCACTCTTTGTGCTGACACACAAAAGCCACAGGTAGCATGGCAGAGCTGTGCTTTGCTTTCAGGGAGCAGACTGCTTGCTACAGAGGGTGTGCAAAGAGAACATGAAGTACAACGCATGCTGTTAACTACCTGGAGGAGTAAAGAAGGACCCCAAATAGCTCTCAGCATGGAAAGACTTACCAGGCAAACGTACCATAGGAAGAATGCTGTCCTCTGGTTAACATTAGTGAAGCAGGCATCTTCCCTGAGAACCGTCTTCATTCTAGATAGGAATTGTTGCAACCATGGTGTGAGGTCAGTCATAACTCTGCCTGGAAGGCCTTTGAGCAATGCATACATGAACACAAGCAGGTACTTTGACTTTAAGTAAGGCTCTGGCATACTCCAGTAATGGAAAGACCAGTCACAGTGACTGAAAGGTTTCTGTCACAGGACACTGTTTGTCCAGAAACAAAGCCTATGTAATCCTGCTGTAGTGCTATTAGCAAAAGTTACAATGAGAAATAATTCTAATTTCCCACCCCCTCCTCTCTCCAGAGGCTCAAGGAAATTAACAGCATGATTAGAACTGGAGAAACTCCAACAAAGAAGCGAGGCATTCTCTTAGAAGATGGAACTGAAGCACCAGCTAAGCGAATCTGCCAGGAAAATCACACAGCTCTGTTAAGACGACTACAGGATGTAGCAAATGACAGAGGCTCTCACTGAGGCCCAGAGTTCAGCACAGGTACTCCCACTCTGCTGCTCCACAGAGTCAGGCTGCTTCGCTTATTACAGTCACCAAGCCTTTGTAAGTGTCTTCAGCCTGGCTCTCCTCTTCCGACCCTTTGTACCTGTCAGGAAGGGGCCTGAAGCATGTCCTCCACAGCACCTGGACTGCAGGACACCCTTCGAACTGTCTGACACACCCTCACCCCATGGTTAAGTGTATCATAAGGCAAAGGATCCAGCTGTAGACCTCGGCTTCAGAAAGCAGATGAGGAGCTTTCCAGCGCTTGGTGAAAGCACTGCTACCGACTTTCAACCTTGCAGTAGGTGTTTAACTCCCTTTGCTGTAACCTGTGCCCTCACACGGTTTGCAGCAGTGTGTCACCACTTTCATCTTTGGCCTAGGAAACCGTACATGCATCAGAGGGCAGTGCTGTGCCAGGGCAACTGTATTCCACCCGGTCTTACTTTTTACAATAATGCCCTCCACAATAATAATGACTCACAAGGAAAATTCCAGCAGCGTCCAGTTTTGCTTGGAAAGAAAGATAGGAATAATCCTTTTTAAGCCCTGAAGGAAGCAGTCTGAACATATTCCTTTCGTATTCAGGATGGTTTGCATGCCCAATGTCATGGATTCAGCCACCCTGTCTTGCTTTAACATTTGGGCACCTTGTACAAAGGAAGAGGGTTTTGTTTATGCATTGGTTTTAGCTGTGCAATGTTTTCAAGTGAACTCACGTTCTAGGGTGGCACTTTTGATAGGGCTGTGAAGCATCAGTTTTAAGGCAGATTTAGTTTTGCTGTATATTTGCAATGGCACTTTCTCAATGTGAATATTTTTTCAGAGGCAGACTTGAGCTGCTATTCTGTAATGAAGCAATTTGACTTTTGTATTTATTTTCAAATTGACTTCCCATAGCTCCCCTCTTCTGCAAATGGCATTAGGAATTAATTGTGACGTGATGTGTATGCAGTACCCATGCAGGAAGATTGGGATGTCAGCTGTTTTCCAGGAATTTCATAGGCTTGTAATGTTTGCTTGAGAGTCTGGAAGGGGCCACCTGACTTACACATTGGAAGGACAGTGGTGTCCATCTCTCCAAACATACTGCGCTTTTTAGTTTGCTCATAGAAGACAAGGCTTGGCAGGGGCTGTTACAATGGACTAAATCAGGCTGCCTGGGAGAAGTCTCTCCCCTACTAACAGGATAAGGAACTGGTGCAGCGTGGTGGTGCACAGTTGTTTTCCTTTAGAATAGCTGAGAACTATGTGCTATATTGGGAACGTGTATATATTATATAAAATACATAATACGTATATATTATGTATAAGATATATAAAATACAAATTATATGTTTTATATTTTATATATAAAACCTATAATTTATATAATACATAGTTATACTGCTTACCTATAACATTTATATATATAATTATATATTGTATATGATTATATGTAAATTCTGTATTAAAAATATAAGAACTATTAGGAAAGCACTGAACACAGTAAGCACCAGTTTGCTCCTTGCCACAACAGGGGTGCTGTTAATGTCAAGTGTAGCACACTCAGATTCCAGTTTTCACAAAAGAAGCAGAAGTTAAAATCTCTACCTTTTCAGTCATTTCTTCTCCTATGAATAATGGGAAAAATTAAGACTTAATTCCACTGTAAAAACTGAAGTAAAAGAAAAACATATTATATTCTTACCTGCAGAAGATGAGAAACTGTAGATGTTCCTGTAAAAATATTTATGTAACTGTCAGTTGTTGTTACTGTGCACCCAGTTATGTTACTTTGTCTAAGAATACTGCAAGTGTATTTTTCAATAAAGAATTTATAAACTCACCAGTTCATGTTTCTGTGTGGTGAAAAAGCATCCTGCAGGCAAAGCTAAAAATAGCCTGCAGCTCTTTAAACGCTGGCCTTGAGCTGCTCCTGCCAAAAGAAGACAGCAAAATGACTGTACAGCTGGAACAAAAAAAAGAAACAAAAAATAGTAAACATGATCTAAAATCATCTGAAGTAGCTTCAGGATATTTCTTTCAAGACTCAATTCCTTCGGAAGGAACCTATAACCACTCTTCCTCCAGTTGAACATCACTGTTTCCAGCACAGCTTCTCTTACTGTGATACAGGGTTCAGAGCTGCAGTGATGATAGTCAGAGATGTCCCTTTACCAAAGCACTGGCAGGGATTTATATTAGTTTCTGATTAGCCTATAAATACCTGTACTAGGAAAGATGAGAGCTCTGCTGAGGAGAAAGGATTTGATATCAATGACAGGAGTTCTGTGTTCATTCACCTGCCTTGCTCCTCTAACAGCTTCTTAATACACAAATCCAATTACAGAAAGATGTAGTTAGTGTTCTCTACCCTCAAAATAAAAAAATAATTCATGCTGAAATCAACAAAATTCCACATTCTTTCAGTGAAAAAAAATTACACTTCCTTTTCAGCAAAATATTGCAATAGCTTTAGCTTACAGCAATCCAACCTGCTCGAGGACCTGCAGAGGTCTTTAACAGCTCTAAGATAAAACACACTGACATAACCATCACTTTCCCTAATCTACATCCTGTCATTATCCTTGTCCTCATTTTGACTAAATGGTGTTTTGTAATTGCCAACAACAACCAGACAAAACAGAAGCACCCCACTCTGATCTGACACTAGGTCAGAATCTGCCAAATACTTACCTCAACCCATCAGTCAGTGTGGGGATCTGGGCACTTCCTGCGTTGTAGAGCCTTAAGAATTGAGTCCTGTGCCCACCCTGCTGCAGCCAAGATGAAAGAGCGTCCCAAGATTACAAAGGATTCAACTTCCACACACGTCCTTCACTTAAACGGCTTAGGAAATCTGCAACTCAGCAATTGATTACAACTTTATTTTGAATATTCAGCAGAACTGTCCCATTCTAGTTGAAGACCCTAGTTCCATCTCCCTGCCCAACTCATGGTGTTCAGCACAGCACGACCTATTTTCTGCCTTTAACTAAACTTCTCTCATACACCTAAAGCATTGAAATTTCAACCTCAAAAACCTTCCCACATTCTTGGGAAAAAAAAAAAACACAACACACCACAAACCCCAACCAACAACCAAAACCCAACTCAATCCACCAAAACACACACAACCCCAAACAAGCAAAAAACACAAACCAACCCCCCTATACTAACAACAACAAACCCCCCAAACCATGCAGCATACTTTCTAGACAGTAGGAGCTCAGCTTTCATATCAGTTTTCCATTTCTGTTCCCTCTTGCTAACTTACAACAGGCGTTTGACAACTCCAACAGCACTTGTAATTACTCATAACCTGCCAGATGCCAAAACCTGCAGGCTAATGGAGGCATCAGAGCTACACAGAGGAGAGATGGCTGAGGTTAAGTGACAGAGAACCATCTCTTCTTCCCTTCTGAGCCACAGGAAGCTGACTGCTTCAGGATTTTTCAAGTCCAGGCCATCTTAGTGCCCACTTCAGCTATGCCTTGTCTCCTAGACACCTCCCTATCAAGCTGCTCAACAGCTGAGTCACACTTGACCAAAACCCTCTGTGCTAGAACAATTCGTAGCATAAGACATAGACAGTGCAGTGAACCAGAACAAGTATGTATTGTAGAAAGTCTGTGTCCTATAGTGTAAGTAACAAATCAGAAACACTAAGAAAGATTTCAGTAGCAAAATCAGCTGCACAAGAATCAAGGGAAAGGGTAAGAGAGCAATGAAAGAAACATTTTCCAAAGATGAAGCTAATCGCTCAAGCAGCTGTGGGAGCAGGGGGTTGGCTGACAAGTAGACTGCTTTGTGACATCTGCTGTGGCTGCTGTGAATGTGCCCCTGTGTTGTACCACACATCTATGCCCCTTCCACAGACACAAGTGCTGGGGAAGGTGCAGGCCTGATGTGACCTATTGCCTGAACGCACCCTTCCTAACAACACAAACTGCAAGGCACAGCATTTAATATGAGCTATTAAGAAAGACATCTGAAAGCACTGGAACAATCTAAACCAGCAGTAGTGAACAGCTGAACTCCTGCCCAACTTACGTGGTGAGAAGCCATTCCCCAAGTGTGCCCTAGGTATGCGAAACTGCAAGCATAAAAAAACCAAGTCATGCTCAAGAGCCCCAAGAACATCTTGAGAAAAGAGGGGTCTTGAAATAGTTCCTTTCTTCAACACCAGTCTACACACACAAGCAGCTTTGCTTCTGCCAAGGATGTAAGAAGTACTGGAGACAGGGAACAACTGAAGTCCTGCCCAGCAGCTCTGGTAGAAGAGGGAGACTGAGCAAGACACCAGCTTGCCAACTACCACCTCCCCCTCTCCTTCCCCTCCCTCCCTAAGGGCCACACCAGCATCAAGATCACTCACTTTTTTCCACGAGGGCTGGACACGGTCTTCTACCTCTTTGTCAAAGATTCCACAGAGAAGTAACTGCATCCATGCTGGGAGACAAAGCCCAGAGCTGCGGGCAAAGCTGCATAGGGCCTACACCGTTGCACATGGTCCAAGAGGCACTGCAGGCACTGCCAGAACACACCTATAGCATGCCACCTCTGGCAACACCCCACACCTGAGTGTGGAGACTCACAGCCTCCCTCCCACAGGACTGCCGTCTCACAAACAAGAGGTGGGCAAGATGGTTTCCATGGTTGCAGTGAAGGACAAGAATCAATTTTTCAGTCTTTCAAAGCAAAGAAATTAAACTTGAAAACATTCTTTTACACTGGCAGCAGTTTCCTAAAGCTGACTGCATGAGAGCTCTCTAGCTCAGATGTGCTACGTGCCCAGTTATTTGTTCCTCTGCTTGCACAGAAGGAAAACCACATCAGTTCTGAATTTTGCAGAGCTTAGTTTAGACAACATGTTTTTTCCAAAACATACTTAAGAGTAAGAGCAAAGTTCTTGCCCGTCCTAAGCCTTCTCCCACTCTCTCCTCCCAAGGGAGTAGGAATGGGAGAAGGGAGAAACCGCCACAGAATCTCAAATCCATTTTTCGCATAGGTTTATTCTGAGGCTTAGAGTTGAAGGTTTTGCTCCAACAAGCCACCACTAGCATCAAGAAAACAATGTTTAGTTTGCTGTTCTCTCGCTAGTGCTGGCTTCCCATGTTGCTGTGGGAACAGATGCAGTGCTTCTGACAGGAGCCAGCAATTCAAGACTCAAAGACCAAAACATTATACAGCAGTCTGTAGGTGTTACTCTGGTGACTAATACAAAGCACAAAATTATCTGAGGATGACCTGGCAATAGAGATGCAAGTGAAATACACAGAATTGCTCTAAGAATGGCTTTGCAATTTCTTGGAAAGAAAAAAAAAACCCCAAACTTAACATCAACCTTCAGTGAGCCACTACAGACTGCACATTTGCTCTAGATTTCTCCATCCATTTTTAAACAGTACTCAACATACCATCTTCTCAACCTCATAGCAAAGTTGGTTGATCTCTAACTAAGCCAGAGGAGACAGATCTATTTTGAAGAGAGCAGAAACAGGTTACTCTGAATTAACTGTCCCACAAAATCATACCAAGCCACAGACATCTCACCCAGTGATTGAATGTGCCTTTGGAAGATCTGCACCCAACTGCTACCTTCAAAGCTGTTTACAGTAAAAAAACAACAAAACAACACAGTGTTTTTAAGGCTATTAGATGTGCTTGTATCTGCTGCGCTAATTCACAGGCCCAGAGCCTTGAGTTTACAACGACCATTATCTCACTCGCTCAGTTATCAAGAGCTCTTCAAGCACTGAAGGCAAAAACTCAGTTGCCAATACTGTGTTCAGAAGGACCCACTTGGTAATTTACAACTACAATTCCTCTTACTTGAGCCTCATGTTTTTTTTATAAGACACTCTAAATGGTCCTTCTCTTATTACACTGAGTATAAATGCACATACTGAGGTACAGAGTACATAGAACAGACTTTTTTAGCATTTAGACAAGAATCTAGGTCTTGTAACAGACACTTTCATGTGTGGAGCTTAAAGAGGATAGAGTAGAGCCAAAAACTGCACCTTTGAATAATTTAATTCTCTGCTTTAAAGGGGATCCTTGCTCTTCACCTATCCTCTGCATTCTTGTTTAAAGAGGAATTCCAGCAGCACTAGACACTCCAGGCAGCTCCAGGCAACTGCTGTATCTCAAAGGCAGAAGGTAGAAAAGGTTTAAAGCAACACCATGCAGTAAGATTCCAACATTACCTACAACAGAGTAAGTACTTAATTCAAACATTAAGTGCTGCATAAAAACTATTCAAGTCATCCTTAACACTACATTAAATCAATCATTTGGTATATGATGGCATATGCACAGTCCTTGTCTGTTAGCTTAAGGGTTAAAAAGCTGCTCTAGGAGGGAACAGGGAAAGATGGATTTAGCTTATCAGATAAACACAATGTAAAAGAACACTCCAGAAACCCCAAACAACACTACATCATCCTTACATATATATTACATCATTATTACTTGTTACTTGGCAGTAGGTTTGGCATTAATATCCCCAGTACAGGAATGAGAAACCAAAGAAAAAGCAGCCCAGCTGCAAAGGGTGAAGATTATAAGTTTCCATAGGAAAATCCTGTTAAGCAGGAATAAGGCATTATGCTTGGCTCAGACATTAGGACAACTCCTATGAAAAGTAAAATCCTGTCCTGAGCTCACACATTTAGAAAGGTTTCCTGCACGTGGAACAGACTGGTGTTTAATCCAGTCTCTCGAGTGCAGTACCTCCTGTCTCCCCATTAATGTCCTGAACACACATGCAGGCAAGAACACGTGTAGCCAGGTGCTTTCACCCTGGCTCCAGCCTTCACTAAGTGTCTACAACAGACAGACAGACAGAGGAACAGAAGCTAGATCATGGTTTCTTTTTATTTTAACATGTCACTATTGACACACATTAGCCAAGATATACTAAGCAATCCCCTAGACACCTAGGGAATCTAAAATCCTCTAAGATTTTATTAGCTCAAAAGACCATCATTAACAGCCTTAATTTTAGTGTTTATGTAATAGAAGTCTACCACGTCTGACATTCTGCCTTCACTCTGTCAGACTAATGTGTGCTTCAGTGACAATACCCATTTACAGATCAATAATACATCATACGTCATCCCCAGATTTATCTCTGCAAAGTGCTAAATGGAGTCAATGAACCGTCTATTTACAATTTCAAATCCTAATATATTTACAATAGAAACCAAAAGTATTTAAAACCATTAAATATAGTGTTTAACTCTGCTATATTAGTTTATATGAACACAGCTTACCTCTGGCATCGTATTTCCAATGCTAATATTTCTGCCAGTAATTTAAGATCTGTTTAAAAAACTGCTATTCCTGGAGGGGGAAAAATAAAAACTTAAAAACCAACCCACAACCTCCAGGCGTTTCAGAGCCCTGAGGAGTTACCCACCCTACAGTCTTCAGGTAGAAGTACTGCAGTGCTCAAGAGAGACTTCCAACTCCAGGCAAGCCTTTAAAACCTAATGCATATGTAAATCATTACGAGTCAGTAATCCATTGAACAGGTTTACTGGAGTCACTGCTACCATTCAGATTTTACTAATCCATAGTCAAGAAGGAAGCTGCTGCTTTGCTGTTTCTCCCTCCATTACATTCCCTCCACCCATAGAAAGTGTTTCGTGTGCCACTGTCCAAGAGAGCTAGGTAGGCATCGTCTTCTCTTCTTTGCTGAAAGGCTGAACAGAGCCAGGCTTTACCCATGACAGGCCAGAGACTTGCGTGCTTTTGCAGTGCTGATCTTCTGGCTTCTTCTAGGTAGAAAAAAGTACAAGTCAGAACTATGATACCTCAAACCCCTTAAGTGCCTCCCCATCCATTTTACTTCTGGCAAATACAAGCACAAAAGCAATATCTCCTCCCTCAGAGAAGAACAGTAAAAAGGCTACTGGTTTGAGTTCTGGGAGTGTGTGCGGCATCTGCAGAACTGCCCTCACCTTACAGCAAGGTTTTAATGACTTGGTTCACATACTGCTGCCCTGCTCCCTACCAACCATCAAGATTAAAAGATACTCTTTGAGTAGTATCTTCTGCTTGAAGGCCATGGCCCAGCACCACTGCTACTGGCCACATTTCTTCATTCTCCTGGAGGACGTGTCAATCCAAATCAGAACATTTCTGTCATTAACCTGACATAAGAACTGCTGCTTACCTCCTTATGATGCTGGGCCTCCTGTGGAGGAGTATTCCAACTTCTAATGGCTTCTGAATTAACATGGCAAAGTAGCAGCTGATACCTTTGCTATGATGCTATGGAGTCTCTCAGAGCCATCCAATGATGGTCCTTTCAAAAGCACTTGTCACGACTAAATGCTTGACCAGTAACTATTTCTACCAAACGTGATGTAACAAACACCTGCAACTGTCTACTGCAATTCAGAAGGGAAAAAGGCAGGCATCAAACTGAGGGAGAAAGACGCAGTTTCAAGCACCTGTAGATTTGTAGTTTAATAAGTAAACTAGATCCTTACTCCAGCAGGACAGAGAAACAGATGGGTTAGCAGGTTTTTTGCATACCAGGAAGTAGTCCTGCCTCCACACTGATACAGGCTCATCTGTATGCCAACTACAAACCTGGAATCACACATCAAGTTCTAGAATGCAATATTTAAGTGAGCACACTTTGTCATGCCTGGCTAAGTAAATTGCATCAGCAAGAAAACTGAACCTGCACTCCTTCCCTCCTTACACTGTATATAGAAGGTGACATTGTGTGACAGAATTGCCATAACCCAGACAGCATCAAACAGGAGGATCTCTTCAGGCTGAGCCGGGCAAAGTGATATCTCCCTATCACATGCTGCATTCAGGATATCACCTAGTCAAAGTCACGTGCCCGGCAGGGAATTGGGACATCATAGCTTGTCCCAGGCTACAGTGCTGGGATGGCCTAGTTGCTTTCCAAGGCAGAGGAATAATATGGGTAAATCAATAAGAATCATGGGGTGCAGAAGAAAATAAAGACAAGATACAGGACTAGGAAGCTTCCTTCTACAGAAAAGCAAGAGAACATTCTCAGCTACAGTGACATTTTGGAATAAATCTCCTACAGACACGGAAGTTGGGCCATCCCTGCTATCAACAAACTACTCCAGCAACTGAAGTACCACACACACAGACCCAGTTACTGAAAATGTTTGCTTTCATAATAACATTCACCTCCAAAGAAAAAGTATGAAGGAAAAATCACTGTTTGCTATTGGTGCTGAAGCAACATCATATCCCTTCCAAGTACCTCAACTCGTTCTTTTTCTTTGGAAGGTTTGACAAAAACGATGAGAAAATAAGGAGATGCAGAAGGAAGGAGGGAAGGAAAAAAAGAGTAAAAAATACTCAAGTTTTTTAAGAAGATAAGGATTCAGAACCTGACCAAAGTATTTTTTCTGTGTATTCCCAAGCTGCAGATAGGCCACCTCATCTCAAGCCCTGATGTGACTCTGGCAGTTAAGAACATTGCTACACTGAGTTCACAGGCAGCACACTGTACTAAGATCAATATAAAAAAACCACTCATTCATGTCAGAAGACATGCAAGAACACGAAGCGAAAGCTGGCAGCAAGCAAGACTGAAGTCTGGGCTGCCAAAAAGTAATTTTTTAACTACAAGAAAAGCAGGAAACCACACCATAGCTCTAATGCAGTGACCCAGCAATCACCAATTACAGAGTGCATTTCCTTGCCAGTCCTGAAAAAATACCAGCCACCAGTTCAGAAGCCCTAAGTACTGCAAGTGAACTGTGAAGCCACTCAGTGCAGATTTAGAATTGCTAGGTGCCAGCTCATCAAGCGCAAAAATATAATTAAAAATGAAATAAACCCACCCAGTCAAACAAGAAAACACCATCTACCCAACTCCCCAAACCAATGGTGTTTCTCCAGTGGAAACTGTATGACCCAGCACTTTCTTGCTAAGTCAGTAGGAGTACCTTGTGATAGAACTCTCAGCACCCTGCAATTAGTCGATGTTGTCTAATTAGGAATCAGTAGCACTACAGATGAGAACAAGGTACTCTGCTTGCGTTGCTTCAGAAAGTTCAGAACGAGAAGAAAGCCCTGAAGCTTTGATTCAGTAATGAGCGATCTCTCAGCAGAAGAGAACAAAAGTTAAGGACACTCAGAAGTGGTAATAACCATTGCAAGTGCAAACCAAGCTAACAGGCAGTTGGAAAAAAGCTCTTTCCCTCCCTAAACAAACAAATAAATCATCCGCCAAGTGTGCCAGCAACTGTACTGAAAAACCTTTCTAGGTGGCTAAACAATCATTTGCTTAACATACCAAAGTTTAGAACAGTGACACAACCACTTAATAGGAGACATAGTCAGTTTAAGCACACCTGCAGGTCCAAACGAGGGCTGGAGAAAGGTCTGTCTAGTACACATGCATCACAGAGAACCTTTCATCCCTTATCAGACAATAAGCCCTGACTGCAGTGAGTATCTGGACTTTGTGCATACCTTTTGAGTCAACATCTTCTCTCTAGCTTCATCATGTATAGCTGGATTCCATGGAGAAAAACTACGGAGAAAATATGGTTTTCAAAAATGCCAAGTAAGAGAGAACTGTAGCACAGACAGCAGAAAGCAGCAATTTTTCCTCAGTTTAGTTCGCTGAATTTCAAGTAAACAAGTCTACGTTTTCAGTGTTAAAGTACATGGTTAAGAATTAAATCCACATTCTTTTCAACAAGGAATCCTCAGGTTTACATTTTTGTTTACAATGAGAACTGGCAATTCAGCAAGTGATACACAAAACACTACTCATATTCATCACAGAGCTGACTGCTCCATTCATGCAGGTAAGCTTAAAATACTTTAAAATAATGACCAAAGCTATAGTTATGCAACTGAGTTCAAAACTGTCCAAAACCAGAATTTCCTCTATGGCTATCTCTCCTTGAGGAAGATGGGATGACATGGAGTTTGCTTGTTTGTTTGGGGAATAGGGGATAACGAGATTTTGGTTGTGCAGTGAAAAAACTTACAAGGAAACAAGTATCTGATTATATTTAAGATTCACTCAGTAGTAAAAAAAAGTAACAAGGGTAGGAATATTCAAAGTGTAGTTGCATGTTGCTATAATTTTAAGAGGAAAACACCACAACTATCAGTCAGCTAGACAAAGAAAGAGTTCAAATCTATACCCAAATCTATAACAAAACTTGTTCGTGAAACATCAAAACATGGTGCATTTGCTCATGGTACTTACATTATTGCATAGGGATCCTCTATTTTGGGCTGATCAAATAAATGACTGCTGCATAGTTTCACACTGTCCACAACTTTATTCTTGAACAGCTGAATATCTTTTTCATACCTGCAATGGAGATATAAGTAAAATGAAGTGATTCCAAGGAGGCACATGTTTGTTCTAGAAGCACAGACCTAGTAAAGCCTCTGCTTCAATTTCTGGTGCAACCAATTCTGGAAGCAGAGACCACAAACTAATAAATAACTTTACAAACCTAGTTTCTGCAAGTCTATGCAACTATCTCTTAAGAGACCATGTGTGTACACATTGAAGATACTTACAGCACTGCAGCCTCAGGGTTCAGAGGACTAGTTGTATCAATCTTGTAGAAGACTCTGCGAGCATACATTAGCACTTGCCATATGTGATTATGATTTCGCCTAAGAAGAACAAAACACAATGAAAAAAGGAACAAACCTCTTTCCATTTATACACCAATATGCTACCACTAACCTCCATTTTGCAAATGCTCTTTTCACATCCAGTTCACCAGATAAAGGATCTACTAATGGGTGGAAGACAGGTGCATCAAAAACCAAGCGCTGCATTAGAAGAAAAGGAAGTCATTAGGACAGCTTCAACCCTAATGCTAAAACAGCTGGCTGAAGGTTAGGCAGATGTTGCTTACAAATAGTAATTGTTACTGTTTTGAAAAAAGCAACCAGCTGTGAAACTGTAGCCCAACACACCCATGTTACATGCAGAATCTTGTCCTCTCTCACATGCTTATCACCAAAACCAGGAAACTAATCCAGCTAGCTGCACAGGCACTAGTGCCAGCACAGGTAATAATATCACCAATCAGATTAAAGGAGTTTTTCTGGTTTAGCTATTTGTGACCAAAAGCTTTTCACATACTTGAGCTACAATAAATGCTGGCATTTCTGTACACGTTAATTCTGCAGCGACACCAGAGCGTCTTCAGTTCTGTACAGCTGGTTTCCCCGACTGAAAAAACTTTAGACTTTAATCTAACCTTTGAAACTGTTTCCTACTAGTTCTGTTAAGGATGATAGCTTCACACAAAACTTGACACCACGCAGGCAGCTTCCCGACACAGGAACTTGTTCTCAGCTACAGCAGCTACATACACCTGTCCTGCTCTTAAAGGGATCTGGCCAAGGATGCCTGCTGCTCTGCAGAGTCACACTGCTACATGATTTTTATTCTTTAATTGATGTAATAACTTGAATACTTTTCCCTAAGAGGAGAAAGCAGAAATGGAAGGTAACACCATACTATCTCCTTCTCCCTTTGTTTCACCAACATTCTCAAGTCCTTTTATTTCTTTGTTTTAATGTCATTTTGGAAAGAGACAAGGAAGAAATCCTGAAGGACTACAGCAAGTACAGTACACATGTATAGATTTTTAAGTTCCATTATATTGCTACTCAGAAATTGCGTATTTATGTGTTTCAACATTAACTTGCCAAGAAATAGCAGATCAAGAGTTGAGGTAAAGAAATGGTTGACTAATTAATATTAACCTCAGAAAGTTCATGCCACACCAGTCTCAGTAATTACAGTAATACCATTCCTCCACAGATATTAGGAACTATGAACAAGAGATCACAAATGAACCAAGTTAACTGAACTAGCTCAAGGAAATGAGAAGCTACCTGGTATAATAGCTTTAACAAGAAGTCACACTTCAAATACCATAACACAAGAAAAATGCAATGTGCATACAAGCTACAAGCACTTACCGGGCAGTCTCCATCTGGGTAATTATCAGGAATATAGACAGTAAATTTAAACACACCATCCTGGTAGAGCCCATGTCTTATGAATATTACACCAAACCACACTGCAAATGAGAAAGTTTGCTTGAGTGAAAGAATTTAAAAGTGGAAAAATACATATGTTAGAAATACTCCAAGTTAAGTTTAAACTTACTTAATGCTGATCGGTAAGATGGCTGCACATAGACACCTGGCAACTTCTGCTTTACAACCATGGTGCTGCAATCAGAATCGGTATTGAGAATAGCTCCACAACTACAACAGACCTACAGCAAGATGACAATGCTAAACCCAGAACATAACATACAATCAACAGCTTAAAGAGGAGACTTCTCTCACAAGCTTATGCTGCCCAAGGGCAGACAGCTTGCAGGAGGATGTGGCAGAAAACCAGTGAAATGCTGTTTCTACAACCCATAAAAAGTCAGTAAGTTTAACCAACTGTACTTGCATGGTGTGTGGATTCTGCTGAACACTATAAATGATAACCTAATTATTAACTTCATAGGTTTTCTAGCTACTCGACAGAGCTCCACTAAATTGAAGTGCACATCCTTGCACAAATAATTATCTTAAAGCAAAATACTAAAAATTCTTTACTTTCTGTTTCCATTAAACTAATTATTATTTCCTTATGAATTCATCTGTTACATTAGAAGAGCTGACATTATGATGGCAATACATTTTTGCATGATGCAGAAGAAAAACATCTTTTTTGAACTAAGAAGTCAGGGTCAGTTCCATGGGGAAAAAAATGTTTTGATAATTCTCAGTTTCAGTTTAATGGTTAAATACAAAAACTGAGACGGAGTGTTGCATAAGGATTCTAGGGTTTTCATTCCAAAAGGCACTACATACTTGAGAATCCAGTATGTCTATTACAGAGGAAGCCCCTTCAACTTTGTAGCACAAAACATTTTATGTAACTTTATGTAAGTAGAAAATTGTGCAGATAAGTAAGAGACTCGCATGCTTCTACAGCAGTCACTGGAGTCTATCACATGCAACTGGTCCAAAGAAAGCTATTTAAATGGCACTAACTCTTCCCTTTGTAGTTTTGTGTTAAACGCCACTGAAAGACAAGAAAGAATACAGCCTTCCCAACATCCATTTAATAAGTCAAATCAGGCAGCATTTCTGTGGTCCACATAACTCAAGGAAGCCTCTACGCCTCCCTGAAGAAGTCAGCTCCACCAGACAGTACCATCAGCTCATTAGACATCTGCTTTCTTTTATTTTGTTTTATTTAAGTACTTGTTTCAAAATTCTGGTATTTTTTACCAAAAATGTATTAAGATAACTAGTCAGGATGCTTAAATCCAAAACGTGTTTCATTCAAAACTGACAAATAACAGTACATCCAAGCAGAACTTTCAAATCTCATCTCTTTTTTTTCCTCTCCCCTTCTACCTCAAGAAATGGAGACTGCTGCTCCAAAATTTTGTGGAGCTTAGGTTTTACTGTCTTCTTCAAGGACTACAGCAGAGATGGCAGGCAATAACTAGATCCCTGCATGTTGTTTTCCCATGGAAGTTTTTAAGCCTAGTAACCTTAAAAAGACCCCAAAGAGTGAAAACTTACAATTCTGCAAGGAGGGAATACTCCAAATAAAAAGGCCCATAAGAAGCATGTGTTCCATTGGTTGACTGGGATGTCGTGGCAGGTGAAGCAGGTTTGGTTATCGGCACAGCGTTCTTTGGAATAGAAGGCAACTGTTTCTTTGTAGAGGCTCGCAGAGGACTGCTTCGCAGCTCTCCACTCAGAGTCTTCTCTTCAGCATCAGGTCTCTGTTAGATTAATAGAGAACTGTGAGTTGACAGGCTGGATTTCATAAACATTTAGCAAATGAATACATTTCATCACAGGCTTAAACTCAACATTGATAATTTCAAGTTTGGACAATCAAACATGATCTTTTGTTTCAGTGTTCTATTGTTTTGGAGTAGGAAGGTTGAGGCATTGTGTCTTTGGGATTTGGTTTTAAACAGACTTTTATTCAATGATACCTAGCCTACAAATACAAAACTAAGCAATGCTGGATAGGAAATCTGCAGATTAGGACAAATGCTTAAGGAGGCTTACATTTATTTAGAAACTGGAACCAGATAGTATATAACATCAGCTTAGAAGTCAATCTATTTCTAGCATGCACTGCATCAAGATAAATTATTTCTCCTGACAAGCATCCTCACAGTGTAGACTTTGAAGAGGCTTTATAGTGGTGTAGTAAAGCTGAGATAGAATAAGAACCTTTTACAGAAATACATCACGTATTTCACTTCCTGCCTGTGCTTCAGACAAGATCTCACTCAGAACTATCACACTGTAATGTAAAAGATTCACCGTTTGACAGTAATATAAAAGTTAAATAGTTTTGCTGTAGCAACCTTTTTATGCCCATATCATCTTCTACTAAAAATGAAAAAAAAAAACACTACCAAAAAATAAATTAAAAAAAAAAAACAACAAACAAACCAAACCAAACCAAACAAACCAGCAAATCACTTTTTCTACTTCCCTGGTCATTGCTAGAGACCATTCACTACATACAGACCTTGAAATCCTTCCATAGACTGCCAGGCAATCCTGCAGGCCACAGACTTGTGATTAGGCTAGTTGTGGTGACTAAGACATGATCTAAGAGGTGTTTTTATGCACTGGAGACTTGGACATCTAAGTCACAAGGCTCGTCAACAAAGTTATATAAGCGCCAAATACCTGAGAAGTGAATAACCCTAAAACTGTCATGCTTTTATCATTGCTATCATTGGAAGTAGCAATAGCATTATGGAGACAGTTTTGTCTACACTCACTGCACATGTAGCACCTGGCTAACACAGTAAACAAATGTCCTAAGAAACAAATGCTTCAACCATTTGAACAAATTGGTTTCATCTTTCCTACTTAAAGACACTTCAGATATGAGAAAGTGGCAAATTCTGTATTAGACTCCATCCACAGGCACGTTTCAGTTAACGCAGCTCAAAGCTTACACTTCTATTAAAGATAATCACAATCCTCAAGATAAAACATTGACTCGAATTGCACTTGTAGATTGCCTGATAGTCTTCTCTGGAACTGTCACCACATGCTAACATCTTGAAGCATCCACTCATTACAAACCTTGCGCACAGAACTTGTAGACATGCTCCAGAAAGGGTTCATAACGTGTATTCCAAACAAGGGACTGAAACTTCCCAGTGGTTTTGGTGTGTCTTCAGGCCGCTCTGCTTTATACCTTGAAAAGGCACAGAGTTAATATGCATTGTAGACATAACTGTAACTCAACACATAAACAAGATTCAGATCCAACTCTGCAGCCAGATTTGTATTTCTGTAACTTTGGAATCAAAAGTCTTGCAGACAGAAAGACTGACAACAGTTAAAACTGTCAAAGCTCCATGAGATATTAGCCTGCAGTACAACAATACAGTTATCTATGAAATAATTTCTGCCTGTGAATCTCTGACTTCTTTCTGCTAGAAAGACACTATAGACTCTGACTTCCATGTTTTGTTTTACCAACTGGAAAAAAAATATTGGCCAGTATAGTCAAGAAAGCTCCTCCACACATGCAAATGTTAAAAAGTTATCAGCCCACCGTTTCAGTCCTGCAACAGTTCGCTCCTGCAGCACAGTTAAGTGCAGTCACTCACACACAATGCTGACTTTGCATGTTTCTGAAATGCTCCATTCTGAAAACACCTCTGTCATTCCTGGTTAAAGAGATGATCCTCCCATTGCATTTGCATCACATATGCGTCACTTTGTTTTCATCCCCACTGGAGCACCACCAGATACAGACAATGCCACAGAACATACAAGTTTTCTTTCTGTAACTTATTTAATGGCTTCACTGTAAGCCCTATTTAGATCAACAAGGACTTCAACAGTACTTGGAGTTTCAGCATATCATCTAGCATACATGTCCTTGGGTTTTGTCCCTTTTACAAGTCTTGCTATTGTTTGTGCAAGAACTCTCATGTACAGCACCTCTTGTCTGGCACAGATTATTTCCTCCATTTTTTTTTCTTCTCCCCTCCAGTTCTCTTAGTTTCCCTTCCTCTTGCTCCTCCCATTTCTGGTAACATGAACAAATGTTTTGAGGCAATTCACTTTACTCAGTTCCTTTAACAGAAATATGTACAGCATTGACCAGTTTGTAGTATGAGAGAGAGAATGGCACAGAGCTCTAGTGTGGTCAACACTAAGTTCTTCTACAGTATGCCAGGCACCACTTGTTCAACCTTTTTTTAAAATATGTATTTTTTAAATTTGTAATATAGAGATCATGGTAACATTACCAAAGAAAACCAAAAAACTTCCTAAAACTGAAATAAATGCCAATCTTGGTGAAAGGCAAAAAAGAGCCAGATAATTTATCCAGTGTCAGTCTAGCAATTGTACATTTTCAAACAAGATATTGATCTCAAATCATAGGCACCCTTCTAGGCAAGGCAAACAGTGAAAAAAATGCAAGCACCATGCAGAAAAATGCTGACAATTCATTTCCCCACACCAAAACCTATCTCAAGCATTCCAACACATACTCCCCTAGATATTTTTCCTCTTCAGCAATCAGAGCCTCACATCATCCTGAGTCACTGAAAACAGAAAGTCAAAGCACAGCTACTGCACTGGGGCATGCCCTGGGATAGCAGGGAGAGGATGTTTTCACTTTCCTCATCCCCTGTCTGGAATGCAGAGGTATGCCAGAGGGCTATGCTCTGGGCCCTGTCTCTTCCATGAAACCCAGCTAGACAGCAAAACACTAAGCTAAGAAGCTACAAGACATTTCCTTGGGTAACTTCAGTGTAACCAGACAGTGGAAGACCTGACGCACAAAGCGACCTGAGCACTCGATAAGACAGAAAATGCTGGAAGCTGAGGTACAGGTTGGAAGACAATTAGCTGGACTCTGGAACAATTACTGGGTTCGAGTGATTTTTTTTTCCCTTTGTTTGTTCTGGGCTGATTTTTTTTTAAAGACTACATAGTACAAACATATTATTCCAGAACCAGAGGTATAAGATACAGGAGCTGGGCATAACAAAGAATCACGTATGCACACAGAATCCAGCCTAACATATTATCAGTGAAAAAGAAAACTAATGGAGAAGCTTAATAACTGGTGCTAGATGGAGTTCCATCACAGAGTCCACCTTTCAGAAAGCAGCTATGCATCTTGGGACACCTCCCACTCTGTTGAAAATGTTTTCATTACAGGAACATTTATTTACAGGATATTAAGTGCACTTTATATATCTCAAAAAAAAAAAACCAACTCACACCCAAAACATTATTTTAGCTCTGTAGTACAGAATAACTTCCAGAGATTATCCAATTGCTTGCCAATAAGTCACACATGGTCATGTCCTAAGATTACAGGCTCATTCACCTGATAAAATACTATTTATGGTGGAAAAGTAATAACCTGAATGCTAGCTTGCCAGAAGAGAATAATTTAAAATGTCTTTTAAGGTGTTCCACAGTTTATTTGTAACCGTATTCCTGCTACATGGAACCAGAGAACAACATTAGTACAAAAAACTTAGCTGCAACTTCTTGTGTTCTCCATTGCCCTCACCTCACAAGTTTCTATGCCACATTAGTCAGAAGAATATTTTTTTTATTAAGTTTTAAAACTCTCCAACAATATTTAAATTTGCCTGTTCATCATGCTTCTCACTATGGCGAAGATCAGCAATAGATAATGGAGAACCAAGTCTCATATCATGAAGTGGAATTTCTAGGCAGTTTAGTCTTGCAATCTTGCACAGAGCTATGGTGTCTATTACAGGTACCTATCACCAGGGTATCTTACAGAGCTATAAACATCAGCTTTGCTGAAGAACCCAATACTCTCTCCTCACTTCACATGAAGTGAATAAACTCACTCAAAATCATTACCCTGTCTCCTTCCACACCATCATCATTCACAGTATCTTATCAAGAAAAACCTTAACTGTGCTGCTCAGTAGTACATTCTACTAATTACTACTACTTCAAGAACAGAAGATAACAACCCTCCTCCCACAGGCTATTCAGAAACATCTTTTACTCCAGTGTTTTTCTTCTAGTTCAACAGCAATTAAAAACAGTAAGACACAACACAAACTTGGGATTTCAAACACTTCTTGAAAATGACTTCTAACCTCTACACAGTGCTGATTACTAAGGTCCTATCTCATTCAGACCAAGAAAGCCACCTGCTGCTAAGCATGACCTTATCTTGCACTGAGGTACTCAGTGCATCAGAGCAGCCAGGGCAAATATAAACTTTTGCAGTACTTCATCATCAATCTGAAATACTTCAAAAAACAAAGCTATCAACAATGACAACCAAAATTTTAAGTACTTGGCTTTTGCACCTTCTGCTTCTCTACACTGTTTTCTCACTAAAGATTACTCCTATTATCTAAATCTACTGTCATGTGTCATATCTGTCCCCTGTCATCAGCAGAGTCATTAAATACAACGCTAAGCCAATCTGGCAAGAACTTTACTTGTCGGAAACAGAGCAGCTATCTAAATGTCTTCTTGAAACAAACAATTCCTCAAGAGGAAGGGCAAAAAAATATAGGCAACATAGAATACACAGGGTTTTGTTTATGTTTTAATGTATTTTATTACATTAAAAGAGAAAGGAATCCTCCCTACAGCCGAGAATAGACACATTTGATTAGGCAGAGCACTACAGAACTGCACGTTAGTCACAACATGTTTGTCCAACTGTAACTGACAGCTCACACCAGAACTTGCATCTCCTCTGCACACCTACTCCTGATCCTCTTAGGATCCAAAGACTTCATCAGCCCACACCTTAACCCGGACAACAAGGGAGTGGGTAAAACAATGCTGGCAATGAACAGACACTGACCAGTCAAGCCTGTTTACCAACTCTTCCTCCACAAGAGGATTGCATCTTCCATACCAACACCTGCTGTTAGGACATCAATCCTCTAACAAAACTCTCAATAAAATCATAATCCACATCAACAAAACCAAATCTTACACAAGAGTCAACAGTTTAAAAGACACAAGGGGACGACCTTCCGAGTTTTGCAAGAGAGCTGGGTTTGCAGTGGGTACTGCCACCTGAAGAACTGATGGACTACAGCAACAACAAAAAAAACCCAACAGTCAAACCAAACCAAAAATTCCAAACAAAAATAGTCTTCTAAGTCCTCAGCCCACCGAGGAGCGAAATCTTCCCTGTCAATTCTCGACAGTATTTCACGCCGAGGCCCCAGTCCAGCTTGGTACCGCTGAGAGACGCGGTTCGGAAGGGCGCGGAGGAAGGCCAGCCGCCCCAGCTCCACTGGCAGCCAAAACTGCGATCGGCCGCCCGAGCCGCGCTACTCTACCCCGCCAAGAGATCCCTGCACTAAAGAGGCCGCTCCGTGCCTCACACGACTGCCCCGTCCGCCAGACGCCCCGCGCAGTGGGGCCACCTTTTCAGGCGACCGAAGAAGGGGCGCCGCCCTCGCCAGCCCAGCCCCTACCGGCGACAGGTGATAGTCTCGTGGGGTGCAGGCAGGCGACTCACCGCTAGCCCTCCCGCGCGGCGGGGACCGTCTCGCCGCCGCCACCGCCGGTGCCAGGCCCGGGAAGGCAGAGCTGGGCTGGGCGCTGTGAAGCCACCGCGCTCCGGCGCGCGCGCGCTCGCTCGCTCGCCCGCGCTGAGGCTCCCGCCGCTCCGCTGCACGCGCGGCCCAGGCCCGCAGCCGCCGCAGCTGCTCCCCCCCTACCCCTGCCGCTGCCCCATTTAAAGCCCGCCCCTCACCATCGCACATCCGGACTCGGCCTTCCACTTGGCCAATTGCCGCCCGGTTCTTCCGGGAGAGCTCCGCGGAGCGGGGCGGTAGAGACAAAAGCAACCAATCACAACCACCGCCCGCTCCCTGATGCGGTTAGACCGACCCCTCTGCTGTCACGGCAAGAGCAGGCGGCCGCTAGGGTCCCGCCCTGGGGACGAGGACTGGCCCGAGCACCTGTCCGTCTGGGAGAGACCGGACCAGCGGAAGAGGGGCGGCGCACCTGTCACTCCCAGCAGGAAGACAGCGCTAGGGCTGGAGCTGAGAGGAGCGAACACCTCATTGGCCGGCGGGAGGAGCGGGGAGCCGTGCCATTGGCCGGCGCCGCCAGAGGGGCGACCATTACCTGTCGGCGTGCGGCGGGGCCGTGGGCCGGCCCGGTGCAGCTTGGCCGTGGCAACGGATGGGCAGGAGGCGGCGGCGGCGACCCGGAGTGGTGCTGTTGCGGAACCACTAGCGAGCCTCTGAGGCGGGCCGGGGGCGCGGCCGTCACCAACACAGTGCTGGCCCTGTCCATGTCCGTCACTGCCCGGTGTCCTAGCAGCTGCCGGCTGGGTCCGCTGGGCCGCGGCTGTGCGGCGCAGTCGGAGCAGTTAAGAGTGCCGGACTGCCGTCAGCTGATCTGAAAGAGACCAGCGAAAAGGCAGGAAGGCGAAAAACCTGAACGGGTGCGACCCGTCACAGCTGGCAGGAGGTGCGCCCCGGGGAACGGTGCGGCCGAGGTGCCGCTCTGTGCTCGCTGAGCACAGCGTGTGTCGCACGGGAACAACCCGGCACAGGGCGAGAGGAAGGCATACAAAGCTCGCCGCCTGTCAGGCTTTCTGAGCCCAATCCTCTCCGTACGAAAGCGGTCCACGGACCATAAGCAGGGCATAAAGAGAACAGGGTCGTGAGAAGCTGCCAGGTGTGTGCTCTCTCTACAGTTGGCTCAGGCTCTCGTAATTCCGTCCTCTTAACTAGTGATGGCTTAAGCAGTCGTGAACTTAAGCCACCTTTTTCTCATAGCAGGCTTTTAAAAATGGACATTTTTAAAAACACAGTTTAGCTGGCTTTTTCCTCATTTAAGCCAATAATATATACCATCTTCCATACTGCAGCTAAGCAGGTATACATACACAGAGTGGTAATCTTATACTTAACATACACAGACATGTGGATACATACGAAATTTAGCTCTAAAAAGAGAAAGAGCAAAAGAACAACAGAACTCTGGAGCTAATTTCTACTTGTACTGAGACTTCTCCTGAGCCCAGTAAAACAATTGCCAAAACACTACACCAAAACTGAAGTAATTTGCCATGGTTTGGAAAATGACAACAAAATCTATGCTTTCACCCAGTATAAAAATTACAAAGAAATTGGAAAAAAATCAATACAGGATGAATTTATTTTTTATTCCTAAGCTATGAGCAGAAATACCATGCTAAGGTTCTTGCTTTGCTGTTATTGCAACCTTCTCCTATCTTCCTGTCCTCAAAATGCCACTTCAGAATCTTCAGTCAGTTAATAATGTTATCCTGGCCAAATCACGATCTCAGTATCTAAACCCCTGTTTCAGTTTCTTATTCTTCAGTGTTCCAAATGCAGGCTCTTTGCCCACACCTCTTAAGTGCTCTCTCTTTCCAACTTCCATTCAGGCTCATATGCTAATGCCTCCCACTAATTGCTATATGAAGTAGCAATCACATATTATGTTCTTTTCTTTCCTTATCTCCTACCTCATGTATTTTTTTTTCCTCGCTCTGTCTTCCCCTAGCATCTCTCCTTTGAAGGTGGTTTCCAGAAATCTTGTCTCACATGATTGCCTTCATCACTATGCTTGTCAGACCTAACCATTCCTCAGTCTTAGCTTGCTTCACGTCCTGATCTTGTTAATGCCCAAAAGATGGTCATTAACTGCTCATTTACATGTTATGCAAATGTCATAGATCTCATACTGCAAAATTCTGTGGCTTTAACACTGTGTTGTTCAGAGTGTTGCAAAAGTGTATCACAATCATAATGAGAATGAATTTTTGATACCAAAGACAGAGAGAAATACTCTATCAAGCCATTGAATGCAATGCCAATAACCCTCCAAACCCCAAAGGTTTCCTGTTTAGCCAACTACAGAAATAAAACTTTGACAAGAAAGCAGCTTTTGTCTGATGCATTTTCTTAAATGCTTTTTTTTTCTATGAAAAACTGATAAGGGAAACATTTTTTTTTTCTATCACTTTTTACTAGAAGCACCTGTAATTAATGTACAGATCCACAACACCATCATTTGTGTGAATCCAGAAACAGTCATCAATTACAGTAGTGCTTCTGTGCTCAAATGATGCTAAACTATTTTCCTGAAATACTAATGGGTTCTGGTTTAAATCCTGGTGTTTTGCCCTGTGTATAATCAAGCAAGGAAATCTGAAACATTAGCTTAAAAAAAGACAGTAAATCTTAACAGTGTATGCATAAACTTTAGCAGTACTAATTGTACAACTGCAGCATAGCAAAAATTACTGCTTCATATGCTTCTGAGCCTCAAAGCCCATCCAAATAGATGGCCTCAGGTGAGCTTAACACATCGGGAAAGTTAAATAAATACATAGTTTACCCACTGGTCAATCAGTAACACCAGAATAGCTAAACAGAATGACTTCGAAGAGGAATGCAGAAACTTGACCTGCAAGCTGAAATGAAATGCAGAAGCCTGCAAAAATCATCTGGCAAACGACATTCCCTTCTTAGTCACAACAGATCTCTATTAATTCTACTTAAAATCTTCGTATTTTAACTGATATATGAGAATAATATGGCTTAGAATGCTTTTTGTATCTTGCTTACCTCATGAGAGGTTTCTTGCCCCATGGCTTGGTACCTGTAGAAAACATGACAAGATTAATACATATCTATATAATCTTTAGATACCTTTTTTGCTCCCTTTATATACTTGCTGTTTGTCCCAGAAGAATAAACACAGTAAGGAAATCCATTTAAAACATAGGAAAAACGCATTGGCAAAGATAGTTCACAATGAAGCATGTTCATACCCCATTCCCACATAAAACCCCTGAGGTTAAGAGCACCTACCTTTGTCTCTGTGGAAGAAGGTAAAAACCTGACAGCCGCACTGCTTTTAATTGCCATCAGTTGTTCCGCATGCAAACTCTGGATTGTTTTGACTGACTTCACGTGTGCAACAACTTTGGCTTAGGGCGGGGGCAGTGTTGAGAAGTGACCTGAGCGAAAGAGACGTGGGTGGGTGTGTTTTTGAGTGGGCTGCGGGAAGGCGGGCACCGCTAGGTGGTGGTCTGCAGCTGTGCTATGGGTGATGCACCGCGGTGAGTGATACACCTCGACTGAAACACGACGTGTGCTGGGCGACACGCGAGAACGTCAGACCTGATGCTCCCCCTGCAAACAAATGTGCCTGCTGCTCATCTCCCACTCAAGTAGCCACTAATTCCATTGGGAGACTAATCAAACGATTTTGATTTTTGGTTTTTATGCTAGAAGAACATGCTACCAACTGAGAGCAGCCTAGATAAAAATAAACCCAGCCAAATAGTCAGTTAAGTGAGTGGTTTTGCTTGGTTTCTACCTTTGTGAAAATGCAACAGAATTTGTCCATAAGGAGGCATAAATCATGTCATGTCTCTCTCATCACTCTGCAGGACACTAGTACAAACTTTAACTGAGTAAACTGGAACTGGTATTTCTGGTAAGGCTTGAGCTATTGAATGGCTCTGGTCTTTCTTGCTAGGCAATACCAGCTATATGTCAGAAAGGTATTTGACTTGGGAAAGCCTCTTCAAAACTTATTACCCCAAATGCTAAGCCCCATACAGGCCTACAGGTCCATACAGTACTGTTAGTGAAAGATCTTGCACTTTTTCCCCCCACACCAATGTTTTTATTACAATGAAAATGATAAAATAGATGTAGCTATAGATGCATCAACATAATGCTTTTGACTGTGTATCTGGTTTCCCTGAGGAAGAAAGAAGATGAAACAGCACTAACTACATCATCAAAAATTGTTATTTAGCTCTCCTAGGGTAGAATCACAGGATTTACCATTGCTCTCTGCTCAGTTAGCAGCAAACTCACTATTTTAATAGAGGGGCAAAAATACTGAATTTATTTATTCCCCACATCAAGCCTCCTATATACCTAGACTCACTTCACATACATATTTGCTTGGCTGTCAATGTATTTAACACTGTGAGAGACTGGTTGTGTTAATAGCTTCTGGATAGCAGAAGCCATCAGTAGCTAATTAAAGATCATGTCATAACCTTCAGACTGCTTTTTTTTTTCAAAATAGCTCACATGGTAGAAAAAAATACATTAAACATTTAAATGTGAATCTATTTCAGACCCCTTAATTTATAAGCTAGAAGCCTTAGTTATTTTGAGTACAACTGTGCAGAATTCAGAATGATGAAACTTATAAAACAGAATTACTGTATTTTAGTTTTTGTATTTGCTTACCTAGTAGGTCTTATTTGAGTGGTAAAAATTACATTTCTAAGATACATTTTGAGTCTGCCCAGTACAATTTTGGAAGTCATTCCCCATTTTCAGGAGAGGAAGGACTATTTTATCAACAAAATTAGATAAAGCTTAAAAAAATAAATAAAAGTGGGATACTTGAGTCTGACTAGAGGCTTATCATGTCAGACTAAATCCCATTAAAAAAGCCTTAGAACCCAACTGCAGTTTTTCTTTGTATAGGAATACTTACTTGTAGGACAAAATACCCCATTAAAATGAGTCACTGAAAGGTACTTAATTTGTCACAGGTTCTGAAAATATGTTCTGTGCATATCAAAATCACATGAACTCTCTGCCTTGTAAATACTAATATGTAAAATTAATGTTAAAAGTACAAATCCACACAATATATTCATACATAGACACTTTCAGGATAAGAGCATATACTTCTTATCTACATATGTCCACCAATGAATTAAAATTCCTCATTTTATACTTGTTTACAAACATGCTATGCCTTTTTTTTTTGAAAGGTGTTAATTAGACTTTCAGCTGTAATTACTATTTCCTTATGAGTAAGGTTCTTTTTTTATGCCTTATTTTCATGGAATACTTCTAATTATAATGTAAACATACTTTCAAACAAATAAGTGTGTAGTCTCAAACTTTCAAGAATGATAAAGATTACAGAGTAATCAGATTAAAGAATCTGTTTGGAAAATCAGTTTTGCAGAGAATAGTCATTAAAGTGCATTAAAGTATATCTGTATGAGACAACTCTGGCAAATCAGAGAACACAGTTCATGTAAACAACCTTTGATCAGCAGTTTCCACAATATCATTATCAACTCCAGTTTTTACTGCACTGGTATGATATGATGAGTGAAAGTCAGACCAAAACCAATTCATAACTGTGATTTTCCATCTGAAAATTAATTTGTTGACTGAAAAATACCTACATAATTTCAGCAATAATAAGACATAATAAAACAGGACTATTTTTTTCCTCCACTCACACCTTGAGCCATATTTCTACACAAAAGTCACTTTCCTTCTTTCATCTTCTTATTACTTTCCTGGTGAAGTGACATACTAAGCAGCTATGTAAGTGGTTGGTAATTTGAAAAAGGTGCATATTTTAAAAACTTACTGTATGACTGATCAAAGAACTGAATATGAAAAGATTGGAGAGAGGCTGAATATGCACAGGAAGCTGAATGTGGATTCAGTGGAAACAACTATGAAAAGCCACCAAACACTGTGTCTGCCTAGCTCAACGAATATGGTTCCAAATAAGATAATTTAGGTCTCTTTAGCCCAGAACACATCAGTAAGGAATAGCAAGATTTGATACATGGAGACATGATGCAGAATGTCCTTTCTGTGCCAGAAAGAGCATCACATCAGGTGTGTTAAACCTTACAGCTCAAATTTGAGACTTCAGAAGTTTAAACCCTCCATCTCTCTTCAGCTAAAAAACCTAAACACATCTCCACCATATGGAACAGGATTGGGCTCCTTGCTTCTGTGCTAGTTTGAAGCAAGCTAGAATGTTTTGGTAAAAGAACTAGATAACAGGCAGTGAAATGAAAACAATTGATGTCAACTTCTCTCACAGTCTCGCTGAGAACTCT
The DNA here is from genome assembly GCF_015220805.1 of Pogoniulus pusillus. Taxonomy (NCBI): domain Eukaryota; kingdom Metazoa; phylum Chordata; class Aves; order Piciformes; family Lybiidae; genus Pogoniulus; species Pogoniulus pusillus. The sequence goes on from NC_087283.1 coordinate 17,166,664, forward strand.
GGGAAGAAGAAAGACTTTTTCTCCATTTTGTTTCTCACTCTTGCTTTTGCCTTAGACCTGGTCACATCTCATTAACCCTGCTCCCACTAACCCTGCTCCCTAACCTCTTGGCTGCACCTCTTTTCTTCCTGAGAACTGGGGTAAGGTTGAGAGGGCCGGGGGGAGGTGTTGGGGTGGTTTGAAAGCCCCTCCTGGGGACTCAGGTTTCTGGGAGGGGAGTTGTGCTTTTGTATTGTTTATCCTTTGTATATTTCTGCATATAATTGTATATAACTGTATATATTGTAAATAGCTGCTTGTAAATTCTGCTAGCTGTAAATAAATTGCTTCATCTATATTCCCAGGGTCCGTCTGAGTTAGCTGGGGCAAATACAAAGTGTGGGAGGGGCGGGGTAACCCCCAAACCATCACAGCTTCAAAACCAGAAAGGATAAGCAGGATATGAACACATCATCTGCTAAACCCCCATGCTGAAAGAAAAACGTTTACTAAATGGCATGCCACTTAGCAGCACCTTCTATCACATGCTTGCAACTGATGACACACACACACACACACACACACACAGTATCACCAAGGTTGGAAGAGACCTCACAGATCATCAAGTCCAACCCAAACAAAACATCCTGTCATCTAATCCCTCGGTGGTCCAATCTCAACGACTATCTGCCCTGCCATGCAGTGTAACATGTGAAGTTGGTGACCTCAGTATGATACCAAATGAATAGTTAGTGAGATTGTTTCTCTTCCCTCCATCCCTCTGTGCAGAAACTCCAGCCAAGGCTACTAGGCAGAGTTTGTAACTCAGGACAAAGAAGAGACATTTGCAAACAAATGAGAAATGATTGAATAAACCTCAAAACCACCCATCTCACCCCCTTTTTTTTTTTTTTTTGAGATTCTATTTAATATATATATTTTTGTCTTAAACTAAACTAAAATATTGTAGACAGTTTGCAAAGAAAACAGTTACCGTGTTTAGTGCTTTTTAAAGTTAGACTGAACCCAAAGAGATACAAAAGACTAAGAGCACAGCATCTTTCCCACAGCCTGTGCATCCTGGCATCTGGGGTAGCAGGAGGTTTAGTGCATCACTCTTCCACTGGAAACAGGCATGTAGAAGCTACTTATGTCTCAGAGTTCTCACGTTTTTTAGCCCACACAAGCAGAACTGATGGGTGTGGATACATAATTACATTTTGGTTTCACTGCGAACAGATCCCTTGCAATGGGCAAGACAGAAAAAAAGAAGACTCAGATGACTGATTATCTTGGAAATGGAGTTGCATGCAGGATCTGGCTAACTTCAGTTATGGCTGAAATGCCTCAGAAAAAGGAATCTAGATGAATGGAACATCAGTATCTGCTCAGTAAGAAGCAATTTAAAGTCAAATAAGGTTATTGTTAGCTTCTACTGCGTATTTACCAAGATATAGAAACTTCAGACTGCCTTCCAGTTCTGACTATTTACAACCTCTTGAATAGTCCCCAGTTAATGTTTTAGGGACATTACAGACCAATTACTGACAGTTAATGTTTTAGGGACATTACAGACCAATTACTGACAAGACTCCTGTTAACTTCAACAATATTTCAGGTGAGATATTTTATCTGTAGGAACTTAATGCTGGCAGAAATTCTTCAACAGAACATCTCTGCCTCTTTCAGTTGTTTGATTTTTTTAGTTGAATTTTGGTAACTTTTCTATGCCACCTGCAATCTCTTCTTTGTAGGTTATTGTAAATTTGTACCTCCCATTTAGTTCTTTCTGTTTTCTCAAAGGACTGTAATTCCCCTATCACTCAGTCCTAACTTCTGTCCATTTGGTAGCTGCCAAACCATGGGAAGATGTTGGGAAGTTTACTTTTTCTTCTTTTTTTTAAAGGGACACAAGTAGCATCTCTGCAGTTTCAAAGCATGCCTTGGCTGTTTGTGGTTTCCCTTCATTACATAGCATTTAATTCTAAAAAGCAAGAGTGTGAACTGAGATTAGATTTAAACTGAGTATTTCCAAACATCATGAGAATTCCTCTATCAAATAACACTTTTGTCTTAATTATCCTTAATAATTTCCACTTTGCAAATATAAAATCCCTTAATACCTTTGGAAAATGAAGCTTATGCGAAAGAGACTATACAAAGATAATCATGTCTCAGTTTGCAGATTTTTAAACACCTTCTTTCAGATAGTAAATCTAATGTTAATTAATAGTAGGGCACAATATTAGATTTCTTTTATGAAAATCCTGGCCAGAATGTTCCCTGATGCAGTATTTTCTGTGTTATTTTATGTCTCAGTTCCAATTTATAGCAGAGTACATTGCTGAAAAATGTCAATATATTCAATAGCCAAGCAAAGAGCCTACTGTCACAACTTAATTAATTTTGTAATTTCAGTATAGACTCTGTAAAAATAAATTATTTTTTCTCTTCAGTACCTCTGAAAATCCTGCCCACCAATGTTTTGAGTGTAGGCTTTGAGTATTTTGGCTGGAGGGAAATTCTATGTCTTCTGCTATTTATGATAACCTCAGTCTGTGTGTATGTGTATTCCCAAGTATACAAATGCATAGAGTGCTAATCCAAACACACCAGTACCTTATTTAAGCAATTATGGCAGACAGCAAGACAAGCTCTATATTTTAGGCAAAAAAAACCTCTTAATATTTACATTTTCTGTAATACACAAATGTTCTATCAACTTCTAGAAAAAATAAAATTTAAAAAAATTCTATCTGAAGCTAAGATCTCTTTAAAAAAATAGAGACCACAATTTGTCTTTAGGGCTGTTGCTGCTTCCCACTGCAAATTGCATAAGCATACTCTTGAAAAGGAAAATGCAAATGGATTGCATACAAAAAGGAGAAAGTGAGCCAACATTAAAACAATAGTGTCACAACAGCTGTACTTCCATGTGAGAAGACCATTAAAGATACAATAGCTGGCATTTCTTCCAGTAAAGATTTTGTTTCAAAACAATCTTTAGAGCTTGGTATTGAGATTTACCTTGGCTGGCTTCTCTAGATATCTAGTTTAAAACTTACCTACCCTTTAACTATCAGAAAATACTTTCAGTTTGCTCCTATTGACTAAACTAATATGGAATGTGTCAGGCCTAAAATTATCTGTACTTTACAAAACAAAACTCCCTTAGAAACATACAAAACCCCATAACAACACTGACAAAAAAAACCCCAAACCCTGAAACAAACAGAAGAAACCCAATCAAGCAATCAGGCAAAATAAAGATCCTTAGAACTCTCAATGCAGATTAATATTTTCATCTCACTACAAAACTACTGCTTACAAAATAATATCAATAATAGTATATCTTTATATCCTTTACATGAAGAACTTCTACAAATGATATGACACTTCTGCATCCTTCAATTACAGAAAGGGTGAGGTGGGAAGGACCCTCTGTATATTGTCTGCTCCAGTCCCTCTGCTCGGAGCAGAGTCATTTGGAACACTCAGCTCAGGATCACATCCAGCTGAGCAGCTTTCTTAAGACTTTCAGTTTCATGATGTGTCTATATGGATGGCCTGCAGTGAAGAGCTATCTGAGTTAGATCACAATCTGAAAACAAAGCTACATGATGGAAGAGGACCAGATAAGGACCTGTACTCTACAGGAAGAAATACTGTGTAAACCCTGCCAACCATGTAGACTGGTGAAAATATCTCGAGTAGTCTCAAACTTAAGAGACAAACCTTTCTGTTAGTATTACAACTAATGTCTCCCTATATATAAATATTACCAAATAAATTTTTTACAAATAGAAAAGGTGTCCTTATGTTCAGCTGCCTGAAAATACTTCTCTGGCCTACCAACACGCTCAACTTAGACTAGAAAGTGGGAAGCTGAGTGCAGAAGCATTGTCTCACAGACTATTTTAGTCTGGTCTTATATATTCTTTAGGATAAGCCATTAAGTACTTGCTGTTTGGAAGACATTAAAATGCAAGCATTTTAGGCTCCTGATGAGTATGCCACTAAGATGGAATCATCCCCAAAATACGGGACCATGATTATTACAACATGGCAGTGACTGCTATATTAACTATGCAGTGAAGGAGTGAAAGTTTGTGTTGCAGGGATAGATTCCTCATTTTCACTTCCACCATCTGTCATAGTAGAATATGCCGGAGAATGGAGTACAAATCATTCAAGAATTTACTATAGGAAGTTGAGTCAGTTCTGTGCTATGTCATTTCTGGGAGTGAATGCCTTTGTTTTGCACCCTAAGGGCCGCTCATATGCATAAATAGGCCCTTTTTTCTGTTTCTGAATCACAGTGTCCAGCCAATACAAAGAAGATTATGAAGTATGAAAACTGCACATATCTCCACGGCAGAACAATAACAAGATCTATACTTTGATTTCCTGGGAAATAAAAATTGTAGCTATACTTCCTGTCAGCCCATTCCTTTGAACATGTTCTCTTCATAATTTGGATTTTGAATTGAGTTTAAATGGCAGTTAAAAATTGCGTGTGGCAGTACACAATGAAATTTAGCTTGACAGCTTGGACATCAAAACTAAAAATAAATGACTTCACATCCAAATAATAAGTAATAACAATGTTAGCCTGCATAAGAATAGCAGGACTGGATTCAAATACAATATTAATTTTAGGGATATGAGTGACTAGGGAGAGACAGAGGCAAAGAAACAAATCCTTCATATAGCAATAGTCTCTTCTTATCCCCCAGGCAACTGGCTGCCTTTCACCTCAGCGGCAGAGCAATTATGTGGCATAATGACTGCAGTGCAAATAAGCAGAGAGATTTTATTAAACCAAATGAGCAAATCATCTGCGTATTATTGCGATTTGATTGACAGTGACAAGTGTCGAGCAGACACGGATGTGAATATGATAAAGAAGCTTGCAGGAAAGCTCTTGATAATGTTACTCTTGATAAAGTTGCTCAGCAAACCTCTCTAAGTAAATAAAGGGGAAAGAATATGATGCATATTAATTCGCATAGTTTGCAACCTGCCACAGGACTAGAGGAAAAGTTGCAATAGGTTCAGCACACGGCATTTCATATGAATTCTAAAATTGCATTTATGACTCTCATAGACTTTACAATAATATATTAATATTAAAAGTAAAGGTCATTCCACATAACAGTTAAGCTGCCTGAGCTTCAACCTTTATATCAATAACAGACTCAGGCTGCGGGCACGAGGAGGAGGAAAACAAGCAGAATGATCTGAACAATGTAAAATGTTGCTTTGAAAGATTGCTGCCTTTTGCAGGGATGTCCATTTACACATTTGTCCTTTCAGTGGACAATTACATTTCTAATAGGCCTGCCATCAGAACAACTGAATCAATACCTTGCATGTGGGAACATGATTAATTGGCATGGGCCTTCAGGCCTCCATATAAGCCACTCTTACATTAATGCCTCCCTTGTGACATCATACCTGTGCAGATTCCAAAGTTTCACATCGTTGCAGTCAGTGTGGAACTTAGGGTAATTACTTTTGGCACATGGAATGAATTAACCAAGGTGACTGGGAAGCTTCAACAGCAACATCCATGGAAGAAAAGCAGTGGGGATGAAGTCACCTGTGCTGTAATGGCCCTAACATCATGAATTAATTTGGGCTTACAAGTTGAAATTGTTTTAGTGGATAAACCATGTGGTAAATATATCTCTTTCCTCCACTCCTCCTCCTCCTTATTTTTTTTAAATCATTCTAGATATGAGTGTGAACAACCAACAGCATTATGTGACAATTCAGTTAACATTATTTTGCCATTAGGTTGAAGATTTTAAATCTTTGAAAAAGAAGTATCTCTGAAAGGACATATTCTTGTCATAGGAAGTACACTGTACAATGTGGAATAGGTTGGACTGGATGATCTTGGAGGTCTCTTCCAACCTGGTTGATTCTACGATTCTATGATTTATGTTGTAATTCTGATTTGAATATCTATTTAGACATATTTCAAAGAGACCAGCTCTGCAGTGTCCTGTGTATGCTGAGCTGGTTCCAGCTCAGTTTTAACTATGTGAGTAAACTTCAGCAGATGAAGAGCTGACATGCTCAGAATAACTGAAGCTTGACAGAAAATACATTATCCTGTGTAAGTTACTTACATGAAAGATACCACAGATACATTTTCCATGATCTAAGCTCTCCAAACTCTGAAGAACAGTCCAAAGGGTATGAACTAAGTACAAAAAAAAATTACAATAAACTATTTAGTGAAAAATCAAATTGTCTGAAGATTTGTTATAATTTATTGGATAATCAATTTGTAACAATAAAAAAATACTTAAATACTGTAATATTAAAGTAAAAATATTAGTTCCACAACAGGAAATTACAGTATTCAGTAAAATAAGTTATTGAAGTAACCTAGTCCAGTTGTTGGAAATGATTTAGTAATGTGTTGTTTCTAGGAAAATCAGAATGAAATTTCACACAGTTGCAAATTTTTCATTGTTTTAGTGTAAAATGTAACAAAAAACACTATGTGTACACCAGAAGAAAAACTGTCAGCATAAGAATCTCTTATGCTTTAGCATTGCTGTTTGAGGGGATGGGGTATTTATTTATTTATCTATCTATCTATTTGTAAAGAAGTTTTAGAAACCAGAGAATTTCTAGTGCCTAATGTTCTTTAAAGTGTGGCCAAGTTGAAGGATGCTGGTCATTCAATGCAGAAGTAAATACTCTTGCTTCCAGATTCTTTACAGTCAACTATGAGTCTGCAATGTGCTCAAGTGGCCAAGAAAGCTAATGGCATTCTGGCTTGTATTAGAAGTACTGTGGCCAGCAGGAGCAAGATGATCACCCCTCTGTACTCAGCACAGACAAGGTCACACCTCAAATATTGTCTTCATTTCTGGGCCCCTCACTATGGCAGGAACATTGAGGTGCTGGAATGTGTCTAGAGAAGGGCTATGAGGATGGTGAAGGTCCTGAAACACATGACTTACATGGAACTTCTGAAGAAGCTATGGTTCAAGATGTGATTGAGAAAAGGAGGCTGAAGGGAGACCTCATCACTCTCTACAACTACCTGAAGGGAGGTTGGAGCAAGGAGGGGGCAAACCTCTTCTCCCTGGTCAAGCAGGACTAGAGGAAGTGGTTTTAGGCTATGCCAAGGGATGTTTAGGCTGGATGTTAGGAAATATTTCTTCACTGAGAGGATTCTCACACATTGGAATGGGCTGCACAGGACAGTGGTGGAGTCACCATCCCTGGAGATGTTCAAGCAGCATGTGGACTTGGCACTTAGAGACATGGTTTAGTGTTGACCCTTCAGTACTGGGTCAAGGGTTTCACTGGATGGTCTTTGAGGTCTCTTCCAACCAGTTGTATTCTGTGATTTCAATCATCTCCAAAATCTAATCACTCATGTGCAGCATTTCTACCACAAAACAGTTAAACAAATATCTAAATAAAACCACTGAAGCCCAAAACTCATTTTCCTCTAGGAGAAAGCCTGAAATTTTACAATCAAGATATTTTTTAGATTTTTATATTTAAATCTTAAGCAAACTATTTTATATTTAAATATTAACTATTCAAAACTGTTTTATGAGTTAAAGTGCTTGTGTGGCTTCTGTGGTCACTTCTAATCACATAATTACTGACACTTCAAAAATAGTGCATGGTATGCATTTCTTTGAAGAGACAATTTAGAAGCTATAACCATTAGAAACAAAAGTATTAATCACATATTCAAAGTTAACTGACACAGTGATGTTTTCGGAGACTACAGAGAGTGGATGTGAGAAAACACTGTTAATCTCTCTTCATTTTACCAAGATGCTGTTAATTGTATGCCCAAAAGGAAATGAAAGAAACATGGAAATTGATTAAAACATCATACTAATGAATTCTCCTGTTGCCATCACAAACTGAACATCAAGCTGCAGTAGTGAACAGTTTAAAAACTTTGCCAAACACTGCAAAAAAAAAAGAAGCCATCAAAACCCCAAATCTTTTGTATTAAAATTACTGACACTTCTCTCAAATTTAAAAACAGAAACAAAAATAACTAATTCCTATGCTAAGAACCAACTGTGTTAAGAATTGTGAGGCATTATCTTCACATCTAGTGTACGGCTAGGACTTTGCACTTTCCTCCTTAACCTTCAGGGTCCTTTAATAATGTTAATGAAATGGAAGGTGTGCACGTTGTAGTTTAAATTGTAACACAGTAATTACTGAGAAAATCAAAAGGCTGACTCACTTTGTAACCCTGTCTTTCAGGGTGTGCAAATATTCGGAAGTCCTTTGGAGTTACAGTCCTCGTTCCTTGCTTTTGTGAAGTCAGAATTGATTCTAACATGTAGTAAGACTAAGCCTCCTGGAAGGAAAGAAAAGAAAAAAAAAGAAAAAAGAAGTTAAACAAATGAACAGAAGACAGATTTTTAGACCTAATCCAGGAGATTCAAGTTCACAAACAGAAGTGTGCAACAAGCAGCATTCACTCACCCTTTAATTTTTGTATCACTAAAATCTTCTCTATCTTGCTCACAAAATATTTATGAGGAACAAAAGCTTGTTAGCAGTCCAGTGTTGGAAAATAAGTGTTTCCAGGGCTAAAATAGAAGAAAAATATTTGACATTTATTTACTAAACATACTAATTTTTCTTTCTTTTCAGGGGTCCTTTGAGGGAGATAACCAGATGTTATGATAACCACTAGCATGAATGAGTCTTTCTAACAATACTTCACGCCGTGTTTAAGCAATCGTGCCAAGCCAAATTCATTTTTTATTAAATGTCAAACAGGAGGCCTCTTCTGATGCTCCATAAAAATTTAACTGATCTGCTTGAACAGCAACAATAATTAGGGACTTACCTTATTTATGAAAACACTAACATTGGTTTTCATTTTCATGTTTTTATTCAGTGAAGTATTTAAGCTCATATCAGAGTAAGCATATGCTAAGCAACCACTACTGTTCTAGGAAACCTAGAGGATATGAGCTAGTGAAGGCTAAACCAAAACATGTTACTGGTTACATGGTTGTATAAATTAATTGATTGTTCTAGATATAAAAAGCACAAATCACCACACATCTCAGTTAAGGTGCAGCAAAAAATCCACCACTTGGCAACACATCTAGCCCTAGATTCTTAATCTTTTAATTAGGCAAAAGCTTTCATTGCTCCAGAGTTCTGACAAAGCTTATTGAGAATCCCTGGCAATTGACAACAGTATTATTGGCTTTTGTCATTATTAATATAACTGACTATGTCAGGTATGGGTCTTGCCACACTTCTCAGCTAAACTACACTTTAGGCAAGTGGTGTTCATCTCTTCTGTCGACTGCAGCTCTGCCTCAGCTCTACCCATGCCAATAATATCTCTAATGATAAGAAGTCATGATTAGTTTCTGTTTTATGTGAAATACTGAAAATCTAAAAGCAAAGTGATAGGTGTGGGATTCCCTCCTAGCTCAGAGGGTAGAGTGATGCCTCTTTACGGGTTTCCCATTCATAACTGATCTCATGTGACCTGATAGCTTATGAACTCTGACAAGATCACTGCCTGAGGTAAGGTGGTATGGCTGGAGGCCATAACAGAATGTGTTAGCAGTACAGGCTTTCCAGCTAGGCTACAATATTCTTAGAGATGACCAAAAGAACACATTTCTAAAACAATAACACAGGGGCCCAAACAATTTGCAAACTTAATCAAACTGGAACACATCCTGCGTAACGCAGAAGAGTCTGTAAAAACTAAGAGGCAATCATTTAATCGGAACCTATTCATCCTTTCAAATTAAAAACACCTTTCATGCAAGTAATCATAATTCTAAAAAAACAGTTGTTATCATTTGTTTTTGTACATTCTGTGATACTGACACTAACAAAGTTCACGAGAGGGATGAGATTTGGAAAAGAACTTCTGACAAAGTGGGAAAACTCACACCACAAAATATAAACCAAAACCACCTCTTTAAATTTTAAACATTTGGGGGAAAGTCAGAGAAAGGGATGAACTGTAGCTCTAAGTTGCACAAACAAGTGTGTAAAGTCATAGAACAGACATTCATTATCAATATTTTACCTCTCACAGAAAAGAAGGACAATTCTGAGACATGAGAAAGTAAAAAACACTGTGGCTAAACGTCATCATTGCGCTTGTATCCACCTGGGACAAAGGTAGGGTTGATGCTACATCTCTCTGCCCCATGCAACACACTCTTCAAGTTGCCCACATTGTAGAATGACAACTTAGACAAGCTAATCCTATTTAGATAATCTCATGTCAACATGTTAAACTTGTGTTCTATCCAAAACAGCCTAACCCGTCATATCTCGAAAGAACTGAAGTAGGTGGTTGACAATAACAATGAAAGGGCTTTTTTTCCCCTTCCTTTAATTCAAATACTCAGAGGGAGAAAAACATGCCTTGAAACCAATGAACATGCAATTCTACTAAACCCAGCATATGCTTAGCCAGTGGATGCATTTCTGTTGCTTAGGGTGGCATCAGAAGTTACATGTCATATTTTTCATTCTCTCCAGTGGTAATTTCTTGGTCATTTACCTCCTCAATAATAATGTTTAGCTGAGTAAAATAATGCTTTAGGCTTTAAGTCTTAAAGGTTCTTCCCCCTTTGCCCCCCTCTGTAGGATGACTGATTTTAGCCCTTTAGAAAAATAAGCTTACTTATGAGACATTAGTGGCATTATTGCCTCCTTTAATATTCGTGACAGTCTCCAGCAAATGTATCACAAGTTGGCATTTATTAGTGCTAGGCACAAGTAAGGGGCATGTTATTTGATTTGAATAACAGCTTGGAGCTACAGTTTGAGTCCAGAAATATATTAGTCAGAAACAATCTCATTTAATAACACAGAAACTAATAAAAGAAAACTATTCCAACTGATTCAAAATTGAATTTATGAATATTGCTTAGCAGGATTAATGATCAAAAACTAAACCTGTTTGTCATGTTATAACAGACTTTTCGATTTAAATGCAAAACTAGAAGTCAATGAGTCCAATGGATTGTATATTGCTTTGAAGAAAACCAGTTCATTTTACACATAAGCTTTCAAATTGGCAATAAACTTTAATTACAGGGTCAGATAATCAAATTATAATCAAATAGCCTCACATAAAATCTATGTTTGAAATTAATGAGATACAATTCTACTAGTCTGTAAGATTGTACCTCTGAAACTTACTAAAAGACATTTCATTTTCATTTAAAAGTCACCTTAAGGACTTTTCCCTCAATTTCTTCTTCATAGCTCAATTTTATTTGGAAATGTCTCATTTTTAGACCACACAGTTCTAAAGATTTTTGCATATGGAAAAATAATTTGTTATTCCACATATTTTTTTTATTGATAATAAGAATTTTAATACAGGAATATTAGAAATTCTTCAAGTAGATGCATATTCATGCATCTTTAGAGAAAGCCACAGCTCAGGCAATAAAGCTGTATAGTTGTTCAAATGCATATACTTATTAAAATTTTCATTTAAGATGAAATTGATGACTGATCTTAACTTGCATGTGCAAACATATATGCTAATGTACACTACTGCATAATCTATTTCTTTTTGGGGGTATACAACCATAGTAATTTCTCCCTATGTGTCTTGCATTATTTGCAAGAAGAAATATATTTTATATCAAAAAAAAAAAGGAGGAAGAATAAATCCAAACCCACTCTGGCTTTCTTAAAGAGATGCTGGAGATGCTGTGTGGCTTCAGGCAAGTCACTTTGTATTTTCTAGCTAGGCTTTTTCAGGTCAAATGGCAGTTACGGTCTAGGACAACTTCACCGGGTTGATCGTGGGACGTTATTAAATGTACTCAAAATGAAGATGTCATGTTGTCAGGTAGATAATGTCAGATCTCAGTAAACCCTTTTGATCAATGACAGCTCTTTCTGCTTAATGGCAATATAAGTGCTTGCTAGCACACAATATAGTTTTTTAAAACATATACCCAAATGAACAAATTTTATACCAGAAGTCCTCTTGTAAAACTTTACTACTCAGCAAAACAGCTGTACTTCTAAAAATCAAGTTATTCCAAGTTAAAAAATAACTGACAAACAGAACTATTTAACAGAGTAACTGCCTACTTAGATGGACTGCAACAAGGAAAATTAGATCTGTTGCACAAAAAACTCACTAGTCGGTAAACTAGGGTATGAACTTACAAAAGATCAGTTATTTAACTATCTTGCTTAGGCCCCAGTGGGGCACTGTAGTGCCTCAGCTAGAAAAATCCATGGAGAGTGACTACTCTGGAATTCAGGTGAACAAGGTTCTCTACAAAAATACCTGTACTATGTGTCAGACACAATACCCTGAGTGGCATTAATTGGCATCTGTAAAGGACTCCTCCATACAGGAGATGAGATAGGAGCCTTTGTCGTTCGTAGTGAACTATGCTTGAGATTATGCTTGAGAACATGGATCATCCATGGAAGACTTTTATAAACTCTTAGGCAGTGGGAATTCCCTAAGCCCATTTGTGAAATTTACCTACAACTTCACTCATCTGACCACTATAAAGTTTCTTGTCTTTCACAAGTGTGAAAGCTTCATCACTTCATAGCAACATCAACAAATGTCATCTTTGATCTTTACACAGTTGAAGTATTGCCTCCTCCCTACTCTAACACATATAGCTATCACTTAGGCAAGCTTTATTGGCTAATACATTGAAGCCAACCAAAAACCAACCACGAAAGAAAACACAATGGGTACTGATATAAGCAAAACTTTCTTCTGATTGCTGATAATTAAAGTTGAAAATGTTAACATTTTACCTACAAAGATCTCATGGTTTCAGTCATAACAAACCTGTGTTTTTCCCCTTTATTTCTATGTATGCATTTATTCAGAACAGGTAAATACAATTAAACTTCTGTCTTTAATACATTTGCCTGGAAAAGAGCAGTAAGCACATCTGCATGCTGTAATTTTTCTTCTGCTATGGTATCAGTACAAATTTTAAGTAAAAATATCAAGCCCAAACATGTAAATGCATTAATTCTGACTGAAGTCTGTGGATCATAACATTTTCCACCTCCCTTGTGATGTTTTAAAGCTACACATGTTCTGCTCATCTCTATCAGTTTCTGGGTGCTTTATTTCCTTGCAGAGGAGAAAAGCCAATAAGGGCAAATATAACTTACCTAGTAAACACTTAACTGAAAAGAATTTTAATTGAACTTGACATGTTAGCACTTTAAGGCCATAGGTCATGAGAGCAGATGAAAGAAAAGGCAAAGCTAAGGACTGACCTTGCTCATGAGATTTTGAATCCATTTATACAGCAGCCATTCCCTGGATGCTTTGCAGAGAGGAGAGCAAGTCCAGTCAAGTCAAACACTTTACATGTCCAGGCCTCAAGCATTCTCTTCAGATGCATGCTTTGCATTTGGATGGTGACAATGTAGACTGATTTCAATCATGCCTGCCAAACTGTAAATTTAGATGGTGATTAAGATCAGCAAGATACTCCCGAAGAATAGAAATTTTCCTACTTTCTCAACTCCAACCTCATAATTTTCAGTAAGCATTATAATGACTTTTAATGCTACACCACCAAACTAGTGTCACCACAAGTTAAATATTAACAATAGTTTAAGGCATGTATAATTTTCACAGAAATGAAGCTGGAGGAGAAAGAAGTTTTGAAGGTCTTATCTGTGTCATGGTGATCAGGTGAAACTGCAGCTCTCTGCTGTGATCATCACACAGTATAAGAACAACGTGGAGGTTACAGGCTACTTGAAGCATACTGACATTTTGTACAACATTTTGTTAGCATCAAAGTTTTGAGTTTGGGTTGTTTGGGTTTTTTTCACCCCTTCTGGCTTTTGCAGAAAAAGACATGTTTTGGATAGAAATCCAAATTCTTTCTCTACGGACACAAGACCAAACTGTTACTGTTGGACATGTAATCACCTCAACTATTTTTTAACCCGAGTTTTGAAGAAATAAACATGCAACAAACCCTTGCCAAAATCATCCCAACAGTCAAGAGCCTACTAACCTGATTTGTTTCCATTTGAAAAGAAACAGATGCTGGAATCAGGTGTTTTTTGTTTTTTTCCTTTAATCCAGTGTATTTATAAAGCATGCACAACATTTTTGAACAGATGGATATTGTTTCTTTGCTTCTTGCTTCAAAGTCTTTGCTAGTCAGCACATCATACAATCGTACTGAGGCAATTTTACTGAAATCCTTGTTAGCACATCATCTATTCCCTATGAACAACTCCAAATAAAGTTTTGGTACCAAATGTATCTCAGTCATTACTTCTCATGTAAGTACCAGTATTTTAATGGATCCCTCAAACAAGTCCTGCTTTTCTTTCCCTGAGGATAGTAAAAACATGCTTGGAGACATTATAATAAATACTGCTAATTGTCCTTACCTGCTCATATGTTTTACTTTTTGCAGAAATAATCAAGATTTAGATCTACACATTTTCTACATGATCCAATTCCCACCCCCATGCCCCCTTTTTAGGAACTTCATCCATAAGAATAGTATTGTTCTCAGTTTACTGTCAAACACTGTATGAAAATCCTTTGAGAGTATTTACAAGAGCTATGGTTAAGTCAGTGGTCTAAGCTCTCTTGATTTCTTCTCTCTGGCAAGAAATTATTCCATCTAAAAGGTTAAATTTCAAGGCTTGGTTAAATTTCTGATCTGAGTAATTTTTCAAATAACTTATCTTTCTGCACAGACTAGAGAGCTTGACAAGATTACCAAAACAATTTCAGTCTTTAACCTGAGCCTAAGTGCAGCCAGCTTCTCCTTAGTTTCCTATAGGTCTTTTCGGGAAAATGTCTGAAATTGCTAGACTGCGAGAACCTCACTCAAGTCCAAACATGATATGCAAAATGCCAAAGAACCTGCAGCCCAGCAGTTCAAAAATCATGATGTTATCTCATTTTTGTAAAAAAAAATAAGTACCAGTCTGATGCTACAGATACCCATTGCTGGAGAGGCCTAAGTGGCATAATTTAAATAAGCCCACACTTACAGGGGTCAGATTCTGTTCAATTTTCTGTCTGTTCTATGATCTGACATATCAACCATATTTAGGTATGTGCACCAATGCTCCATCTGTGCCATCAACAACTGTTTTTCATCACCTGTAGAATACTTCATATTTCACATTGTGAGCAATTATCTTCTAGCGTTATAGCAGAAAAAGATACTTTGTCAGTAAGTTCATATATAGCCCAGTTTTCAAGATTGTACTTTAATTTTCAGCAGCTCATAGGGCTAGAACAGGAAAGACTTTTTTTTTTAAACCCAGTTCATTGATTTCTCTTAATGGAATTATTTGCAATTAGCAATCAAAATGCCATATGAAGTAGCATTGCCATGATTGTGTTCAAGTCTGGGGCACAGTGTGGTAGATCTCTAACTGCTTGGTAAATTTCCTTCAGAATACCTGAACCTACACAATCCTTGAATGAGAAAAGTGTCCTATCCTGATCATAAGAAAACAGTCTTTAACTATAGTCATACTTTTGCAATGATTTGTCTTTGGAAATGTCCTACCCTCACACGTCCTCCATCTGACCTCCCACCCACGTAATAAGCTAGCAATATCTCAAACCCTTTGTGTTCCTGTGTCAACACTATCCCCAAACCGTAAGTGTTAGCAGCTGTGCACAATATGAAAGGGGTTTTGAAACACAGGGAGAATAAAACAGGAGCAATCACAAGAGCCTCTTTGACTTTCAAAATGCTAAATCAAACACTGCTGATCACTGAAATGGTTTCCTTTCTTTACACAACTTATGTAGTGGTTTTGCTGTCCTGGCCCCTACAAATGAACTTTTTGTAATAGGAGGCCTGAAACCTCTAAGCCTATGTGAGCATCCAAATGGTTGTTAAGTTTTGGACAGCATCATCTTTCTTTTGCTGTGAAAATTTATCCCCACTGATTGTATACTCAAAAGAATGTATTTGTTTTAAAAGGTTAATATTCTAAATTCAAGCTGTTGAGTTACTGTGTTTATAAACGTATTTGTTCCTAGTTCCTGTTCATCAAAATGCTGCATTCATCAATCTACAATTTAGGTTGTTAAAAAAAAAAAAGATTACAACTATGTTCTGTGAGCCTGTAAAATATGATGACATTTACAACAACACGAGAAAAAAGCCATCACTTTAAATGACCACAGACCTTGTCCTTCTCTGTAAGCAGGCTCTTCCTTGTCTTCTACATTTTCTTCTATTTGCTGATGCAGAAACCTGTCGCAGAGCTACAGGTATTACCTATTTATGATCTAAACAAAATAGAACAAAGCCTCAATAAACATTTCAGAATTATGTTACTCAACTTCCTATGTTTCACCAAATGCCTATTTTTTTTTCAACTGAGTCATGAGTGTTTTCATGCCTCCCTAACAACTGTAAAGAAATATCCCTTCTTCCTGCTGGCAAATGGCGAGAGGATTGCACAAAAAACTGTCTCCCACATTTGTAAATGTGCCGTAGCTCAGCCTTGTTGATTTGAAGCTCTATTCCAAATTTTTAACCAAACAATTTCTTTAATAAGATGACTGCTCCTTATTTACGTGGGGAGCACTGAAATGAAACTATTTTATGCCCACATCCAACTCTCTTCTCTATACAATATTTTCCTGGTAGAGCTGCTTGTTCTCATTTTGAGTTCTTGTTTCTTTCCTTTTCTTCTCACAAGCTTTCAAGAAACAAACAGATCTGTTCGAGTTTCAGAGACAAAGAACATTAACAACTAATAGTTGTGACATAAAAGTTACCAGAGGGTACCATCATCAGTTTCACAGTAACTGCATGTGCATTCTCTTATTGTACACGACTCCCCAGTAAATAGGAAGGTAGTACAGCTCACTGCTCTTGACCTACTGGAAGTAAGCAACTTAAAATTTCACTCAGTAGACAGCTGAGACTGTTGCAGTTGCATGGAGGAGTGTTGCAAACAGGACACACAGAAAGCATTCACTTTGTGTGAGCTTTATTTTAGAAGAAAAATGACAACTGGATTTTTTTGTGTGTGCATTAAAATGATAATAACTATTTAAAACCCTACATAAATAATTTTCTGTTTATCCAGTGTTTCAGTTAGTCTTTACTCTGTAATTAGAACGTTTGATATTCAGTCTTAGTTACTAGACAGTTGTCACAACCTTTAACAACACTCTTAGGATTCTTCCAACTTTTTAAGGTGGCTGGTCATGCCCAAGTGAGTGCCCAATATTGCATGCATTTCTTAGCTACTGTTATGCAGTTGGTAGCTGAAGTCTCATTACACCATATGGCAGTTACATATTACATATCACAGAATGTAAACAGTTGTCTGACTGTTTGCATACAACTGCAAGACTGATATTTGTACCACTAAGCTTTGTCCTATCATCTTCAAGTGTCTATTTGCTGAAGTGTGAGACTTTCAGTAAACCATGTCAATGTTTTATATTGTTCCACGTTTAATCCTCCTTTTCATTGCCATTTTTGACATTTGACTACTCCCTCCAATTCACTACCTACTATTATTTAGACTGAGAGCACTGGAATGCTGTTTATTATTTGAAGGACAATGTTCTTAAAGAGCCGGTCAAAGTGAAGTAGTGGTGGTGGTGGTGAATCCTAACAATTTAAAAAATAGAACTTGACAAATGTGTGAATAAAGTAATATTATAGGATTCTCTGTGCCTGCTAGCCTTCTGATAGTAAAACAACTCCCCATGTTTAAGTCAACCCTACGAGAACACTGGCATATAAAAGTATAGTTAGTAGAACTCTACTTGCTGTTTTACTAGAAGCAGAGATCAGATTCTTTACCTGTGGTTGCAAATCAGCTTGAAGTGTGCTGACCCAAATAAAAGGACAGAATTGATGTGTTAAACATGGTGTACCAGTGAAATCCCAGAAGCAGAGAGGTGCCATCAATGCTAAGATATTCTTCATCAAGACTGTAGATGGAGCCCTAACACAAGTAAATATCCTTCTCGGTAATACAAATCGGGATTTTTACAGAATGTATTTAAGAGACTTTTTTACAATATTGAGGTTTCAATTTTCAGGACAAACAATGTGAGAAGCCCACTGTTTCCCTGGTTTCTCAGTATGCCATACCGATTCAGTTCTCCTCAAAAACCAGAAAGAAAGTAAAACAGTTGTTCAACTTTTATGCTGTCCTGCAATTATCACCTAATCTAACCTTCTCTAACAATTTCTTTGCTTAAGGGCACCTCTGGGGCTGTCAGTCCAGCTGAATTCATTTAGAAAATGAAATCCAACCTGGCTATTCTTATTCATCCCCTACACCCCTTATTCCTTTCATAATTTCATGCTACTGTACTATAAGGCAGCAGCACATTTTGTGGATTTTATTATATTACATACAAAACATAATGCTGACTATGGATTGCAGGGATCTTAGCACCATCTGACTTAAAGATGTTAGATGAAAGAGGAACTATTTATAGGAGTCAAATATGTCCACAGTTATCACTGTGGCTAAGAATACAGGGTTCATCAGTATAATTCATCCTTTCCTTCCTATAACTCACTTGTTCAAAATTCAAAGTATTTCTTGATCCCTTTCAACAAAACAAACGCCAATCTCCACAAAAGAAATAAGCAGAAATACCAAAACACTCCATTCTTTCACCCTTCTGAAGATACTTTGTCTGTTTCAAACTCTGAAAAATAATTGTTAATTTTGGAAGTTAAAACACACATGCGGGGACTGTTGGTACCGGATTGGTATATGGAATCAAGTCTGAACATGGAGAGCTGGAACAACCAGAATCACTTTAGAACACTACTACTAGTAGTTATTATGTTACAAAGGTAATGTAAACCCTATTTTAATAGCATGATTAGCAATCTTTCTGGTTTTAAAAGCTGCTTATCAAAAAGTTTACACAGCCAAAGGTGACTCTCAAGAGAGCCAGAGAGATAGAATGGAAGGAACAGCATATCTTACAGAAAGGAAAAGCAGGGATCCTCTACTGCAATGTGGGATGATAGTAGGTCACTTCCTCTCAATGGTTATGGTTTAAGGGAGTTACATATCCATGTATTGCTTTCTATATTCACATGACATAATTTCTTGACCAGCACTGAAAAACAAGATGAATAACAAGTGATTGATCCCTTAAATTATGTGAAACAAACAGGTATATTAACTGATTTTGAGACTAAAGGGGTAAACATCTGAAACTTGGAGTTTAACATCACTAATTGTCAAAAAATATTTTTTAGTCTGTGTTCATGAAAGGGAATTTCAGATTATACAGTAAAGTTGAGCAATTATTAGTTCACATTACATTACTTAATGGTAGATACCTCAAGTTGAACTAGACACTGCTTCCAGGTTCAACACATTTACAGTGAACAGAGAGACAGAAGCTGAATATAAACTAGAATCCTAAGTACTGTTTAGTTGGGTCAATTATACACCCTGTACTTTTCAGATAAATTGTGTACTTAATATCAGTAATTGCCATGAGATCATTTTCAGATTGAAAATTATTTGCTGATTCAATTAACATGTTACATTAATAATAAAAGCACTTGGGAATATCTAGGTTTACTGCATGAAAATGGATTCTTTGAGGAGAAATATGAGATACCCTATTTATTATAAATAGTTTCTTTCAGTTGGGTTTGGACTATAAATCTACTTAAGGATAAGAATACACTATACTGATTTGCAGCTTCGTTTTGTTAATTTATCTCATTTTGAAATCAATTATTTTGTAGTAATTTATAACATATAAAATTGTCTACAGGGAGCTGTTTAAAAAAAAAAAACAAACAATGAGCCAACATCATCTCAGAAATTTTATCTAAATGACCAATAATAAGCCTCTTCAGCAGCTCTAGTTTCTTTATTCAGTCATATGACAGATATCTGGTAACTCTTACATAGGACGTTTTTAGTTCAAGGAAAAGCAATCTGTACCAAAGAATGTCATGAAACTTAGTCTATCCAGATGCTGAAATGTGTTCCAAGTTATATTGTATGAAATCTCATGGATATCTGTGTGTTTTAGATCAGAGTAATTTTTTCAGATTCTATCTAATTAAGTGGCTTTTAAAAGCCAACCTGTCCAAAAGATGCCCAATAGGTTCCTCTGTAAGCTATTGTTTTAATCTGTAATCACTTATACAACACTGTCTAATTGATGTAGACACTGTATAGCATCAAGAGATTTAACTCTCTCTTTTTATAAAGATAAATAAAGGAATGAACAGAGAGATAATGAAGAAAATAGGTCAGTTCTGTCCTACAGTGACAGAATCAATATATTTAAACCAGCATGACATAGTTCAGAGAATAAACTCCCCTTAGAGTTTTAACATCTAACGTTTGCAAACACTTATCTGAGCTTCTGCTTCATGACTTGGATCACATACAAAAAATAAGGGAACTGTGCAGCATCTCTGGGTATCTGCTGACCCACAGATTGAATCATATAATCTGCAGCTGCTAAATCCTGGAGCAAATACATTACATGATAAAGCATAGCAAGATACTATTTCAAGAAATTCATTAGCCAAATAAAAGATTCCCTTAACTGAACCAGTTTTAGAATTGTTTTTGTTAATATCAATGCTATTCATTTATTTTGTAACTCTGCTAAGGCCTTTCTAAGTATATGACAGTAGAATTTGTTTTCTGCTGTTCTGGCTTACATTAGATAACCATTTTTGGATTTTATGCAAGACACATGGAAAACTTCATCACTGATTTACTGCACATTTCCACACACAGTCAAACTAATATCTGATCACTATTGAAGAAGAAAAACCCTGCTTGGTGGTGAATACCTAAGCAAATTTCCAAACACATGGATGTGTGCAGCCTTGTGCAAGAAAGCTTCTGATAGTCAAAATCCAAAACAATACACCACTGCCTTTACTGGGAAAAGATAATGGAAAAATTAAATTGGAATTTGTTTTCACTTCAGGAACTACCACAATTGAAGCAATTGCAATGCAATCAAATTAAAATATATGTTGTATAAATAGGCTTTGGTTTCTATAATTTACCTGTAACATAACACCTTGGGAACTTTGTTCTTACTTTCAATAACTCCAGAAGATGGCAGTTTTGAATCTTAGTTAGAAAGATCAATCATTCATTAGTTATCAATTAAATGGTTTTGATTCCATTTAATCTTTTGTGTGACATCTGCACTTATCCTTACTGCTGCTTCCAGGAATAAGGGAGTACTCTACCTCAGTATTGTTTTCAACTTTCTGTCCTAAGCTACTTTTTGGGTGAATTTCAGTCAGATCAACAAGGTTAGGTTTGTACAGCAGTACATTTCACAGAAGGTGGAATGACTTTTACATCCTTATTTTACAATGTGTCTTGGAAGATCCAAGTCAGTGTCTTCTGAAGGCAAGATTTAATTATTTTCACATTTTATTATAGAGAAATTTAATAATTTGAAAGTGTCATTTCAGTCACTTGGAAATCCATTCCCTGTTTAAGGACTCAGGCTTGCTTTCATTTTTTTCTTAGACAAATACCCCAGTAAGACAAAACAGTCATGACTAATCCCGATCGGGGAAGTATTTAACTTCAGGGCATGGTTCACAGATGTTTTTGCATCCTCAATAGCTTTATGTGCAAGATAGTTAACTTCAATGATACGAGAAAGTCAAGAAGAATTATCAAGGAGAAAAAGCTCAAAACAGTTTTCTGAGGTTAAATGGCAACAAGGAGCCATCTTCAAGAAGCAGAAGCAAGTATAAACCATTTTTGATGAGCAGATGGTCCCCTCGAACAAGATGAGGAGTCTATTAGGGTAGAGTATTAGAAAAGGAAAACCATGCCTCTTGCTAGGTATTGTATGTCATGTGTACATGGTAGTTGATCCATTTTTTTAGCAGGATTAGCTGTCAGATTAACACATTATCTGTGTGAGTCACAGTCTAAAGCAAGGATGTGCCTGAAGAATGATGTGCACCCACATGAAGGAAGGTTTACTGAGGCTGAGTTACAACACCACTGTGGAATGGGAATCCTGATTTTTTTTTCTCTAATGCTGGCCAGAGCTTTACAGACAGCCATTCTCAATTGCTGTATTATGCTGAGCTGATACAAGCCTTGATGTGGATTTGAAGCTCCACACACAGGCCTTGCATCTGCCACACACATCCATCTAGTAACTCCAGGGCATACATGCCTCTATAGTTCTGGACAATACATGTTAAGACTTTAAAGAATTTGCTTACTCAAAATGCTATTTAAATATATATCTTTTTTTATCCATTCAAGAGCAATTGACTTAGTCTGGATATCTAAGCTTAAGTAAATCCAATTTCATAACAGAACAACAGGATGTAACCTGCAAATAGCATATATTCTTATTAATCAATGGGGGCCAGATGGAAGTTTTCACAAGCACCTGGTAGCTGTCAATATCTCATTTGAAAAAATCTGCCCTGACCATATGTACCTATTGTTAAATCCTTCAGACACCAGGTAAAAAAATGTAATAGGAGTAATTTTATCTCAATTCAATGATGCCACATTTGCAATAACTTGCTTCCAAAAACATCTTACAAAAGACTACACTATAACATGTGATTGAAGCTCACAGTTGAAGACCCTACCCTACCAACATTTCATTTCTCAGCATTATTTTACTCTCCACTTTTATTCAACCTGTGGCTTTATTCTTCAACAAAGCCCCCTTTTTGCACAGCATGCATCTGTATCTTTTTATAATCTTCTAAAGTTAATAACCAAGCTAAATGAAGGCAAAGCCTGCCCTGAAACAAGCTTTGTTCCAAGATTTGGCAAGAAAAAGAAGCCTTCCTATGGAAGCTTCTTAGAAGACAAGTCACAGCCAAACATTCCAAGGAGTGTCTAAAGGATCTCAGGCTTTTGTGCATAGTCAATGTTTGCTATCTATAAGAGCAGCTATGAGTAAAGAAATAAGCTTTCATTTTCTTGCCTTGAGCTCTTTGTATATGGTCACAACCTATCTAAACAGTCCTGGCTTATCTTGCAGGCACATGGGCCAGCTGGTCTCCACGGGCAACCCCCACATAGGCCCCAGAGCACAGATTAGAATATGAACATTTTATATTTATAATCTAAGGACACTCAACTGCTATTTGAGTCTAGTTCACAGATATTTGTAATTAGAAAATTTGTAGAAGTTAGCAGATTTGACTCTAAAAACCACCACCACCAAACCTCTAACTTTGCCTTAATTGAATACGCTCAGAAATAAGGAAGCATCAAATTTTATACCAATGATATGAGACACAGAATAGATAACTTCATGCAGCCTTCTGCATCAAAACAAGCTTAAGACAATTTACCTATCAAGTATTCCAATCAGCACATCTAATATACTGTAATAAGAAAACAGGGAGGTCACTGTCAGAGGCTGAGTATGTACAGTATCACTGAGGACAGGTCATTCAACATATTCAGCTCATTAACACAGATGTCCTATCTATTTCAGTCTCCCCAACACTAAGTAACAATAAATTCAAAAGTAGTAATGGAAGCAGAAAACAGGATACATCTTATGTTTGAAGATCTCCTGAATTCACTAGGAAACTAGAATACACATTATGATCAAGCAGAGATTCAGTATTCCCCTGTAACTTAAGATGTTCAGCTGAGTAGTAGCTCCTGCATCAAACATTCTTCTCCACAGAGAGAAACAATAACTACTAATTCTTTTCATTCTTTGTTCTAAAAATGCATTATTGACATAAATACTATCCCAGTGCAAATGCTGATGTTATTTCATCTTGATAAATGAAGGTAGTTCCTGTCCCTTTATTTTATCTCCAAAGCACCACTGTAGAGGTGGGGAATCCTATGATTTAATGTAGATGATAATGAAAGAGTAGAACAACAGATGAGTAATGAGAACTGACAGGTTTTGTGTGTGTTTGAGGCAAAGCTTGTGTTGTTTGCTTTTGTTTGTTTGTTTTCTGTCCAGTAGAACCATTGTTTGAATTGTCTCCCTTACTTAATTTTGTATTTCAAATCAACATTCTTTTTTAGAGCAGGCAATAGGAACCAAGGTAAGAAACTGCATTAACTAAATCTCTAAAAATCTTTCTAACAGGCTTCAGGCTATGCTGTACTTTTTCTTCCAAATAGCTCCACATAAAATCAGATGTTAACTCTCCGAGTGAACCCATGTGCAAACTCTTTATTCATCAGATTAATGGCTGTGGAGCAACAGGCAACTGAACACATTTCCACTCACATAAGGTATTCATGACTTTCCAGAAAAACTTCACATTATTGCAACTACTTTTTAGTCAAATAAGTTGCATCTAGTGAAGATGGAAATAAACTGCAGGAAGCCTTAATAGGAAACTACAGTAAATGTATTGACACAAGTAGGAATTTGTTTCTTTAAACACAACCCTGCTATTAATTTGACAGATGGATTTGTGACTTGCTATATATTTGAAAACAAACCAAACCGCAGCCTTTGTCTTTGGATACTTCACACTGGCTGGTGTAATATCTCTCTTTGCTGGTACTCTTATGCTGATTCAATGCCAATCAATAGAAGAATTTAGCTAGCTTCTGTGCCACACCAGCCAAAGAATATGTTAAGACTGATAATCCATAGTGTGAATATATAGAGGAAATTACAACAAGTAATTATTCTGTTTGCATTTATACTGCATATTAGGACATGCTTTTAAAATTATACAACATACCATCTGAAACAGACACAACTAATGGTAAGGCTGCACTTCTGGTCACTTTGATCATCAGGAATATGCTATAGACAAGATAAAACATGCTGTGCCATAAAACATGCTTGATCCACAAGAAGAGCAAAGAACTCAGTAACATCTGATGTAAAGGTGACAATATAAAAGTGAAATTAAAGAGTGACTCAACATTCATACATATGATAAAATCCAAACTACAACAGTAAATGTCAAATAGCAAAACTCTGAACCTTTGGAAAATATTGCCAGGTGCCTGCTTTATAGGTTGATCATTCTACATCCTTTCAGAAATACTGGATCAGATGTATTACTTGGCCTGCCCCTGTTTGTGAATGCTTACAAATATGATTGTTATGTTGTTCTTTTTGGTTTTAATTTAATGCATATAAACTTACACTATATGTTTGGGTTAGAGTGAAACCTTGTTAAACTAGAACATTTTGGGACCATATTAGAGTTCGGATGAGGGGAAGTTCAAACTCGTACAATGCAGTGGTTGCTTGTTCAGCTATGTATTTTCACGTACATTAATGACTTCAAAGAGTATGTAGTAATCCCTACATTCTTGAAATTATAATAGTGGCTGCAAGAACAGAGATAGCAGCAAGTCAGCAAACCACAGAGTGATAATTTGATTGCAGGGTTACAGAATAGTTAGGTTCTACTGTGACCCCAAACTTCAAAGTGTGTACAGTTTACAATCTCTGGCATGCCAGGAATTACAGAAAAAAGATCCTGAGTAAGCAGAATACATGAGCTTTATTGTGTTTCAGTTTTCCTGTCAGTTCCTGGTTGCCTTTATAGTGAATGTAGTATACTGTTGAACATTTTTGAGCAACAAAGTAGAAAAACTATCAACCAAGAGACCAACATATAAGGCTTAGTTTCCTTTTCAAATATAAATTACTTGAAATGTGTGTTGTTGTTATGGCAGAGCAAAATAGGCTTATATGTGTCTTGGCTTGCCCAGGCATGTTTTTCTGTTCTCCCTCCTGCTATGGGGAGAAGCAACCATGGGAAAGAGGACAAAGAACCTGGAGCCATTGAGTCTAAGGACTCTGGCTTACACAGACTTATTTACATCCTGTGGTAGATGAGGTACACATATGCGTGGCTTGTGCCTGCCTTGTGCAAGGCCTATGTTTTTTCCCAAATTTGAGTAAAGCAAGCCTATGGTTTCACCTAATATGGTCAAGATTGGTATTTACCATTCTGATCGGCTATTCTGTGTCCAAAAGTCCATTAGTCTCAGGCTGTATTGATAAAAAGACATGAGCAACAGGTACTAGGGTTGAGAAGAAAAGGATGTGATTTGCCTTCAAAAAGACACACTTATCCCTGCAGTCTCAGTCCTTGTACAGCTGTGTTGCCACTTTACCATTGACATATCCTCCCACCAAGTGCCTCCAAGAAGTTTTTTTCCCTACTTTTTCTCTTTTCAAAATAATTTCTATGAGTCACACACTTAGCAAAATGCTTTAAGTATTCTTCTTTTGGAAACTTCAAATCATGGATAGGATTAAAAAAACCCAAACTGTTATTTCATAAAAATATCCACCAAAATGGTATCTAAAACTTGCTAACAAGAATGTTAATAAATCTTAGCAATATCCATGTGATATCAGTTGTTGTCTGCCACGATGTGAGTTTTGGCATTTATTACAGAATCATTTAAGACTCTTGCATGCAAGCTGTTCTGACAGACATAATTTGAAAGCATAAACATTGGCAATTCTTTTGTTACCACTGTAGCTGTTTTCAAGTACCATTTGTGCAGCGTAAGTAAGAACACATACTGGCATTGTGACTAGGAAAATCCTTTACAGGCTTCCCAGAGGTTTGGCATGTGTGATTAATTTCTCCTCAGCCTTTAAATGTATGCATATAATGATTCTGAACTGCTAACTTGTGTTGCTGACAAATTCTCAGTAAGCATCAATTGGTAGCTAAACTGTACTAACTTATTAATTAAGGGATAAGGAAAATGTTAGTTTACTGAAATTCCTGAAAAGCAGTGTTTTAAAAACCTAAAAGCTTGTATATTATTTTCTCTCTTGATGTCCACAACAATTTGATCAAAAGTTTACTCAGATTAACCACGTGTGGTTGGTATATCATAAAAGGATACCCTGATTACTGCAGAACTGAAATAAAAGGTCAGAAAGGGGTAGTCTGAAGCAACTAACTGGACACTGAAAATGGATATTTTAAACCAAATCCTTTTAAAGGTTTGTAACATCAGCATGGATAGAGAGTCTGTCAAAATTACATTTTTTAACTCCAAGTCATATATATGGAATGAAACATCAATCAACATATTTACAACTTTTCTGTTAGTTTCACATGTATTTCCTTGTGTCTGTAATCAACAGTTTTCCTCTCCTAATCTGGCTTTTCACCTTTCAATTAACACTGTATGCACTGAATGGTAGAATCACACAGTGCAGAAACCCCTGAAATGTCCATTGCAATAAAACAAGTATGAAAAATGTTAATATCAATTAATCCATATATGTATATACACACATATATGCACACACATACATATATATATATATGCACATACATAAAATCCCAGGTCTTCTTTGCACTCCTGTATAGGCCTAAACAAATCTAAACAGATGACTTAATTACAATATTTAATCTAAAGTACTTAGACAGTGCTACCTGTTGTCTTTCAGTGGTGCCCTCCTAGAGACAATTTTCTTCCTGTAGCATCTAATCTTGTATGTACCATGTCGACAATATGAAATTCTAATATCTAGAATTAAAATATTCTTTTAAGGAGCAGACTAATCTGAAATTCTGAGTTTTCTGTATGCAAATGTCATATCAGACAGTAGAGGGCAACTTTTACCCACAAGTTGTACTTCATGCTTTCTGATATGTACTATAATGACATGAATTGGGGGGACACACACTTTTCAGTACTTACCTAAGTTTATTGTGTGGTCTGTATCAACTCTGTAAAATGGAAAGTTTCATTTTTAAACTCTGTTCTACAGGGAGTTCCTGGTTTATAGACCAGAAAAATGCTGCAAGATAAAATAAACACAGTCTCAAAACTATTGAGAAATTAAGAGGATGATTATATTCCACAGGATTTGTGAGAAAGTAATCTCAAAAAGATTATTTTTCCACACTTACATTTTGATAAACAATTCTTCTTTGAATAAATAATTTATAAAAAGAGTGCTTTAACACCCTATAAACCAGAGCAGAGAGTAATATTGGAGTTGATATAAACAGGAAAATATGAATGACATTAACATGCATAATTAGACTATGTTTAATAACAAATCCATATTTAATAGTAAATTGATGTTCTACATTGTCAAATTTTGTAGCACTTAAAAATGGAAGTGTTGCCATCAATTTTCCCTGGCAGCAAGTGCTAAGAACAAGCATGCCATCAAATTAAAAAGTCAGTATTTTTGCCAGGTGTGCTTAAATATATCATACAATTATGATTGATATATTAAAAGATTCTATAATCTAATATGCAACTAACTGATTTTTTACAATCAGTTTGGGGGTCAGGCTAAGGTATTACGAACGTCTCATCTAGCTTTAAACCCAAAGAAAATGCACTACTTATTTTTATCAGTTATGTAGTGAACAATTATTTCTCTAAACATAACTCCACCTTAAAATATAACTCTCCCATTTCAGCTAGTGCACTTAAACTGTATTTTACTTAATAGAGCATAACATAAACAAGGATTACAGGATGTGGAAAACATCTACCCTCCAGCAGTTCCTGAAGTTAACTTATATTTTCATGTTAATACTTAAAAAGCATGTGTGCAACTGTGATCAACAGTACTCCTTTACAAGCAAAAGTAATCATAAAAACATAGTACAAAAAGCAGAGCAGACATTTTCCCACAAGAGATTACTTGACATTACCTCATGATCCCATAATTTGTGCTGTTTCACCAGTTACTGGGTGGGTTTTTTTTGTTCTTTGGTGGTTGCTATTTTTCTGTCTTTTAACCTATGTGTCAGAAGCACCACACTCTTTTATTACTGTGTTTTGACAGGGCTGAACTTCAAGTGGACCAAATGCTTGATTTCTGCTCACTTTTTCTCCCCCTGATGATTTTGTCTCCAAATGTCCTTTACTTGAGCTGTGTGCCAGGACTCAGCCTTTGCCTCATCACCTGTATCCAAAGTTTGATTTCTGAATGGACAGGAGAAGATAGGGCTCTTCTAGCTGAGGAGAGTTGTCTTGGAGAGACAGCCAAACGAACTGTGAAATTCAGTTGTGTCCTTTCTCTTTCCTTGGTACAACATAACCTACATGCAACAGACTTGTTTCTGGTAGAACTCTGGTAAGTGTGCTTCGTAAGTCAAAAAGCCTCAAAGGCTTATGGAAACCTCCTTTCTCTTAATGTGGAAGCTTCAGGAAAACAGACTCAATGCCAAAATGGGCAAATGAACAAAGCCAAAGCCAGACTCACACCATCCCCTGCCTGCTGTCCCTCCAGAATCCCTTCCATAGAAATCATCTGCGCCCTTCCCTTTCGTTTGTGTCTACACTACCCCTCTGTAGTTATCTGTGCTAAGGAAAAAGCTCAATATGAAAGATCACTTTCTACAGAACATTGCATTCTTGACAATCTTTACTCCTCTCTCCAGTTTCCTGTTCACAGAATCACAGAATGTCAGGGGCTAGAGGGGACCTCAAAAGATCATCCAGTCCCACTCTGCTGCAGGGCAGGATCACCTATACCAGAAATGCATCCAGGCGGGTTTTGAGTATCTCCAGAGAAGGAGACTCCACAACCCCCCTGGGCAGCCTGTTCCAGTGTTCTGTCACTCTCACAGTGAAAAAAATGCCTCCTCAGGTTTATATGAAACTTCCTATGCCTCAGCTTCCACTTCTCATTGCCCCCTGTCCTGTCATCGGGCATCACTGAGCAGAGCCTGACTCCATCCTCCTGGCACTCAACCCTTACATATTCATAAACATTAATAAGGTCACCTCTCATTTTTTTAGGTTATTTTCCCCCCTCCTTGTCTCATAGGATACCTCCCACGTAACTTCCCCTACTTGAGATGCACCTTTTCCCTGTTTCCTTGCTGATGTACAACAGTCCCAAGAAGGAGCCCAGATTGCTACAGTACTCCAAAATTACCACATCCTTTGCAGCTATTTAACTCACTCTCAGTAGGCAGCACTCTTCAATCTCACAAGCACTACCTGCACTTCCTCCTTCACCATCTGCTACCACAGCAGCCAGGCTGTGACCTGCTGTCCCTTCTCCTCTGCTAGCGAGGGCAGGGCAGCAGTGTGGCAGTGTCCAGCCTCTGCTCCAGGAGGGTTTTTCCTCAACAAACTGAACAAAAGGTTATGAAAGATTTTTAGTGCTTTCAGCTTTCTCCCAGGTGCAGAATTAGCTTAAATACAACGTAACAGTCACAGGTAGTTATGTTTCTTCTCTCATTAATGGTAAAGCCACATGTCTTCACACGATAAGCACAAAGGCAGTCTTCCAAAAAATGGCTACTTAATTCATTAGAATAAAGGTCTCTATTTCATCAGTATTCCAAGTTCTTTTATTTGGCAACTTTTCAAGGATTCTTTCTATTGGGAGGGAAGGAGACTGTTGGGGAAATGGAGGGGTTGGACAAGGTAACCTTTAGAGGTCCCCTCCAGCATCAAGCTTTTGTAATCCTGAGATTTTTGAGGCAGTGCTTTGGTTTCAGAGAAGGTATCTAATGTCTATTCAGAGTGCAAAAAAAGTCCCAAAATCTCTTTGATCTGAATCTTTCTGCACATTAGGTACTCCTCTCACCATTGCAACTTGCCAAGAACTCCTTACAATTTTTAATCAACCAAGTTTTGGGCACAACAGGATGTGGATTTCCCAATTACTGACGTGCAAATGAAACAAAACATATTTTGATTCCTAGCATCTAAGGAGTTCTTGTATTCCCAAAGTCTTCTTTTATGTTGATTTTAAACACAAAATTCACTTTTAGTAGTAAAGTCTTCCTCCTGCTTACCTGCAGCAGAGACACTGTCTCCCAGAGAATGAAGAATCCTGAGGAACACCCTACAGGCTTCCTAACAGCCAACTTCTGTGCTCCTCCTAAATAAGCCAACTCAAAAAGAGAAGATACCAAAGAAGGATGTAACAAAGCTACAGTACATCAGTGTCTTTCACACGTGTACTGTTGTAAGACCCCTTGTTAGCAGTAGAGAGGCTATGTTACACGCCCCTATCCTGTTTGTTTGATGTTGTGTGTGGAAATGTAATCTCTTGATACTATCAACAAACTTCTGTGAAAAGCTCTGTTGCTAAAGGCTTTGAGTAGATAATTGCAAATTTAATTCTGAAATAAATTACGTTACACTGACTTGTTTCACTTAGATATATATGGGCTACAAAAAACCCATATGCATTTGTGCTCAGATTATATTTACTGTATGCTGTTCCTCAACTGACACTGCTCTATAAATAGTTCCATTGTGTATTTCATCTAAGATGTAAATTATACCATTGACATTACCAACCTATTTGAAACTTCAGTCTCCAAATGGATCTGGTTTTGGTATTCTAAAATAATGGCTTATTACAGAGGAAAGAAGGTTAAAAATGTTTTCAAAATGGTCTTATGTTTGCTGGTTTTTATTATTTATTCCCTGTGTGTTTAGAATCTGATGCTAATTGCCTTTTCTTCCTTTCATTTCTCTGGGAAAATTGCCCTATTTATGGTAAAACACTTTTAGTTTTTCACTATTATTGAAGTGAGAGACTGTATCAGCTATAGTAGCTATCTATACTTACAAGTAGGTAATCAGAACAATCAGTGGTTGCATGAGAGTTCTTCAAGCAGAAGAAACTTCACTTGATGGATTGGTTTTTTTTTTCTTCAGTAGAAGTACCACATTTTTCCAATGGTTTTTCAAGGGAAGTTCAGCTCTTGCAGCCTTAATACATAAGGAAGTAATTTGGCATTCACCAGGAATGACAGTTTGTCTAAACAGAAGATAGATTATTTTCCAAATCCACAAAAATGTTAAACAAATCATTGCTATATTGTGTGCAAGACCTGTCTTGCAATGTTGCAGCTATTGATGTTGGACTACTGAAGTAAGATGTATTTTGATGCAGAGAATGGGTGTGGACAGAGGTTCCAGGTTTAGATTGCTGTTTCTCCCAGTTCAAGGCACAGAGTTTCTTTGTAAATCCAGAATATGTTAAGTATTCATGAATGAAAGTCAGGAAGAGTGCAATTTTAATGTGAGCCTGCCTTGCTTGATTTATCTGTTTTTCCTACTCTTAAAATAAACTAAGCCTAATATAACAAAACTGGAATAAACCACTGTGAATTTGTCACAACTGAAATCTGCAGAGAAATTATCTGAGCAAACCACAGTTAGCAACAACAAAGCTATTCTTTGGTCAGTTGCTCCACAAAACTGGATGGAAATTTGATGGCATGTTGCAAGGCACTAGGCATGAAAATCAACACTAAAATGCCTACTTATTTGTATTTCTCTGCAAAATGTTAAATGGCTGAAACAACTGACAAACAAGGTCATGCTTATGCCATCATCAGTACTAACAATGTATTTTAAATTAATTGATTAGATGGTATATTAAGTGTAAAAGCCATTTTCACATACTGAGATCGAGACTGACTTCAATTTGGATTGCAGTAATGTTTAGAAGTGTATCTCCTTTTCCCACCATGAGGACAGCCAAGCATTGCAACAGGGTGCTCAGAGAAGTTGTGCAGCCTCTGTTCTTGGAGGTTTTCAAGATCAAATTGGATATGGCCCTGAGCAACACGGTCTGACATTACAGCTAACCTTGCAGTAGGTTGGACTAGGCACCATCTGAGGTTCTTTCTAACCGGAATGGTCCTATCCTGATATAGTATTGTGGTGCAACTACTACTATTAAGAAGCTGTTTGAAAGATTGTAATAATTTATTTCATTTATATCCTCAGCTGGTATTTGATAATGTACAAGCAGCTTTTGTTTGAAATTAAACTTTGCTAGGACTGACTTAGACCTTGATTCTGCAAAGTATTGAGATCTTTAAGCATGATTCAGCAAGAACCTTAGAAAAAAGAAAAGCTTTTCAATACCTCTAAAGCCCAGAGATGTATGATTTAGGAGTTCAATGTTTATGAATTAAGCACAAATTAATATTTATATCTTTATGTTAAGTGACTTAATGGCCTGTGAGTGCTATGATTATACCATAAAAAACAAATTATAGGTCAAATTCTCCCACTGAGAAAATATTCTGATGAAATCAAGCTCTTAAAAAAAGTTACCTTATCTCATTTTAAAAGAAATGCAAAGAAAATGGTGGCAATATAAAAAATAAACCAATAAAAAGCACAGAGCAGTACACCTGTAGCATACACTGCCAAAAGAAATTTTTTATCACCTGTATACAAAAGTATCAATTTTAACTTACATTCTGCAATTAACTACATACAGGCAGTATAATGCATTCAATCCAGTACAAACTGCAAGATTGGGATCTAGTTCAACTACCAAGACCTATATCTAAAGACTAATGTTAAGGAAGCCTTATCAAAAAATCCTTATGTTAAAAAACTAATGTACAAAAATCATTATGATCACCTGCAAAAAGATCCTTCGTTCTGTCTTCATCATAAAATACTCCTCTGGCTCTGAAACATGCAATAAATTTAGTAGCAAAATTTTAAGTCCAGTTTACTAATACAAACCAAGAAAACGAAAACTTAGCAGCTAGTATTTAGTCTTGATATCTTTGGTGACTTCTTGAGTTATGGTAATGTCTCACTATGTCTTGAAATACAAAGTATTTTAAACCAATATTACCATTAACTTCGATACTGACCTTCAGTTACAGAAGGTCTGTGAGACAAGTTAAAACCTTTTGCCATATCTACTCTTACAAGCATATAATGAGATAAGCTGTGGCAGCAAAGTTGATATGAGCTCCCACAGATGTGAGCTCTTATAACTTCTATCCCTAGGTTAAGGCTGTAACAGGATAAAAGAATCATTTTTAAAAGAAAAAAAATGCTTTTTGAGGCAAACTTAAGCTTCCATCTTGGTATACCTGGGACAGCTGGAGACTAGCAAGTATTGCATCACTGAAGAAATCACAGCAAAGCTATTATCTGTGACAATTAATAGGAAAGTTGTAAAACATTTGACTCTGCCCAATTCATCTTCTGCAGGACCACTGCTGCATCCAGGTCACACTGCTGAAAAAAAATCCACAAAAAGTAATTTTAATTAAGTAACATTTTAAAGTATGGTAGTAGCCAGTATTGATTTTGGGGGGGGGGTTTAAATGCAAAAAAAGGACTGTGCTTACTAACATATTGCACACAAAAAAGGATACTTTTTGCCTTGGGGTAGAGAGTGCATAGATGTAAG
The DNA here is from genome assembly GCF_015220805.1 of Pogoniulus pusillus. Taxonomy (NCBI): domain Eukaryota; kingdom Metazoa; phylum Chordata; class Aves; order Piciformes; family Lybiidae; genus Pogoniulus; species Pogoniulus pusillus. The sequence goes on from NC_087283.1 coordinate 17,200,790, forward strand.
TTTCTTCAAGCTACTCATAGCTAAAATCTGGACAAAATATCACTCGATTACATTTTCCACTATCCCTGCACAGTGCAGCACTCAGACTTAAGATCTTGTTGGAAATACAGACCACTTAATGGAAGAACAAAACTTTCTAGCACACTTCTATGTTTATGCTGCATAAAATAACACAATCCATCTGTTGGAAAAATCCTCACTGAATATTACCTCTGTCTTAATAATAAAGATGTATAGAAATCAAGATTTTTTTTTTAAAGGCTCACTATTGATCAGGTTTGGATTGAAAAGAAGTTTAAGAACCTGAGGCAAATTATCCCTGATAATGCTGGAGTCACTGAGAACAGTTAACACGATGTAACCAAATGTCAACTAGGATATTTTGCAGTAACTTACCGAAGAAGTCTGTGTTTAATGAATATACGAACGCTTCTAGGTTTTCAGCTTCAGATGGTGAAGATTAAGTGCTAAGGGTGTTACTGTAAACGTTTAAGTGAGATGAGCATCACTGACTTTCTAATTTTACCACATGGTTTATTTCAGAAGAAAGCAAGCACCAGCTACATAGTCCTCCTGCAAGTCAGTAAACGGGCACATATGAAAAACTCAATACAGTTTGCTTCTTTGTTTATGTGCAGGCTATTTAGTTCGGTTTGCAAAGTATTAGAAGAATAATAAGTACCTCCTGACAGAATACCACAACTCAATTTCTCAAAAGCCACTCAGTTAATCTCAGTGTTCAATCTAGCTGTTTCAAATTATTGTAATGTATAATAACAGTCTTCTTGACAATATAGATCCACAGAGCCAAAAAAAGCTAGAAGTAGTGGCCAAAAGGATGAATTAAGCGCCAGCCCAAATGACAACAAACATATGGCCATTAACTGGAGAATGGAGGGGTTTAGGAATGCAGCTGTCTGTGGTCTCCTAGAAGTTCCAGAGGAATGAAATACTGTGAGGATTAGCAAAGCCTGGATAAGAAGTAGGTAGGTCCTAAAATGGAGTCAACCAACGGTTCCTGTTGGAATTCTGAGATTTCTGTGGTCAGAATATATTCATTCCATTGGCCTCATAATGTACATCAACAAATTAATATTGTATGGATGTCATTTCAAAGCCTACTGAAGACGAAGGGCCATTATTGAAGCCATTAGAGCACAGATGGTTCAAACTATATGCAGATATTCATACTTGAATTTCTGCATTATAGCTGTGGTTTTTTTCTGTTGAACTGTAATGAATTGTCTCATAATCTATTCCATCTTCTTGCCATTAGCAGGCTTTGAATGTTCACAAATAGGAGCAAAGAACTCATTTTCCAGAGCTTTAATCACACAAAGAGGGAATGCCTAATTCTCTAAATGAAATGGTCTGTGATCACTGAAGCAGAGATTTAATATATCACGGCAAATTAGGTATATTTTAATAAATTACTTATCTCTCTGAATACTTTACATATGCTTATGAAGAAACATAGCCTGTTTGCAAACAGTGGAAATCCACAGCCTATAAAATCCTTTGAAGAAAACGACAAATAAAAAAAGAAAATTAAAAACTTAAATGTATTATATCCTTGTTCTCAAGAGACAATCCTTTTGCAGCATTGACTCACAGCTCCGTTAAAAATATCAATTAAATCCCTCACTGAGATTGGTTAAAAGCTGGAAATTAACTCTCCAAGCTAGACATTGGTTATTCAGATACAACAATTCAGTGTCTATGTTTGATGTAAGTTCTAAAAGGGACAAACATCAAATGAAAACAAAGTTGCCTGTCCCTACAGCTCAAACTAGGTGAAACAAAATCTGATACTGTATGGCTTCTTTGTTGTGCTTTGACAGATGTTGGCTAAAAGTAAGTCTTTTACCGTACAGTAAAGTAATTGTGCCTGCCCTCCCCCCTACTTCAAATCATGATAATCATAAACAGCTGATTATAATGTTAGCAGAAGGGTAAAAGTTATTTAAAAAAAGGTGGCAGTAATTTAATAAGTCCTGCAACTAGCCTCATTTTTTATATTTAATTGATAGGAACCGCATGCATCAAAGAAAACACATACTGAGATGTAATGTGCATAAAATGGATATTAGCATTTTAAAGAGGCAGATTAACACATTAATCCAAGTAATTTTCATATATTGCTTTTAATAAAATCTTCACAGTATAAAATTCTTAATGAGGCTAATCACAGGCATTCCATTTAGTGGGGTGATTAGGGATAACATAAAAGTATTTTTAATCAGTTTTCTAAGGCTTATGGTTTTTTTATTAAAAATTTAAAATTTGACTTGCATTTTTATTACTGGTTTATGTAGGAAAAGATCTTGAAAATGCAAATAAAGCACATCATTCAATCATGTAGGTATTAATTATTTACAAGACGTTGTCCATTGTGGAGAGATTCTTAGCCTTAAGGGGGAAATATAAAAACAAACAGACTAAAAAGTATACAAAACTTTACAACTACAAATCAAGCGTCCTTTTCATATAAATTATACATTAAATACACTGTAAGAATTACAAAGATCTATCTTTGAAGCACTATCAAGCATTTATTTTTACTGGGAGAAGGAACTTCTGTAGGCAAACTTCCCTTTCATGCCTCCTAGTCATCTTTGCATTCCTCATAGACTGAATGCAGCGCATGGAGGGCTTCCACTGTTACTTTGAGCTTTCCAATTACTGCAGTATCATCTTGAGAATCGAAAACTAGAAAGGAAACATCAGAAAACAGCATTAGCAATTTCATTTAAGGTTTTGCTTTTGTTCTGGTAATTTTCCTTAGCATTTGGACAGATTAAAAGGCACCTAGCATATGCTTGGAAAGGGACAATAAATACATAAGAAATCTTCCCGTTCTGGCACTGAGACCATGGAGAACTGAGCTCTCTAAGAACTAAAAGTATCAACTTTGAAATAAACTTTGAAATACTATCTGCATAATTGCATATGTACATTAATTATTTTCTACAACAAGTAAATATAGATGTTCCAAACTCTACTGAAGACAAATATGCATACTTATAAATAGTTTCAAGTAAAAAATACATTGATTAATGCATTTTCTACACTCTGTATGACCAGTCCAAATAAGCCTGGACAGCTACTAGTATTTAAATAGCAAATTGGTTTGTTTTGTTTTGTTTTTCTCTCTAGTTGGTTCACTGCAAAATATTTGTAATTCCAGGCTTCTATGTGTTGTACAATAGAGAAGTGCAGACAAAGCTGGTACTTCCCCTAGACTAAAAGATTTAACTACCTTCATCTTTGTGTGTTTTAAAGTGGTATTTGAAGTTTCTATTTTACAGACAGTAGCTAACACGATTTAAAATTGCACTCTCTTACAGTATCTAAGTAAGCCTAGAGGGCCACAATCTCTGCTGCTGTGATTAAAAACATGCTGCTAACTGTTAAACATGTGACTCTTTCCCAGTCCTCCATAAAAAGCTGCCTAATATGAATCTAGAAGCAATCTGAATAAAACCAAATAATCTTAACAGTGTATCTTTTCAAAGCAAAGTATAGAGCAGACAAATGGCAGGTTCATGTATTTACTACATAAACTGGGATACTCTGGGACACACAACAATACTGCATGCTAAAACTTCTAGGCTGCTGGGACAGCTCAGAAGAGGTTTTGAAAAGGAAAAAAACATGGGATAAACTGGAAGCTATTTTTAGAGATTCAAACCTTTTGCATATCCTTGGACAAATCACTTAGCAAGCTGTTGAAGTGCAGAATTCAGAGGACATTATTCTTTTTACTTAAAAAATGGTAGGATAACTGCAATGTGTAATGTTTATCAAGTAAAAATTAGTTCAAATGTCTTATGACTAGGGAAACAATGCTCACAGTATTATAGTAGTCATTACACAGTAATGATTACCTTTTGGCAGAACAATTGTAACAAAATCCAGTCTTTTCCAGTCATGATAATTATCTCACATGACAGTTTTAACAGTTTTGTGACAGGTGCCTTTCAAGGATACAAAATTATATTTGTATCACAAATCAATCTCAACAAATGGGAATTATGGTTATAGAATCCACAACAAAAATAATTTTCCAATGAGAGACTATGAAATACCTTTTTGGAAGAGATGTGCTTTTGTACAAATAGAGAAAAGATTAAGTGCATCACCCATGATAAGAAATGCATCGAATCTGTGTATTATTTTTCCAGGCTATGTAAATTTCATTCTTCTTAGAATATGCCTTACTGTGTTTCTAGAACTTTGATGCATACTTTGAGTATTTTAGCTGCAGCATGGATGTAAATCATGCATGCTAATGGAAATGGATAAGAAAAGCTTATTTTTCCCCTCCTTACTCAGCTTCCCACCACTCAAGATATGGTAATTAGTCACAACAGGAGGACCAGCAGTCACATTAGGCAGGCATTCTACTAGTGCTAACCAGAACTGCAGAGTTCCTTGCAAACATGGGTGTCCTGTCATCAAGCTAGACCACTTATTGCTACAGAAGAGCAACTGTTCCATAACAGATATCCTCTCAGCTTCTCCACTGAGCTTTACCACAATGCAGAAAGATGGTGGGGAGAAAATAGTAAGGAGAAAAATGCACTGTTGATGTCTGCTATCCTGAGGAACGGGAAGTCTAAACAAGGATAATATTTTCCTCACTATATATGAAAAGATCAAGTAGTTTTCTCTTCTTATTAGCACTACAAAAACAGTCTGGTTAAGACCTAGGAGATTCCACACCTCCTGCTCACTTCACCTTGGTTTAATGAATGACAGTGAAAGTTGGTCAGTCTGTTACAGAAGGATGCTTACTTAAAACTGAGACCTAACCAAAGCCACCAGTAGTCCATGTTGTCTCACACACAGTTTTCTTATGGAGGACAGGAACTCGTTTGAAGTTATGTTATAATCTCCAAAGATAAGACATTAGCAATATAGAATTAGTGCCATACATTTTATTAACAAAATATGTATTTATAGCCTTCCTAATATGAAGTATGTTGTAAAAAATAAATGAGCATGTCCTGAAAGTCCTTAGGTTTTATAAACTACTATGAGTTAGAGATGCTACTTGGTTTTGTTGTGTCTTTTGAAACAGATTTTAAGGAATAACATTAGTGTGGAGTTTTTGAAGTGGAAGCCATTAGCTAGTACTTACATTTTTTTTACTGAAGAAATGTCAAACAATTACTTGCACAGTGAAGGCTGAAAAGTAAAAGTTCCACAAGTAATTTTCATATTAAAAGAAAGTAATCTCTAAAATTTACCATCAATATCTTGTTCAATGATGTCTCTTTGCTTCTGAAGTATCTCTCTTAAACTGACATAAGCAAATCCAATATCTTCACATTCAAGATCCTGTTCATCTTCTGGGGGATCACTGACCACTGTAAATTGTAAGCTAAGCATAAAAAAGAATCATTTTATCTTCAAATTAGGTTCAAAATTAACTCAAAACCAAGAAAAACAGTGGAGATAAACCCCCACACTATTTCATTACTCTCCATGACAATAGTTTGAGACTCCTTCTCTTAAACCTTCAATCCCTCTTCAGCATTACTTAACAGTACTAGAAATACAGAGAGGTTGCAACCACAGACCTGCTAGCTTAGAGAATTGTTTCATTTTCTCCCCATAGGTTAAAACAAAGAAAAACAAAGTCAAGATTGTATTTATGGTCATTGATGCTTCTACAGGAAAACTTACATAAATATTTAAAAACACAGTGTTTTGGCAGGTTATTTTTATAGGCTTGTTTGGGTTTTTAAATTTATTTTTATTTTCTAACTTTTTACTGTGTTGACCACAAATGCAAATCATTTAATGTGAAGAACTACAACCAAGTCGTAAGCAATAATGGAAGGTTTAAATGAACGGGAATTAATTATGTTGTGTTGAGTAAAACTTCTTAATACCATAACCTTGTTATAAAGTTCAGCTACTTCAATACTTAAAGCTGCTTAAGATGAAGTTGTATGATTATTTCAGCTTTGATGAAGAACATGCTTATAAAGGGAGACTTCTCAGTTGAGGCCAGTTACAGTAATTTGCCTAGTAGTCTTAGAACATGTTAACTGGATTCCTGTTGGACTGGACCAAACTAAGCTGAAGGTGTGCTCCAGGGATACTTTTCCCTAACACATTCCACTGCAACAGACATTCAGTCAGTAGGATCAATTGATTCTGAATTCTAAAAATTATCCTAAACTTCAATGTACTGCAAATACCAGACCATTAGGAACAACTACTTTGTGGTAGAGATTTTCTCGTCAGCATGACTTGATAACTTAGATCTAGCCCTAGTACATTTTTAAGCCATGCTTTTTCTTGACTTTACACTGAATGGTTTGAGAGACAGGAAATAAATAATTGAGAAAGACAAACCATATTGAACCTTTTCCTGATACTGAAAATACTAACCATATTCAGTGAAGAAAATACTTCCAAACATCAGGTGTAAAATTATTGAGTATTTAGCTGAAAGTTACTGAGAATTTTCACACCCCATTCAGATACCTGGGGAGTATATCCTAGCCAAGAAGACATTCATTCCACAAAAAATATCAAGAATATAAAGGAGTTCTCTCAAAATGCTATCTTTCTAATGTCATCTTGCATATTCACTACTTAAAGTTGGACCTCACACAACAATTTGTGCTGCACTTCTTCACTCTGACCAACGCATTTTATCTTTGTTATTCTGCTCCTATTTTGCACAGAAAAATAACCCATAGGTACAGCCTGGGTACAAAGGCCTTTGAGTGTGTACCATACTAATTGCAGCCTGTTTGTCCATCCCAAATAGCTAAGCCCAACAACTATACAAAATATTTGTATTTCTTCTGTGAACTTCGATTGCATTCATTGCATCCAAATATGTCTTTTCTTTTAAACACATAATTCCAGCATTGTGCTGAAGCTGACTTGCGTTAGTGGCTTGTGCTGGGGCCAAAAACACCAAGGCTGACAAAATGACAGGAATTCAGAGCTAACTACTTTCTTGGTATGTCTTGGCACTGTTGTTTAAACTGTGATTGCTTGCGAGCTTTACAGTCTAAAAACATTACAATAAGTATAATTCCAAATGAGTAACTATCAAGTTCTGCAAAACCCAAGTCTACAGGAAAGGATAAAACTGACAAAATCTTCCTAAAGACCTTAAAACATAACAGCTGCGATGTACTTTTACAGTAGTTTATCTTGTGCTTGGTTCCAACTAACAAATATTTATTATAGAAATTTTCTACATATGTATTTGTCACCAAAACCAGACACCCATTGAAAATATGTGATTGAAAAAAAAAATCTGGAAGCAAAAAAGGGAAAATATGACAGCTATTTCCAACAGTAGGTGGCTGGATTGCGTATAATGGATCTAACTTAAGATTCTGGCACGGAGCTAAGCAGCAGTAAAACTACCAAAACTCAATCAAACAGAAACAAACGCTTCTATGTGCAAGATAAATATTAAATGAAATAAAAACAACCAAAAACCTGTAGGAATAAGTGACAAAACTGATGAGCATTGGGAATGGATCTCTTTTCTTATGATTCAATGTCAATATTAAATCAAATCATCTGGAGAATCCAGCCTAGCATTAAAGAGTGATTGATAAGGAGGAGATAAGTGCTGGGTTTATTTTTATCATGTAAAGATACCAACTACTACTAAAGTCTTCACTAAACTAAAAGCAGGCATAGTAACATCTGGGACAAAGTGCCAGTGGAATTGTGGAGTTGTCCATATTGGTCCACTTTCTGGCTCAGATCATATGCAAGTGTTTTACATGAATAGAGCAAACTTCAACCAAATACATCAAAAGAACTCTACCTCTTAACATCGTAAGAGTTCCAATATGCCAAAAAGATCGTAATATTGGATTAAATCCTTGCTGCTAATCAGGAAGGAGGTTTGAACTCCGGATCCCAAGGGAACTTCCCAGCAAGCAGACTGCAAGAATGGTACCATGACCACTTTGACTTCATATTTTTGAAAACATAAAATATTACAAATGCTTTAAGCTTTGAAAATATTTAAATATGATATTCACCATACATAATTTTGTTTTCTTAATATACCAACAATTCCAAGAGTTTTGATTTCAGGTTGAACTGGACAAAAAAAACCAAAACAGTATCCATTGTCTTGGAAAATACTGCACATGAACAGACTCCTCAATCTGCTTCAGCAGAGAATGCACAAATAGGTTGCTAGTGTCCCATCTTACCTTATCTTATCTTACCTTACACTGCCTTATGTATGTAAGAAGTTGACGGATGTCGGAATAACAAATCATACTAGGACTGCTTACATCAATAAAGCTATGTACAGCACTCTGCTCCCAAACTCCTCTATAGGATCCTAGACTTCCTGCCTAGCTTACTTTCACACAGCTTTTCTGTAACACCAGGAATCAGTACTCTCTTCCTTGCAGGAATCCCATGCCTACTAGCAGAATAAGAAGAAATTTTAACATCCTTGATTAGAAATACTGAGTGGGAAGATATTTGCTATCTACTGGAAAAAGACTAAACAGAACTTGTCTGCTAGTAAAGGGCCAAAAAAAAAAAAAACCCAAACAAGTAACTGCCTTAAGCTTAGAACACATTTTACAATGAAGCAGAACAGCCTGGACAAATATTTATCGTTCTTGATGATAACACTTAAAGGTTTTATCACCAGCAGGGAATTCAGGGTGCCTGGACAAAAGTTCTAATGCAGAAGAATTTGATTCTAATTCTTCATTATAGAGATGAATGATTTTTAAGCAGCCAGGAGAAAACCTTGTGTGTTGACAGAATATATTAATGTGAAGCTAACACTTTACACACGCTCTACACTCCTATAACAGGGATGCATAGATTTTGTGTGTGTTTTGGAGAACAATTACTTTATATGGTCAAATTCTTGGAACAACAATCATTTCCTACCAAGAAATGATGCACCTGTCAGGAACAGCCTGGAAACCTCTTGCATAAACCTGTTCACTCTTGTTATCACAGCAGGGTGACTGTTAGAAGAATGGATTCCTCCACTCTTCACCTATGTCTCTTTTGACACTTGTCAGAAGGGTGCATAGTCTACCATCAGGTCTGCAAGCATTGCAAGTACAATCTGACCTGAAGAATCAGGTAGTTTCTCTGCATGACCCAAATTTCTACACTCTTAAAATGCTGAAAGGCAACAGTAGAATAGAAACAAAGAAACCATGACACAGTTACAGTAAGCTAAATGGACTAATGGACTGCCAGAAATGCCTCCTCTTGTTAACCCATTTAAAGATTTGAAGGAATCAGTAACTATGGGGTTCAGATAAACAAAATAATATTTTTTTTCAGTTTTACAAATATCAGTAAGTGTAGCTTCCTAACTAAAGGATGCAATTATACAGAAAAAGAAACAAAGAAGAGCAACTACCCATGTCACAATACAGCTATAAGAAAAAAGCAAATGTTCTGTCAGAATTTCCATACTAATGATAGAGACATTTTCTGAAAACAAAAAGACAAAGATGCTTGTCAAGGAAGAAGGATCATCTTTGTGGCAACAACAACTACTAGCCTAAATAAGATTTCAAACAGTCTTCTTACTGTCTCATGCTCATATATTTTCAATTTTACATCATTCTACTTCTCAAATAGTGAATATTCCTAACTTTTCTGCCACTATTCATTCAAATGTAGCAACCAAAAATCAACACTTTAAATAAACACTTAGATTGAATTCATATCAAGAAATTAAATTCAAAGAAGGGAAATTTTGTTTTGGAATCTTATTTTTTAATGAATACTGAATGACACACCCAAAAAAAACCTTACATTGGATATTAGGAAAAAGTTCCTCCCTGAATGGGTTGTCAAGCCCTGGAACAGGCTTCCCAGGGAAGGGGTTGAGTCGCTTTCCTGTAGGTATTTTAAAGATGTGTAGATGTGGCACTTGGGGACATGGTTTAGTGGTGAACTTGGCAGTGTCAGGTTAATAGTTGGACTTAAAAGTTCCTTACCAACCAATATGGTTCTATGAAATAAACATACTTTCCCATATAAATTCCATGACAATCTACATTCATTGATTTCCAAGTATAAACTAAAAGAGTGTAAAGCTATGATATAGCTTTAGGATTAGGCTTGACAGTAATTTTATGTATTCCATTAATATTTCTTTTAACACCTGAGAATATCTTTTTCAAAGGACATTCATTAAAGTGCCTCTCCTTTTAGAAGGCAAAAATGTATCAATTATGCTCTAATGTGGGCTCAATGCTTATGAGTGTTATTTCTAACAGCATTTATTGTGACAGGGAGAAAGTTAATACACCACTTAATAAACATAATACACTATATATGCTCCTATAATCCAGCACAGCACAAACACCAATAAAGTGTCAGGCTAAACCATGTGTAGGCAATTTTCAATGATATTTATATCCTTGATAATTTGGTTTCCTGAGCTTTAAAGCATCAGTTTAGTTCAGTTCCTGTTTCAACTGAAAACGTTCTGATATTAGTTTGTAAGGCTTGTGATAGAAAACATGTGTTGAAGATATAACTAGGCCAGGTTTAAAATGCATAGAGTTGAAAACATTTGGGATATAGGCAAAACCTTTCCATAAATTTTATTTCCTGGTGGTCTTCTTGCTCCAATAAAGTAGAGCCCTGGACTGCTGATGAACTTTCTGCCCTGTTATTTAGTCAACACAAAACTGAAATTTCACCAGACCAAACTAGAAATACCAACAAACACAGAAAACAGCCTACTTGAGTAACCTAGAGGACAGCACTAGGATGGCACATGTGGAAGATGAATGCTTCTGGGGTGGGAACAAGCTTGCTGGTGTTATTTTACCTTGATTTTCCCTTAAGTTTGTTAAGTCTTGATATCTAAATGTTTATAGGTGAAATTGCAGCCCACAGGCTAGTGGCTTTCTTTTGTTGAACTATCCCTCAGAAAGAAAAGAGTATTTTATCCTTTTGTTTAATTCTTAGTAGAACAGGCTGCCCACATTCCCAATTTATATGGTAAAATAAGTCTTCTGTTTGCTTAGAAAGTGTTTTGGTATATTTCCATTCCAAAAAGAAATAATTTCATGGTGTTCCTTGCTCTATTCCATTAAAACCTATTTTCTGGCCAAGACATGAAGCTCAGATTTAGAAAAGAAATGGAATGAAGAAAGATCATTTTCTTATTGCAGAGTCCATCTGTGATTTGAGAATAAATACTTATTTAAAAGACTTACAAATAATAAGGGAAGTTATTCTTCCCCTATACTCAGCACTGGTCAGGCCAGAGCTTGCGTACTGTGTCCAGTTCTGGGCCCCTCAATTCAAGAGAGATGTTGAGGTATTGGAACATGTCCAGAGAAGGGCAACGAAGCTGGTGAGGGGCCTGGAACACAGCCCTGTGAGGCTGAGGGAGCTGAGGTTGTTTAGCCTGCAGAAGAGGAGGCTCAGTGGTGACCTCATTGTTGTCTACAGCTATCTGAAAGGAGGTTGTAACCAGGTGGGGGCCAGTCTCTTCTGCCAGGCAACCAGCAATAGAACAAGGGGACACAGTCTCAAGTTGTGTCAGAGGAGGTATAGGCTGCATATTAGGAAGAAGTTATTCACAGAGAGAGTGATTGGCATTGGAATGGGCTGCCCAGGGAGGTGGTGGAGTCGCCATCCCTGGAGGTGTTCAAGAAAAGCCTGGCTGAGGCACTTAGTGCCATGGTCTAGTTGATTGGATAGGGCTGGGTGCCAGGTTGGACTGGATGACCTTGAAGGTCTCTTCCAACCTGGTTGATTCTCTGATTCAAACATAATCAGCAGCTATTTTATTCTTCTGCAAATTAAATGAGTATCTAGTAACTGTTCCATTTCAAATTAATATTGATGTTCTAGAGAAAAGACAATCACAGGATGTCACCCATTCTAAGTAATGCACATGCTACCTCAAGAGAAAAAACTGAATAAGGACAAATCAGTTATTATGAGCTTGGACAAGACTAACTTATACACTTCCTCATATGTACTCATATAATAGCTACCTTTCCATCTACCTATGTTCTTGGAAATTGTTGGGCCAAGTACCACTTTCTGAAGCTCTTACACTCCTTACAGCACTCTAAAAGTAACAGATCTATTACCCTACCATTGGATAGATATGTGCCTTTCCAGTTTATTATAGATAGAGTGCTGATGACAGAATCTGTGTTGTTTTTGGGGTTTTTTTTGGCAAAACAGGGTTATTAAAAAAAACCAAAACAAAACAACCAAATGAAACCAAAACAACAGAGGTGAAAAAATATTCCACGCCACATGAACCCACTCAGGGAAGTGATGGAGATCAATCACCACATCAGAATGTAGGTATCATTCTGACTCTCCAGTTAGTTATGTGTTAAGATCTCCTCAATAAAGTCAAACCACAAGGCAAACCACAAACATTGTTTACAAAGACCTTGTTGAGAGTTTTTCAGCACTACTACGTACCTGTCAGTATGCAGATTTGGCTTTAGAAGCATAGACTTGAGATACTCTCTTCTTGCACGATTATTTGCCATATCCACATGTATCACTGCAAAGCAAATTGGAATTAAGATTATTAGTTACCAATTGTTTTTCATCTGTTAGAAGAAAGAGCATGAAGAACAAAAGAAAAATAAACATTTCTTTCCCTTGTCTTTCCTTAGGACAAGCAGCAATGTTGAAATCAGATTTGAAAGGTCATGTGATCTAACAGTGTGTCACTGGCAGGTTTATGTGCACACTGTCAAAGAAGATACAAGCAGCATCTAAGCATGCCACATAGCTGTCATCTTCTGTTAATGGCAATAGCAGTCATGATTTTAAAAGCCAGTGGTCTTTATTGCTTTGTATTTGAAGTGATTTACTGCATTTTCTTCCACCGAGGAAGCTAGTGATAATGATAATGCTTGGCAGAGTGCTTGTCCTTTTTGACAGCCTCCGTAATTTAATCCTCCTTTCCTGCCACAGTATTTCAGTGACAGAAACATCTACACCAATGGACTGGACAAAATCCACAGCCTAGGGAGTGTGCACGAGTGCTCTGAAAGCCTTTTACTGTTTTAATTAAAAATATGAACACTAGGACTTGCTTTTAATTTTTTTATCATTAATATAACCTACAGTGAAAAGTAGCCTGGCTGTGGAAAAAAAAATCAAAAAATGAGAAATACAGTTTTAGAAAACTGTTTAAAAAGTTTTTGGGCATCTTATATTAAGAAAGTCGTTGTTTTCTTGCAGGTGGCATCTCCTAAAAGTATCAGGAAACTACTGTGAAAGATGAGAAAAATTCAGCATGTGTAAACTGAAAAACAGTGTTAAAGGAATTACTTTTTTTTAAGTAAGAAATGCAGCTGTAATTTTTTTTTTGCTAGGGCAGAACTAGAATTAATAGAAAGCTCAGAGAAACAAACATAGGGAACATTATTTTTCATCTGCTTTTGATGGTAGGAGGAGGGGCTAGAGATGTCTTTACATTTCAACATCTTTAATATTCACTCTCTTCTAGTTATGGTGCCACTGCACTCAGTAAAGCTGTTTTTCACTCTCCACATCACAGTAAGGTTTCCTTTACCTATATGCTGACAGAAATCTTTAACGTATTTCATACTGTCTTATATATAAACAGAAATGAGGAATTCTGCCAAGGATCAGACAGTATTGGAATATGAATAGGAGTACAAAATGGAGATAAGAAGGCTCACGTTAATTCTTTGCAGGGGGATTTATTGAGGCATATATCCCCATAAAAGTCCTTCTAGGCAGCACACCTTCCAGTGCTACTGGTTTGCCATTTTTCTCCAAGTCTACTCCTCAGGTATTCCCTGGCCAGCAGTATTCCTATTGGAAATCAGTTACTTCCAGAAAACAGCCAGTACAATTGCTACCTGAATCATTCAGCTGGAGGAATCTGCAATTTAACACCCTTTTCTCTACTAACAGAAAGAAAAGCATTGGACTTCTTACTTTCCAACCACAGTATTTTTACTTTCTTAAGTTGAAAGAAGCTCTTGCTGCATCCTGCTGTTCTCTTGGGCATGTGGATGACTTTCCACATGTGCTACTCTCATGTCCAAGGGCTCCTGAGGCCACCACAGGAAGTGATGAGGAGGCAGCAGGGAGACAGATGGACAGCCAAAGAACTTCAAAGAAGGTGCCACATCAACATATTCTTTTGCATAAGCACCCCAAATGGAATTTCCCAAGTTTACTAATTCTGTATTTAAATCTATTTAAAATGAAAATTGCAAAGAGTTGCAATTCATTTCAATCAATGGAAAAGTAAGACTAGCAAGTAAGCATTTGGCACAAGAACACCATTCAAGTCTGAGGAAAATGATTAACCATAGTGAAAATAAATTTTCAAATCCTGATGAATACGACACTTTCACCTTACCCTTTAGTACTGCCTGAACCTAGAATTACAACATTGGTCCAAGGCATGGAACATCTCATCTTTCCAACCAATTAAATGCAAAAAATACTTTAAAAAATAGTTCAAAATGAAGCTGTGACAGTTTGCATTTAAAATGATCTTTTTTGGAAGCTTGTCCTAAAGAAGAACTAAAAGTCACTGCAATTCCAAACATGAACATAGAAAGTTCTGTTACAGTATATTTTTTACTTAGTCAACTTTCTAACTAAATGAAGCTGAGTTTCGCCACAAGGAAGAAAAAAAAAGTGCCACAGTGTTAAGCTTTAACGGAGAAAAGGAATAAGCACAAAGTAATGATTTCTGAGGCAAAATCTTCATATTTTCATTTGAGTTTTACTGAGGAATTAACCTTTCACAATACGAATTTTCAGAAGTTTACTTTTAACCAAAAATAAATACCATCACCTTTCCCTCACCTCCCCTTCTTTTGGTCACTTGTACTTCAAGTTGTTCATGTAGGCACCTGTTCACTCAAGAGAAAGCTTTGCAAAATTTAATATCTCCAAGAAGTATTGTAAACCTTCTTTCTATTGCTGCTGCCTGATCTCTACAACTGTTGCGTACAATGACAAGGACACTTTTTAGACCTTCTATCAACCTTACTTTCCAGTAACTTCCTTGCCACTTCAGCACCTTCAGTTAAGTTTTCATACTTAATATAACATGAATGTCTTTTGTTACAGCTTTTATTAAGCAAGCTTAGCTTTGCACTTTAAGTAATTGTGGCTTTGACAAGAAAAGTCTTTACTGAAATGAAGAGTCAAATATGAACAGATGCATTTGTGTGAGGGAGACTGCGCTTTGCTTGCTTGGAGCCATGTTTCCCTATTTTTTCTGCTAGTGAAAGTTGTCATTATGTTCACTTCAAAGAACAGATTGTGAGAGGACATATTCTGGCACACAATTTTAGAATTCATGAAAAAGTTAAACTATTAATTGTTTCCTTATTATGATCAGTAACACTAACATTAACACCAAAACCACACCAAAACATATTCTACCAAGAAATCAAAATCCTTCTTTTTTTACCACATTACAGCACAGAGACACAGTGTGAGTACAACTTGGCAAGTTCCATTTCTCTTTGAATTTACAGGACCATATTGTTTGGATGCATTCTTGGATATTCTTATAACTCTTTTCACCACCACTAAACACAACAGCTCCTTTCCTCAGCCAGTGTAGCCATAGGAAGATAGAATAATGTAACAGGAAATCAAGAGTTATGTGGTATAAGCTGCAAGTGTATAAACCTCCCAATCACATTTTCTTGGAAGAAAAGTATTTTAGGAGATCCTAACCCTTCCTAGTCAAACAGTCATAATCAAGATAAACAATTAATGCCAAATTGCATGCTCTGACCTCTGGTGAGAAGGGAATATCCTAAGATCTTGCATGTCCAGATCAATGAAATTCTATTACACCGTGATTCTGTGAAGTTTCTGGAATCTCATGCACCAAGCACTGACAGCAAATGAATTATAAAACACATGGGAAAACTTGAAATTTTGGAAATGTTACAAATCTCATGGAACTTTCTGTATCAGTTAAGGTGTTTTTACAAGACTCAATTTGTTTTATCTTTAAATAATATAAAATGTTTTATTTATAAGAATTACTGATTTTTTTATATCACTTATAGACTTACCCTGACTTTCTCTATGCACTGATCTAGAAGACTACTACTTTCCTCCTAAGCTCAAAGTAAATTTCTTTCTACCCATGCAAATCTCATTTTTATTAAAGAAAATATTCAATTAACCTGAAATACTCAACATACTCAAACCTAATTAGACATGAATAAGAGATGCAGTAAAGCTATAGTAAACACACAGGCAGATTTCATTACTATTATCTTGGTGGCTTTCCTACTGACATTATCAAAAAGCAGACTCATTAGGTTTTCTACTCCCCTGTATGTGAAGCTAATCTTGAGCAGTAATTATATGACCAATTACCTAAGCAAATAACAACAGTATAAGTATGATGCTGTAGAATAGTCCTGGAGCAATTAAGACCAAAGACACCTTTCATTATTGATTCATTAGGATATTTTAACGTTTAAACAGTTACATACTGATACTTATGTGGCAAATAGAAAAATGAAAGCTATTAAACCAGGTTTTGACTAGCAGAGATAACATTATAGAGCAGTGCCAGACTGCAAAGCCTCACAAAGTCTTTATAAAACACAATACAATTTTCAAGTATCACAGTTTGAAATAAATTAACGTTTCAAAATTGTCTTAAGAATGTGAGTTTTCAGTCTATACTCGTCATAACTTTGTTGCATTTTGCCAGTATAACTTTGAAGAGTTAGTATTTAACACTATGCTTAGACCACACCAAATTTACACCAAAATCAGAGCATTGTGTAAGAATTTTTATACCTTCTGAATGCTTTTATATTGAAAGCAATGAGAATTCAAGGAGGAAGAAAAAAGTGTTAGAGAGTTTTTATTGCTTTATGTTATCATTACAATGAGGTTTCCAAAAATGTATTTCAATTAAGCCTGTCTATGTAGAACATTTGGAGAAGTGTTTACCCTATCTAGCAAGGTGGATATTGTTCAGCTCATAAAAAGAGTTTTTGTTTATCTGATTATGTCTCAATACATGATGCCAATAATCCCATTTGTTTGAATGGAAGTTAGCTCAGTGAATGCAAGCTTGTGGTGCTGGTTTTTGTGTTTGTTTTCCTAAAGCCTCACTAAGATTTCTGTCTTTCTCAGAGTCACAGAAGTTAACATATTGTGCCATGTCCTTTTGCAAATGGGCAGTCCCACCATAGCAATAATTTATGTGCTATCTATGAGGGATTTCAGTCTTCAGCTATGGGATAATCTAATAGTTTGTAGTGGGAGGATATAGATGAGTGAATTCTTTGGCAAGTAAACTTCTAACACTGGGTTTCTAGATGGTAGGAACTTTAAAGATCCAACTGTGACATCATTTCTCAGAAGCCAATTGTACAAAGTCGTTTTTAGAAGAATGTTTACTTGGCATATCTGTATTAATGCATGTCACAAACAGAAATTGATTCACCTGCTCCAGGATACCCTCAGCTCAAAATGCAAGACTTAAGAGTTTGAGACAACATGAAGCACTTACACAGCATCTTAAAATAAATAAATAAATAAATAAATAATATTAAAAGTTTATTAATAATTGAAATATTATGAAATAATTAACAAAAGAATTACCAATTCTTACAATAGTTTTGTGTATGCTATTAATGCAAATTACACTGTGTACTGACATGAAGTATTTTCAAATGTTCATTTATTAGAGAATGGCATATGGAAGATGCAGGATTAAGTACCATGAAGTAAATTACAAGAAATAGTATTAAACATGGCTGAATGATTTCCTGTTTCAAAAAGTTCTTATTAAAGGAACACTAAGTATTCCCAAGTGATGATCAAGCTAAATTACATATTTCATCTTTTAAACTGTATTTTAGTTGAACATGGTCACAGAGAATGTTTTTTTTTTTGCCTTTCATCATGTTCTTTTTAAATGGAATACATGAATTTTACTTATGTGTTGCCTAACTTTGAAAAGCATATGCTAGCAGCATGTTTAAATGGATTGTAACTTTAACATTTCATACACCAGCCTACTTCAATAACTCATTTTATAGTCAATAATTGCATCCTTATCTCACCTCTTAAAAACTGCCTTTAATATTTCCCCAAATACTTGGGAAACAGACAAATACAATTAGCACACACATAAATGCAAGTATATGAAGGAAGGAGGCTATATTGGCAGGCATTTAAGAGACAAACAAATTTAAGAGACCTGCTCAGAAACATAACATACTTACCACTGCTATAGTTAAAGTGAATTCTCTGACCACTTGTTGGTTTTGGAAGTGACAGTGGGGTCTCCTCTGCAAGGAAATTGTATAATCTGCATTCTACAAACAGCTGCTGTATAGTTTCATCTGATGCAATTCCTGACTCAGTAAGACAGAGCGATATAATTTCAATCCTGATTCTTTCAGTTGCCTATTTAAAAACAAAGCACAAACACAACACAAATTATTTTATGTTTCTTGAAGTGTTAACATGAAGCAAGCAAATAAACACACATGCAAATCACTGGCTACTGACTAATAACACTGATTGTTTAGACATAAAACACAATGGGACTGTCATGCCCTGGGGTTTTGAGTTAAGAATATTGTTGCAACAGATACCGATTTATATTTAGTGTTGAAAATATTTGTATAACAGTAATACTCCACTGAGAAGATTAGGTTATAGTTATCTGCATGTACAAATGACATCTGAACCACAAATTTTAGTTGCTACTATTATTAGCTAGCTAGCTAGTCAGCACCCACTGCAAACTACACTACTAAGAGTTCAATAAGTCATGTAGTTGGGCATGTAAAGTAACATGGTATTTGTAGGGAACTCAATATAGTGAACTTCTCTAGCTAATCAAGTATACACCTAGTAGTTGAAATTAAAACCAATAAAAATAATATCTCAATTATTCTTCACCAGACCCTTTTCTTACTAACTAAAATGGCATTTTTCTGTTGCCTAGAAGAAATTGCTTCATGCAGCTTGGCAAAGGCTATATTATTTGTGTACAGACACATTTTGAGAAGCTTTAAGTGGCAATGTCAGACTCGGCAGAAAGAGTCACAAATATTTCCCTAGATAACTGTAATTCAAAGAAAGAAAAGCCACTATGGTTTGAAAATTGGAGTACATAAGTGAGGACTCAAAGATGAGATCTTCAAAGAGCAAATAGAACATGCTGAAGTTCAGAAATGTCAAACATTTTGCCTGCCTTCTTTTCAAGTTCATAACTTTATTATAAATATTTCTCCATATGGAAATGTTTTGACATTTTTTGATTGTAAGCTTAAAATATTCATACTCAAAAGATTAGCTTTCTAGACTCAGTGTTAGAATTGCAAGTCAGCATTCTAATTTATTATGGGGTTCACTTAGATTTTTCCAAGCAAACTATATAATTAATCAAACTGAAAAGCAGGTGTATCCTATTGTAAAAATATTCATCATCTAGAACAATTTCCATTGCTGTCACGCCCCTTCAATATTTGATGAAGTAATTTTACCCCCTCCTTTCAAAAGACATTTCCTTTTATTATGTATCCTAAGACATTTTAACTAAAAACCCAAATCTGAATATTTCAATAAGGTTGTTTTATTATTCAGTAGATTCATGGAAATTTTACTAGGATGACAGAAAAAATTCCACACCATTCTGTCTCCACTAATACAGGTACATGGCTTCAGCTGGCAATATTACTGGGATTAGCATAGAATGATGAAATATTTAAAGGAATTTTTTTTCTAAAATCTAATAAATCAAATGACTGCCAAATGTCATTAAAGTGATGGTCTTTGACTTGAATATGCTTTTCATATTCAAATTCGAAAAGAAAGAGATGAAAGCCTGGAAAGGTTACTCAGTTTCAACTAATAACCTCAAGCACTCTACATTCACATGCATAAAAAATGAATTTGCCTCTATTGTCTAATTTTACTTCAGAAACAACTCTTTTCTTCTTGCATGGAACAGATGTATTAGCATCTGTATTTAAAGTGATATGCTGAGTGGTTTTGTTCACCCCAAAGTATTTAGTAGCTCTGTCAGACTAGTTTGTATACAGATGGTAGTTTATAAATCAAGTCCAAACACAATATCCTGCATTATAAAGTAGTCCTTTTACATATCTTAAAATTTGTTTGACATATTTAACACTTGTAATTGCATACTGTAGGCAAAGAATATTAGTTTCTCAAGGAGAGCAGGATAAATGCAGGTATTTTGCATCCTAACTTATAATGAAGCAAATAACCCAAACATACTATTAGAAATTTGCAAGGAAAAAGATGAATTACTTTAGGGCTTAACAGTCAAGAATATTTTAAGGCCTGGTTTTATTAATATTAAACATGAATACAGCATACACAAAGGAGAACAGAAGCTGATTAAAAAAATATATTTACAAATAAAAATATAGAACTGCTTAAGAACAGCATAGCAAGCATGTCATATTTCACCACTAATATAAAATCACTCATACTATGTAGCCATGCTGAGAATATATGTAAAATCCAATATATAATAGGAATTAATTTTTAAACAACCATTTGTATTTCTATGATGCAGAGTGAAGTATGTTATTTAAATCTTTTCCTAAGCTGTTTTTTTAAGCCTTAGTCTCATTTATTAGGTACTATTCAAGTGAAAAATCGATAGTTTGTCATGACCAATTATATCTCACAAATCATTCTGCTTTGACAGTCTTTAGTATTTAGAGCAAAATAGAATAAGAAATTTCCTCTAACAGAGGGGTTGGACATATATCAAAATAAAGAACACTAAATGCTTTCAAAGACCATCTCTGGGAAACTGGATTACTGCTTTCATTTAAAGCAAGGAAAACAAAACTTAGGCAAGATACACAGTCCAATCAATATTCTTTCTTTACCATTTAATATTGACTCTTTGTAATTAACACTATGCAGAAAATCAGAATCACTGAAGTCCTTCAACAAACCTTAGGATTAGGTTAAGTACTAACTGTCATAGAATCATAGAATCAACCAGGTTGGAAGAGACCTCCAACATCATCCAGTCCAACCTAGCACCCAGCCCTATCCAATCAACTAGACCATGACACTAAGTGCCTCATCCAGGCTTTTCTTGAACACCTCCAGGGACGGTGACTCCACCACCTCCCCGGGCAGCCCATTCCAATGCCAATCACTCTCCCTGTGAAGAACTTCCTCCTAACATCCAGCCTATACTTCCCCTGGCACAACTTGAGACTGTGTCCCCTTGTTCTATTGGTGGTTGCCTGGGAGAAGAGACTGACTCCCACCTGGCTATAACCTCCCTTCAGGTAGTTGTAGACAGCAATGAGGTCCTGGACATTGCACCAGAATTCAAAGTCTCAACTTTTCTTAGCTTTCTGATTTCTGAGTTTAGAAAAGCTTTGTAAAATCTCCATAAAGTCTTGGATACCATCTTCAAGAAGCTATATAGTTCATGTTTTCGTTTCATTTTTGGTCACAATAAAAAGCTAAGATTTTGATGTGAATAGTAAAGTTCCATTTGTCTCAGACAGTCCATAACAGCATCCCACACAATTAAGTGTTTTAAAAAAAACATTAGTTTGTGACTTCTGCACTGAACAGCAGCAGGGAAAACACCTTGCTTCTGGGAACAATGTAAACAATCTATTTTTCATGTCTATAGTTTGAACTAACGTATTATCCCTGAAAAACCTACATGGGTAGTGCATTTCCTCCTATGAGGAGGCACAAGGAACTGTTTTTTCTTGCTTTGCTATACTTGACCTTTATGCTTTAAACCTTCCCACTTCAGCACAAACATGTTCCACTGAGCAGCAGAACCACAAGCAACTCATACTGCTTTTTAATGATGTTTAAGAGAGATTTTCATGTCAAAATTACTATGATCCTGAGATCTTCATTTCCAGAAAGAGGTAATGACAGTTTTCAATAAACCGCTATTAGCACATGGAATCAACCAGGTTGGAAGAGGCCTGATAAAGCACTCAGCATATCGGCAACGCAAAAGAGAAATCTAAACACACCTATAGAAAAAAAAGTGAGACCACCACCCAAAAATTTGTTTTTGCCAGTAATTGCCTTACAGGCACGTTTTAAGACAGTCTGCAAGCTGACGGCGATAAACTCTATTGTGATAATTCAAGCCTGTATTATCTCCTATAAGGATAAAGTGTGTAGACACAGGGGTAAAAGAGAAGAGAGGACAGAAGGAAAAAAAAGTAATTTTAAAAAAATATCAAGACCATGCCAAAAAAAAAATGCAAATTTCCAGTTTTGATGTCTATTTTGAGGATATGAAACAAGGCTTTTAATCAATGTATTATACATCACATTGATAATGTTAACTTCTGATTATTCAAATATATGAAATATTCATAGAGAACTGTCCGAACTTTTACATTTCTCAGACTTCTTTTCTCTATTAATTATCATGCCTGGAAGCTTTTTAGTAAAAGCAGCAGCCATCAGCCTGACTGAACCTGACAAGCTAGCAAGGCCCAATTACACTGGCACTCTGTGGCACTTTGATGTACTGGAAACGAAAAGAGATAGGGGCAAATTGTATAGCACATTATGTTAATGACTTGATTTAATCCAGCCACTAAACTTTATGTAGCCTGTTAAAAAAGATGCTAACACTAATTACGCCACTTTGGAAAGGAAAGAAGGGGACAAGCATTTCATACCGACAAAGTGAAGCTCATAAATGTTGTAAATGAAATGAAACAAAATGAAGTAATCTATGATTAATTATACATCATAGACAAGAAGAAAAAAGAAAGAAGCAAGTGGTACAGCTAAGTACTGGAAAATCTGTTAGATACCCTTTATGATCAACATATCTAAGAAATAACCATGAACTGTCTAATTTGCAACATGCACAAAAAGAAAGACTATGATCTTAAATGGCTTAAATGGTTCACCATACAATTCAGATTTATAGGATAATTAGCATAACAATCTCTAAAAATCACAAGTCTTATTTACAGTGTTTGATGACCAGCAGGACATTTATCTGAAGAGTTAACAGACTGTGATTTTTAATCATTTAAAAAAAAAAAAGCAATCACAGTTTTGATATAAACTCAAGGTTTCAAATATACCAATACCTATTTTTAAAATCCAATTAGTATCAAACATGCTGCCTTAAGAATTTATAGCTTTTGTTGTCTTATCTACCCTTCCCAAACACATACTTTGTTACCAGAGTAACAGATCAATGGGAAGAGGTGGAAATTAATGAACCTGAAATAAAACTACTCTGAAAATCCTCTCAGAAGCACTGATAAATAATTTTGATAAAACACAGGATGACTAGAAATGTATAGATCAACTGTATTAGAGTTTAACTTTGTGGTGATGAGTAGCAGTCAATTTAGATCTCAAAATGACAGGCAACAGAGGTTTTTAATATTTTACACATAAACAATGTAATTCTGCCTTCAGAATTACCTCCTCTATCTTTCTGCAGTACATGTAAGTGATAACATTTCTAAATCCCTTCTACAACTTCAAAAAAGGAGCAATATTTCTCACATGAAGCATTGCTTCTTGTTGCTCATTACTTTGTAAGATGTCATACAGCCTTGAACACAGATTGAAAAAATAAAGAAATCATCAAACTACCTTTAGGTTATTGCATTAAAAGAAAGAATGATAGGATACAAAGTACACCCCTGGCCCTTTAAAAGAAGGCTATGATGGACCAGTATTAACTGTTAGAAGTATTATAATCAATTGTAATTGTAAGTTCTGTAGTTTTTAAGTTTTTTCTGTCCATCTTAGAAGTATGAGGAGAGGCTGAGGGAGCTGGGGTTGTTTAGCCTAGAGAAGAGGAGGCTCAGGGGTGACCTCATTGCTGTCTACAACTGCCTGAAGGGACATTGTAGCCAGGTGGGGGTTGGCCTCTTCTCCCAGGCAACCAGCAACAGAACAAGGGGACACAGTCTCAAGTTGTGCCAGGGGAAAGTATAGGCTGGATGTTAGGAGGAAGTTCTTCACAGAGAGAGTGATTTCCCATTGGGATGGGCTGCCCAGGGAGGTGGTGGAGGCACTGTCCCTGGAGGTGTTCAAGAAAAGACTGAATGAGGCACTTAGTGCCATGGTCTAGTTGACTGGCTAGGGCTGGGTGCTAGGTTGGACTGGATGAGCTTGGAGGTCTCTTCCATCCTGGTTGATTCTATGATTCTATGAACTATTGAAATCCTCTTCAAAGTAAATTTTGTATTTATTATACTGTGTCATTTCATATGTATGACTTTATGTTTGCTAATTGCTGAGTTAAAGAGAATATTATTACTGTACACATCCACAAATCGTAACAGAAAAATAAGTACTCGGAAGTAATTGGATATTGTACATGTACAAACTCTGTTGAAAACTGATGTTCAAGAACATAAAGGAATCTGTGTGGATGACCTAGGAAATACATTTGAAGGTTTGCCTGTTACTAAAAACCTCAAGGTTATGTGATTGCCATTTCAGTAGCATTCAATCAATTCAACATACTGGGATGATACATAGCAGGCAGCTATGAACTGTAGATTTACTACTATCCTTGACAAGTTGAATTATGCCCCTTCCTTAGAAAGCAACAGAAGAAGCAGAAAAGGACATATTCACACATAAAGGCAACAGGTAGGACAAACAATGAGCCTAAGTTCTTTAGACTTTCACACTATAACAGAATCATAAAATGGTTTATGTTGGAAAGGACTCAAAGATCTGGTTCCAACTCCTCGCCATAGGCAAGAACACCTTCCACTACAACAGGTTGCACAAGGCCTCATTCAACTGAGCCTTGAACACCTCCAAAGAGGAAGCACCCACAACCTCCCTGGGCAACTTGTTCCAGTGCTTCACCATCCTCACTGTAAAGAACTTCTTCCTAACATCTATTTTAAATTTCCCCTCCTCCAGTTTAAACCCATTACCCCTCACCCTGTCATTTTAAGGCCTTGTAAACAATCCCTCCCCAGCCCTCCTGTAGGGCCCCTTCAGATACAGGAAGGCTACTACATGGTCTCCTCAAAGTCTTCTCCTCCCCAGGCTGAAGAGACCCAACTCTCCTAGGCTGTCCTCACAAGAGAGGTGGCCCAGCCCTCTGATCTATCTTTTGCTACCAGTTATCTTTCGTTAGGAGATTTTACGCAGAACTAAGATTTTAATTCAGATTGAAATTAATTAGAAATATCTAATTCTAAGTGTGCTTGGCAATAATGGAAAGGATGACAACAAATTTCTCCATCAAAACCACACCTATAAATTACATGCCTAATTTGGTCAGGTTAAGCTTCTAATTTTTCTCTATATGTGTCTGAACTGGAAATAGGAAAATATGTATTCCTTCAAAATGCCTTAGATATAAAAAAGCTACTCTTAGAGGACATTAGGCTTAAAATATATTTTTACCTTACCAAATAGTTGCCATATATATTCTGACTCACCTTTATAATATTCTTGGATAGGGGACTTGAAACAATACAGTCATCACTGTCAGTTATCACTGACTCAGTTGCATCACTTTCTTGTCTATCATCTTGATCTGAAAAAAATAATTAAAAATAAAAAGTAATTTAGTTAACCCTCCTCTATATTTGTAGTCCATCTGTACACCTGCTGAGAAACCTGATAGCAATATATTTGCTTCTCTAATAAATAAAGTATAAGTGCCAGGTAAATCTTCACTTCCTTGAAGAAGATTAACACTGGCAACTCAGTGACCTTTAAAGTCATCTAAACTGTATTTTTATCCGATATACTAAAAAAAGGTAATGTTTTCCAGATGAAAGTTGATGAGTGCAATGATAAAAGTCTTGTGATGAACTGAAGTAGGAACAACAGTTAGTTTTATATATGAATATGGCCTGAATTTGTGGATTTCCTCTGACTATGTTTAGCATTATTCTTCTTACATGAATGTGCATGCATTTTATTAGAAAAGAAAAAAGAAAAAAACAATCAAAACTATTTCTATGTGCAGATGGATTATTTTCTAAAGCATTCAGGAGGTTTTTCTCTGGAGCAAATTACTTATCAACACAATGAGGATTCAGCATCCTCACTCTACTTTTCCAATTTTTCTAATGAATTCTTACGTGGAAGCTACAAATAACTGAACATAAAATTCTGCATGAGTTTTTCCTTTAAACTTGGTACTGTGGACCTGGTTTATTTCCATGATAAACAGTTTAAGCTAAGAGGTGGAACAGGATGACCTGGCTTTTATAATCTTTAAATAAATCTATCTCCAACAACTTCATGTCACAGATGCAGTAAGACATACTACCCCTCTCACTGTCTGAAAGGATTTCTGATATCAGCACTGGCTCGTAATCTGCAGACAAAAGGAGCATATTCATTAAAATAGTCTTTAGAACAGCATAATTCTAAGGGAGAATATAAAGACATTTAAAATAGAAGCCAGGTTTCCTTTAATATTTTATGAATCTAGGTCAGATACCAGATTTTTGCATTCAATTACAATACAGTTTCCATTTGGGAGGAAAATAACACCACCACGTCCACCAGTTAGCTTCAGCTATAAAGTATACCAGAATATCATTTCTGTCATGAAGCTTCTCATAATGAGGCAGCTCCCACTGCTAGTAAGAAATGCTTAAGCAAATGGAAGGAGACACAGACGTATTAAGAAAATAGAGTTTCT
Source organism: Pogoniulus pusillus (assembly GCF_015220805.1). Lineage (NCBI taxonomy): Eukaryota > Metazoa > Chordata > Aves > Piciformes > Lybiidae > Pogoniulus > Pogoniulus pusillus. The sequence continues at coordinate 17,227,473 of NC_087283.1, forward strand.
TATTCATAAAAATGCATTTTACCTTCTGGTTGCAATTCTTCAGCTATTTCTGTCTCATCTCCAGAGGCAATCGAGCTCTGGTCAGCCAACTGCCCCTCTGACAGATGTGAGAGGTCTTTTTCCTGTTGAATTTCTTCAGCCATTTCCTTTATCTTATCATCTGCCAGACTTTCTTGTTTAACCTCATGTACCACATGCTATATAAAACCAGGGAAATTTACAGTCTTTATAACACTCCTTGAATATTAAAAGTTACTCAAGTTCAAAACTCGAAGAGTTATGGCTCACATTCAATACACATAACCTTTAAACAATTATATTGCTTGTGCAGTGCAGGAAACAATGAGATGTTGTCAGCTGCAGTAAGAAATAATTGATACTGTAGAAAGACAATTCCCTAACAATGTATATTTGTGAAAACATAACTATTATAATCATTTGGTGCCTGTCAACATACACACAGCCTGTTAAATTTTCAGAATTCATTTATATTTCAGCTTTCTCAGTTCTACAAGATTCCATTTAAAAAATAACCATACTATCCACCTCCACCTTACTTAGTTGGCAATTTTATAATGTCAATTATACAATATTTTCTGTTTCTAAAACAATCTAAAACCACACAAAAAAAAAAAAGAAGAGGCTTTGCTGCAAAATGTAAATATTTTATCTAAGGTAAAAAAATGCATAACTTTGCCGGAGTCTTATTCTTTTCTTTCTCTTTGAGTACAGTTACACAGAACAGAACCTTCTCAATGCATACAACAGTACAGAGGTGGCACCTTCCACAGAAATTGCTGGAGATCTGTGCATTTAATATCAAACAATTCCAGCAGAATTCTCCTCTACCACAGAGACACTGATGTCTCACCTCCTGAGTTTTTCAAAACTGGACTTGAAGGGTTATGTCTATTCTGCCACATTTGGAGCCACACAAAGCAATAGTAACAAACACTGAAGAGACTTATTCTACAGAAAAGAGTAATCCTTGAAGTTTCAAAGTCACAATAAAACTGACTTTATGTTTCTTATGCTCTGCATTGGCACAGGTAATGTATCATAACCAGTCTTCTACATGACATTTGATGATTATAATTCCTTCAATGACAGAGTCATATTTTGTGGATAAAATTTTCAAACCAGTACCACCTGATATGGTAGAAAGGAGACTTCTCTAGAGCTCATCTAGGGCTTTGATTAAGTTGAAAAGTGAAAGGAAGAGAAATTAGAGCTAATGATTAAATGTTGCATTATACCACTGGAAACTACAAGTGGTCAATCTGCTGTGACTTTCACAAGCACTTGGATCATTACAAACCACAATATTTAATATTTTTCTTCTCCTTGGAATCCTGCATATTTAAATATGTCCCAAAGTTATTCCATTTCTTTTTCATCTCCCCCTTGTCATATAGTAGTAGTTTTCAGAGGGGAGACAATTTTTCATGCAAACCTAGAAGGAAGTAAGTGGAGACATTCCTTCCTTTCCAGCAGCCAAAAAAAAAAATATTGTCATCACAAAGATTCTTTTTTTTTTTACTTCAGAGAAGGTTCTGACATCTTTCTTTACTGTGATTTGATTATTCAATGCATGAAAGAAGAAGTAACACACACATGGAATTCAAATGTAATATATAAAAATGCAAAACTTTGAATAATCTCATAGCTCTGAAACACTTGGAATTTCTGAAGCCTTCATCTTCTCTTCAAGCTTCATATTATTTTCAATAACATAGTCCTAACTTACAGGTAAAATTAGGGGAAGTCTTTAATAGACAACTAACACAAAAGTAGGTATACATTTATTGATGGATAAGCACTTGGACTGGAAATGATGCCCTCCTTTGCTTCCATGTATTACCATTACTGCTTCTGTCCTCGGCTACAGCTTCTACTGATGAAGCTGGATGATTCTTAAAATCGGTTTGGGCAATTCAAACCATTTATCCTAATTTTTAGTGAGTCTCCTTTTCCAAACCAACTCTTTGCTTTGGCATGTATCACATTAATGTCAGAGAACTACTTTCTCTGCTAGTCAGAAAACTAACAGGAAAATGAACCAGACTTGCACAGTTTTGAAGAGTTGAACTTATAATTCTCTAGCACTCTTGCCATTTCACCACAAGATTTAGACATCAGAAAAGCTTCAGCTATTTAACTCTCTGGTTCTAATAGTACTTTGTCTCTAATCAGACAGGGAGGTTTGTTTTTAAAACAACTAGGGCATCTGCTCATTCAGTATTGAGTACTTCTGATGGTGACAAAGTAGCTCTTTCCCTTAGAAAATTATAGCTTGCGAAAAAATATCACACTTCAAGAAGCAAGTTGAATATATGTTGTGTGTCTAACTATATGGTTAATATTTCAGTTTTCCCTATCTAAGCTCCAAAACATTTGATTTCATCAGTATTTGATTTTTTTTAAAACACAAGACAAAAAAACAAGAGATTGACTTCATTCTTATTTCCACTCTAGACTGAATGGCTCAAAACAAAATTCTAGTCATGGTAAACCAAAACAGTATCAGAAGAACCTGTGAGGTGACAACTGGGGTTAACATTTAAATTCCAATCAAAGCATTTACTAATGAAAAAAAAAATCATTACAGCTATTTTTAATTAATGTAACATATTATTAACTAACAACTATACTCATAAGCTTTTATATTTATCTGTTAAAATACCTTACTTGAACTTACTGGATTTAATTAAATGAGTAAATAAAGCCTATTCTTACTTTTCTGAAGGCAGATTATTTAAGGTCAAATGAAACTTTACATCATACAGCAGATACACTTGAGTTATTCCATGCAGACTCTCCCAGAATCTGGAAGGATGTACACATGATAGTACACTCCAAGTTCAGAAGAGTTAATTCTCCTCACAGTTTCTAATCTCAGCTGACAAACTTTAAGAGGTGACTGAACTGTATCATTAGCTCAACACACAGGATCTGTTTGGATCAAGCTGGTTTCTGTAGAGCCACTTCTGTCTGTGCAAGTGACACACTGTACAAAGATACTTTACTTAATAACTCAGAGAGATGAGAAACACAGTATAGTGATGGTTGATTTCTCCTGTTAGAACGTGTCTTAAGTCTACAGTAGTTGAAGCTTCTAACCTGTGGAGGATAGCAAGCAATTCTGAGGGAACCACACAAATATACCAGCATTGTGTCCCCCATCTATATGCAATACTATGCTACTGGTCATTGCCCAGGGCACTGCAGTCTTGTGCTGCTAAAATAAGAGTCATATTGATTATTAGTTCTACAAATTGTTCATACTGAGACATAAGTAGCCTCTCTTGCTTCAACATGCATAAGCAAAATAAAACTTACTTCCACCTGTATTGTAGTAAGATCCTGAAAAGATACTCTCTTGTCTGCTCGAGCTGCACGCTGCCTCGGTTTGGGGGTTGGCTTCTGAAATAAACCAATAAACAATAGACTTGAAGACCATTCATTGCCATATTCTAACCATCTTACAGTGAAATTTGAGGGACCCTAATTTTTCTCAAAGCCCAATGTTACTGCACTAAATTAAATTCTAAATAGGAAGACATTGCTTAAATAAGGTTCAAGATACTGTTCAGGATTCATCCACAAATGGATATAAGACTCACAGAACATCTGTGAAACACAATTTGAGCTCCAGGCAAGGAATAAGCAAAGCCAGTGGAATCATGTGTGTGGCAGAATGATTTATTATTACTCGTTACAGAGTGCTTGATTTCTCTTCTTGTTTTGTAGGCTTATCTTACCTTTGACACCTTTCCTCATGCTGTTTCCTTTGGAGAATTTTAACAGAGGAAAGAGACTGACAATCTTTGTAAAATTAACAAAACAATCCAGAAACATTCCAGTCATTTCATGACTGTCTTAAATTGCAACAGTAGTCCTGAAGTTGCATGAGCATGTAGCTGCATTTCATGTAGGACATCTACATTGGAGACAATTAATAAGCACTACATTTATAGAGAAGGCATTTAATGTTTGATATTTCTCTTCCTTTTTCTCCCCACTCTTTTGCTAACCAGTTACCTATCATTATAAAAGACTTTAAAAGTTTTGGATACAAGAAGGATTTCACTCCCAAAGGAAGTCAAAGATGATGGTTACTTGAAGTATTTGTACTACACATTGTTCTACAGTAAGGACAAATCCTGGTCATCAGAGAAGAAGTAAATGACCTGCTGTAATAGGTTTTATAACTCTTAATTTCTGTGAATCTGTTAAATGACTTACTATTACTGATGAAGTAAAAGAAGGCAACAGGGTTGAAGTCTGTGTTTTTTCCTCTGCCAGTAATTCAGTTGCCATTGATTTCTCATTTTGAATTAAACTTGCTAAGTCTGTAGCCATTGTTGATCCACTTGGTGGTAGGTAGACAAAACTCCATTTTAATTCAACTGTGATGGTGCCAGCAGCATGTCTTTCAGAATCAGTTAGTTCAAAAGTACCTGAAAGCAAAATGCAAATCTGATCTAAATTATCTTATTCTACACACACACAAGAAAATGCAATACAAAACTGCATGGTATTCAGGGATTAAGTAACTTAACAGTGCTCATTTTGGAAGCTATGTCGAGATATTGTGTTTTATACATCAAAATGAATCCAATGTAACACTGCAGGCATCTAGAAATACAGCATTTAGCATGTACTGAATCACTGCATTCATTCAAGATGCCCTGTGGGGCTCTCAGATAATCCAGTACCAGATATTTGTATTAAAATCTTTCAAAACATCTAACTAAAACATTTCCATCTTTTACTAACTCTTGTCAAAGAAAATTTAAGTGTTTTTTAAAATCTGGAAGTGGATGAACTTCTGTTGAAGAAGAAACATCCTACAACCACTCGCAAAATTTGTATTACCCATTTACATGGAAAAATTATAGATTCAAGATTCTAAAACTTTCTTCCATGACTTGTAGTTGTCAATGAAATAATAAAGTAGCCTGTATATTACAAACATCATAGTAAATTACTAACTGATACCAACTTGTGAGGAACCCTGACGGCAGGGGATAGAAGTAATGATCTGATGAAAACCTCATGAGGTTAAACAAAAGCAAATGCCAAGTTCTGGATCAGCCCAGGAATAGCTCCAGTTAGCAATTCTGGCTGGGGGCTGACAGGCCACAAGCATCCTTGAAGAAAAACAGAGTTGGTCCTGCTTGACAAAAGAAAAAAAGAAAAAAAGAAAAAAAGAAAAAAAGACCAGCCAAGCTGCTGTGTCTTTGCAGTAAAGAATGTCAGATGCACCCTGGCCTGTCCTAATAACAATGTAGCCACGCAGGTCCAGGGAAGTTTTATACTTTCTCTCTTCAATATCAAAGAGATGGCACCTGGAATATCTTGTCCAGTTTTGGCCTCTGCAGCACAAATGAGACACTGCCATTCTTTGGCTTCAGGACATTGGAACACAGGACACAGAAGAGGCTGAAAGAACTGATTGCTTCAGCCTTCACAAAATGAGGCTCAGAGTGGATGTGGCCTCACTAATGCTGATTAGAGGGAGATGATCAACTTCCTAGTTCTGCTTGCCACACTATATCTGACAGAAGCCAAGATATTATTTGTCTTCTTGACCACCTGAGCACACCTGTGGATTATATTCAGCCAAATGTTGACCAGAACCTCCAGGTCTTTTCTGATGGGCAGCTTTACAGCCACTCTGCCCCAAGTGTTTATGTGTTGCATGGGGCTCTTGTGACCCAAGTACAGGACCTGACACTTGGTATTGCTGAACCTCAAAGAACTGACTGTAGCCCATCATTCCAGCCTGTCCAGATCCCTCTGCTGAGACATTCTTCAGTTTGGTTCATAAAGAAGTTTAAAGATATATGAAACAGGAAATAAAGATTTTATTATGTTTAAAAAGGTCTAATTCTTACCTGAGATAGATCTGTCATGTGCTAAAGAATTAAGAGGCACACTGGCTTTCCCTACATAAGCACCTTCTTCCACTTCACCATCATCAAATACATAAAAGCTTAAGGATTCTGATTTTAGGTATCGGTCTAAATCTGCGTTCATTGGCACTTGGAAACACATATGGTCATCTATTTGTGGATTGCTGCTGCTGGAAATGATGGGAGTATCATGGTCTGCAAAATCAAAGAACTTGTAGACAACATAAGGATTTGGCTGAAGATGTTTTTTTCGGGCTTGTAGATTGTTGCAACATTTTATTGTAATGTGGAGTTCATTTAAATTGCCATCTGTTGAAGTGCTGACTTGGGCAGTTCTGAGTATCTGCTGCTTTAAATGAAAAACAAGTTAAATTAAAAACATTAGAATTCTTATGGTGGTGAAGTCTAAGAACTATATAAATAGAACAAATAACTGATTATTTCAATGACACTCCAACTACTGTTTAATTTTATATGTCAAAATACTACTTGTTCAATGACATCTTTCTTGGGTTATTGGTATAAGGAAGGAAGAGGTTAATGCTTTCAAGGCCTGTGATTGTTTGCTTTATTCTTCTAAAGTTTAATGATCTACTTGTCATTTGATTATCTACAAAGCAGTAAAAGATTGGTGTTAAGACTGATTTATAGCTAGTGAGACTTTAAAGATTCTGACCTTGACAGCTATCCCGCATCAAGAAATTTTATAACTCTAGTCTCTTTTATATATGTACTTTTCAACAACTAAAATTGCACTGTAGATGCCTGTGTTTTTTTTCTTGCTCCAAAACCTTTATGTGCATGAGGGCATGGAGTCAGTCATCAGCAAGTTTGCAGATGACACTAAGCTGGGGGCAGATGTGACTGGGTTGGAGGGCAGAAGGGCTCTGCAGCGGGACCTTGACCGCCTGGACAGATGGACAGAGTCCAATGGGATGGGGTTCAATAGCTCCAAGTGCAGGGTGCTGCACTTTGGCCACAACAACCCCATGGAGAGATACAGGCTGGGGTCGGAGTGGCTGGAGAGCAGCCAGACAGAGAGGGATCTGGGGGTGCTAACTGATACCCGCCTGAACATGAGCTAGCAGTGTGCCCAGGTGGCCAAGAGAGCCAGTGGCATCCTGGCCTGCATCAGGAATGGTGTGGTCAGCAGGAGCAGGGAGGTCATTCTGCCCCTGTACTCTGCACTGGTTAGACCTCACCTTGAGTACTGTGTTCAGTTCTGGGCCCGCCAGTTTAGGAGGGACATTGAGATGCTTGAGCGTGTCCAGAGAAGGGCAACGAGGCTGGGGAGAGGCCTTGAGCACAGCCCTACGAGGAGAGGCTGAGGGAGCTGGGATTGGTTAGCCTGGAGAAGAGGAGGCTCAGGGGTGATCTTATTGCTGTCTACAACTACAAGGGTGGTTGTGGCCAGGAGGAGGTTGCTCTCTTCTCTCAGGTGGGCAGCACCAGAATGAGAGGACACAGCCTCAGACTACGCCAGGGGAAATTTAGGCTCGAGGTGAGGAGAAAGTTCTTCACTGAGAGAGTCATTGGACACTGGAATGGGCTGCCCGGGGAGGTGGTGGAGTCGCCGTCCCTGGGGCTGTTCAAGGCAGGATTGGACGTGGCACTTGGTGCCATGGTCTAGCCTTGAGCTCTGTGGTAAAGGGTTGGACTTGATGATCTGTGAGGTCTCTTCCAGCCCTGATGATACTGTGATAAACAATTAACAAAAATTAGAAATAGCATGTGAAGAGGGCTGATAAATGTTTGAAGTAAATTAAAAAGCTCAATATTACACTTTTAAAAGTTACAGAATCACACAATATATCTGGTTGGATAAGACCTCGAAGATCATCCAGCCCAATCCTTGACCCAGCACTGCCCTATGCTGACCTATCAGTATAGCTTGTACATACCGTGAAACACATAACTGGCCAAAAGTAAAGAATAAGAGAAACAATAACATGGATATCTTAAATGAGGAGCCCTCATCTCTGCTGACCTCAGAAAACTCTCCTTTTTCACCAAGATGTGACACAGCTATTGTCATTAATTGTACAGAATTATCTTGCTTGTAGAAGCCAGAGGCTTCTGGTATATGGGAAATATATCAATTTCATTTTGTATGACAAAATGTTAAATACTTTGAAGAAACAGTACAGACTAAAATAGTTAAACTATCATGTTTGGTTTTCTCAGTAAGTACTTAATATGCAACCTTAAGAGTACTATTTCTGGCTACCTTTACAACTGGAAAGAAACAAAACTATAGCAGTTCATGTACAGTTCATGTTTTCATGGTTTCTGCCACTATGCAGGACAGAAAATTTTATATGCATGTCTAACTACTCAAAACTTAAATTTTGGAACATAAAACTGAAGCTACTTTTCCAGCTGCAGATTGATAGAACCCTTAACATAATGTAACCATCTGCTATAGCCATGCTTTCTGCCATGAAACATTTCTGAAAACTGCAATGTTTTAAACACCAGTTCTGTAGAAGCTGTTCTTCATTTATGCCATTTCCCCTATTTTTTCCCCATATAATCAGCATATTTCAGTGTCCATGTTTGAATTTACAGCTTTACAATAATTACAACAAAATGCTCTGTTCCACATGTCTTACCTTTCAATTGTGTTTGGATTGACACCACCGTTTTCTGTATTTTTGATTATCTTTTTTTTCTAAGTAGGAGATTTTGGCATTTAAAAACTACCATATTTTGTGAGTTAGTTGAAAATACCTTTGATTCCTTTAAAAATTAGATTTAAAGCAAATGGTACCACGTTATCAAACACCACGTTATTGAAAACACCTACGCTGACCTTAAACACTAAACATACTTCTCAGATTACATCATGGAACCCATTGAGAGTCTAGTGCAATATAGATTTTCATTATGGAATAATATAAAGCATCAAGGTTACTCCTGACATACATTAATTTAAATAACTATAGATTGAAAAAAAACACAGCCCATTAAAAATTCTTATGTGTTTTAATTCATGTATTTCAACCTGAGTGCTTTTCTTTATTAAACAGTTGCTGAAAATGTCTTAAAGTCCCCTCTTTTCCTCTATGTGACTATGTGATTAAATAGTGCTTTATATTATGAACATTCTCATTATTCAGCCAGAAAAATAAAAACACACCAAAACGTGAAATAGTCTCACAATACTCAAACACTAAGAACTTGGAGACCTCTCTGCACAATTGTTCCACCTGTAACACTGATCTGAAACCCAACTGGTTTAAAAATACTGTATGACAAATATTAACAAAATCTGGTGCTTATAGGTTAACTAAACATAATTCCAAATATTCTAGTGACAATCAAAACTATGGAGTACAAAGCCAAACATACCTGGGATCGTTGCTCATGTTCCCTAAAACTGGATGCTATATAGCCCAGAGCCTTTGACCTTTCTTTGTAGAGTCTAATAGCTTGATCCATAGGAACTCGTAACCTGATCCAGTATTCTACAGTACCATAATTCTGAATGTTTCCTTTGATACCTAAGGAACAAATACATACAGGATGATACTAATTTTCTTCTCAGCATTAAAATAAGTCAAATGCTAGGAAACATCACAAATCAAAGATCAGTTCTCCTGTGACTATGCATTGCAAAAGTGTTTGTGGCTTGCAATGTGTGGTTCACGTTAGAGACAGAAACAATTCCTCTGGTCCTACCTACATCTATGATCCAAAACTGAAATATGAGCATTTTTTCAACTGGAATCTGTAATATTTACTGCCCAAGCTACAGACTGAAGTTCATTATTTTAATCTCTTGAAGGCAAATAAAGTTTAGGAGAGTTTTGTATGTCAGCAGTTAGAAAAGTCCCACAAAGTGGTATGTGGTTTAAATTACAGGCAAAAATACTACTTTATCAAACCAGACCTTTGACAAAAGCAGGCAGTTAGAGGCCTCAGAAAATACTGACCTGACAAAGTACTTCTGACATAAGCAGCACAGAATATTGAGTACTTCTTACAAAAGGCTTCTCTAGGACACTCTACAATTATTTTAAAACCATAAACTAAAAAGAAGAAAACCACAAAAGCTAAACTAGCTCTCCCATAGATTGTTTTGCTTATATTAAATATTATTAACTACCATCATTTGCACCTATTACTGTCTGTACTTCTGTATCACTCTGTTGAGTAAAATGATAGCCTCTTTTACTAAAATTCCTCAGGTGTGTGCTAGCAACACTTTTCAAATAAGCTTTACAGAAGACAAAAGAATCACTATTTTCAGACAGGATTCTTTAATGCCACTTCCAGCAAGTCATATACTTCTAATGCTGCGTATTTCAGGATCACTATTATTAAGATTGTCTTTATCCTCAGTTATTATAGGCAAAAATTAACTTGTTAAAGCTTTCCCACAACTCTTGGTAGAATCACCAAAACATGCTACACATGTTGTGTAAACCTTTTTTTCCCTTTTGACATCGCAATTATTGTTAGCCAAACACACATTACTTAATTCTCACCTACAGTACTGCATCAAACTAAACACTTTTTGCTATGTTCATTACCAACTAAATTTGCCGTGCTGTAGATCTTCCCATTGTTTTCCAAAACACCATGGAACTTCAGTTGACATGTAGCAACTGTTTCATAATCGATGCCATATGCATGATGAACTTCAAGTGTGACACTGTTTTGCTGTATATAGTGCAAAAAGTTGTCATCAGCAAGGACAAAATACTGAGAAGTGAAATTGTATGCTGGGCTGTGCCCATAGGCGACTGGGGTTGTCTGAAGTTCAAAGTCATAGAATCCGTAAGTACAAAAGGTTGCAGGTTCACGGTCACCAAAAGCGTTTATAGCTCCAGCAGAGAAGATCACTTTGCTGATGTGAATTTCAAAAAGGTTCTCTCCTCTCTCTAAATACACAGTTTCATTAAATTCATCCACTGGTTCACCTGATGATATTTCTGGTTTGGATTTATGGGGTTTTGTACCATAGACAATATCTCTTAGTTGGGCTGCAACAAATAAAATAGAGCTGCATTACAATTGTCTTGCTTAAAAAGCAATACAATTAGTGACTGAGAGGAAAAACGAATAATTGAATTACGTTAACAATGCTACCTTATTAAATGAATTACCAACAAAGAAATTACACATATTAATTCATGTATCTACTGCATATTTAGCACACTGACAACAACCAAGAATACCTCCACAAAGGAGCTGCTCTACAAAACACAGCCCCTTACCAATTAGTAACAGATTACAAGGGAGTTAACAGCAAAAATTCAGAAGTTTTAAGCAATGACCAGAGTAAGTATCACTATGCAAATATGGCAGAGACTTAAGATATGGAGTTTTGTTTCAGAATACATCTGAATTTTAACCTCTGTAATATGTTTCATGGACACAGCTGTTTGCTAAGACCCTTATAGGATGCCCAGCCTCACAGGCAGTAAATAGTACACAAATCAACACACAGATTTAGGACATAAATTATCGTGCAGTATCACACAGGGGATGCAACTTGGGAGACAAAGCACAGAAATTGTTATCACAGTATCACAATATCATCAAGGTTGGAAGAGACCTCATTTGTAATGTATCCTAGTTAGGGCTTCTAAGCACCCTTTGCACAGTGAAACCATTAAAACAACATTTCAAATTAACCACGTTGAAATATTCCACAGGCATTTTATACTTAGACTTGGGGATTTTGAGAAAAATGGTGATGTAATGACAGGACAGCAAAATAAAAGGCTGACCAGACATGTACAGATTATTTTTTAGCTTTATTCTTATTTAGCAATATCTACAGCCCAAATTGCTTTGCTGAATATTGTTTGATTAATGATATTATCATTTTAGACAATAGAAGAGCACAGAGACAATTTAATTTTCCATAAAGGAACTGACCTTTCTACTAGTTTCACAAATGGAAAAATGCTTCAACTGAAAAGCAGATTTGCAAGAGATAAAATATAAAAAAATGTAGAGAAGAAAATACTTTAAAGGTACCTTCTAGTTTTCTGATACGCGCAGCTCTAATATCAAGAAGATGGGCAGACTGTTCTAGTCTTAAGTCATAGTCTTGCTGTAGACTTTCCATCTTTCGTGTCACTGCTTCCACTTCAGTCTGCAAAAACATTTGCATGTAAAAAGGACACCAGTCTGCACTGACACTGCACATGCTCATGACTACAAATACACGTAGATTTTGTAGATTTGAGGAAAGAGCATTCAGAATACATAAAAACAGCAGCAAATTTTCATCCAGCAAAACAGCAATCAGTTTAAATTTCAGCAAAACCTAGAACACATTGTTAAGAAAAGCAGACTAACTACTCTTTCAGGACAGTGTTTCTATTAGTGTCATTAAAGATTTTGTTATCTTAAAGTCAGGTTAACTGGATCAAAAGTCAAAATATGATCTGCAATAAATCTATCTCAAGAAAGTAAAAGCAGACTGTTCTGGAAAAAGAAACTTACTTGCTAAGTACACTTAGTGTCTTTCCTGTTTTCCTGACAAGACCTCAGAGATAATCCTAAGAAGGCATGGTTTGAGGGGGACTCTGATCAGAGCGAGTTAAAAGACTGAAGTTATACTCATTATGACCTCATACCTTTTAAACAATATTTTAAACAACAGCACACTTTTTGTTAGATTACCTATAAAGAGAATGGCTTTGCTGATGAGTTTGCAAGCCTTAGTTATGACAAGTTCCAGCACTACAAACATTAAAATGTCGCTAGGAGAAAATTTTGCACTGTGAGCAGAGTTTAGTACCTGATAATTTTTGTTAATTTTATGCTGCACAATTAACATATTCCTTGTCTTTTCAAGTTCCTGCACTGTTTCCGCATGTGTTAGCTGCAGCTCCCGCATGGAGCGTTCTAAATCTTTAGGGACATCATCTTCTACTTTTTCCAAAAACATAAGGTCTTCATTCTGCTGCTGCTTTCGAACCTGGAGCAAAGTTGACACATGGTCAGAACAAACTTTTGCAAAATATGCAAATTACTCTGAGATATAAATGTGGAATGACAATAAGACATTAAACCTGAGCAAGTGGTAACACAATAAATAGGAATGACGTAGGCCAGTATGTGTCAGGATCTTTCTCAGTAATGTAATCTCACGATTATCAAGAACCAATTACAAAGGTTGAGATATTCAAGCAATCACTCGTGCCTATCCAAGGAAAATACAAACCCCTTAATATATTTGTCTTTTATAGAACTTTAATATTCCTGTTTTGGTGAAGGTATAAAACCTGAATTATTCTTCTTAGGTCTACATTGCTTCTGTTATTAGTACTGGGCATTTCATTTTCACCTAGTTTGTTTGGGGAGATTTTGTGCTTTCTTTTTTTTCATTTTCATTATACAAATATAATTTGCATTTCAGCAGTAGAAAAGGATTCCATTTAGTGCAAACAGTTCAAGAAAAGAAAAGAAAACCAAACCTATGTCACTGAAACACTTGAAATGTAATGCAATTTTTTTATTTTCACTGATTTACTTTCCCCATCCTCATTTCATTTTCTATTTTGTTGTAAACGATAAAATTACAACTTATGTTAAAGAGAAAAAAAAGACGACATTTTCTGGGTATTTTTGTTTGAATACACAAAGAGAAGTTGTTAAGCATTGTTGTATGGCATTTCAGAACTGCCTTGTTGATACAACACTTCCATAAATTATAAAGCTAATAAGCAAAATTGTTTGGGTTTTTTTAATAAGCATTACAGGAAAAACAAAATGGTAGTTGTGTAATTAGAAAAAGTAAGTCTAATTTGCAAATGCTTGTGAATCAGGTGTAATAAACTTCTGAGATTATAACGAATTATCTACATAAATCTAGGTTTCATCCTGACACTTTTTTAATCCTCTCTTCCACCTCAATGTAACCGAAGCAGACACACAACAAAAGCACACACATGAGCTTGAAGCACTAACTACTAAAAGATGCACAAGTAATTCAGCCCTTGATAATTCCAGGCACTGTGTAGAAAACATGCAATAGTCAAACAAAGGTTTAAACAGGAAAAAAACAAAACAAAAAACACCCCCCCAAAAAATATATAAAATAGTTTGGGTTGGAAGGGATCTTAAAGATCATCTAGTTCCAGCCACCTGGATACTTATTCTTTCTAAATTACCTTTATAAGCAAGTGGGCTTCATTGAGTTTTGCCACATCAGTATCACTCTCCTGAAACAGAAATACTTAATGAGAATGTGTTATCAGATGTGAATGAGCATCGAAGAAATAGGCTAAGAATAACAAGACACATTCTCACTAGACATGACATTTTTGCTTGATATCATAAATAAATAAACACTATTATATCTCTGTATTCCTTTACCTTCAATAAGTATCTGCACTATGCATAATTCATAGAAGGGAGGTTTTGGCTCATATTCTAAACACAAACAGAGTTCACCTTGGTCAGAAACTTCACATGATTTTTCAGTTCATCTAGTTGTTGCTTATGCTTCTGGTAGCATAACTGCAGGTCTTTATTCTCTTGCATCAACTTTTCCTTTTGGTCTTCACATAGAAAAAGAACAAAGCATGATGCTTACTTCAACATAATTACAAAAGTTGCCATTTCATCTTAACCTAGTATCTCACAACACCTATGTATATAAATTTAATCTTAAAATAGAGAACCTAATTTACTTTGTATAGGGAAATCTTTGGTAAAATCAAAGGGATAGGAAACTACCCTCTTTGATCTCTTACAGATGTATGGGTCAAAAAACTCAAAACATTCTCATTTCCATTAAAAGGTAATCTACAGCATTAAAAATCTACATGTTCTATATTTATAAACAGGAAGATATGCCCAGCTAGGTACAGCTTCCTGTTCTGGGAAGAGGGACCAAAGAAGGGAATAGAGATAATAGAAAAGTCTCTGTCAGTTGGAGTAACTAAATACCATTAGACCTATCAGCAGAAGGTTACATACATTTTACACAAACCCCCACTAATGCATGGCTACAGCCACAATGATTACCTCACTAAGATCTGAGAAAAAAAAATAAGGATTAGGTGAAATATTTTAGTTATAACAACAAATCTTCCCTCACATGGAAAAGTTTCAGAAGCAAGTTTTTCTCAAACTCATTGTGGTTTCTAAGGAATAAAAGTATTTTGGCACTCCCCTCCCTTGGCCAAACTTTTTATTCCCCTGATAGCATTGTTTTAATTCCTTCCATTTTTTCCCTGTGTTTTCTGAAAGTTATATTCTCCTACCACACACTTAAATACTATGAAATAATATTTTAGATCAGAATGATATAAATGTTAACTGTCAAGCTGACATGCGATATTAGTCTTTGTAATTCCCATCTGCACTCGTGGGAGTTGATTGGTAAAACATTACATGCTTAATTGAGAATATACTGCTTTCAACAAAAGAGCCCAGAGTATCTTTTTAATACCAGAATCTTTCCTGTTGACCCTCAGGGCATGATGCAAAACTTGGCTATTTTTATAGAGCAGCTTTTCAGTTCAGAGGCTTTAACTCAGCAGGAAACAGGTGGCTGAGATGCTAGTCTCAAGGGTTTAGTAATGTTTCAAAAACTGACATCAGGTTAGTTTTAATTTTGCAGAGTTTATATATTAAATGACATCTTCACTAAAAATGAATCATCTGTAATGTCGCTGCTCCTATACACAGTAGCCTGACTCATACATGTGTTGGGACTCCACAAGTCACTTTCAATTCTAACACATAATCAATCACCAGTAAGGTTTTAATTCTCTGCAGTTATGAGGAAAATTTAATACATTTGTGCAACTGAAAAGAAACTCTAATTAGAAACACTAAGGGCTAAAAATGAGAAAGCAAATAAGAGAACAATTAAAACAAGCCTTGTGAAAGGGCAGAGAAGGCAGGCCTTCATGAAAGATGGCGAGATACTTCATCGGCAACGGAGTCTTCTGGACCCTCACAGATAATATACCCAAAAGGCCTCTATCTGTTGGCTGATGTCCAACAGAGGGCCCCTCATGCTGTTGCCGCTTCATTTCCCTACAGTATAAAATGAGATCTAACTAGCACTTTCTCCTTGGATAAGGAGGCAAGATGTCCCTCAAGCACTTCTATCTCATTGCCATGAATTTTTTTGACATAAGCAACAAGCTCAGTCCACTCCTTTTAAACATGAACCCCAGTAAAGTTTTTGTACAAATTTTGAATATTCATTCAAACTTGTTGCTTCAAGATAATTTAAAACCCATAAATGCTATACAGAAAGGGAACAAGATTTTGTTCAAATCGATTTCATCAGCTTGTTGAGCCAAAACAGGCCAAACTGCTAATAAGAGCACAGCTTAGTCTACCTTAGCACTGTTCATGTTGCCTCTCCACATTCTCAACAGGCTGGATCTTTATAATCCCAATCAAAAATAAAAATGCAAGACATGCAGGGAAAAGGCAAGAGGGAAGGCAATACTTCCACAACGGCCTTTGGGCACAGAAGTGATGAGATGGGTCCTGCCATTCAGCGTTCCCACATAATTGTTTTTCACAGGAGTTACTCAAACCCTCCATTGGTTGTTTCCATTATAACACTATCAGCACTTATTGGATCGCACTTGGATCAGGGCTGGAGCTGGTTACTGCTTGGCTTGTTTCATGGAATTTAACTCCAAAGCTGCAACCACAGGGGAAGAAGACAAGGGGAAAAGGAGACAATTCTTACACCACTGGTGACCACATCCCACATGAATATATCATCACAACAATATTCAGGTTTTCAGTAGCAGGGTCATGACAGTACCAGCACAAAGAAACACTGCCCTGGAGGCTTCGGAGAACACTGTCACAGAAGCTTGGCATAAAGGCTATAGAACCACAAGAGGAAGAAGACTACAGACTTGCAGATAGCCTTTGACATTGATAAGGGCCTTGTAAGATACTTAAGGGACTGTGCAATAACACTCTTCTCAGTTGCAATCAAAATACATATTGTGCCAACATATATCACCCAAATATCCTACCTAAGCTCACAGAATGAGTTCTTATAGACCAAACAGTACCAATCATGTAGAGGTAAAAAACCCATCACTGTCTTTTCCAGTAAATAAAAAGCACCTGCTTTCAAGACATATGACACCTATTTTGCAAAATAAAGGGTAAATACTAACTAAAGAGATGAAGAATGAAAGCAGCTGGGGATCCACATTGAGAACATAATCTGTTTTGGGTCAATTCTTATCCTTAATAGCTAGTCATAATTTAGCATATTGTTCAAATACAGTTAACAAAACCAGCTCTGAAATTACAAAAAATAGAAGCTACACTTTTTTGGACAATATACCTGAACTCCCACACAGGAGAACCTCACATCAAGGGAAAATGGTATTTCTTTCAGAAGTTTACCTCTTTCTACTTTGAACTTGTCAAGGATTTCATTTTTGTCTGCTAAATCAGATTTGATAGCAGTCTCTAGTTTAGCAATTTGCAGTTTCAGCTGCTGTTCCTTTAACTTCCACTGCTGTTCATGGGTCATACTGAAGACACTGCAATAAAACATGTGGCATGTGAAAAACTTTTGGAAATCAGCTCCAACACAAAATAATAAAGAAAAAAGCTTTTAGTGGCACACAAACCACTGTCATCATGTCTCAGGAATTAAGTAAACATATGCTGGTCTGCTGCTGTTGAAACCAAGGCGCCTTTCTCAGGCTGCGGTTAAAAAACATGAAAGAGTTTGTGGGATGAGCAAAGGAACTGGCCTTAATTTAGAGCTCCAAAGTCAGAAAAAGTTGGCAGCATGCAGCATTTATGGAGCTAGAAAAGGAATTCAGATGCATATCCCAGCATAATCCACAACTCCAAACCTCAGCAACTGACAACTGACAAAACCATTCTTTCCACATACAAACCCTCTTAATGTAGAGAACTGGAATCACCCACCTGATTTCTTTTAAATCTGCAAAACATGCAGAGCCTAAAGTCAGTTGCCTATTCAAAAAAACGTTGACCACAAAGTGACAACAGTTTTCTCAAGCTGTAAAACAACAATTCTGATACTGATTAAGAAGCACATATAAAGTAATCTTTCCCCTAATTTAAGAAATAAAAACCAGAGGTGGGCAAAGAAATTAGAATAACTATTTTGCCTGCAACACATTAGTTACTTGTAAACTACCAATCTATGTGCAATAAGGATTGCATGGACACAGAATTAGAACTGCTGGAACCACAACAAAATGTTTAACTCAGACGGAAACAAAATTACATAAGTTTCATAATTTACAGTTCATAATTCCCAGTAAGATGGGATGCTGTGCAGTGTGCTTTCATAATTCAGACACTGAACACTATGGTCTTTGTATCATTACTCAATACTTGAATTCTTAGTGACTAGAAAAATGTTAACCAATCATAAGCCACTTTATTCACATTTATATTTTGTGAGAAAGCAGAATTTTTACTTTTTTAACAAAAGCAAGAGTAATTTCCTCATCATTTCACTTTGGCTGAAAAAAAAGAGGGGTATTTTCTACATCTGAATGTGTGTATATGTCTAGATCTGTATATACATGTGTGTGTGTCATCTGATACCTACCTATTTATCAATCTATGTCTTCCAGAGATAAAAGTCTCAAGCAGAAAAACATTAAGGAGATGAAAGAATATTGTAGAAGGGACAGCCCACATAGCTTCAGACTGTACGCACTGGCAGAAAGACAATTGCCTGTTTTGCTGGCTGTGACTACATAAAGTGGTTCTGAGTATAGCTAAGTGCATTTATATCTAATATGCATGAAGAATGAACTTAAGATTAAAGAAAAAACAATATTACAGCATAAACTGTAGATACTAAAGTCTGTTTATATTCTTGATTTGTGATTTTAATAAAAACAGTGCTATCTCTCTGCATTTCCTGTTTCTCATATTCTCCCCTTTTTATACAGCTCTCTAGGCATATACCATCTATATTGTGGCAGTGTCTTTCACAGTATGCATCAACATAAGCAATGCTTCTAAGTCCTACAGTAATACATCACTCTACTGTGATTTTCAAGATAACATGCAGAGAATATAATGCATTGAATCCACAATCATTTCTTTACTACTGCAAAGGTACAGAAGAGACAGATCTACTGCTGTGACTTTCTTCCTTTGAATTTTAAGATTACTTTCACTTGAATTCACGTGGAATTTCTTTCACATTTACTGTATTCCACTGAAGCTGGAGCCATATGGGTAACTATAAATGGTCAACCACATCTGCCAGAAGGGGCAAGGGAAAACCCTTCCAGCCATCTTCACATCCCCAGCTGCCCTTACATAACAGATATAGGGCACTAGAGGTTGAGGATGAGGTGATCCTGGAGCAGGCAGAAGCATCACCAGCTGGGAGGGCAACTCAGTTGCCCCCTCGCATCAGAACAAGTACCCAGAAGAAAAAGAGGAGGGTAATTGTTATTGGTGATTCCCTTCTGCAGGGAACAGAGGGCCCCATATGCCGACCAGACCCCTTCCACAGGGAGGTCTGCTGCCTCCCTGGAGCCCAGGTCAGGGATGTTACCAGGAGGCTGCCTACTGTAGTGCAGCCCTCTGATTACTATCCCTTATTAGTTATACAGGCAGGGAATGATGAGATTAATAACAGAGGGCTAAAAGCTATCAAAAGGGACTTTAAGACACTGGGGAAAGCAGTTGAGGGAGCAGGGGCACAGGTAATCTTTTCATCTATACCCTTAGTCACAGGCTGGAATACAGAGAAGAATAAGAAAGCATATTTGATGAACAAGTGGCTCAGAGGTTGGTGCATCCAACATAACTTTGGATTCTTTGATATTGGGGAACTTCATCTTGCCACAGGTCTGCAATCAGCAGATGGGACACAACTATCACAGAAGGGGAGAAGGACCCTGGCACATGAGCTGGCTGGGCTTGTTGAGAGGGCTTTAAACTAGAATGGAAGGGGGAGGGGGTTAAACATGACAGCACCAGAGATAAATCAAAGGGAATTGAGGAAGGTAGGCTAGAGCTAGGAGTAAAAGCAGCAGCCCAGCTGAAGTGCATGTACACTAATGCACGCAGTATGGGTAACAAACAAGAGGAGCTGGAAGCTCTGGTGCTGGAGGGAAACTATGATATTGTCGCCATCACTGAAACATGGTGGGATGGCTCACATGATTGGTGTGCTGTAATCAATGGCTACAGACTCTTCAGGAGAGACAGGCAAGGGAGAAAGGGCGGGGGAGTGGCTCTGTATATTAGGGATGCTCTGGATGTCATGGAGGTAGAAATCAGGGATGATCAAGTTGAGTCATTATGGGTGAGACTTAAGGCGAAGGCCAACAAGGCTGATATCCTGGTTGGAGTCTGTTACAGACCACCCAACCAGGAAGAAGAGGTTGATTTATTACTCTTTAAGCAACTGGAGGCTGCCTCAAGATCACCTGCCCTTGTTCTGGTGGGCGACTTTAACCTACCAGACATCTGCTGGGACTTAAACACTGCAGAGAAGAAGCAGTCTAGAAGGTTTCTGCAATGTGTGGAAGACAACTTCCTATCCCAGCTGTTACGTGAGCCTACCAGGGGGGCAGCCCTGCTTGACCTGCTGCTCACAAATAGAGAGGGGCTGGTAGGGGATGTGGTGGTTGGAGGCTGCCTGGGGTCCAGTGACCATGAAATTATAGAGTTTTCAATACGTGGAGAAACCAGGAGGGGCATCAACAGAACCTCCACACTGGACTTCCGAAGGGCAGACTTCAGCCTATTTAAGGAACTAATTCAGAAAGTTCCTTGGGAAATAGCCCTTAGAAACAAAGGGGTCCAGGAAGGTTGGACCTGCTTCAAGAAAGAACTCCTGAAGGCACAGGAGCAGGCAGTGCCACTGAGCCGGAAGATGAGCCGACGAGGGAGGCAGCCAGGCTGGATGGGCAGGGAGCTGCTGAAGGAATTAAAGATTAAAAAGAGAGTGTATCACCTTTGGAAAAGAGGGGAGGTGTCCCAGGAGAAGTTCAAGGAGGTTGCTAGGTCTTGTAGAGGAAAAATTAGAGAGGCAAAAGCCCACTTGGAGCTCAGGCTGGCCACAGCTGCCAAGGAAAATAAAAAGTGTTTCTTTAAATATATGAATAGCAAGAGAAGGGCCAAGGACAACCTCCAGTCCTTGTTAGATAGAGAGGGGAATAGAGTGACAAAGGATGAGGAAAAGGCAGAGGTGCTTAACACCTTCTTTGCCTCAATCTTCACTAGTGGGACAGGTTGTCTCCAGGACAGCTGGACTCCTGAAGTGGTGGATGGAGTCAGGGACCAGTACAGTCCCCCTCTAATCCATGAGGAAGCAGTAAGGGATCTGCTAAGTCACTTGGATCCTCACAAGTCCATGGGACCGGATGGGATCCACCCTAGGGTGCTGAGAGAGCTGGCAGCTGAGCTGGCCAAGCCACTCTCCATCATTTATCAGCAGTCCTGGCTCACTGGAGAGGTCCCTGAAGACTGGAAGCTGGCCAATGTGATTCCCATACACAAGAAGGGTCATAAGGAGGAGCCAGAAAACTACAGACCTGTGAGCCTGACCTCAGTGCCAGGCAAGGTCATGGAACAGGTCATCTTGGGTGCCATCACAAAGCACCTACAGGATAGCCAAGGGATCAGGCCCAGCCAGCATGGGTTTAGGAAGGGCAGGTCCTGCCTCACCAACCTGATCTCCTTTTATGATCAGGTTACCCGCCTGGTGAATGTGGGGAAGGCTGTGGATGTAGTCTACTTGGACTTCAGCAAAGCCTTTGACACTGTCTGCCACAAGAAGCTCCTAGCCAAGCTGGCAGCTCATGGTTTGGACAGATTCACTCTGTGCTGGATCAAGAACTGGCTGGATGGCAGAGCTCAGAGAGTGGTGGTGAATGGTGCCACGTCCAGTTGGCAGCCAGTCACAAGTGGTGTTCCCCAAGGATCAGTGCTGGGCCCAGTCCTGTTCAATATCTTTATTGATGATCTGGACGAGGGCATTGAGTCCAGCATCAGTAAGTTTGCAGATGACACCAAGCTAGGAGCAGGTGTTGATCTGTTGGAAGGTAGGAGAGCCCTGCAGAGGGACCTGGACAGGCTGGATGGGTGGGCAGAGGCCAATGAGATGAGATTTAACAAGGCCAAGTGCAGGGTTCTGCACTTTGGCCACAATAACCCCAAGCAGCGCTATAGGCTGGGGACTGAGTGGCTGGAGAGCAGCCAGGAGGAAAGGGACCTGGGGGTACTGATAGATAGTAAGCTGAAGATGAGCCAGCAGTGTGCCCAGGTGGCCAAGAGAGCCAATGGCATCCTGGCCTGCATCAGGAACAGTGTGGCCAGCAGGACAAGGGAGGTTATTCTTCCCCTGTACTCAGCACTGGTCAGGCCACACCTTGAGTACTGTGTCCAGTTCTGGGCCCCTCAATTCAAGAAAGATGTTGAGGTACTGGAACATGTCCAGAGAAGGGCAACAAAGCTGGTGAGGGGCCTGGAACACAGATCCTATGAGGAGAGGTTGAGAGAACTGGGCCTGTTTAGCCTGGAGAAGAGGAGGCTCAGGGGTGATCTTATTACTGTCTACAACTACCTGAAGGGACATTGTAGCCAGGTGGGGGTTGGCCTCTTCTCCCAGTTAACCAGCAATAGAACAAGGGGACACAGTCTCAAGTTGTGCCAGGGTAGGTATAGGCTGGATGTTAGGAAGAAGTTTTTCACAGAGAGAGTGATTTCCCATTGGAATGGGCTGCCCAGGGAGGTGGTGGAGGCACCGTCCCTGGGGGTCTTCAAGAAAAGACTGGATGAGGCACTCAGTGCCATGGTCTAGTTGACTGGCTAGGGCTGGGTGATAGGTTGGACTGGATGATCTTTGAGGTCTCTTCCAACCTGGTTGATTCTATGATTTCCTTTGGAGGGAGTTTAAGCATTGCTAGATTTGTATTACAAGGTCATATGAAAACAATTCCTCCAAATGTTTTATCCAAATGAATTGTTTTCTTGGATGCTGACTAAAAAATAACAGTCAACTGACAAATTCATACATGTTCTTTGTAAACTTTTTAGATCCAGCTCTGCAGTTTTGGATTTGGCAAAATTCCCATTGACTTCAAATGAATTTCAAAAGAAGTAACATTGCCAAAGGAGGAGTTTATGTCTCTTTTCATCCATTCAAAAGAAGAAATAAATATTTGTTTATTACCTGGAATCTGTGGACACTGACCTAGCCACTGTCAGCAACAGGTAAGCTGTAGTAAAGTTGCATTGTTTGAGTAAGCAACAGAATAAGTAAGCTGTGAAACAGTAGTTAAAATAAAACAATCCATTTATTTTCCTGATTACTTGTTACTTATATAGTAACATGGAATGATGAAACATGACTCAAAGTCTAAATGGGAGTATATTAAAAGGCAGATCATTTCAGGTAAAAGAAAAGTCATATTGTAGATGAGTATGTTATGAGAGAACCATATTTATGTAGTTACTCAAGCAAGAAACAGCTGACCAACTGTGCCTAGACAAAACTCTGAATAATAGCTTATGTGTAAAAAAAATGTTTTAAGCTATTGCACACACAGGTTTTTGCTACTATAACTTTTCATTTCACTGTAGAAGGTAAAGAAGAAATAAAACAAATATTATAAGGACACTATAAATACTGTGTTTAGTCAATAGTATTTTTGACAGATATCACACTGAAAAACCAAGCAAACTTTTGGTATGAGAAAGTACTTCAGGCATTTTACCATAAAAGATTCCATTACTGGTATGATGGACTGTAGCATGAATATATTTACATGTGTGCACATACACAAACTATGTATTCATGCACACAGTATATGGAGAGCTACCAAACAGGATAGAATTCAAGATTTTTACATACTGAAACCGTAACTTACCTATTACATAGCTTGTCATAGTCTTGCTTCAAGAGTTCCTTCTCTTTTTCTAGATCACTTATTCTTTCCTGCAGCTAAAATGAAGAAGTAAATTTGAAGCAGTGCATACCACAAGAGGAAATTTCAATGAAAGTGTAAAGACAATCAGTTAATAATTTGTAGGAATTGCCAGGCTTTCACTTGTTCTTTTTATACAACAGTCTCTTAGAAGCTTCAAAATAACATTTTATTTACTGCTTGGGATTACATCAGGCCCAGACAGTCTTTTGAATGCTGTTTATATAAAGCTGAGACCAGCACGTCACAGCTGAACAACAGAACCTAATGACATTCTGCCTTTGAAAACAACAAGGTCTATCACATTAAAAATATTTACTTCCATTGTGGTGAGTACTATTATTAGGTAATCAATGGCTCCTGTATAGTAAATACTTTTTATTGACCTTGTAGAAACAGTAAGTCTTTGCTTTCAAAATACTCACCACAGTAACATACAGCTTTAAAAAAATTGGATACTTTGACTCAGAAGATACAAGATACACTCTGCATGCACTACAATAGCTTGGAAGTTTGGAGGAAATATCTACAAGGTAACCTTGGTAAACTTGGTTCACATAAAATATCTTCAAGACATGTAAACCAAATGGTAAAACTAAAGATAAGTTGCCACAAAGTGTAAGAAAACAATATTACTTTGCATACTCTTACTCTTCACATGTTGAGAAGAATAAGGAATACAATGTTTGCTTTGTAGCCCTGTATCTGGGTGACTACTAGTAATGACAGCTGTCTCCATGCCTGATGAACCTGGTGGCCTTCTATGAACAGGTCACAACATTAATAGATGAAGGGCGAGCAACTGATGTCATTTACCTGGACCTGAGCAAAGCCTTTGACACTGTCCCACACCACATCCTGGTCTCCAAGATGGTGAAACATGGGTTTGATGAGTGGACCACAAGATGGATAAAGAACTGGCTTGATGGCCACACTCAAAGAGTGGCTGTCAATGGCTCCATGTCCAAGTGGAGTTTCTCTGGGATCAGTCCTGGGACCAACCTTGTTCAATATCTTTGTCAGTGACATGGACAGAAATATTGCAAGTCTACTGACAACACCAAGCTGTGTGGTGCAGCAGACAGGCTGGAGGGCAGGGTTGCAATCCAGAGGGACCTGGACAGGCTGGAGAGGTGAGCACAAGACAACCTCATGAGGTTCAACAAGACCACGTGCAAGGTCCTGCATCTGGGTCGAGGAAATCCCAAGCACAAATCCAAGCTGGGCAGTGACTGGCTGGAGACAAGTCCTGAGGAGAGGCACTTGGGATGATGGTGGACAAGAAGCTCAACACGAGGCAGCAGTGTGCACTTGCAGCCCAGAAATCCAACCAGATCCTGGGCTGCATCAGAAGAAGCGTGGCCAGCAGGTTGAAGGAGGTTTCTCCCCCTCTGCTCCACTCTGCTGAGACCCCACTTGGAGTACAGCATCCAGTTCTGATGCCCCTATTACAAGAGGGATGTGGACATGCTGAAACATGTCCAGAGAAAGGCCACGAGGATGATCAGAGGGCTGGAGCACCTCTCCTATGAGGACAGACTGAAAGAGTTGGAGCTGTTCAGTCTGGAGAAGAGGAGGCTCTGAGGTGACCTTCTTGTGGCCTTCCAGTACTTCAAAGGAGCCTATGAAAAAGCTGGGGAGGGACTTTTAGAATAGCAGGTAGTGATAGAACCAGGGGGAATGGAGCAAATCTGGAGTTGGGTAGGTTCAGACTGGACATAAGGAGGAAGCTGTTCAGCATGAAAGTGGTGAGAGCCTGGAATGGGTTGCCCAGGGAGGTGGTTGAAGCACCATCCCTGGAGGTGTTTAAGGCCAGGCTGGATGAGGCTCTGGCTAGTCTGGGTGTCCTTGCCCATGGCAGGAGAGTTGGAACTAGATGATCCTTGTGGTCCCTTCCAACCCTGACTGATTCTAAATAGAAGTGATTGATTTGAACTGCTCACTAAGATGATATTGTACTGTACTATAATTAAATCAGGTCAAAATAACATTGGAAAAAAAAAAACCAAGTATGATTTTCTTTTCTGAAGAAAATCACTTGTTAAGCATCAGAACTGACAGGAAATTCTATGCTTTCAACTTCAAATATTGTCCAAACACCAATGTAGTGATCATGTGGCATGGGAAACAGGTATGGTTCACGATTCTGAAAGAAGTAAACAGCAGCCACAAGTTTTTCTTTTTAATGGGATAAAAGAATATATATATTACCAGGTTAGTCTTCTAAATGTGTCTATTCATATCTCTGCAACTAAAAGCTATCCCAGTGGTACCTCTGCCCCTATCTATGTGTATTAACAAGAGCAGATTCTAGCTCTCTTGAACATAGTCTCACCTCCTCCGTCCTTCGGTTTGAAATAGTTACTAACTGCAGTTCTTCCTGAAGATGAAGAGACCTTAACCGTTCTTCTTTAAGCTGCTGATTCAGTTCATTGCTTTTTGCTATTAAAGCATCATGGCTGGTCTTCAGGTTCTTTTCATTCTATGAAAAGGAAAGATGGAAAATTCAGAAAAAAATCCAAACCCAAAAACCTCCACACTTACTAGAATGTTACAACACCCTGCATACTCAATAGGTGGTCTTTCAGGGCAGTACTGAATATATATTCTCAATGTGGTCAACAGGAGACACTCTTGAACTAAGTTAACTGAAAACAACTTTCATTACACACGGCCAGGAGAAGGTGGCATTCTTGTTGCTCTCATGAACATTAAAACCCTTAGTTCAGTCATGATGAAAACAACCAAGAAATACATCTGTTAAGCAATTAAAAGATTTTGCTGTGGTTACAGTGGTTAGACATGCTGACCAAAAACTCTGCAGTAGCAAGCAAAAATGAATGTTGACCACAGCTATGTTAATCACAGAGCTTGCCACAGCTCTGTTAACCCTTAATTGTAGATACGTAATTGTTTCATAATCCTAATGCTGTCAGTTCTATTTCCCTGCTAGCAGTAATTTAGCAAGGAACTCATGATTTCTATCACTTTTTAATTTACTTCAATGGATTATATGAAGGCACATTTAACTAATTTTAATATTAAATGGAGGATGCCGATAGAACTTCCATTTCTAGAATATTAGTACCTATTATACTGCCTACATTCCACAATGCTTTAATAAAGCCTCATTCATTAGGAATTTCACTGTAAATAATGTTCAAAGTATGATCTGAAGTGGAACAAAACCTAATATCCTGTTTACTATAATGTTTATATAAACATTATGTCAAACACATCTATGAGTATAGATAATGTTTAATTGTTGTTGACCCAAAAAAAATCACTTTTTCCATATAACACTCCTACAAAATAGCTGAATGGAGAAACTGAATGTGAATCCTTTACAATTTGTTTAGGTTCACGTGTAGTGTGAATATCCCAGAAACAAACAAAAGAACCTGAAGAAAACCTATTATCAACTGGATCTGCATCCTTTCATATCTTAATAACAAAAATTAGCATTCAGCAAAATAATGAAGTATATTACTCATCAGTTTTTAATGCTTCTCCAGCATTCCTTGTTCTGTTTTGTATCTGTGAATTGTATTTCAGTAACTTCAAAGAACAACACCTTAAAGATAATTATTTTACACTCTCCTATTTTCTCACCAGACTTCTTTTTCTTCTCCTCAAAATTAGAATCCTTACAGTCTCTAAACCTGCCAACTTTGAGGTTCATTTTTTTCCGTATGACCTTTTCCATTTCAACCCATTATACATGAAGAAAAAAAACCCCAAAACCCGTACCTTGGCAAGACTGCCTCTCATTGACCATTTAACTCTCATTTCTTTCTTTAATTTCCAAAACAGCTGAGAAGAAATTCAGCTATCATATTTATTCTATTGAGTCATCTCATTAACAGTATTTAAAAATAGCCTCCTGAAAAATCTCCTTGCTTTCAATATCATTCTAATCCTTCAGTGTCTGCTATGCTTCTGACCATTTTGGATTAATTCTCATTTAGAGGACTATGACTTCACTCATGCTATTTTCTTCCAAAAGGCATTCTTTACCTGAATATTATTTTATAGTTGAGTGTTCTGTCAGCACTTCTTTTCCATAACGCTGAAAGAGTTTTCTTTCCTGCTCTCCCTTGAGTATCCCAAGACTCAGGTCATGACAGCACTTGGAAAGATGACCTTAGTTTAATATTTCTAGTCTGGAGTTTTATTTCTCTGGGAAACATGCCTTGATATTGTTCTCAATTAGAAATAGCTCACTTAAAGAAAATAGACATATATCTCCTAAAAATATCACATAAGTGAACATAAACTGTTCTCACTTCCAGTTGTGAAATTGTTCAAGAGATTGTCCCAGAGATTTAACTCTCTATAGTATTTGAAATTGTAGCTGTACAAGTTAGCACATTTCATAGTGCAAATCACAAAATAGTGAATGTTTGGTTTGTAATTAGGGCAAATAAATATACCACTGGGAACAAATACATAACCCAAACAATTTCAGGGTCTTTCACTCTTCTAAGTACTAAATGGCTACATTAAAACTGCTTGTCAAAAAAACTGTCCTGTAAATGTTCAGTAGCAAGCTCAATTTCAGTATCATGAGATGGAGCAGATAGGCTTCTATCATTCTATGGTTTCACAAGTTAGGTTGACTCAAGTTCAAAGATAAATATGGACTAATTATATGAGTTTCAACTGGTAGAAGCTGAGAAAGCAAATGATGAAATCCATAGGCATGAAAATCATCAAGATAAACATTAAAAAAATCCCACTAAAACCTGCTCTGTAGATATGTACCTTACATGCCATCTGAACTAGAAATTCTGGGGTTTACAATTATTGCCATGTTTGGAACATTCAAATGATTGGGACTAGGAAGACTGTTTTATCTGTTATCTTGTGAATAAAAGGAAGAGACAGAAGACACTTATCCTTTTCAAAAATGCAGCTTTCACTATGAATATTAGAAACAACATCTTCAAATACCACTTTGAAGCCTAAGCATGTGTTTCTGTTCAGCTACTGCCAAGAAAGAGGTATGAGCCTCTGGTGTTTGCTGTACGTTACCAAAAAGTTGCATATAATCTCAAATGGAACAGTTTACTTATCGCTTTCTCTTTAAGAGCACAAAAAGACATATGAAACCTATCTCCCCTGGAATTTACATTCTATATAGCTCACTCTGTGAAAAATTAGATTTGAGCTACTTAGGGAAGAGTTGTTCTGGCAGAGACAACATAAGCAGCACACCGGTGTAGGAGGGCAAAGCAAAACAAAATGTAGAAGCAGAAAACCACATGAATAAAGGAGTGGAACAAGCATTATTCAGCTTGCTAACTCAACTAAAAGTAGTATGAGTTTACAAGAATATCTACTGCTTCTACCTCTTAAGTCTAGGATAATTTATAAAGCTCTAGTGAACACAGGATTCCTACTCACAGGAACTCTCTCATTTCTAAGTTGTTATCATTACTACCTCTGTCTGCATGTAAATGAAGTTCTTCAAATACATGTGGGAAGAAGCAGAAAAATGCTGTACAGTTAAAATCTACAAGGAATCTACTATGCAGGTGTATGTGGTGGTAGTATTTTCATAAACTTGCTCTTTGATAAAGAAAACCTATTACTCATAGCAGCCCTCCAAAATAATTTTCACTACTATATGAACACACTGAGTCCTAATATCAGAACTCCAAACACTCAAATTTCTTCAGCTTTATCAAAGACCAGTAAGTGAGAGGGGTCTGTCACCTCTCCTTTGGTAAACCAGCACATTGAACTCAAAGTCCTTCCTTTAAATGATCAGGAATCTCTTTAGCCAGACAGCTCAGTTCATTCTCCACAAGCTGCCTGAGATAGCTTTACAGATTAAAATTTGTAAGGCATCTGAAAAAAAACAACCTAAGACGTTTGATGTAGCTTAGGTGCCACGCATTGTGTGGTTCATTGTCACATACTCAGCAGTGACTCGGATTCAAGACCTGTGTATATTTATTTTCCATTTACAAGTGCTTATGTGACATGAGTAACAGGGTGTAATTGACCAAACTGCAATTACCTCTTGAAGCTGGAGAAATTTTCCTTCCATTGCTGAAAGGGCATTGCTTTTCTCAGCCAGCTGCTTACGGACCTTGATCATTTCCACGTTGTCTCGAATGTTTAGCCTTCAAAATTATATTAAAAAGAAATGCATCATGAGCTTAAAGATACAACATGATTTTCTTTCTTTTTTGGTTCTGAAAAGTTGCAAACTTTTGCAGATCAGTTTTCAACAAAACACTTGGGAAAAGATTTAGCATGTTATACTCAAATTTATTTCTCCCATAATCTATAACAGAATTCAGAATTCATTCTACTGCACTATGACAGCATCTTCAATCATCACATATGTCTTTGGTTACTGTGTCAAACTATATATATGCAAAGAAGAAAAAACAATCCTATCTCTAAAGAGATTATTTGTTTTGCATTCACTTGCTTTCTACCCTCTGAAGTATCTGGTGCCAGTGGATTATCATTTTATGAGATTTCCTCTTAGCATTTAAACCTGTCAAATACAGCTCAGAGAAAGTGACTTAGCAATTTATACCTTAACACCTTAAGGCTGGTGTTCAAATAAGCTGCAGATGTGTCTTAACTACATGAAAATCACTTAGTATCCATGTAGATGTTCTATATTGCTACACTTCTAAGATTAATTTGAGAATGCACTGTTTAATAGGAAAAAAAAGTTTAAAACAGTTTAAAATTTAAATAAATATTTATTTAGATGCTTTCCCTTATTTCAAGGGGCAAAATTAAAGATCATAATTTTCACAGGTTCTTCATGTATGAAAAGAGAAACCAGTTCTGATTTGAATTAATGTAAAATATAACAAAATCAGAATAAATCTTTAGCATTTGAAACGATAATTTCTCTTCCAGTATTTATCAAATTTGGACATATTGGACGAATTGACACAATGTCATGCTAGAGCAAGAAAATGGACTACAAAGCTTTCACATCTGTAAACCAGCTGAGTACATGAAATACTTTCCTTTTATTCTGTAAAATATCAAATCCTATTGTGTTTTGGCATTGCCCAGTTAATTGCCCTTACACAGAAGATAAACACACTCATGAACTTGAGATCTTCCCCAAGAAAGAGCCTTAACCCAATGCTAAAACTGTCATGTGTCTAAAATATATTATCTACATAAATTGAAGTTGTGGTGAGTATAGACAGCAGCACAGTCTCATGCTAGCTATTTAAAAGCTAATGTAGTGGCACATTTTTATTAATCTTGTTCCACACATCAAACAAAAGACCCTGATGCCTTCAAAGGCTTTTTTCTATTTTGCCCCCTCCCCCCTGCCTTTTTTTTTAAAGCAGGGGGCTTTTTTTACTTTTTAAGTAGAAAAAGGAGCAGATGATAGTGAAATTTATGATGTACAGATGTAAACCCCACGGCTCCTGACAATCAACATTAACTATTTTTTCAACAGTGAATGAAACAGCATTTGATTTAAACAGGTTTGAGGTACTGCTATCCTGAATAAATTATTCAAATTCAGAAGTGAAAAATTACCTTTTATTACTTGGATCATTTAAATTCTTACAATTATAAAAGTATCTGTCTCACCAAATTTCTAGCTACAGAAAGCATATGCAATTAATTTCTTATTAGTGCATTACATTGATGACAATCTCAGCTAGAGCGACGAAATAATTTCTCTACAATACTCCTAAAATATTTTATTTATTTAAATAAACCATGTCTAACAGATGTCCTATGCATAAAGGCATACAAGGAGCTCACTACTGAAGGACAAAATAATTTTAGATTTTGTAGGTAAAGAAAAGTTAACTGAGGAAGATACTGTTGGGAACAAATGCAAATGCAAATGCAAATGAAGTCACAAAACTAGAACAGAATAGAAATTGATTATCTAGAGAGCTAGTTGATGTGTCTGCTCAAGTATTCTGACATAACTTACAAAGAGGGATTACGTAGAGATTTGATATAGAAGTCAATGATGCTTTTCACTTAGATAATGTTTTGCTCAAAGAATAACAAAACAACATTTATGAACAAAGTGTTATGAAGTTGATTCATCCAATATTTTCTTTATTGCCAAAAAGCCAAATATTCTGTCACAGAACATACAGACATAGAGGTAGACCTGAGGCAGAAGCTTGAAGCAAGGGATCTAATATGCCTTTTGAAGCAGTAACCTAAATTACTGGGAATGCTGGCTGGGATCTAGCACACCTTTCACCACAAGTGCAGAAATAAGGAACATGAACTCTATACCCTTCCACTTGAAATCTCATCTTAAAGATGGATTAAAAAGTCTGAAATTAGAAATGAAGTTAGGAGAAAGTGACCCTTTAGAAAGCTAAGAATTATGTTTGGGGTTAATGTCTGACATACACCAAAGAGACAATCTCTTTTCCAGACCTCTTATCGTTTGAATTAAAAGCATACATAGTGGGGTCCCAATAACAGGCTGGGGACCAGCTGTGTGGGAATGGGGGACTGACAGCAAACTCCACCAGAAGGAAACGATTAAAGAAAGGATCTTGACCTGCACTGTACAAATTTATGCCAGTAAATCCCAGATGGCTAAGCTAATAAAATTGAGGTCTAATTAAACCACATCCTTTGCATCTTGTCTTTGCTTCCATGTGAGTAGAACAAGGAGACAATACTGAGACTATACTTAAAGATTCTCAACTGTTGTGGCAAGTGGACCAGTGACTCACAAAGTTTCACCATTCACATTCAGTCCAAGAAAAGCAAGCAAATGAAAAAAATGCATCACCACCCTGCTTCTTAGGACCACTTACCCTCTGTCAGGCTAAATAAACAAAAGGTTTCTAGGCTAACAGCTCTCAATCACAACTGCATAGATGGCTGCGATAAATGTAGCAGAATAAACAATGTTTTTCTAAAGGCTGAAAGCAACATAATTTTATTACAGGCTGAGATCAAATGGTACTACAACATGAAGAGTGGTGGAAGCACATTTATTATGTCCTTTTGACATCATATAGCTCCTAAAGAACTGCAGATGATTAACTGTCTTTGGGTAGTCATGCAACTAGATGACAGCCAACTGTATTCTCACAAAGCACAGGAAAAACCTGCTAATTGCAGAAAAATTCCAAGCCATAACTGGTAAACACAAAAGAAGATGACCTTATTAGCCACCCAAACTTCCCTTTTTCTTTCCCATATTCCAGTATTGCCACTTTCTTCTCTGCTGGTGCAAAGAAGATTAAAAATAAGAATTACATATACCTAGAAATCTATTTGCATAATAAAACAACTATTACAGACTGTTCTATGGAGCAGTTACTAGACTTCCAAGAAAGCAAGCTAATGGAATTCTAACTATAATTATATATAGGCACCTACGGTTACAATTAACCATGGAGAGAACAGTATCCTTCTAAGTTTTGGCACTGGGTCATTCAGGATTTAAAAACATGACAAAACCAAACCCTGAAAAGCATGGGGATTGACAGCCTTCCATAAAGTATTCTAGTGGCAAAATTATACAAGATATACTCTTCTAAGAGGGCAGTAGTAGGCATTTTTCTAATTCCTTTTCCAGTGCCTGCAGCCACACAGAGGAACTCTTAAATACTTAATGTATCATTCACTGTTTCAAACAAGAGACAGACTATAAAGGAAACATTATGAGAACTTCAAACGTGAATTCACAGATAGTAACTCAGCATTGTATACAAATGATCTGATAAACAGATATACATAAGAATTTGCACTATTTTTTTATATTTACAAACTTTAAGATTTTTTTTAGCTGAATTTGAAGTGTATCTTTCCTTGAAAACACCTTAGAAATGTCATAGAAACATGGTGGCTGACATTGAACTTAGATGTTCAATTCAATTTCTGCCTGCTATACTTGAAGAACAACATTTACCTACAGAAAAACAAAGCATAGACTTTTGTACCAGATTATTTTCAAATAATTAAAAAAAAAACAACTTTGAAGTATTTTTTGAATTCACTAAGAAATTATTTATGATAACAACTTCTTTAACCTATTCAAACTATATAGAGGCAAGTAAATTCAGAATAGAGGAGACATGACTTTGTGAATAATTTAATAGCAAACATAACAATATATAATTGATGTAGTGCCACTGATGCACAAAAAATGCTCACAAATAAGGGGGTCTCTCCGTTGAAAGGTAGTTACAGAATTGGCCACATATTTTACATCCAAGTAACACTTCATTGAAATCAAATGCGTAAGGAATGTAAGATGGTGCCACATTAGATCCTTAATACAATTAGAAGTAACAGGTTGAAATGGAAGCACTCAAAAGAGGCAAAATGCATGCAAAGCTGTGTAATTTTGTATACAATTGTGCAAAATGAAAGGAAAAAGAAAAAAGATTGAACTAATTGAGGCTTTACTGTGAAACAGATTTCCCAAGCACGTGTGCCTGACTTGGACTACCACACAGCTATTCCTTCAAGAATTTGCTAATCTGCTCTTACAGGGCCACTATTATTAACAAACACTAACCTACCCACTGGTATGAAACCACATCTACAATTTTCTAACAGTTACATTGAAGAAACAATGATTAAATTTTACGAGTCCAACTTCAGCTGAGTCTGAATCAGCTGGAAATATATTTGCTAAAATGGTAATTATGAATTTCCTTGTTTATTTCTGAAAAAAACCTCATAACCTATTACTGTAACAAAGGGACAAAATAAATGAAGCATGTATTTCTTAACAAGTAATTTCTACAGCCATAGAGAAATATTATGACATTGCTCTTCTAACACTTCCACATTGGAGATTTCAATTTTTCACAATACCTTCGGCTCGTAGTGTCTTGCTCTTTCAGCCGTAGGACAGATTCTTCAACTTCCTTCTCCTTCCTGCTTAGCTGACTCACAAGTATGTCTCTGGTACGTTCTAGTTCCTCAATGTGTTCCCTCTGGGACTCAATCACAGTCTCCCTGCAAAGGCAAACATCTTACATTCCAAAAGCAGTTAAGCATTTAATTGATATATATATGCATATATATGTATAAATACTTAAGAGAGAAAAAATGTAACAGTATTCAGCAAAATTTGTATGTCTTAATG
This sequence comes from Pogoniulus pusillus, assembly GCF_015220805.1. NCBI lineage: Eukaryota > Metazoa > Chordata > Aves > Piciformes > Lybiidae > Pogoniulus > Pogoniulus pusillus. The sequence continues at coordinate 17,262,389 of NC_087283.1, forward strand.
ACATGCATCACAGCAGAGCTGAAAGAGTTCAGGTTACTATGGAAGGAATTTGAGGCCACCATAGAAAAAGATGCAAATAATAAATGGAGAAATAATAACAATACACTATCAGCACAACATAAGCTATAGAAATAAATGTTTATGTGAACTGAATAATGTTTAGCAGAATCTAGCTCATGGCTTATTATACTCTATACTAAATGTATCCTTCTAATCCATTGGTACTAAGTACTTTCTGAAAACAGCATTACCAGCTGCCAAAGGAAAAGCAGATCTTCAATGGATGGAGCAGGGAAAGTGATATTAAAGTTTTTATTCTGAGTTGGGAAACTTTACACACACAAAAAAATAATCAAATGATGTATCTTAACAGTTATTAGAAAAAGAAAGGCATAAACCTCCAGATTGATATCAGAGTTTGAACACTTTCAGTAGGCCATAACTTTCTGACTTTGATTTTCTTCACAAGTTAATCCCAGGTATTTTTTCCAATTACATTTTTTATAATAAGAACAAACAACTCATCCACATCTTCTCCCGCTCTAAAGCTTTTGATGGATAATTATGGAGCTAGCCTCTTCTCGGTGATGCCCAGTGACAGCACAAGGGGCAATGGGTGGAAGCTGAGGCACAGGAGGTTCAATGTGAACATGAGGAAGATTTTTTTCACTGTGAGGGTGACAGAGCACTGGAACCAGCTTCCCAGAGAGGCTGCGAAGTCTCCCTCTCTGGAGATATTCAAGAACCATCTGGATTCACTCCAGTGTGATCTGCTCTAGGTGATCCTGCTCTGGCAAGATGGCTGGACCAGATGATATTTTGAGGTCACTTCCAGCCCATGACATTCTGTGATTCTATGATCTACAGATTCTCATTACTCCATACATCTTTTAGAAGAACCTTGAGTGTTTTGGCCATGTGATTGTTTTTGTATCTGAGTGCACCATTCTGTGATTATTTTTTCCAGCTTTGTGAGCTGAAATCTTGGAAATAACATGCTATTTTGAATGGTTTCTGCTTCATAATACAAACAAGAGGGCCAATGGCAACCTGGGGTGCATTAAGAGCAATGTGGCCAGTAGGTTGAGGCAGGTTCTCCTCCCCTTCTACTTCGTGCTAATAAGGCCTCATTGCTGGAATACTGTCCAATTCTGGGCAACCCAGCTCAATAAAGACAAAGAACTACTGAACAGAGTACAGTGCAGGACCTCTAAGATGATTTGGGGACAGGAACATCTTTCATATGAGGAAAGCCTGAGCTGCATCTGTTTAGCTTGGAGAAAAGGAGGCTGAGGGGAGAACCTTAATAATGCTTACAAATATCTAAGAGGTGAGTGTTAGGAAGATGGAGCCAGACTCTCCTCAGTGGTCCTCAATGACAGGACAAGAGGTAATGGGCATAAACTTGAACACAGGAAGCTCCATCTAAACATGTCAAAGAACTTTCCTTTTAGGGCAGCAGAGCACTAGTGGAACAGACTGCCCAGATAGGTGGTGGAGTCTCTGGCCCTGGAGACTTTCAAGGCCTGTCTGAGCATGTTCCTCTGTGATCTGCTTTAGGTGATCCTGCTTTGGTAAGGGAAGGTTGGAATCAATTTCAGAGGTCACTTCCAACCCCTACTATTCTGTAATTCTGTGATCCCTAAATGCCTCAGTGTAACATTCAATACAGTTCCCACTTGCCTGGGTTATCCTACACATTTTTAGGAGTTGTGTTGACAACAATTTTGCAGCTAAGGTGCCCTCTATTTTGTCAGTTTTGTCCACTTGTAAGCCAAGCAACATTGAATCCTAGCAAAAAGAGAGGCTCGTCATTGAAGATCAGTTTCAATCCTCCAGCCAAACACTTACATGTCTACATTTTGCCTTCTAAATCCCTGAATCTGTTTTCCTTATCATAAAACATTTCTGCATTGCTACCAGTCTTACTGCTGTAAGATCCAGTAGCTTCACGTCATCTTCTGATATGAAAACTTGTGAAAAAATACACTTTTTTTCTTTCAAGAAAATCTGAGGGTTTAACTAACAGAAGAACAAATTTAAGAAATATGAAAATCATACAAATTTCTTATTTCAGCCCTTGGATCTTCAAGCGGACTCTGTCCATCAACTGGGACTACAGGGTTAGGTGATCTCACTTCTAAATCCTGAAATCTCATTCCTGAAAAGAAAGAAGGTATACATTTTTGTTATTCTTAACAAAAAAGCATTTAAAACAACAATTTTTATAGGCCAGAAACACAAATTCTAGGTAGATTTGTTTGAAATTCACATAGAAAGAGATAATCAGAATACCTACAACACGGTTGCTCTAAAAAGTGAACAATGGGTGACATAGCATACATTCTTAAGGATGAGTCTTAAAACTGAGATGAGTCTTGTTCTTAGAAGATTTTACTTTTAAAGAGAGACAACAGAGACGATGTCTTCAGAAAAGAACAGTATCAGTATTAGTGAACAAGAACATGGACTTCTAACCATGTCTCCTCTGAAAGCATCCTCTAAACAAAATCATGTCATTCACCTACACAAGCAACTGCAGAACTGTTTTACTCAGCAGTGCAAATAACTTCCTTGTGTTCTTTAGTAGCATAGTAAGTCTCTGGTGAAGAAGAAAAGTGAGGAATTATTTAAAGATAAAAAACCCCAATGTTTTCTCCAAATCTTCTTCTCCTAGTTTTCTTTCTTCAGCAGGAAGATCTATTAATGATCTTTAAGTATTTTTTTAAGGTATTGGTAATTATGCTACATACATCTGTTCACACATATGTCTAGAGGGGTTATTTCTAAAATTTTGTACAAATCATGACAGTATCTTAGAAGGTTGTACTAATAAAGAAAGCAATGAGAGAAATCAATGGGTATTTACCAAACATTCATACCTGACCATATCTTTTTTATTGACTTGCTACAGTATTTGTAGATCAGCGATGCACAAGGCTGATACAGTTAGGTTGTTTATTATTTGTTGATTCTTTTTGCCTCTTCATACACTGGAAACAGCTAAGCTCCTGAATTTTTTTCAGGGATTTCATTTTGGATAATTGCTCTGAATATTTTCTGATCTGTACTAAAAATCTTTTGAGATTTAGCCTCATGGTTTCACAGACCAAGCCACAAGGCCAGCAGTGTTTAAATGTAAGAGGGACATACCATACCAGACACCAGACTGATAGGTTTATCATCATTAATCAAAAGGGCAGTGTGAGGAAACATGCAAGAGAAAAACACTAAGTATTTTATGCTAATGAGTATTACTGAAAATATTCTCTGACCTTCAGGAATATAACAATATCATGTTCAAGCTCTGAGCAGTGGTTTTCACCTTAGAAAATCATGTTCACGGAACACTGTAGCACTCAAATGATCAGAATCCCTTCTAGTTTAGACAAGTTCTTAGACATGAAGTAGGCACATAAGAAATTATGTGACATTTCAGAAACTGTCTGAACCAGATGTTTTGTGAACAACTTTTCCTTTTTTTACACTTCCTCATATTCTCTTCATTTTAAGAATCACTGCCTCGGTCAGCCCCAGTCTAGCTCTGCACAGGAGTTCTTTGGCCTGGATCTATCCTTATGCCAAGAGAAGTTCTCACAGTTTTGCATCATTGAAAGAAACAAACAAAAAAAATATTTGGAGAATAAAACTGCCTAATTCCTTATATACAATATGAAAATTTAAGTGTATTAAAAATGTCAAAACTTGCACTATCTTCACATTAAACAAACAAAGTGGTAAAGCCTTTTATTGCCTATCTGAAAACGTGAGCATTGTTTCTGTTTGCACATACTTAAATAGTCAACGTAACCAAATAAAGACTGGTGGCAGGGTGAGATGCAAGAAACGCACAACATAACTGGCCAGCAGCTTGATCATACCTTTTATCTATAGTGTTAAGGACACAGTTCTGCTGACTCAGTTTTGAACTGCAGCTATCGTTAAAAACAAACAAACAAACAAACCACAAAATACACTATCTGTACTTTGTGTGAGTTAACTGAGTACAATCATTTCTACAAATGTTCATATGAAAAGAGAAAGGTTTTTAAGTGTGATTCCAAACGCAGCTACCATAAAGAAAAGACAGCAAGTGGGACTGCCTAAAGGAGCAAGCCTGGACAGTAAAAAGCATCATTAAAGATGGCTGCATTCTGGTATTTGCTTTCCAAAGTCCACACATGTAACAGATTTTTTTTCAAGTCTGCAGTGTTGTGCACACATGTATCAAGAGACTAGAACAAATCTTGAAAGTAGAAAAGTAAAAACATGTGCAAACAAACTACAGATGCAAAACTCTGTTATAACATGGTAACACTAAACTTTTTCATATACTTCTTTTATAAGCCTTTAATGTGTAGAGAAGTTGTACTAAGAAAGTCCAATGATTTTAACTATTAGAGAACTTGCTTGATAACTACTTTACTTTCAGATCTGTACTTTTGTTTTACCCCTAAATAAAGACATCAAAGTCAAAAAAGTTATCATGACTGCTATAAATACATACAAGAAAAAAATGGAAGAACAATCTGATGAACAGAAGAGTGTATATTTGCCACAGGGAAGCAGTAAGTAGTGATATCTATATGAAGTACTGTTTAATAAATGTGACTGGTACCTTTCTTTCTGTGCCCTGCCATGCCAGCAGCCTCACTCACTTTTTTGAGGCCAGTGTTGATGCGAGACTGAACGTAGGAATAAGGCCTGCGGCCCATAACCTGGAGCTGCTGTTTAGTTAAAATGAGCTTGCTGCGGAGGTTGTCGTTTTGTTTCTCGAGCTCCCGCACCCTCTCCTGCAAACCTTCAATCATTTCTTCCAGCTCCACAGCCTGGCCCAGCCGCTTGGGGCCGCCACCAACCTGCTCAGCCCTCTTCTTGTCATTAACAAGCCGTATTAACTTGGTGGCCATTCTAGGGAAAATAATAAAAGAGATGAAAAAGAATGTGAAAAGTCAGCATAAAAAGCATTCTGTTGAAAGGAACATAATCACTGAGAAGACTTCAGCATAGAACCTGAATAATAAATTTCAGGTTTTGATGTAACTATTACTGCCTGTGAAGAACTCTTTGAAGATAATTGAAACCACTGTGCAGCAATCTGCTTTATAGCACTGACAAATAACAGTTTCCTAAGGCTTATCATTTAAGGTTAGTAAAGGGAGGACACATATTTACTCCATATGCTGCTTAAATGTAATTTTTAACGCATGACCTTATATAGGAACCTCTGCATGCTGTTAAGTAAAGTTACAGATTTGGGATGTGGTGGAGCATATTCTAAAAGCTACAATTCCACAAAACATTCAACTATTGAAAGAATGCTAATGATGCACAACATTCCAATGATATATCATCTCTCATACTTTAGGATTTAAATATATATTGAAGTTTTGAAGTGGTTAAAATATATAGATGGAGATATTTAAAAGGTACTCTGGAGAAAGAGACTTAATAGTCCTCATCACCATACTCAATTATATACTTGGTAAATATTACCAGTGTGCTTCAGAGAAGGAACGGTAAGCTGAAGACTATAATTAGATACAGAGGGTATGGTTTTCATCTGTCTTTAAAAGGATACAAATTTTGCATTTGGCATCTCAAGAATTGTACCTTTGATTTCCTTTAGTTTCGATAAACACTGGTAAGCTAGAACAAAAGGCAGAGAGGGCACATGGGGGTGATGTAATATGCAAGAACAGAAAACATATCCAGAAGTGAATGGAAAAAACTTGGCATATAAAGAAAGAAAAGGTGGCTTTGATGAGAGAGACAGGTTTAAGACTTCACAAAATTGGTCACACATCTTCAAGACCTGTATCTAGTTTACAGGGAATCTATTTTTGCAGGCCTAGAAAGAGAACTGAAAATAGGGACACACTTCATTTGTTGAAAGGGGCTTGTTTTATTTTTGTGTACTTGGGGACAGAAGCTTCTACTTAAAATAACAAAAGTGAAAGAAAAAAAACACCCCATAATAACTTTAGGATATCATAAAATGTTACTGGCCTGTAAGCAGGTTTTTTGCTCCCACACACACCTTTTTTTTTTAAAAATATACTTCTACTGCAAATTCATTCCAAACTTCTAATTACAAGGATTTTGGCATGAGGGATGCTGAGAAAGAAATTCAGCTTGAAGTTTTCTGATAATCTAGACAAACACTGTATTTTATTCTTTCTGCGCCTTAAAATATTGATTTAGGTATTCAAATTTTTGCCCAAGTGAATGAGCTAACAGAAACATAAGACTGGGCATTTAGAATAAGCATTTACATTTGGCATTTAGAATAACTGATGTGTTCCACTACCTTGTATTTGATGGTACCTAACAGAAAATATGAGAGTTGCATCATGCTGGTCAATTTGATCCTCACACATTGAATCAAGAGTCAAAAGGAAAGAATACTTTGGACTTTAGAAGGTTATGAAATAGTCCCATCTACAGAAGTAGAATCTTCAGATGCCACTTCACGAACTGGTTGGCTGATCAGGAGCTAGCTTAGATGCAGCAAGATTGTATTACTACTAATAGAGTGCAATATGGAAACAGAGTCACAGGGCTTTTGTATTAATTAGGCCTCCTGGAATAGTGTAATACCATCAACAGTTCTGTTGAGTTCAGACTGGTTTGCCAGCCCAGCACTAAGTTTAATCACAAGCCTAAAGCAGCATATGTATTTTTGGGTCCACTAAGTACTGTGCTTCCTATACTACTTCTGGGCCATTGTCAGAAAAGCATGGCCTTGAGAGAGCAGATCCAGAGTAGAGACACAAAAATTATCAGAGTTAGAGCACCTGTTCTACAATGACAGAAGAAAGCTGGGGTTCAGCCTGGAGAAGAGAAGGCTTTGGAGAGACCTACCAGCAGCCTTCCAATACCTGAAGGGGGCCTACAAAAAAGCTAGGAACTGTCTATAAAGGCATGTAGCAATAAAAGGGGCAATGGTGTTAAACTAGAGGAAGGCAGATTGATATTAGACATTAGGAAAAAGTTCTTTACTATGAGAGTGGTGGAACACTGCAACAGGTTGCCCAGGGAGGTGATGGAAATATTTCAAGTCAGGCTTGATGGGCTGTGAGCTGCCTAATCTAGTTGGGGATGTTCCTGCTTACTGCAGGAGGGTTGGACTAGGTGACTTTAAAGGTCCCTTTCAATCCAATGCATTCTATGATTCTTCAATGCAGTTACCTATTACCTGGAATGAAGAAGAGCTGAACACAATTATAAAGATAAGAGCAGAATCTTTATAAGCCATTTTGATTGAAGGATGAAATTCTTGATTAATAATTAGACTGTTACAGCCTCTTCTTCAGTTCCCAGAATATCCATTTGTACTTAGACAGCATAGCTATGGGGGTACCAACTCTGAAGTGGTAGATAGCAGTGTAACTCTCTATATGGAGAGACAAAAAATATTCCATACAGCACAAAGTCAACCAGAAACCAACACAAAAAATTAATTCCAACAAATGATTTTTTGTTACTGCTGCAAGAGAAACTGGCATTTTTGTCAATAATGTTTTAAAGGGAAAATGATTTTGTGAGCTAATATAAAAAAACATTAAGTCTCATACCTCCTAATTTTGTCCTCCTGCTTATTTGCATGCTGTTTGAGTAAGATGTTCTCATCACGTAAACGAAGAAACTTGTCTTCCAGCTCCTCCCGACTGATTCGTGACACAGCCTGTCGAGCTTTTGCATTCTGTGTCATCGATGGTTCTACCCAGAGCAACACAACTTTAAATTACCTCCACTACATTCCACAAGGCATCAAAAGCCTAACTCATTTCGAAATAAGGAAAACAAAGTTTTCAAGTAATTGAAGATTTTGCACTTAACTATAAGTCTGTTGAGTATTTTTTTCAAATTTACTAAGCTGTTAGAATCATGGAATTGCTTCCACTGGAAGAGACCTCTAGGATCGTGGAGTCTAACCTTATTACCCGCTTCTTTTTCCCTCCCTCTTACAGGTTAAAAAGTGATTAAATGATACAGCAAACTGATTAGCTACTAGGCAACACAACAGGAAATATTTACCAAGTAACAAGGTACTGTCCAACATACTACTTTAAAAAATAAGATGATCATTATCACAAAGCTTTCTAATCTCTTTCAGAGTTAGTCTCTCCACGTTTGAAAAGATTAACTCATGATTCTGTAAATTTACTCAAGTACAAGTCTAAGGCAAATAGCTCCATTCTAATAGCAACTGAATGACATATCAAAATCGCATGCTACTTCTGGTTCCCAGTTTGTTACAAATGGGTCTGGCCTTGCCCTCAATTCAACAAAAAGTCCTCTTTTCTTCTGAAATTAAGAACTCAGCTTTCAGCATTTCACAGCAACTCCCCTCCTATAACAAGCAATGTAGATGGAGAATGGGTCACAGTATCTTCCAGAATTAATTCAGATTTTGAATGGTATTTGAACTTAATTTTGGGAAAGAGAATGTCAAAAACATTTTTAGAAATAAACTAAAGGAGGCACTGATCAAAGGCTGTAACTGTAATAAATAGCAGCTGGTACAAACCTTGTATTCCACCATTTCCCGCTGGAGTTAGACCTACATCTCTCACAGGCAGGTCCCCCACAGTTTCGTCAGATGGAACAGACATGGCTTACCTACAGACAACACAACTGAAATGAAATTCTTTTCTGCCTGTAGCTTAAACTGTGAGACTAGAATGAACTACAACATAACACACAAAATGAAGGAAAAGAGTCGCATGGTAAGGACAAGGGATAATGGATGCAAGTTGCAACCGGGGAGATTGGATGCCAGAAAAAAAATTGTCACTACTCGAACTATTAGACATTGGAATAAACTCCCAAGGCAGGGTGGATTCCCCTACCTTAGTTTCAAGGCCCAGCTTGACAGGGTGCTGGGCCATCTCATGTAAACTTTATTCTCACCCTGAAAGTTTGGACTAGATGATCCTTGCAGTTCCTTCCAATCTGGTATTCTGTAAATCTGTAAAAAAGCAATGACAGATTCACTGAAATGTCAGACTTGTACTCTACTATGAATGCTTCTACATCAATTCTGTTGCTCAAAGGATAATCTAAATTTGCAAGTTTAATGTTCTAACCTGTGCTCAGAAGATGGCTTATTTGTTACACAATGGCTTCACTTTTATTTAGTGTATGCAGAACTCAGTTTTTTAAGTTCTGTTTTGGTTCTTCAGTGATCTCTGGGCTAAGGCCATATTTCAAAGCACACATAGGAGAAAGACCTATGGGGGTTTTATTGGTTGTTTTTATAATTGTTTGTTTGATCATTTTAGGACAGGTCAAAGCTTAAGGCATCAACTGGTAGATGAGTAATGCCATCTTCCACACTTTGAATGGGACTCTTTTAGAGGTGCTGGAGGTTATGAAGTCATTTCAGTGATGCCTACCATTCTCTTACTTTTCTTTCAATCATTGTCATAAGAGAAATTACTTTCTAAAATAGAAACTCTCCTATGAATGATTCTCATAAATCCGAACACATTTCTTTCTTGAGGCAACAGAAAGCTTAGCTACATGATAAAGTGATATTAGGAAAGCATTAATGTGAGAAAGCACTACATTTGTTTCAGTGTAATCTATGAAGATATTTGCTAACAAGTACAGCTTCTTTCTTCTCTTCCAGTGCAGAAAACTAGATGTTGACCAGTAGAGCCACACAAAGATGAAAAAGCATGAAATTTTTTTTTTTTAAAAATCCTTTGGACAGTCTTTTTTTCCCCCATACTGGGGATATAAATCCTTAGTGAATCCAAAAACATCTAGGAAAACACTGAGAAATTAGCAATGATGTTACTAAAGACTTGCATCCACAGGGCAGAAGTTACACAGTATAATTCACAGACCTTCCATGAAGAAGCTAAACAAAACTGCGAATCAGAATTGCTGCTAAAGACACATCTTTCTTCACTAGTAAAGGCTTCTATCATAAGCAGGTCTCCTTACGGCTTGTTCAAAAAGATTAATGGAAGTTTTGTCCACAAAAGTCAATCTTGGTTTCAGTCTTTTGATTTTTCATTACTAAAATTTAGGATAAAATATTATTTCCATCTTTCACTGTTTATAACAACCTGAACACAGCTTCCCTTTGTTTATAATAAATGTTTTCTTGTCATGACTGTTGAAACGCTCAAACTCATCTTCACCTGTACATTAGCAATTAGGTTGCAGTTTTGATGCTGTCAATCACAGAAACAGAGTAACACTTTGTGATGTTGAGGCCCAGGACATGGAGCCACTGTAACCTAATACAGATAAGTGTCAACTGGAATCCAGTGCCCCAGTGTTCTCAGCTCTTTTTGTGTTTTTCACACAAATCCCTCAAGATTGTTCTGAGCTTTGTCAAATTGAAACAGAAACCTTTACTTCTGTATGATCAATCCAAATTTGGTTATTATGGTGTGCTAGTTTGAAGCTAGCTAGAACATTTTGGTGTGAACTAGATTACAGGCTGTGAGAGGAAAACAATGGTGACATCTAATTCACTCACAGGCTTACTGAGAGATAAAAGAAGAATCAAAACATACATAAGGCACTCACTTCTGCTGGGGAGCTCCGAGCTACATCTCTCTAACCTCACCCTCCATTTTTCTTCCCTAATCCACTTTGCCTCCTAAGCCCCTGGCCAAACCTCCATTCTTCTTTGGGACTGGGGTAAGGTTGAGAGGGGTGGGAGAAAGGTGAAGGGGCAGTTGGAAGCCCCTCCTGGGGACTCAGATTTTTGGGAGGGCTGCTGTGTCTCTGTATTACCTTTTACCTTGTATCTTTCTGTATATACTGTAAATATCTGCTTGTATACTCTGCTAAGATGTAAATAATAAGCTTGCTTCAATTTCCAGAGCCAGCTGAGTCTAGTCTGGGTGATTTCCAAAGTGTGTGGGTGAGGGTAACACCCAAACCACCACAGGAGCCAGGAGAAGATGCTATGATACATCTTCTAGAGTGTACATGTCTTCATAAATTAAAAATGGCAGTGTTTTCTTGGCAAATTTCTCAGAGGTCAAGAGCTAAACAAGTATTTTATCAGCACAATCTTTCACTATTTGCCACTTGGTATGGGTATTTACCTGCTATTTTCAGCATAAAAGAAATTAATTCATTTAAAAAACAAAGACAAAACTGCACATGCTTGTCCCTCACACAAGCCCTTGCCAATAGCAATCCATTGCTGGCTGTACCAAACCCCCAGAAATATTTGAGTTGTAAACAAATTAAAATAACAGAACTGTACTTGAAACTCAGTTTTTACTGGCAACATGACTTGAAGACAAGTGACAAAACAGAAGTGCTGCAAACCTGAAGTCCCCAAAACTTAGAAAGATGGAAAATTCAAAAGTAAAATTAAGATTTTTTTGCTTTGTTTTCATTACAAAATGATGGAAAATAAGTATTCAGTTTTGTGCTCTGTTCTGGGAAAAGCAAAGGAGAGGAAAGAATACAACAAATTAACTGGTTTTATGAAAAAGAATTTATTAACCTGCCTCACAGTTTTAGGGAAATGTGCTAGTTTGAGCCTAGCTAGAATGTTTTGGTGAGAAGAACTAGATTACAGGCTGTGAGAAGGAAACCATGGTGATGTCTACTTCACTCACAGGCTTGCTGAGATGTACAAAAACAAGAACATAAATATAGATAACAGTTGCTCTCTGGGCTTTGTGGGCTTCACTTCTGTCTCTAACCTAAACTGCTGTCTGTGTGACTAATCCATCTGCTTCCTAATCCCCTGTCCAACCCTCCAATCTACCTTGGGCATAAGGCAGTCTCAGGTAAAGTAGAGGGGTGGGAGGAAGGTGGAAGGGCAGCTGAGAGCCCCTCTTGGGGACTCAGGTTTCTGGGAGGGCTGTTGTGATTCTGTATTACTTTTTAACTTGTATATTTCTGTATATAACTGTATATATTGTAAATATCTGTTTGTATATTGTGCTAAGCTGTAAATATAAAGCTTCATTCAATTTCCAGAGTCTCTGAGTCTAGCCTGGGTGATTTTCCAAAGCGTGGGGGGCAGGGAACACCCAAACCATCACAGGAAGGAAAATATCACCACAGATCTAGAAGAGGGCTTGGCAATTTATTTCTCCCATTAACAACATAAGAGCCACCTATGCCTTCAATAATCACTAACAACCATTATCTTCAAACAGTAAATCATGTCTTACATACATTACAGTTACTCTTTGAATATTACATCAGTGTCAATTACAAACACTGAAACAAAATTACTTTTCCTGTAGTCAAGAGTTTGAGCATTATTTATAAAATGACAAGATTTTTCCATACATTTCCATATCACTACTCTGAAAAGCATTTCCATCTGACACAGCAACACTGCTGCAGAAGTGATTGTGCTTAAGAGACCAGCACTTCCTAAAATAAAGCATAATAAAGAGACATAAATTTATATTTGCATCCAGATAGATCCACACATCATGCTGGACCTCAACAATTAAGAACTGTTTTCATTTCCAAGAGTCACTTCCACACTTCTTTTTCCTAAAAAAATATGAAAAAAAGAAGTTGATATGTAAAGAGAGGAAAATGAGCCATGTTTCTGGGATCAACCTGTAAGAATTTCCAGTTTGGCCTACGCAAAAATTTTAGGTGTAGCTACTGAAGTTAAAGCAATTATTTTCTTACACATTGCACTAGCAAAAGTGCTACTACCAACACATATATCTAGCAAATTACTGCCAAAAAAAAAATGCATACAAGTTTGCAGTATTATGCAAGAGCAGAGAGTAACAAGCATGAATTCTTAAAGTATCAAAGATCACGCTTTAGGTCCAAGTTGTTATTTAACTCACAGAAGCATACTGTTCTCCCAACATCATTCAAATGTAGCAAATCTGAGAAGGGATAACTTAAATTTCCAAAAGTTCTTAGCCAGTGGGGTAAGAAGGAGCAGTTTCTAGGGAAATCTGAAAAATTACAACACTTGTTTCAACATGGCCTTAGAATTCCATAAGTCTTGGCCGTGGTCAAGATGATGCTTTTCTCACAAAATCTAATCTCTCTTCTTTGGTCGAGGCAAGGGGGGGGGGAAAGAAAAAAAAAGGGGAGGGAGGCAGCCCACCCACTTATCTTAGCCTATCACAAACTCTTTCCAGCCTACATTCTCTGACACTTAAAGATAACTGTTTGCACCCTACTGTGTCATCTGAAATAACCTCACTTATTACTCGGTAGGCACACACATATACTATCTTTGGAACATCATCTGTTGCAATGTCGTGAGTTTTAGCAAGGAAAACCAAAGCAAAATATACACACACACACACACGCGCGCGCACATATATGGAAGCTACTAAGAATCAAAATTAGAACATCTGAGGGAAAAAATATCTCAGATCTGTAAATCCTACTGGAACACAGAAAAATCAAACCAGCCGTGTTTTGTCTTCAACATATTTTTAAAGAGTTTTCAAATTTTTCTTCATCTCCATGAGCTTCGACAACAACTGACACGACTGGAGGTGGCAGGGAAGGAAGGCTGGTGGCGCTGGTCTCCAGAAGGCGCGCCGACGCCTCCCACTTCCTCCCGCCCTCGGGCACAGGAATCCAACTCCCGACTGCGCCCGGCAGCCTTTTTACCCACATAAGAGAAACCGTAACTGAGAAGAGCTACACAGCTACTTCTAACACTGGGTGAGGCATCGTAGCCCGCCTTCCCCAGGGGCTCTGAGCTGCGAGCAAGGCAGCCTCACAGGTCTGAAACTTGCGCTTCAGGTGCATCGAGCTCCCCGCAGCGCAGAACAACATCAACCCCGACGGCCCCGCTTCTAAGCGACTCCGATTCCAGTTTCCTGGCCTTGGGACACCCCTGCTTCGGCACCGCAGCCCCTCTGACGAGCGCCAGGGCCGCTGCTCTCCCCCCGCCACGCCCCAGAGAAGGGAAAGCTTTCGCTTGTACTCACAGCTCCCTGCCAGCCCTACGGCTCCTCTCAGCAATCCACTAACTGCCTCCGTTGCTACACAAACCCTTCCACTTCCGGGGCCCACAGCCCTGCTGCCCGCCGGGAGCTGTAGTCCGGGATAGGCCTCGGCGCCTCCTTCCCGTTGCGTGCCGGCCTAAAGCTGGGTTTCGGGACTGGCTTTCTCTGGGGTGCCGCGGTGCGTGTTGGGAACTGTAGTCACTCTGGAGCCGGCGCCTGGCTGCTGCTGGCGGGAGCTGCTCGGAGCAGCGAGGGAGGACGGTTCTCGGTGCGCGCCGCTGCAGGCTGGGCGGTTGAGCGAGGCGGCACCATGAAGAGGCGAACAGGGGAGCAGGAGAAAGAACTGAAGGTACCTTCTCTTTGCTTCCTGCTCCCCTTCAGCCCTGAGGAGCGTGCCTGTGGCGAGCCTGCCTCCTTAGGCGGCGTCTGGGGCTGCACAGGGCAGAGGTTCCGCGCGAGCGCCGGTTGCTCCTGCTTGGAGCGGGAACTCGGGCTGCGAGGGGAGCGCCGGTTGCTCCTGCTTGGAGCGGGAACTGGGGCTGCGAGGGGAGCGCCGGCTGCTCTTGCTTGGAGCGGGAACTCGGGCTGCGAGGGGAGCGCCGGCTGCTCCTGCTTGGAGCGGGAACTCGGGCTGCGAGGGGAGCGCCGGCTGCTCCTGCTTGGAGCGGGAACTCGGGCTGTCAGGGGAGCGCCGGCTGCTCCTGCTTGGAGCGGGAACTCGGGCTGCCAGGGGAGCGCCGGTTGCTCCTGCTTGGAGCGGGAACTCGGGCTGCGAGGGGAGCGCCGGCTGCTCCTGCTTGGAGCGGGAACTCGGGCTGCCAGGGGAGCGCCGGTTGCTCCTGGCTGGAGCGGGAACTCGGGCTGCGAGGGGAGCGCCGGCTGCTCCTGCTTGGAGCGGGAACTCGGGCTGTCAGGGGAGCGCCGGCTGCTCCTGCTTGGAGCGGGAACTCGGGCTGTCAGGGGAGCGCCGGCTGCTCCTGCTTGGAGCGGGAACTGGGGCTGCGAGGGGAGCGCCGTCAAGTTTATTGTGAAAGGGAAGCCCAAGCACCGAGCTCCGCGCTGTGGGTACCCAGCGGGGGTTGCCGGCCGCTGCCTTCCTGCCCTGCCTGAAGGACTGCTGCTGCGCCCACGGGCGACCGTGGCAGCCTCCACAGCAGCTTTCACGGGCTGAGGCAGCAGTGCTTGATGCCGAAACCCTGCAAGGCATGGCCCGGGCCTGTAGCCCCTCCCCGCGGCTGTGCAGCCGCTTCGCTAAGCGTGCTCCGTGTGTGCAGTAGCCTCGGGTACCTGGGGGAAGGAGCCCACGGCGGGGGGAGATCGTCGTGGCTGAAGTCAGTCTGGCGACTTGGGGCCAGGCTGCTGTTCTAATTAACTTGGAAATCTTCGGTTCCACGCTCCCCTTACTGAGTGAAACCTAATGCATCTTTAATAATACTTAGTAATAAAGAATTTTACTCTCCGAGCAAGATGCTTTAATGTAAAGGGCAGTTCTACTGTATTATGTGGCAAAATTTACACAGGTAAATATATTTGACTTGGTCAAAAACTCAGTGAGATGATGCGTTATGTTACTGTGCTTGTGTTTTCAAATGTGGAAGCCCTCTTACTCTACACCAAGCGTCACCAAAATAAATGTTTTCACGTCTCTTACACCATCCTAACTTAACGCTTTTTCCTACTCGTGTTTAGATACAATGCTCTTACATGCTTTCATCGAAGATGTCACTGCCTTGTTTGTTTCAGCAATCGGCATTAGTGAATGTTTTGTTGGTTGAAGTGCCTTTGAAAGGCATGTTTCTGCTACATTGTACAATGTTTGACAATAACCCCGATTGCTGTTGTACTTTTGCTGGTTTCATTTACAAAACAGTAGTACAGAGAAGAGGAAAGTTACTTGTTTGAAAGCATAGTGCTCATTTTAGTAGTGCTAATGAAAGGAAAAATATAACCATTTCAAATTCAGGGAAAAAAAAAAGATGTCTAAAATGGTAATTTGTTTCACCTGTCTTTGCAGACAGACCATTCTGGGTGTGGTATTGCTTTTAATTGACTATTTAACATTAAGAGTTACTACCCTGTAGGGGCAGGGAAAAGGTCTGACCTCAGTTTGCAACTATGCATTTTGTTAGAAAAGTAAAGCTTGTTCACAGTAATAATATTCTTAACAACTCTTTAAGGACAGCGTGGTCTTTATGTAAGTAGTGTTTATGCTACCCGTCATTGCTGGAGGATGGTAATTTCTCTTTCTTTTGTGCTCTACCCTTCCTATATTTGTAAAAGCTCATGGAGGTATAAGCTGTTCTGTCCAGTCCAATGCAGTTATGTTTCAGAAGGAAACCCAAACCAAAGTTTTTTGTTTGTTTATTTTCCCTCTATACGTTTATGCAATCTATCCAAGAGCTTTTGGCTTTGTAATGTCTCTTAAACATTTTTGGTAGCCATTTGTATTAGGAGAATACTGTTATTGATAAGATAATCATTCAAGAACATGTAGGAGGGAACTACATTGTGTAGAAACAGCAAGGCACTTGAAGAGGTATCAATAGAGTAGGGTGTGTTAAAAACTCAAGCTGGAGTAAAAGTAATTCTACAGACACTTCTAGATGTTATAGGTATATATAGGTGTTATATACAGAGAAATATGAAAACTAAGAAGGGGTCTTTGTAGAGATTTTGAAGGTGTGGATGCTTGTAGGGTACCTTAGCAGGATGATCTAAGTTGGGTAGTGCTTGAGATCAACTTGTGTACTGACAGTGAAAAAAAAAGGAGGATTTCTTAGAATGATGAAGAGGAAGGCAAAGATGGGAAGATGATGGGTTATAGAAGAATCATAGAATAGTTTTGGTTGGAAATATCTTTTAAGATCAGTGAGTCCTACCACTATCAAACTCTAGTAAGTCTGGCACTAAACCATGTGCCTCAGCATCACATCTCTGTATCTTTTGAACACTTCCAGGGATGGGGGATTCAGCAACTTCCTTGGGGAGCCCATTCCAGTCTGTGAGAAGTATATGTTTTCTTTTGACAGAAGCATTCTCATACTGGCATTGTTTTATACAATTGAATGACAAATGTCATCTTTGAGTTCCTGGCACCACAGAAATTCCCCTTTCAGTCTGTAACTTTCGCTCACTTGTGTTCACCTAAGAAATACTAGAAGCAAAGGAACTGTATATTTATTGTAGTAGTTCTGCCAATGCTTCCATTTAGGTCCTGGTCAAAATATGTCATAGCAAACCAAATATTGATGGGGTTAACCCAGTCTCCTCTGGAAAGTAAGATTTATGATACTTATTAATGAGAGGGAAGTGGTTGGATAAAGGAACTGGTTTGGATTATGTATCTCCTGGCACTGTCTCTCTTCTGGAGAATTAAATCCTGAATAAAAGTTCTTGTTTTGCTGTAATTGTGTATGGCTAAATGCTATTTATCAGAAGCCTGGGACTGGCTGTTGCATTGCAGTTATGCAAAGCACATTATTTTTTATATGTGATAAACCGTTCTCTCTATTTTTATGTGTATTGCAAGCTTTGATTTATGCTCTTAAAGAAGAATATTTCTGTTCCAAGTATGTGTGGTAGAAATTCTGTAGAGTGCGGTGCTGTCATAGAGCAATTTCCACTTTGCAGATCACTTGGTTAGATTGAGTTGGCTTGAGTGCGTAGCAGAAATGAAATTGTTTGTGCTAGTATTTGGTGTTCCAAGCCCAGCTTCTGGCTTCTGTTTCTCAACTTTTTTCAGGCTTTCCTCCCGGGACTACTCAGGTGTGCTAAAACATCATATTCAGGATGCTAGTCTCCTGTGGAGTCTGAAGTGGACAGCAAAGCATGATTGTTCTGAAGTTTTTAAAGACACCTTCAGAGGTATTGTGTGCTGTCCAGCTTCTTTGGTCCTCCTTTTAGCATAGAACTTCTGCACATAGAACTAGAGCTGTCGGACTAGGGACTTTTCATTGGCAGTAAATGCACTTCAATGAAAAGGTCTGTTGAGGATGTGTTTTGTTTAACTTAGAACTTGGTTTTAATGAATACAGTTTATAGCTACTTGGATTCCATTTTCTTTACACTGTTGGTTGAAATTTAGATCAGCTTGCTGCTGATTAAAGAAAAGTACCACATAGTAAAATGAAATAGAAAACTCTTACTTGGTAGTTTGCTTAGTGTTTTCTCCTTTTGCACATGGGAAGGAAGCTGTTTTGCTTTTAGCATGTTTATTATCTTGTTTAATAGTCACAGGTTATGTAAAATTTTTTAATGTTCTCAAGACTCAGTTTGTTAAGTTAGTTCAGTATGACAGATGCCAAGTTCTAGTAACTGCCTCTGTATGTTTCTCTTGCCCTTTTTTGCATATTAAGACATGAAAGATAAGATACTTGGCTAGTTTGGACTATTATTTTCTTTTACTTGGAAAGGATTACATTGGTGTTCTTTGGAACAGACTGCGAAGATCAGTTGACAATTACCTTATATAGCTATTTATACTAATTCTCATTACTGTTAAACTAGAACTGACTACAGAGAATGTGTCCCACAGACTCTACTGTTCTGTTTGTACAGCTCCCAGCACAGCTAGGACCCCAATCCAATGAAGTTATTGGTATACAAATAATAAATGCATTGATATACGCAGATGTGAATATTCATTAGGGCTTTTACAGAGATACTCATGTTGCAATTCCATATTTTTCAGACTTATTAGACAAAGTGGCAAGGAAATATAAATCTTTAACAAAGCTTTGCATGTTTTTTATGTTTACTGTCATTGTTCTTTCTCTTAAAATAAAAGCATACAACATTTTCTAACAGACAGCTTAAATGGATTCTTTTAGAAGTTGTGTTTGGGAAAATGAAAGTTAATGAAACAGCTTAGATGCAGTTAAATAAGCTTCTTGTCATGTCATATTTCTGTTTAGGTGGGTGGCGTGCAGGTTTTAGCAGAATCAGCAGCCAATATGCCAGTAGCAATTTTTGTGGTAATCACGTTATTGGCCCTTTCTGTTATTAATGAGACAATAATTAAGAAATAGTGTTGATAGTCATATAATACATAATTTGTGTATTGGAAATGGTCAGGTAGAAGCCTTGCATATGCAGAATAAAATACAAGAAAGAATGAGTGGCAAATGTTCCTTGCTTTTAAATTCAGCACATTCCTGCTGCTTAAATTGCCTCAGCTGCTAATGCTGGAACCATTACAGTAATGGACTCAGCAAATGAAGGAGAACCAAGACATACACACTTTATTACTGGAGGGGTAATTTTCTCTTCATCTGTAATAGCAGCAGTGCCTAGTATTGATCAGACCATCAAGATACTAATCCTCTGTAAAATTACTTGTTATAACTGAAAATGCGTTAATCCAAATCAGTCTGTCTCCTGACTTTCTACTTACTATTGAATAGAGACTATTAGATGGTTTATTTTTTGTGATTTAAAGCCTTAATAGTGATAATAGCAGGAGCTTCCTTTGCAAGAGTGCACACTTAATCTTCGCTATGGCCCAAGGTTGTCTTTTTGTTTTAACTAGAACATCACCCACTTAATTAAGAAGTGCGTGTCTATCATGCTGCTCTGAATTATATTGGCACTTTAGGCTCTGCAGATTTATTAAACATGTTGTTTTACATTCAGTCTCTTGGTTTTGCTGTAAATAAGAAGAGATCTGCGCTCATGTATCTTCTAAGATCTTAGAGCTAGGGTGTGATGAGCATGGATACTGAAAGCAGTAATTCAGATGTGGTTGATTGTGGCCTGTCAGGCTATTGTGTATGAGAGTAGCGTAGAAGTTCAATGCCAGGGGCCCAAAGGTCTTCAGTTTACTTTGATCCTGGTGAATCCTGTATGTGATATATATATGGGAGCTGTGCATATTCCATATCTGAATATGCTCTTTCATGAATGCTTCTCTTCATTTATCTGTCACCTTTTTTCTCCCTCTACCTTATCTAGTTGTTATTCATAGTCCTATATATTGCAATTTTAAGTTCATACCTGTTACTTGCATAGCCTAGATGTAGCCAACTGAAACTTCTGCTTGGTTGCATGCCACTGGTGTAGTAGCTGTTATGCTTACGCAGTACCTTACAGGATATGGCTCCATGAAATGGTTCCATTAACTCTGACCTTTATTAGACTTATTAATATGTGTTCCCACTATATGACAGCCATTACTATCTTGCCAGATTACGGTGTAGAGGGCAAGTGGTGTCCTAGAAGAGGGATAAGGTGCAGAATTGGTGTCTTCATTTAAAGAATCTGGTGATGTTCCATGTACTTCAGGATATTTTTCTTGTAGTGTCAATTTGATTTCTGCTCTGGCAAAACCAAGCTTCTATGCTTTCTTGCCTTTTTTTTTAATTGGACTGATTCAGTTTGTATCATTTGGAGACACTTCACATTTCATAAAAGGGATTTGATTGCCGATACCTTCACAGGGACTTTGGTTCCTTGTCTGCCTCAAAACACTGAAGTATATTTCCCTCTATAATAAAGAGTATGAACAGAGCATATGTTTGCTTAATTGCAGTTTCCCTATTGAACAGTCTCTTCATGGTTTTCAAGGCAGCAGATTAGGTAGATGTGTGTATGTCAGAGCATCTTGTGTGATGTGGTGATTTGGAGTTCCCTTCAGCTGAAAGATATGCTATAAAATACAAGAGGAACTTTGGAAGTTTTCTGTTGTCTTTTTAAACGTGAGTATGTTCTCAAACAGTGACATAAAGAAAATGAAAGTACATTGTGGAAAACTTCCCTCTTTTTCTGGGAAAAGTAAAACTTCATGTGAAATGAACTTCTTGTGCTTGAATGAACATCTTTCTGAAGATAAATATTTTGAAAGATGTTAGCAGGTGATTAGAGTTTCAGAAAGCTATGTAGTGTCACATGTAGGTCACCCAGACTCTGTTGTCTTCTGATTGCAAGCTTAAAAGTTTCAGATGGCAACTGGCAGTTTTTCCACACAGTGGAATGTTCCTGCTGGAGGTGCAGTACTGGGCATACTTTCACTTTTATTAATTTGGAAAACACTTAATGCATAATTATGATACTTTAGCCTTTTATGACAGGAAATAGTCAATTCTCATTAGACCAAGGTTAGTGAGAGCTAAGCAGGGCAAAGTGAATGCCTAAAGTTTCTGTTCCCAGTGGAATTTGAGATCCAACTTATGCAGCCTTTGGCCTAAAGCAGGATTTGCTCTCATGCTTTTCAGAATTCATCATTTTTTAAATTTAATTAAGCATTAATGACCAAGAGCATCCAATATATTGGGTGATCCTTTTCAGTTGAGACTGAAAAGCACTATAGTGACTGTAGGGCCACGAGTGAAGTGTAAAAGGTGGCTGTGAATATTTGTTGCCCTTTGAAGTATGGGATGTATTTTTGAAGTATTCTGGATTGGAAATGATAGTGTTGAAATTTCAAAACATTTGGGGTTTAGTTACTGGAGTCTTACTGTGGCAGGAAACTCTGCTCTGCTTTGGTGCCATTTTTTTGCATTTGTGCACATACTCCACCACTTTCTAGAAGAATTATCTCCTAGAACTTGTTCAGTTTCATTTTGCTCTTTTATCTGCTGCTCATCTCACCATTTTTATTTAAGACTGTAAAGTTACTTTAGTGTAACTGCTATTGTCACCTTTACCCTCAGCTAATCAAATAGTTTACCTTGAGGGAAGCATTTATCTCCCACTTTCATTATTATTATTTTCGTAGCTGTAAAGATATATATTTTATGTCTCCAGAAGGCTGTAACAGTGAAACGAGGTATTGATCTGCTGTATTTGGCAATTTCTTTCCACCTTGCCATCGATATCACGTCAGCCTCTGTCTGTACTGTGGTTGACCTCACAAATAGCTCTTTATGTTCCCATTGGATTCAAATGATATACTATGCTCAAAACTAAATCAATGAGTGATTATAAAGTTTTTAGTATTATTTCATAACCCTCAGGCAGCTGGTACTTCATGCAGTGCATACTTGAAAAGGTACTTGAGTAAAATATGGTGCTGATTCTACTCTAAGGTTTAAAATTATTTTGCAATCTGACTTCTCATAATAATAAATTTAGGGTCTGATTCGTGTATTACGGTACAGATACTAAAATGACTGAAACTTCTGCTTGTAGTGCACTGGAGAGCTTTCAGTCTATAATGGCAAAAGACTTCACTTAAACCTCTCACTTCTGATGTCATGTTGTGTCTTCAAGTGCAAGAATTTCATGGCTGGATCTTGCCACAAATGTTAAGGTGTACCTGCTTTTAGAGGAAACAAAAGTGGATGTAAAGATCAGAGAAGATTTTCATGTCCAGAGAGTAAACAGGTAGTTTAAGAAACTTTGGGTCTGGAAGATGTTATTATTGCTCTCTGGTATCATACGCCTTATGTGCACTGCTAACAGTTTAACTGGTAAAATTTGTGCTCAGATATGTACTTAATAGATTTATTTTTTTTTATCCCTGAATTGCAATAGATAGGATTTTTAGAAGCACTTAAAAGACTTAAGAATCCAAGTTTTATTGCCACAGAATCTCTGCTTGAGCTGGGTAAGAAGCTTTTAAAAATCTGACTCTCTGAAAGCAATAGTCCTCTTGAAATATCCATCTGTAGGGGAGAGGATTGGCTGAAGATTGTGTGAAGGCAAACAGATTTGTGCAAATTAAGCAGCAGCTTGCAGATCTGGAAACAATTTGTATTTGGCTTTGTCTTGTGGCTTTCTTTTTACATATACTTCTGACGTAGCTGATGTCATGGCAGCAGGTAATGATGGCCTTGTACTCAAAGAAAATACTTCTCTTGTCTGATATCTAAACCATGATGACAAACAACTGCAGGTGGTAAAATACTGAACAGCACACTGTGGTGCATATGTATATATGTAACTACAGAATGATAACGGAACCAATTTCTTTATCCAAATTAAAATAGGTAAAAGAAAGTTACTTGAGCTCTGCATCCTAAGCAGTGCATATAAACAATGGTGAAATGTCTATCTTTCTGGGTTGGAAAACTTAGCATTACAGTGTAGATAGAAATTTATAATCATGTTTCATATGAGCATTTGTCAAACTGTCCTGGTTATGCTGGGACAGAATTCTAGGCCAATTAGCTGCTTGGAGTCAGCCAGGGCAGCTGCCCTGAGCTGGCTGCAGGTGTATCCCAGATGATAAATGGTGTGCTCATTAGGAAGTGGGAAGTTTGCTAAGGACTGATGCTCCTTGTCTTCTTTATCCACCTGCTTCTTCCCATCCCTGGAGGGGCCTTGATTACTATTCTGCTTCTGAGGACTGTTTTCCTGTTTATGGTGACCACTGTACATTCATAGGGCTGCATATGGTTTGTATACTTCATATCGTCATTATTATTGAGTTTTGTTGTTTCATTAAATCTATTTTCATTTCAACCTGTGAGTCTCCTCTCCTTTACCTGATTCCCACTTATTGCCTGGGGAGGGGTCACTGGGTAATAAAGCACCTGCTATAGCTTAGACTTAGATACAGGTTAAACACAGACAATGAGCTTTCCCCAAACATCTAATTTATGCAATAGACAGGACCTTCTCACCTAGTGGAAAAGCTTTGAAAGTTGTTGTGCAGTCCAGAATAAAATGAGTTATGACTTCATGCTTCTGGAAAGCCATTCATTGTGATCAAGACACTATGCTGGTCATTATGATTTTGAAAGTGTTAATACTATGAGTTGTGCAATGGGACATATGAATATAGTCCCTGCTCAAAGAGTTTGTGTTGTGTGGTTCTCTGTGTATGTGACAGACAAATGGTTTTATGCTTCATGATACAAACATATTCCTCATAAATAATGGTAATTTTCTCTTTAGTTTGCAGAGTGCATTTTGTGAATAGGGCCTTCAATGTGTTGGCATCCTGACAGAAATTGCTACAAAGCAGTAATGTCACATGTGGGATGATATCAGTGACCCAGCAAAAAGAAACAAGCACTTAGCATGTTCATCTGTTTTGTTAAAGGGCGATATTTGGCCCTGTAGGTGCAGGAGAGGTGGACTGTTCATGAAAAGGGCATGAAGAGCTAACCCATGTGATCCTTTGTCAGCCTGATGAAATTTTCTGTCAGGCATTCATTCATATGAAAGATGAGTGGCATCTTTGTTATCCAGTAAAAAAAGTATTTCTATTTTTCCTGGAGTCTTTTATATGTTAATAGAGTCAAATGTGAATATGATAACATAATTTAAGTGCATAAGCAAAAAAAACCCCACATCTCTACTGGCAATGGGTTAAAAGTAAGATGTATATGTTTTATGCAAAATAATGCAATTTCATTGTCAATCATGCTGTTCAAACCATGACTCCACATAGAATAGTGCTTTTAAACAAATAGAAAGTACTCTTATTGTACCATTTATAATGGAAATGCTTAGGCTGCTTAGCCTGATGCAAAGTAATTTTTTTTGCACGCTTTGAAATGTATGCTCTTACTGCAGTATAAATATACAAACACAGAACTGAAATTTCAGTTGATTTTTTTGTAGCCCTAATTTTAAGGTGTTAGTCTCTGCTTTTTAATTCTGGAAGGAACCCCAGTGTTTAGAGAAAGGTGTACAAGAGGTGTAATTTTAGAAACAAATGCATGCCATTTCAATAAAATTTCTTCTGAAATAATTGAACTTTCTTAAATATTTAGGGGATGGGAGAAGTTTGGATATCTTTCCCCTCATACTTCCTGCCCTGTCACATCTGACTTACTTGAAACAGCGGCTTGGAGTTCTGTTTAATGTTATACTTTGCATGCATTTGTGATTTGAAATATAAAATGAAAAAAAGAAGTCAAATTTGAGAGAGACAGTTTGAATGGCATGCTGTCAGTTTGGCTCTTCATGAATTGGCAGTGGTCTCATTTAGGACCTTCAAATGTGTGTCTGCCTGGACAGAATGAGAACATTTTGCATGTTCTTCAGAAGACAACCACTCCTTGCTGCCTCACAGTATTCAGTGGTGCATGACAGTTGCCCTTCATTGCTGTCGTCTTCGAACTTAACCTTTGACCGTCCACTTAGTTGCTGCGCGACGGTTGGAGCAGGCCAAGATGTTCATGAATGACGGGCATTGGCCTGCAACGTGCTTGTCATTATTTGACTGTCAAGAGTAGCCTGCCATTGGGTTCCATCAAGGTTTGAAACCTATGTGCAGCAGTCCATATTACTTAACTTCCAAGACTGTCAACAGAATGATCAAATGTGCATAAAAAATGTGTGTTGAATAAGTCTTTGGTCATAATATAGGGAGATATTTTGTGTGTGTGTGCTAAATGTATTCATATGACTTCCACAAGGCCAAGAGGTTGAATCTGCTGCCATGGTAAAAAGTGAACTGTTGTCTCCTGTGGTCTAAGTCTCAAATAGCACAATTTAGATTTGAACAGCTCTGCCAGTTAAACTCTCAGCTTGTCTTGCGTATCCTATCAGCTTTTCAGCCGGCAGTGTAAGCAGCGAGACACTAGACCAGTGGTGCCTGAGGTTAGCTGTCAAACTGGAATGCTATTTTGGATCTTGCTGTAATGTAGTATTATAGAAGCAGGTCAGCCTGTGTGATTTGTAAAGCAGTTGTGTGAACTTAAAATGACTGAACTGTTGTTTATTTCAGGTACTTTTTTCTTTCTTGAAAGACTTGAGCAGGATAGAATTTATCATTAAAAAAGTGAGAAACCTAAGGCAATGTAAAGTGGTCGTTTTCCTCAAGAACAGAATACAGTGCATAAAAGAGCATCAAATTTCAATATGAAGAGTCAGTAAGGCTGAAAGTCACTAAGTACTGAATGTTTGGCAGTGGAACTGTTTAACATTATCTTCTGATGATGAATGCTGAGGACTCTTAACGGCTTAATGTCATGCTTAATTTAATGAATGGGAGTTGTACCCTGGGTTAATTAGGAACATCAACTTGTGTGGGTAAGTCATTTAGGCAAACTGTCAGGTATTAGTAAATACTTTGGATTTTATTATGTTTGGAAGAGTCATATTCTTCTCTAGTGTAACATTCACTATTAACTTGAGTAAAAGCCATCTTTAACTGCAGTTTATTTTATCGACTTTCAAATGTGACTGTTTTCTTCAGTCAGAATATCCTAGTTCTGTTATATTGAAATGGCACATCAAAATGACATCACAAGATGTAAATATGAGTCTACAAACAAAAGGAGACTCGCTCTAGATTGTTCATGGTTACTTCTATGCAAAGCATAAAAATAATCTTCTGTTGGTAACTGGTATAACTTTTTTCCATAGTTTCAAAAAATCATGCTATTTTAGTGAAAACAATAAAATCATAGGAAGTGGTTAGATGGTCTAGGAACAAAGAGTTTTCACATATTTCATGTATTTTCATAATATTTTTTTCCCTTTGTACACTTTCCAAACCAGGATTTTTTTTTCCTGCTTGCAGTGTCATTTGCAGAAGACCTCAGTTCAGATGCACTGATCTAAAAAACTAGATTTTGTTATGGAGATCTCTTAGTATTTAGTCTTCTTGCTCTGAACCTTAAATGCTGTTACTGCTTAATAAGAGTCTAACTCTCTGACTTCAGCTATTGCCAACACATTAATCTGTGCCTAGTCTGAAATGGAGTATGATATGCATACATTTAGATGTGTGTTTGCATACATATATGTGCATGCCATAAATGTGTAAAATTCTTTGGCAAATAATGTGGTCTCTTGTTAAAATCATCCTGTGAACGCTACTCTGATCACAAAAATGCTGTTACGAAGTTTTGATTTATGTTTCAGTCTTCTTGAGTAACATATACCTACACTGTTTTGTTGAAGGAAGATGCAATTTCAGAAGTGTGTATATATAAAAATATCCTATCTTAAGTGCATTTAGGTATACAAATAAATACTAAGACATTGTGTTTGTTGATGCGAACTCTGAGCTTGGAGCTGCTTTCTTGGCCTCCACAGTTTGAAAAAAAAATTCAAACCAGAAAAAATTGACCAGACTATTATCAAAATAATGTTATTTTCCATTTTAGAAGGACATCACTCTTCCTATTGCTGTGGAAAGCAAGATATAATTCCTAGTGGGAGTTGTAGTTGTGCTTCTTGGGGAAAAAATGTTTAGAATCTTGAAGCCCAAATCTGGTATTTAAAGTATGGAATACCTGTTCGTCTCTAAACAGAGGCTGCTTTTCCACCCTTAGTAAAGTAACATTTTACACTTACATGCAGAAAAAACTGAGCATCATCATGCAGTTTATTGCAAGTGTGTCCATGGCTTTGTATTTTTCCAAGTAAAAAGTCTTTTTGTGACGGCTGTGCAGTCTGTGTAGTAACAAAGCAGATTGCATTGATGTTGTTATTTTTGCTCTCCATATCTTTTTAACTTATCACTAATTTTAGAAGCACGTGGAGAAACCAGTTTCTTAGCATAAAATGCAATAAAAAGTAAGTTGTTGTGTGCAAATGTTCAAGCATTAACAATTAGGAAGTGGTGTGTTTCCCACTGCCGTGCTTTCCTGCTTTTTGCAGACATTAGACTCAAATACTTGAGAACGCAGAGATAAAAGACAAAAGCAGCTAAGTGTCATTTTGTTTCATGTTCTGAATGAAGAATATCCTGATTGAAAGCAAAATGTGTTAAACTAAAACTTCTGAAGCTCTTTTCCGGATGGTAGGATGTGTACATGCGTTTTCTAGTTTAACTTCCAAAACTGTTCACATGCTGCATATATGCCCTAGACACTAAACGTCCATGATCCTCTGTGGTGTTATAGGAGAACAATAAATCCTATTAACCAAAATAAGAGGAGTAGATACCTTAGGGGAGGTGCTTTGTTGTCACCTATACTCTCTGCCATACAAATAGCAGCTTGTCACAAAGGTTGAGACCTTTGTAGTGCATTCTTTCAGGGTACAAATCTGTCTCTCTTCTGACTTTAATGCAATAGCTTTGAAATATCTGTATTAGGTAAAATAGAGGTTAAGGCACCTTAAGGGCAGTGAATTCTTATCTTCTTTACTAGCAGTGTTGTCAACATGTACTAAAATGTGATGACCTAGTCTCCTCTTTGATAAAAAGGAAAATGACCTGTCTACTGTGGATGGTGATAGAGTTGCCTGGGGCTGATTATATTGTCACCTACTTCAGTGTCAGTGTGTAGGAAAGTAAAAAAGACCAGGATATTTCTGTTTACCATTGAGTATTTGACTTTTTAAACCACTGATAAAATTTAACTTGGAAGTAGAAAGAAAGAACTGACTTATGCCTCTAAACAATGTTGTGAAGAAATGCAGAGGTGCTGTATTCTGTGAACCCTTGGTATCACAGGACACAAAATGCATACCAAGAGATTCCTCCTGACCTGAACTCAAGGTTCAAGATCTGCGTTTAGCCCTGTTTTTTATTTGTCTCTGGCCTTTTGGTACACAAAATGCTGATGTGTACTCAACAAAAAAGTTGAATAATGTCTTGGAATTCCAATATACCTGTGTACTGTGCAACTTGGTTTATGTACTTCGGTAATATGAGTAGCAGTATTTCTTTTGTTCTGGAAATAATCAGTGTCCTGTTGAAGACCTTTTCTGTGTGGCATTCCAAAACACTTATATTTTTATAACAGTTAATTGAGCAGTTGCTATGATTAGTTATATACTGTAACTGAGTGCTGAAATACATAAATAACTGAGGGCTGATTTAAACTGGAACATCTCAAACTGTTCAATGTACTTGAAGCTATTAGCAGTATTTCTGTGTCATTCTGTAAATTAAATGAAGGTGCTCTTCATGATGATCAGAAACTCAAGCATGAAGGAAAGATTTCTGTTATGCTCTATCAATACCTAAGAATTGGGTGTGTTTCAACATTAGTTCCCACTTTATAGTACAGTGATGAGTTGCAGAAGCAGCTTCTTGTGTGAATTCCTTTCATATAAGTTCCTTTGATTTGAAAACTCAAAATATTTCTTTCTGAGATGTGAAACAAACCTGTAAGTTAGATTTGCTTACAGCATCTTCTTAGAAGATAAGTGCAGTATCTTCTACCAGTGCTTTACTGGGAGCTTTATGGGCCTTATACCTGTATCAGTTTACTCCTAGTCAGCTCAAGTCTGGAAAAGAATCAGTTATTTGTCAAAATAATGGAAGTGTATAAAGCTTCCTTTATATAGTGTAACTTTTTAAAGCTGAAAAGTAAATTATAAACTTTCACTCTGGCCCCTTCAGTGGGCTAATTTGCTGGCTAGAGTTAAAAAAATAATAAATGACCTTATAGGAAAGAGTCTCTAGGGGACAGGAAATTGGTTTGGCATCAGAAGTCATTATTTCTTTATTTTTTACACTAAAGTCAATGGCCACAATGTTATTTTCAATTGAAAAAAAATTTAAGTGCTATACTTTTCAGATGAGTGAAGTAAAGCTATGAGAGAATAAGTGTCTTCAAAGTTTATGGAAGCCTTTTTAAAGAAAGCTTAGAAATCATAACCTTTGTTTTGTTTGCAAATGTTGCAAATTCTCTGAACCCTGTTCCAGTACAGTCTGCATCAGTCCATGACCACTCCATCTGGTGGGGGCTGTATTCCAACCACGGAGCAATTGATTTAAGTGACTCCTTCCACCTTTTCAAGTGAAAGCAAACTGTGGCTTGTGTTCTGGTGCCCTACTTCCAACACATCTAGCTATTGGATCCTCCTGTCATTCCAGAGGCACAGATGAGTTCCACCCCTTGTGGTCTGATGACATCACAGTACACTCCACATCTCTGTCTACTAAAGCCTTGTGCTCATGGCTTCAGCTTGTGAAGCTGTTGGTTCTGTACAATCCAATAAATCCAGCTGTCCCTCTTCGCCTTATGGTTGGAGGCAGAGTCCCTCCAATTCTGACTGGAATCACTTGCTTCTTGTGAAGCTGCATTGGGAGTCTCTGCAGGAGAATCCAAAACAGTATTAGTTTGTTTACTCTAGGTGGATTTCCCCTGGAAACTGGGGCAGCATTCTTTAGGAGAGGATTCCCTTGTAATTCCCAAGGGCTGAAGTGGGTTTTCTGCCCCGCTTCCTCACGTATTCCCTGCGGTCACGTAAGTAAAACCACACACTGGGTGTGTACCTCCTCTATTCTCTGCTTTGGATAGGGAAATATCTGTTCCTCATGGCTGAGACATGGGACCATACAGGTGGGAAATACAACAGGTTCTCTTGCGTGTGGTTGGCCTTCCAGGATAGTTCTTTCACAGTTAAAGTGCAGGCCTAGACAGATCAAGAGAGACTTCCCTCGTGTTGCTGGAGCCTGCTACTTGTTTCATCCATTGTTTGTCTTTGACCATCTTCCAAAGACCAGAGATAAAATCTGAGTGACCACCTTTGGCTCTTCCTCCTGTTCCTCTGATGGCCTCGGTTCCTCCTCATCCCTTGTGAGTGAAGCTGCTTCTTTTTCCATACAGGAGCGGCTGACGCTGGTGCGGGCTGGTTCTCTGGTGCAGCTGCCATGCCCGTTGGGCTGTGGCTAGGCCCAGAGGCCTTCTCTCGCCCGAGTGCTCTGGAGAGCGATGAGAACAGCTCAGTAGGCAGGGCCCAGGCCCTAACACATCAGAGTGATTTCCATCTCTCGGGAACTTCCAGACTGATGATGGACTCTTTCCGAATGTAGCAGCAGACTGTCAGGATTTTCCACTTGCTCGAGGTGAAATTCCACAGCACTGGAGGTGAGCAGCAGCCGAGGTACTTGCCTGTCCTCCCCCACACCCTGCCAGTCACGATTAGCTAGCTCTGGCACAGATCTCAAAGCGCTGGGTTTGAGGAGAAATTGGTATTACTCTGGGCAAGACCAGGCACACATTCAGAAGACGCAACAAGAGAAGCAGGCTGGATCAAGTCTTTTACAAACCCAGCAGCTTGATTAGGATGAAGTTCTTCACAGAGAGAGTGATTTCCCATTGGAGTGGGCTGCCCAGGGAGGTGTGGAGGCACCATCCCTGGAGGTGTTCAAGAAAAGCCTGGATGAGGCACTTAGTGCCATGGTCTGGTTGATTGGATAGGGCTGGGTGATAGGTTGGACTGGATGATCTTGGAGGTCTCTTCCAACCTCGTTGATTCTATGATTCTATGAACCCTTTTGCTTCTGTCTTCATTTACCTCACCTTACGTGACACTGATGCAGAATGTCAGAAAAAGAAGGTTGTGGTTAATGCTATATTTCACATGGATATTAGTTTTTGAGTTGCCTTGGACAAAACTGGCACTTTCTTTTTTTTCACTCGGAAGTTTAATTCTTGTTCTATGAAAAGTGTATAGCAAGAATTATTAATTGACACTGAGGACAAAAATGGAAAGTTTTTGAAGCAGGGAATGTTAACATAGTTACAATTGACTAAATTCAATTTCCAAACAAATAATTGGAGAGAACGTGCAGCCTGCATGTGTGTAAGTATTTGCTGGGCTGTGGCCATTGAGTCCCTTAGAAAAGTACTTGGCTGAAGAAGTCTGCTTTGTCGGAGGAGGGAATTTTTTGGACCTCTTCACTTTAATCTACTTTCTGTGTTAAATCTTCTCTGCTCCTGTGACCCTGAGCCTAATCTTTCCTCTCTTGTTTAGTTTTGGAATTCTGTGTTTGAGAATTTGAAATTTTATGTGTGCGCAAAATGGTAGAATTTTGCATGAATAATAAAAGCTCAGCAACTTCTTGACAGTGCCAGTGGTGTGATTAATTCCCATGCATAATATATGCAGTCATCCCTTGCATATGCAGTGACAATATAAGCAAAGGGGAATGAAGGATCCCCCTGGATGATGTCTGGGAGAGAGCTCTTGTCTTGCTGTCAGATATGTTTGCCTCTGCCTAACTCCCCATAGATCCCTTTCTCCTTGGGCTCTATGCCAGTCACAGCATCTTCCCCATCTGGTCAGTACCATCAAACTGGACCACACCTCAACCTCTTTAATCTCTAGCTGGCACATTTGTGTGACTCTCGGTGAAAAGAGAGAAAATGTGAGATAGATGGTATTTTCCTAAGGGGCCTTTATATAAAGATCCCTGGTGTCTGACACATTGAGTCTTTTCCTGTTCATAAATCAGTGTTTATAGAAAATCATGCCTGGTGTTTTGACTGCAGCAATTTTGTATCAAATGACTTAGTGCCTCATACCCCCAATATTAGGGCTTTTGTTCTGATCATTCTCAGAAATGAGCCAGACTTTCTTGCAGCTTTACTCACTTGTATTTGTAATGTGCTGTTTACTCTTTTGTGATAGGCTTTTTGTGTAGCTTTTGTGAAGTAGAAAATTATCTCAGTGTCATTTTTGTCATGAGCTCTTGCATGGGATCACATGGTGCTTGTAAATGTTAAGAAGAAGGCTTGGAGGACTTCTGCTGACAAGCCAGTATGGCTTTATGACATTCCAGCAAAGCTCTGTCTGTCACATTTGTAGCTACATGTGTGGAAAAGTATAGTATGTTTTGCTAATGGTAGTTTTTGTGCAGATGTAGCAATTTGATGTCATGCTGTACATTTTTGTCTCATAAAAAAAAGAAAGTATTTAATATAACCATCTCATTAAATTAATAAATCAGTAGATTTTGCAGCTGTGTTTTAGACAGTAACTGAATAAAGCATGATCTGAATTCTGGCTGGCTACCAATGTTTATCAGTGATGAAAAATTACAGATTAGTCTGTTTCTATAATCAGAACATTTACACAATGGATATATTGTTACAGTTGTCGGTTTAGTTCTGATTATTACTCAATATGTCTATTGCAGCTTTCTCATTTAAAGCTGTTATTAAGCTCCATGTATAATAGATGGAATTACGTTGTCCACCATTTATTTTATGAATAGCCTACAGAAACATTAGTGTTAATAGTATTATCCACTTAATGTACACAACAGTTTATAATATAGAAAGATGAATAATGTGTTGCACTATTTAAGTTTTATTGGAACATGATAAATAAGTCTAGTATACTTTTGCTGGTAAATGCAGTGTTAAAGCCATCAGGATTTAGAAAGAAGTAAATTCTAAGCAAAGTGCTTGCAACTATTCTGCTTTCTGATATATTAATAAAATAATTTACACTTAAAACTGTTAGGGCTTTGTGGTTTTGAGTTTGTGTTGAGGTTTATTTGTTTTATTGAACCTATAGGACGAAGTGAGAGTGTCAGCTGGTCAGTTTCGTTTTTAAAGGAGAGTATTCTGCTGATAAGGTGAACCAGATGGAACAACTTGAGCAGTGTGGTTTCTTTGCCCATTAGCAAGAAAGTGCACAAGATGCGGATCTTACCTCATAGCCCAACTAATTTTGCCAGTTTGGTAAATACAGGACTATTTAAGTAGCAAAAAATAGCCTGAATAGAAAGCAAATGAAGGCCTTGTCCAATGTGCTGTCTGTTCTCAGTTTAGGACATTTGACAGCTTCTTAGTTTTGTTAATTTTTCATTTCATACATTTATGAATTTGAGGAGCTTGCACAGCAGTGCTGATCCTGTTTTTGCAGTTGTGTTAACTCTATTCACTTGGGTTTTTTCCTACTGCTAATTCATAGGTTTGGGATTGTGTGTTTCAAGATGAGAGAGAGAGAGACTGAACTGCACCTCTAAAGCAGCAATATAAGATTTCTGTAGGGAAATACATAAGATTGTAAAATTCTGTTTTATGTTTGGATTGTTTAGTTGCTGTTACTACTAAAGGAAGAGGGTAAATAAACAGCCTTGGGACTCCTCTATTTACATACAGGATATGTAGATTTGCTTTTAGTCTTTGATTCATCTTTTGTTTTGTTTTCTAAGAGTAAAAAATAACTGTATTATTGAAGTACAAGTTAATTTAGCTTCTAATGAATCTTGCATGAGAAGGTTGGCATTAATGAAATTTTAGCTGAGTGGAAATTACTTTTAGATGGTCAGCTTCCTAGCTTTTCTTGTTATCTGCTCTTTCAACTTAGATCAAGATAGAAAGATTTTGCTATGTACACCTAAGAGGAAAATTATATATATGTATATTTGAAATTTTATGTTTGTTTCTAGTATTTGATAATCCTGATGGTATGAAGGAGAAACTCTGCAGCCTGTTTTGTCTGAGCGGGGCTTCTGTAAAGGTGATTCTGGTTTTGAAATGTGATCGTATCACAGGTAGTAAGGGTATGATTTAGAATATTAATAGATAGAGAAACCATAATTAATAAGCACAACTGTTTTTTTTTTTCAGTTACTTTTCCAGGATTGGCACTTAGCATAACTTCTACATTAAATCTCCAATTGATGTTATTTGAGTCAGAGAAAATAAGGTTCAAGCTTCTGTAATGTAAGAATAGCAGTTCTGGTAATTTCTTTGCTGTGTAAAGACAAATTTTATAGATAGAGGTGGTATGTATTGGACAGGCTTGTAAGGTTATCCAAGTTAGACTATGCTGAAGGGGGGCTTGTGTGCTAGTGTGGCTTTGCCTAGTGATACTGAGTGAACTTATCAAAGATGTATATATATATCTACTCCCTTTCCTCTTAACTGTCATGGCTGCTGGACATACCATAGTTTATTTTGGATTAGTTCTTTCACCCTCCTCAGCATGGACTTCGTAACAGACAAGTTGTGCTGTGCAGACCAATTAGTCATTGTTGATGAAGCAACAAATTTCATCTATTTAACTCCACAGATGTCAAAAGAACACCCAGAGATGTTTGGCACATTCAGTCTTAATTTTTTAATGACTTTTTAAAATTGTACTTTTAACTACATGGTAAATAGTTTAAGTGAGTGTGTATAGGAAACTGTCTGTATGCTTATGTACATCTAGTGGATACTTCTACCTGATCAGTTTTCTTCCTGTAAGAGGTGTAGTTTCTTTATGTTACCGGTAATTTAGACAGAATTTAAATGACATTCTGAGCTACACTGTAGTACAAGGATACATAATGAGCAGTGATCAAATAAAATTTTAGGACAGCCAGAGAATTCAGAGACCTGTATGATATTTTTCTTCTAGTCCTAGAAAGTACCTAATGTTTTAGTGAAAGATACAATGTGCGCATATGCTTTGCTTCCAGTCACTTGTCCAACGTTGTCATTCTCTTCCTTAAGAGAGAGTTACCTGTTATTTGCTTGGAGCCTTCTCTAATGCTATTGTAAAGTAAGTCCACTTCCAGCTCTTATATGATTGTTTTCTCAAAAGTGTAGAGCTTTTTAAAGTTATGTAACTTACAGCAAACGAAGAAAAGCACAAACCAGATATTTTAGTAGAATAGTTTTCATATCTTTAATGCTTTCCCTGGTTACTCCATCAGTTCATATCACTTCTCTCTTTTTTTTTTTTTTCCTGTTTTGCTTACTACAGAAAAATTACATCAAATGCAGGATAACAGAACACTGTCAAACTTAGAAGGTTTTATATGGACAGCATTAGACAGGAGCAGAAAGATCCAGTGCACTAATAGGCACGCTCACATGAGCTACCTAGTCCATTGACAGTTTTTTCCTTTGTTCTCCTTCTCGACCCACTTTCTGCCAGTGATTTGTGACATATTTTGTAAGAGATCAAATAAGCCCTTGACACCTGATTGCAATGTAGTGCTTGTTTACAGTTGCATTTTTGAAGGACCTCTAGACAAGATGGAAGGTTTAACTTAAAGTAATTAAATTTGCATCTGCTCTGTGACAGGAATTTTCTTATGTATGCATCCTGTTGAGCAACTTTTACTGTAATTGGCCGTGAAGCACCAAAAGAAGGATGCAGGTAGACAAAATTATTGTTGCCTACTACTAAAATATGTCATTGTATTTCATAAGGACTTGCTTGTGCCTAGACTTGTGCCTGGTGCTTTGAAATACAGGATTGCTTGCTTTTATTTGGAAGAGCGAAGGAAGTGATTTCCAAGCACTGGACCCTTACCCAGGTCCTTTCACACTGCTTGAGTGAGGCTAGATTCCTAAAATGCTTGTAGTTAGATTAGTCTCTTCCGGAACTACTTTTGTTTTCTGTTGAATGTTAGTTACTCTTTGTTTTGCAGTTATCTGCCTTTTGATTTTGGCATGTCTGCCTTTGTCTTTGGGCAGATTCTTGAGCTGTTAGATTGTCATATAGCTGAGCACTAAACCTGCTGCGTTCTTTCATCTTTATTTTCATGGTCATTAAAAGTATATCTGATGTGGGATGATGTGGCTGTGCAAGGCAACCAACGCACACGAAATAGACTAAAGAGAAGTCAGATTGTTTTTGTCTACTATGGTGCACCCTGATTTGAAATATAAATTAAGCTGAACTTGGTGAATGGCATTTTCCATTTGCATTTTAGAAGTTGAAGAGCTATTTAATAGCTGCTTTAAATTTACCATCATTAATTCTTATCCATACTTAGTGATACATTATGGCCAAATGCAGCTGCTGTGACACAGTACAATGTACTATTGATATTACTGAGATTCCTTCTGTCAGATTTGAAGTAACATGCCATGATGTTCACCTAATACCATTTGAAGTGATTTTATGAGGACCAAGAATTATTTGCGTCTTGCATGACCTGTCCTTATTGCTACTTTTGAGTACAACATAGGTTAGAAGAAGTAATTATTTTGAGCCTACTGACTACAAGCAAGATTGATAGCTTTTGAAAGGGCTGTAATGAAAGGCTGACCCAACTGGCTTTTGTATTATACCTTGTTTATCCTACTCTCATCTCTAT
Organism: Pogoniulus pusillus; assembly: GCF_015220805.1. Classification (NCBI taxonomy): domain Eukaryota; kingdom Metazoa; phylum Chordata; class Aves; order Piciformes; family Lybiidae; genus Pogoniulus; species Pogoniulus pusillus. The sequence continues at coordinate 17,298,962 of NC_087283.1, forward strand.
CACCTTTGGGCTACAACAAAATATAATTTATGGTAGTAGTGCTTCATAGAAGGTGAAAGGTCATATTTTTAATGAGGGTAGCCCTGATTTGGATTCAGATTTTAAAATGTTGTATGGTAGAGTACAGTCAACAGAGTCTATGTAAACAAAGTGACTGCAATAAGGAGCAAGAAAACCTATTATTTGACAAGAAATGAGGCTGCTTTCTTTATTAGGCATTAGTAAGTTCTGCTAACAGAACATATGTTCAGTTAAATATCTGGAAAAGGGGATTTAGTGAAATACCAGCATTGTGATGGTCAAGTCTAACAAATCTTTGGTAGAATGTTGGATTATTTTATACTGAAAAAAAAACCAAAACCCAAACCCCCAACTCTTTCTTATTTTAATATCATTTGCTAAAACCAACTCTCTCTGTATCGGTACATTCTGTTTTGAGAAGGGTAGAAATTAAATGCCCCCCTCTATCTGTTCCAAGGAGAAACACATCCATGCAATGCAGCTGAGTTTGTCCATATTTGGAAATGCTAACTCTAATAAGTGGTTTTGAGTGTTCACTTAGGAAGGAAAAGTTCAAGTTCAGTTACCTACATGTTTTTTTCACATGCATGGTGCCTCCTTATAAAAGCCAAAATTTTGTGGAGTAGATTATAACTTCAAGAGAATTCTAGTCAAAAGAAGTTTAGCAAGTGCATAGGAAGTTTTAGGGTGTAAGACATGAAAGTAAAGATTTCAACTTGAAGCAGTCAAAAACTGTTTGGAAAGGAGTTTAGTAGATTTGGGTTTTCAGTATTCAAATACATACCATGTGTGACTGGTTGTTCTCATGTCTTTCATTTATGTGTGTCATTTTTGCAAGTGACAAATTGCTTCAGTTATGTTCTGGAAAGAAATGGGAAACACTTTAGAGATTTTGAATTTCATTACTGGTTGTACAAACAACTTCTGAGTTTAGTTCAAAATTTGCATAGAGAAAAAAAGTTGAATGAATCCTTTCAGTTATTTATGACCAAACTGCCCAACATGGAGATAGAAATTACCAAAATACATTTTAGAAGAGAGGGTAATTGTTAGCTTTCCCATATGACAGCATGATAACTGCTGGTAAGTGTAGACTGTGTAACAGTAAACACTGTGCAAAACCACAAGGCACATGGGGTTTGCTTTGTGTGGGATTGGATAATGAAAGTTTAGGAGTGCAGCAGTTTAGTTTACATAACAGCTGCAAGACTTCTGAGTGATATTGTGCTGATGTCAGATTTTTTTTCTTTTCCAAATGTTGCACTATTTTCTGTTTATCATGGTGCATAATAATGAAATATTGCCCCTGTATGACATGAGCTTCTTATTCTGTGGTGGTATGTAAACCCATGATTTGAGAGTTTGTAGCAGTCTGAACATGGCATTTCTTCTCCCCCAGCACTCTGCACTCTTGCAGTTGGACTGATGGCCTTTTAGCCCTAGGTTGGCTTTGCTCCGCTGTCCTCCTGTGATGCCATTCCTTGCTGCTGTCTCCCTTCTTCCCTACCACAGCACTCCCCAACGTCTTTGGGCTCCTGCTGTCTGTCAGCAAGGAATAGAATCACATGTTACTTTAAAGCAACATAATGTTGAGATTACCCTTCTTTTCTTGAGTGTCAATAGGTCTTGAACTATTAATGCAAATCTTCAGAATGATTCTTTTAAATTTACACTTGTTTTACATTATTTTATAATTAAGTTTTAGTGTTTAAAGAGAAGAAAGGAATGGAAGTTTTTCAAGTGATTAAATATTAATTTTATTCACATTTAACCCTAATTTACATTGAGGATGTTAACCAAAAGGCAGGTCTTTTGAATTCAACGTTTTCATTTCCTTCTAGCCTCATTGATGAATAACTGGATCTTGTTATATGTTCATAAAGGATAATGGTCCATTGGGATAGAGGGAATAATTGTGCTGTCTTGAACTTTTGAGGATGATCTGTTTGTGATGCTGTTTCCTTAAAAAAAAAAAAAAAAAAAAAAAAGATGCCTTTTGTGTAAACTAAAATTGATATCTGAAACAAAAACCTGTATCAAACCATTAGAGAAATGGTTATACTACTTTAATTTCAACAACAGCATTCTTTAAAGTTATGGCAGTATGACATTCTGATGTCATCTTCTTAAAGGCTTCTCTTTTATCCTTTTGAATGAGACCTATAAGCTCTCCTTGCTTAGGTGCTTAAGTCTTAAAAGATTGAATAAACTAACCAGCCTTAAGCTCCTTAAAAGCCCAGTCACTGCTGCATTGCATATGTTTGGTGTTTTATGTGCAGGTGAAATTAATGCTATAGATGATGAAGTGTTACGCTGCATTTTATGTATTTCGTATCCAGATTTGTCTGGTACATATGAATTGAGAGATTTGAAGAGACATGTCCTTAGAGGACTCTGGCAAATTTGTCTTGTCTGCCTTAACAGGACTTGAGTTTTTTGGAAATCTAATTTCTAAGGTATTTCATTGGAAGGTCTATCGAGCGATAATATTGATGATAAAATCTTCTATTACATGTTGCATCTATTACAGTACAATAAATTTAGGTTGATACAAAATATTGTGATGCATGTTGGGACAACTAGAGGTAAAACTGACTGCTGCTGTTTGAATTGTTTTCAGAGAATTATGTGTTCAGTGTACTCCTGCTAAAATCTTTATTTCTACCTAGGAGTACTAGTAATAGGAACTTTTCCTGTAATTTAAATTGCTTACAGGATCCTGAGTTAAAATCACAGTCTATTACCTATATAAAAACTGCTGTGGCCCATTCCATGCATTCAGTGCATGTGCCTGCACAAGTGAAATCCTAGTTTTTGCATACTCCACATTTAGGTGTTGTTGGAAGTGGTGCAGACCTTTGTGCACAATGTTTAATAAATTATTGAAGCTCACAGGATCTTTGAGAACAGGGAGCTCCTGTGTGACTGAGCAGTAGACATGAATAAATGTTATCCTCAAGTGTATGTAGCAGACAGTAATAGATGCTTGAACAGACAATATGAGTGCTGAGTGAATGATGGTAATAACATTAAATATTTACATACAGCAAAAGCATCTTGACAGCAGAAAAGAGACTGTCTCTGCAGTGAGGTGGATAACACTAGTTTAATAGAGTACACCTTTCTGTAGGACAGCTTTCTCTTGATAACTAGCATCATTTTTCTGTAAGGCACATACAAAATGAACTGTTTGGGACTCACAACTACTGTATTGCAGTCTCCCTATTTTACATGGTATTTTAAAATCTGTGACTCCTACTCTCATACAAGATGCTTTTCAAGACTTCCATCAGTATAAATCTGGTGTTGCTGTCACTCCATGCTTACTATTATCATGCAATAATGATTACTAAGTTCAAGAATCACAGAAACATTCAGGTTTGAAAAGACCTTCGAGGTTACCAAGTCAAACCGATAACCCTACTCTAAAAAAGACTTAACTGGATAACAACTGTTTTACAGTAACTGAAAGTACATGTTGACATTTTAGCTCAGAATCACCTTAGCTTTACATCAGATTTTCTAAGATAGGAGCTTTCAGAGTTGTCCATAGGAAAGTTGTGCTGTGGCTATACTCGGAAGAATTCATGAAAGCAAGAGGGAGTAGTATCCTTCTCTAATCTGTCCTGGCCAGTGCAGTAAATAGGTTTTACTGCTGTCCATAGTCCTTGAAGTGCATGATAGTTGTTTGTGTGTCCTGGTTGGTTGGTTGGTTGGTTTTGTGGAAACCTGTAAATTAGGATTGCTGAACAGTTGATATTGCTGGCGCTGCAGTTTTTAACGTAGGTCACATTTGACCTTCCAAATAATTTGAAAAGGAAATAAGTGTATGAGAAGCATAGGATAACATTTTTTTATACTGAAGAGTAGATGAATTTTGTTAAACCCTTACCTTTTTCAGTGCATTCCAAACAGCTTTCAATTACGGGAAAGAAATAACAAAAGTGACAGTAAACTGAATTTTGAAAACAGCACTCTATGAAGCTTGTATTATGATGAACCTTTTTGCATTTAGTGATGTCATGTTGTATAATTAATATTGAAAATACAATGAAATGGAGTACTATCAAGCTGCTCTTTCATCTATTCATTGTCTTGTAATAGCGAAAGACAACATAGTCCACCATTTTAGAATTGATTGCTTTAAATCATAAATGAGCTTGGTTTGTGTTTTGTTGTGATATTTATGTCAAAGATAATCCTCAGATGTGGTAATGGGAAATTTATTTGCATAGAATTCTTCCTCTGCTTACTGCTTTTGTTGGAAAGATGCTTAACAATTGTTTTCTTTGAGCATGGGTAGCCATTCCAGGTCATTCTTGAGAGTATCAGTGATAGTGTGGAATGCTTAAGGTGTATGACTAGTTGAGTGTTGGTTAGTCAAGCCTATCACAGAATGGTTTGGGTTGGAAGGAACATCTAAAAGTCATCTAGTCCAAGGCTTTCTGCAGTAAGCAGGAACATCCTCAACTAGATCAGGTTGCCCAGAGTCCTGTCAAGTCTCACCTTGAATATCTTCAGGAATGGGGCTTCAACCACCTCCCTGGGCAAACCCATTCCACTACCCTTATGGCAAAGAACTTGTTCCTAATATTTGGTGTGAATTTGCTGTTCTGTGGTTTACAACCATTGCCCCTCATTGCGTCACTGCAGGCCTTTGTAAACAGTCTCTCTCCATCCTTGTCGGCCCTCTTCAGGTGCTGAAAGGTGGCTATTAGGTGTCTCCAGAGCATTCTCTTCTCCAGGTATGTTCTCTTCTTGAGGTATTAATGGCAAATACACTTTTTCAGCTTCTGAGGAAAGACTCTAAATCCTGCAGAGGGAAGGACTGGTGTACTACCAGAGGAAAAAAGTTTTTTTCTTGCAAAAATGCAAACAATAGCTTTTATGAAGGGCATGCGACAGAAATTCCATGTGACACATTCTCTTCTTGGCTGAGTTTTACATTGAGGTAAAAAGTTTTGATGATAGCCCTTCTAAGAAGCATCCCTCTGTGGCTGTAAAATTTACATGGCCTACAGAGCTAGAATGTTGACGTGAGTGGAGATGTGTTGAGCAAGGCCTAAGCTTGAAGACAGGCCCAACTGGGCTCATTCCGCTGCCCAAAACTTCCCCTCTATTCCTTGCTTGCTTCTTAGATGTCAAGTGTTGAAAGTAACGCAGATTTAACTGGAAGATTGCATCTGAAATCTGGCCAAGTAGCATAGCCTTGTCTTTTTGAAGGCTGCATATCTCAGAATTCTTTAAAAAAGATATAAGATACCTGGTTTGGAGTCGATGTCTCAAAGCAACTAGTAGGTGGGGATCTTTTTAGGTGAAAACATCTAACACATAGATCAGGAGTTACTTTAGTCTAAATTCTTTTCTTTCATTAACACAACTGCTAGTAGAAAAAATGAAATATTCTTGTAAAAAACAATAAAATATAACAGATTCCTAAAAGCTTGGGCAACAACAATTCAGTGATGATCAGACCTCAGCCTTTTTTGTAGCTGTGGTCATCAGGAGGTTTTTGCTATTGGTACATCAGTGGTTGTGTTGGTGCCATTCCTTAACATTGCTTTGTGTCAGCCTATCCTTCCTCCAGTCTCCTCATTTGAGCTTTCCAAGATACGATGACAGTGAAAGTTCTCTACGAAACACAAATGCTTTCTTTGAAGCTGGAAGTGTAGTTGGAGAAAACATGACTAAAATTCTATACCACATGCAAGGAACAAGATTGTCTTCCCTTTTTTTTGGGCTATTTAAAGTAAGGACAATATTGATTTTTGCAACAGCAGTTTGGATCTTGAAGCAGGGTATGGATTAAAACACCTGAAGTATATTTGCAGTAGAGATCTGTGCTGCCCATTCACTGAGTGGAGTCTTTCCCCACTGGATTTTTAAGGGCTTTTTCAGTCCTGTATTATTTAGGCATTTTATATCCTAGCTATTTGCCTAATACAGCAGAAGGTTCACTCCATGAGGTTGTGCTTTCCCATTCTAGCCATAAATATGGGAATTTTAATTTGAGAATCTTCTTTTGTTCAATGCCATTTCAATGTTCTATGTTTGTTTTGGGTTTTTATTTCTTTTTTAATGCAGATAAATAAAGATTCTTTACTTATAATTTTTGAGGTCTGCACCCTGTATAAGGCAGGATCTGAGCACGTGCAAATCTTAGCCAAAAGCTTATATTTTGATGTTGGAGTCTGTGGTATGAAAATCTCAACATACTGATTGATCCCAAGTGTGGTTTTCTTGCAGCCTATGTAGTTTTTATGAGCAGTATTTTAAAAGCCATTTTTTCCTCTTCATTCTTCCCCCTCACTTCTTGTTACTTTTAAAGCAATTTCTAAGTGTCTTTCTTGACATTTTGTGGTAGAGGTTATATTTAGCTTAATGAAGCTAAGAACGTGAAATTTAGAGTCATGACGCACTTGAAGTGGCAATTTTTTGCCAGGAATAGAAAGCAGCTTTGTTGAGGGTGGTTTTCTACTATAAAGTATTAATATGTTACTGTCCATTTCACAGTGATAGAGGTAGGGTTCAGATGCACAATTTCTAGTGTATTAATCTGTATGTAAAGCGTGCAGAAATAAATGGTGTCCACATACTGAATGCCTAGTGAGCATGAGGACCTTTCCTTGCCTTCTCATGTAAAAATCTTCTGAAATAGAAACACAGACCAATGTCAGGGATTATATTAGCATCTTTCATTGCAACATGTGCTCTACCTAAGCAAGTAATTTTTGTCTTGGTAATCAATTATGCTGTTGTTCAACACTCACACTAATTTATATTCACCATAAAACCCATTTCAGCCTCTTCACAGCTTTTCTTGGGCTAAACTGCAAATTGATACTAGTTTTCATCAAGCTAAGCAATGAACAGCATCACTAGTCAGCAGAAACACAACGGGATAACTGAGATGTGAAAGAACTTTTATCTCCACTAAAGTGATGATAAATAAGATGGCAAAAGTTTACAAAGTGTCAAAATGCAAGCATAGAATGACTGTACAAAGTTTATATTCTCTTTCTTCAGCTGTGAAAGCATCCAGATAATAATAATAGCAGTTCAAGTCCGTTCAAATGGAAAAAAATATACTGAAAATGAAGTAAAATATTTTCCTAAAATCACTTCCATAAAGCATCCAAAGTTCTGTTAGTCCTCTGTGTAGTTTAGGCTTTAAAATATACTGGGTTTTGTCCTTTCCTGCAAGGCTCTTTTTTTTTTTTATTGACACTAGGAACAGGCTGCAATAAAAATGTGTGTAACACTTTATCAGCTATTTAAAGAAGCGTATGTTTGAGTTATAAAGAAGAGGAGGCGTTTGCCTCATTATGACCTCTCTTTGTCTTTTCTTGGCAAAGAGTGAGGCTTCTCTTGAGTGCTGCGTGGACTCCACACTTGAGCTGAATTAGCTTTTGACCTTTTCGTGTACTATAAATCTGGAGAGACAGTAAAGTAAAAACGGCCGTCACTAGGTGGCGCTGAAGCATCGTTGTATGCCAAGTACAGTGGAGCTCCTCATGCAGCTGCTGGAGCTGCCTGGATTTCTAAGTGTCAGGGAAATTGTTTTATTGTTAAAGGGCATAGTGTAATATATTCGTCTCCATCCATGGCAGCCATTTAATGCCCTGGAACATGCCCTCTCACAGTTCTGGGCCGTTGACTATGCTTATTTGGTGTAATAATTAGCAGAATTTCTCACTAACAGCAGTACTTACTAACACCTCACATTTTCCCTCTGTGTTTTTGTACGTGATGGATTGTGCATTCTATGAATAAAGTTAAGCAGGTCACATCCGAAGCCCTGTACAACACAGCTATTTTCTGCACAATAGTTCTGAATAGATATATATTAACTCCTTTCTAATCCCTGTGGTGTGTAATGCAAACAAACTCGAGTCTTTTTTTAATGGGCTATTGAAAACTTCTAAGCACAGAACAGTTAATTTATCAACTTAAAGAACCAAGGAAACTGAACGTGGACCTGTAGCAGTTAGAGTACACTGTCTTGTAACAGTAGTGTGCTTTAGAACCCTGTTGTAATGTTTTATGAAGTTTGGTAGAGATCTCTGTACTTCATTCCAGAGGAAAAGTTCTTCCATGTATGTTGAAGATCATCTTTTGTCAAGATGTTGAGTTGCTCTGCTTAGTATAGAAATACGGGTAGAAAGTCTGAGTTAAACATCTCTTAGTTGTTTTTTCATTTTTTTTGTTGTTGTGTTTTTGAGTGTTTTGGTTTTTTTTTTTTTGTAGTTTACTAGCTGGAAATACATATGTTGAAAATTTCTCTGACTAAAATAAATGAATAAATTAATTAATGCTGTAGTAGAGATCCCTGTCATGGTTCTTCCCAAATGCAGTGGCAAGGACAGATAACAGTTAAAGATTCCCAAATTTTTTAGGCAAAGCTAGTATTTTTTAGTTGAAGTTCTAAGTAAAAAAACCCTCCTGAAATGCCTATGTAATGAATTAAAATAATTGTGATTAGAGACACTTGTCATACAGAAGCTCAACTCTGCATGGAGACCATCAAACCTTTGTCACTTCTGGTTTGGAGATGGGAATTGCAGTGTTAAATGTTGGTCTTGCAGTTGTCTGACATAATTTAATTTTCAAGTCCTCCCTTGTAATGATTTTTTTAATCCTACAGCATTCATTCTTTTTTCACTGAGCCCTTCTTGATTTCTGGTTACCACTGAAGCAACTCCGTTGTAGAAGGGGAATTAATACAGCATGTTATGCCAGCAAGTAAGAACAAAGGTGGCTTTGGCAGCTTTCTCTTAATGTCAGTCCCTTGCCCTCAGCTTCCCTTGTTAATGCATCTGAGCTGCTGTCACTCAGATGATTTTGACACAGACATGCATGCTGTGTGTCAAAAAGAGTGGCCTAGAATTTTGAATTCAAGTCTGAGAGTACTCCAACATACTAAACCAATGTGTAAAGTTATAAAATGGTTGACTCCAGCCCTTGTAGACATTTTGAAGGAAATTAAATATATTCATTCATGTTTTTGACATACCCTCCAAGAAGGCAAGGGAGTTTAGGATTTTAAGGTGTCTGCACGCAGATAGAGACTTGCCTGTGTGCTTTTACTTTTATGATAGTTCAGAATAATCCTTTTTTATCAAGTTGTACTTCCATGTCAGATTTTTTGTGTCTTGAGTGTTTATTGGAAAGGGGTTTTACTTCTCCTCACTATCCCTGTTCTTTCCCTTGTGCTAAGTTAACTGTGGCCTGTCTGATTCTATTCTAGCATAACTTACAGAAGTATTTACTTAAAAATATAGTCAGAGACTTATTTGGTGGTCTTCTGTGTCATTGGGTTATTTCATGGATTCAGTATTGATTGTTACTGCACGATTAAGCATGTAGCAGTTTACTACAGCCTTAGTATCCGTTATGGATGAGTAAGTCTGCATCTCTTCTTCCTTAGTTTAGACAACAAATCCAAACTGTTCTGAAATGTAGGAGTTCCATGTTTATTCAACTTGCCAGTAAAAATACACAGTAGTACAGTTCTAGGATTCTTTTTCAACAGAAAGGAGCAAATAGGAGAAAAGAGAGTTCTGTTGGAATGTGGAATGGTTTCACCTTCACAAATCCAGACTGTATTTGAGAACAGTGCAGAAAAGGGAAGAGACTTTTTTTTAAAGGCTTGTCATTGCTGTACCACTTGACTGTACTATCACTGCTACCACAGTGGTAGAATCTATCACTATCTAGGCTCTTAGAGTAGGTAGGAATATGCATATGGAGAGAAAAGTCAGATAAAAGTTGCCCTGAACAAATGTACACAGAAGACTGAAGAAATAATTTCTGTGTATGTCCATTTCAGCTGAGTAGTGATGCTCTGCAAAATTATGCTTGATCATTACAAGTGAGGTAAAAAATTAGCAAGAAAATAAGGTTCGTATATGCAGGTCATAAAAATGAAAACTGGAAATGAAGCATTAGCCTTTGCAAAAGCTAGGATTGTATTATCAAAACAACTTTATTTGGAAAAGTAGCAGTTATTTAGTTTGCTCAGCAAATGTATTCTGAAGCAAAATACTGATTTGCATTTTGAGATTTGCCTAGGTTCAGTGAAAAGGAAATGACTTAACACATTTACTTCTTTCACAGCAGATCAATGCCTTCTTGTATTTTACCTCTTGGTCTACCCTGCACTTTCTCTTAAACTGACTTTAGGAGTAAGATACGAGTAAAAGAAAATTGAGTAGTCCTTCACATAGCTGTAGTTCTTAACCCTTCTAGTTCTTCAACCTTAACCTGTTAGTACTGTAAATGTTCCAAGTGCTGTGAAATACAGATCCTGACAAACTCTTGTCCAAGTTTAATTGAGTTCTGAGGCAGAAGAGAATTTCGAGCACCACTCTTAGGACATCAGTAAAATATATTCTTATGCAAGTAGATTAGGCTCTCCTAATTCACAGACCACTGCTGAGCGGCAGAGGAATGAAACAAAACTCAAGTGAGGACTGAAAGGCATCAGACTTGTCAATGTGGCTCTGCTGCCTACGCTTTATTTGGTTAGGCCATGTATGCAGAACTGCTTAAGGAAATATGGATAATCTGTTGTAGTGTGCTGATGTAAACAATTTGTGAACCACTGAAATGTATCAAATAGAAAGGCATCCAAACTTGAATTCTGCCTCACAGGAATTGCTTTTTTTATATCGTTTTGCACAGTGGTGAACAGCTCCAATAATTATATTTTATTTTAATTTGTGCTTTCTTTTCTGCCCTGCACTTGCCTAACTTTTCAGACTCTGAATTTTGCCAACTGAAATGTTAGCTGTCTGTTTTTCATGTGACTTATTCCAGTGGCTGTGAACAAAGCAAAGGCTTCACATTAAACAAAATTAACTAAATCTGTGCTGTTCACTGTAAGGCCTTTTTTCTTTTAAATATTTTTTTTCCTTAAAACACTCCTCCTTGAAAAAAAAACTCATCTAGCAATGTCATTCTTGAACTTCAGTGCTATTAATTCAAAAGTTTCAATAGTAGTTGTCTTAAGCATAGGTGACAACTTCAGCATATAAGCTTTGAGTCCTTGTTTGACCAGTAGTGCAGTTTGTGCAGAATTAGGCAGTTGTTACAAATACAATGTCTGTGCATACACAGCATAGATTGCACTCATAAATGCATGAAATGTTACAAATTGCACTTTCTGTCACTGAATAGTCTTGTGCAAATATCCTTGCAAATGTTAAATATATGTGTCTGTGATCTGTAAATTTTATGTCCCTGAAAATAATTTGTGAAAAATGATGCAACTCTAACATTGTACTGCTGTGGAGCTTCCAAAATAGCATTTCAATGGTTGTGCTGCTTTGGAAGTATGTTGGCCATATGAATGATGCTAGAGTTGTTGTAAACATGATAAAAAAAATGGGTGATGGCAGCCTTTAAATTGTTTTGGGGAGAAGAGAGGGAATTGCACAAAGGATCTGCTCAAAGGCTTCTCTAGTGTGAGAAATGTTTGAAGGAAAATCTGTTTATCACGTCCTTGAAAAAGACAAATCACAGATTGAAGAGAGGAAGCAAAATGCACGATGCTGCTTCTGCAGCTTCAGCCCAGGACACTGAGCATACCCCTTCCTTGTGGGTATTCTCTCTACGGTGATTTCAGTTTTCTTGTAAATACAGGACTGATGTATATTCAAGCAGGTATGTGGTGAAATGCAACTAACACAAACAGAAAGTGGTCTTGGAATACCTTTCCTGTTAGGCTTTCAGCCATTTTCCTGTCTTTTCAGTCTGGAGTTAAAAATACAGCTGAATAATCAGGTATGAAGTCTTGGAAGTCTGTAACGGTTTTCACCAAATTTTTAAGTGTTTTTATACTTCTGTAGTGCTTAATGTGCTCATAAACTCTCTAAAATAGTTTAGCTCTGTAAATATCAAGAGTCAACAATATTGTAATGGTCTACAGAGATGTTCAAATACTATGTAATGGGCATGACAGTTACAGTATGTGAAATTTAATGCTCTAGCTCCTTATTGATCTTCCTTGTAGCCGATTGCATGGCACAAGCATTTGCACTTTGCACCTGCTCTTTCTACATGAACACTGTCTTCAGCAGTGTTATCTTGGGGATTTTGGAAGCCACACTTGATACTACATGTAAGTACTTAAGGAAATATCTTTTTTTTTCTCTTTTATTGTTTTTCCTTTTCCCCAAGTATCCATTTGCTTTTCACTTCACCTTTCACTGCTGTTTTTCTGGGTGATGTTTTAACACTTAAAATCCTTCTCCCCTTCTTTAAAGTATCCTTGTCACACATTGGATACTCCTACCATTACCTATCAAGATATACAGGACCAGAAATCCTGCTAGGCGCTTGATTTTATGAAAGTTGATAAAAGCTGCTGGCAAATTAATTACATCTTCTGACATACTGGGTGTTCTGAAAAACTCTGCGTGACCTGCTTGTATGCATGTTTGAAAATTCTTTGTCTGCATCTATAGAAGTTTTAAGTCTGTCACTGAGATTCTGAATCTTTGTCTTGAGCTCTGTCAGACCTTTGTTTTTCATTCTGAAGGTCCTTACTTCATTTTCTTGGTGTTGGTCAGCATGTTTGCTCCTACTTTGCACTAATTACGTGTTATACTTTAATGAAGTATGTATAGTTCCACACTGCAGATGTGCGATGTTTTCCGAAATGTTGTGATTCTTAAAATTGCTTTCTGTTTCCTTGGGCCATTCAAGGAGAACTAGCACCTTATTTCCTTTTCATAAGCTCCTTCTGGAGCTCCTGAGGCTACGTAGAACTAGCACTTGCATTCTGATAATAAATGTCAGTAGAAGTTAGGCAATATCAATAATTTCTTCGTATCACTAGAACATGAGAGGTCTGTAGATAGCAATGCCAGTTGTATGCTTGTTTCAACTTTAACCCTGGTTATAAGCTATGATTTTAGCTGTTTTAATCTTTATTGATTCTTTCCTTTGTTAAAGGTTTGGTGCTTAGTATTTCAAAACTGGTCACACCCATTTGGTTTTTTTGAGACCTTTTTTTGCTACCTCGTGAAATCAGCATGAGGACACGAGCTAAGAGATTTAATTTTTCAGCTACTATTTGCTATATTATTGGTGAAACTATCCAAAGCATCACGTGCAGAAATGGTTTTGTGTCCTTGTCTGTCTCTTGTGATTGACAAACATGTTGATCTATAGCAATCCACTGTTAAATAGTTTCTTAGATCCATGTATTTTGTGTCTTTATGTATCAGAAGAAACCCAAAGAAATGGAGATCTGATTGAAACTTGATTATTGTTTTGAAACAGTTTCAGTGTTCTTGCATCTCTCCTAATAGATGATTCATTTACCAACTGATACCTACTGGAGAAGGATGCACAAATGATAGTGGGAGCAAGAGATGGATGATGGTGTCAGGATGCTTACAGTGATGGTAGCAGTTTACTGATGGATATACTAAGGAGGCTTAGGGGCATTTTGTCAGGAAAAAAAAAAAGTGGCCATTTGAACAAGTTATTTCAATTTTTTTAATGATTACTTAAAGTGCTAATCCATGTGTGACAAATCTACACTGAACTGAGCTAGAAAATTGCCAGTTCTGTTCCATTAACAGCCACTAGCCAAAGGAACAATGTTTCTGTAGGTTAAAACAATAATTAAGGGGACCTTAACACATCAAGGTGAGGAGAGAGGGCATACTGGTAGCAAAAACATTTTATACACCTTAAGAAGTTGCTTCAGTGCATAAATTAACTCTGAGTTCTGTTACATCAGTCCAGTATATTGTGTATATGCATGACTGGTCTGCATATGTGTGTGAACCAAAATCTGGGCCAGCTGATCTATGAGAGAGTAGGAGATTGAAGTGTGCAAGCAAAGTCAAACAGTACCTGTGTAGGAAGGAGTATCAAGTAGTCTTTTAGAAAGCTGCTCAGTTACAAATACTGGTGTTAGACCTGGGTTTTTGCATTACAGTAGATTGTTAGTTATGCAGTTTTCCATGGCCAGATCGCTTGAACTGCATCTTACTACTTCTGTCACTAGGCTGGTTTACTCAGTGGGAGAGCAAGATGCATAATGGTTATATTAAATAACCAGCAAAATATATTGTAGTATGGTTAGGAAATGGATTTATGAGTTAAGTATTTTTAGAGAGTTGTCTACAGTTCAATTTATTATACTAATAATGATAATGATGCACACCTTTGTCCTTAATGCAAATGTAGGGGGCATATGTAGGGTGCAAAGTGTGGCACAGTATGGTCATTTGTTTGCCAGTTCTTCACAGGCTGGATTATAGAAATATTGTGGCATAGACAAGACTTTCAGTAAGACTTGAGTGCAATGAAGGGTAACCTGGAGGTGCAACTTTTTGATGCAAGTAAACGGTGCTGTGAAATTGGCAAGTCTCTTAAGATCTCTGAATAAGTGGAATTTACAGAAATCATGTGAAGAAAACAGAATTCTGAACTCTAATATATGTGATAATGGAGAAATAAAAGCTGTAATAGTGCATTTAGAATGCAATTTTTTTTTTATTACTCTAGGTTTGTTTCAGATGTAACTTTTTAGTGAGCCACTCGAATGATCTGGGTTGCTCTGAAGTTTTAAGAGCTAGCACTTGGAAAGCTCTGTAGTTTAAACAAATGACAACTTCAAAAATTGCATTCCTTCTTTAAGAAACTATCCCAAATTTGATGTCTGTCTGTTTTCTTTTTAAAAATATGTGAAAGGCCGTTAGGAGCTAAGGTTATGGTAGTTCCTCTAAAGCAATGCCTTGTTTCTAGATGAGGGTTTAGTTTTGTCACAAATATTTTATTACATCGAGTATTAAGTTTTCCTCCTTTATAAAGCTATTAAGGTCTCACTTCAGAGCATTAGCTCTTTATGCATGGCTTGAACAAAAAATCCATGCTTTATAATAATTAAATAGTAAAAAAAAATTGAAAGAGAAACACAGGCCTCAATACATTCTTAGATGAGGAAAAAGCCAATATCAGAAATTCTTGAGGGGAAAAAAACCAACCAACAAAACAAAAAACAAACCAACCACACAAAAAACACACAAACAAAACCAAAAAGCAACCAACCAACAAAACAGAAGTTGGCCTCTGAACTTGTGATTCAGGTCTTTGTTTCATAGCAAGATGCATTCTCAGTCCCTTGCTAAATATCATACTAGGAGCCTTCCTGTTAGAAACTTCAAAATACTGTATTTTCATTAAAACCCAACCTTTTTTAGGGAATAAGGTGAGATTTTCCACAGTAGTCACAGTCATGTTCTTTGACTTTTTACTTGTTTGAGTAAAGGACAGTGTTTTAACTGCTCAGTGCATTTTATAATAAGTATTGGGAAAAAAACAGGCTTTTGCTTGTTAGTGTTTTCACGTTAGAAATTCATGCGACATTGCAATCTTAACTTTGTTAGAACTAATTTCAGTAAGATTTCAATAGTTTTTATAGTACATTATTTTGACCAAGACAGTGATCTAAAAATAAGGGAGATGAGTCTTGATTTCTGATTTATTTGATGCTGAAACTAAGTGAGGATTCTGTTTGCAACATGAAGGCCTTCACGAGCATTCATGGCATAAGTACTGAAGTTTTGTTTTACAGTTAGGAGAAAAATGGAACCTTTTGAGAATGGTGTTGACACCCTGTAGGGAAGTATGTAGTCTGAAAAAAATTTTTACACTGTCATGCTTCTTGGCAGAAAACGTCACCAAGTCTCTTATTTCCCTTATACCACTTAATTTGGAAATAACCATGTATGTGTAACAACTGCATTTTGGCTGTGACTTTGATGTGTATTAGCTGTGTTTTTGTTACTTCTGCTCTATAACATACAATGTGTTATGCCTGTTGCTGTAAAGGAACCCGGAGGGGAAAAAAAGGGCAAAAATAATGTGTATTGTAATCGATAAATTCCATTTATTACTATTCCACCTGCTGAATTCTATGACTAACCATCTCATTAATAAGTCAGTTTAATGTTAATAAAATAATAGATTGCTAATATGTGCAGGAAGTTCACTGCACACTAGAAGATTAGGCATTATTAGCAGTATTCATTCCGGTTATCAGAGTCAGACACAGATTTACTAACACTCAGGATAACCTTCAAAATAATATGTTTGCAGAGATTTTCTCCTTTCTAAAGGCCCAAATGCAAGACTTAACAAGGTTTCTTGATCAGGACACAGTGTATGATGACATTGTAGGGCTGATACACACAAGACTGTTTCAGATATTGGCTTGGCTAATCTAGATATGAAAATCACGTTGTTTTTTCGAGTGTAAGAAACATAATATAGGTACCAGAATAAACTGATACACTGTCTATTTTTAAACTGTAAAAATCAGGTTTAGAAAAATGCTTTTTAAGATACTTGATGTCTCTAACTGAAGACATTTATTATTTGTTTTTCAAACTTACTTAGGGGTTTATGTGTTGGAAGAGCCTATAAATAATGCTTATGTTACAGTGCTTACACATCAGCCAGTTGGTATAGCCGGATCTTCAGTTGTTCTTTTTTTCACTTTTTGGAGGAGCTTGATGTTTTTGACATCTGTGTGACAGCTTGTTGCATAAGAGATGAGCAGCGTGTTATACCACCCAGCTGTGTGTATTAGTCTGTACATCAAGCTGAAGAGCAGCACTTAGCCAGATCTGACAATCAAATGTGAACTAGTACTACCTATACACAAGAGTGCATTTTAATGTTGCGTGCTTTTTGCCAAGAGGCTGATACTTGACACAGAAATTGTCAGAATCTCTCTTCTTCCCACCTCTTTTTCTTTTCTCTCTCTCTTTTTTTCTTTTTTTTTTTTTTTACCAAAGACGTGAGTCTGTGTTGAATTTTTTTTTCCCTGTAGTCTAATATGGCTTATTTTATAGGTAAAGCCAATTTAATGTTTACGGTGATTTCATAGATTACAAATGTAGCAAGCTTTTTGTAATAGAGAACTGCTAATACTTTAGGAGACACAACAGCATGTCTTGTTCTGCCAACTTAATCTGAACTTATGTTATGCTTGGTTTCACCACTGACTTCATGTCAACACACCAATAGCCTGTCCCCAAAGACAAGAGAATTAGAGAAATTACATGGCTAGATCATAGAACACATGTTTGTTTCTTATAATGCATCTAGTTTTATACTTGCCTGTTGATACCTTGATTTTTCAGTGTAAGTTTATGCTTCAATTTCATCTCTCCAAAACAGAAAAAAAAGCTTCTTGAAGAACTTGGAGAGAACAAACTTCCATATATGACACCAGCTGATGCAAATTTTCAGCAGCTGGTAAGTGTATTTCTTTTAACTGTACTTATTTTAATCTAAAATGCCTATGTACAGGAAACAATAACTAAATCTTGCTTCAAAGAGATGTTGTGAAATATGGAGAAGGTGTCCCAAAGGCTGATAACATAGTACAGAACAGGATCCCTAGATTTGGGATGTTCAAGAATAAACACTTGGTGAGCATCCCTTGTTCACAAGATTTTGCCCCGAGTATCTGTGCTTGAGTACTACAGGATACAAGTAACAGTGCTTTGTTTAAAAAGTACATATTGCCATTCTTTGAAGGATTTGGGTAGCGTTGTTTTGTTTTCCTTTGGTTGTGAAGAGACCTATTCTTTGTCTTGGCTGTAGCAACATAGCAGAAATCTTAACACAGAAATTTGCCATGATCTGCTTTAATTCTACTTTCAAAGAAAAAGAAATCCTTATGACTGCTTACAAAAGGAATTGTGTAAACTGGAATGCGTGCCTGAAGTGAAACCAAATAAAAGCAAAACTAGGCCCAGTAGCCACATGAATTTTTAACCAAATAAGTGTACAGAAGAGTATAATGAAATTAATAGTATGTTATGTAGCTATTGTAGATCTTTGTAGGTCAGCTACAAAACAGATGGCAAGAGTTGTAGGTTCAATCAGATCAAATCAGGACACGGTAAGATGAAAAGCATAAGGAAGAACCATGTAGTCTGAACAGCTACAGCAAGCATGCTTACATTGCAGGCATGTCACCTTTCTTGTCTTGATATATGGCTCAAAGATGTATTGGTAGCATGAGGATAGGTCTGTCTCTTCCCTTGAAAGGATGAATTTCTCTTTTACAGGATTCAAAGGCCAGAAAAGTTTAATACACATCATACTACAGAGAAGGAAAGATGTGTTTATGAGCCAAACACTGGCCCATGGCTCAAGTCAAACTCCAGTTTTGTGTTGGGATTATAGCTGTGATAATGAACAATCTGTGTACTTCCCATCTTTATGGTTCATAGAGCAGTGCTGACCATTGTGGAAGTAAGTTCTTGATTGGGATCTTTAACAGCTGTAAGGTTAACAATATTAAAAACACAAAGCTTGCTGTGAACCATAAGGTGCTTCTGTGGTTAAGGGCAAGGAAAAATCTAGAACAGCTGAAAGAATTTTTTTTCTTTAAAAAAGAAATAAACTACAAGAACATTCTATTCAGCCTAAAACTAAGGCTGAAGAAGTTCTTCCCCTTTTGAGATTCAGACAACTTACTATTTTCTCCTTCCTAGTCTTGTGAACATCTCCTCTGTTCACTAATTTTATATCAGTTGCTAAGAGCTGCTATGCCCAACATCTTTTTTCTGTCTTACCAAATCCACAGAGAAGATGGATTCAAGGTAGCCCAAGTGGCATCTCACTCAGTATCAGTAACCCATAAATATAGAAGATGATGGGGACAAGATAAGCAGCAAAATCAGATATCAAAGGAGTTTAGTACATTATTTTTGCATTACACTTGGGTAGTGTTTATATGCATGGTAGGTGTTTTTAAGTACAGGTGATAGTCATAATCGTCACAAACACCTTCTAAATTCTTGCTGTGGTTACAAAATGTTGCTTTAATCACAGCTCTAGATATTAGAGGCTCCATGGTGCTTAAATGTACTACAGATGGAGGAAAAAGAAGGGTGAGGGCTTGAAGACCACAAAATAGCAAAATAAAATATTGCATACAGTTTAGTTTTACAGTCTTTCTTTCCTGGAGTGATCTGCCTTACTCCTCTAAGAATCCACCCTTTATAAAGCAATGTTCTTTGAGCATGTTAGACAGGTTAGGTAGAATGCAGATTTAAAAACTACAGTATTATGTCAAGTACAGAAATGTATAGACTGAACAAAACTAAAAAATTCCATCACAAGCAAAACTTCACTGGCATTGTCTTTCAATGTGTCTTGCCTGATGAGGGATTTTAGAAATGAGCCCCAAATCCTAAGGTGAAACTACATAACATTTAAAGCCAGTTATGAACAGGAAGTCATCTGTTAGCAAAGCAATTCTCAAATAACTGGAGTACAAAGTGGCAGTTTGCTTATCAAGGGTCCTTATTGCTGGTTTCTCTAAACTAGGTCATCCCACAGGGCAATTCTGTGTTCCATACCTCCATTAGCAGTGAAAGCATGTGTACATTTAAAATAACGTGTGAAATTCATGTGAGGAATTGGATATCATATGTGCCTTTTTTGTCCTGTAGTTACCGGTAACATACCTGATTCTTTCTGACTGAATAGTGAATTGACCTTTAGTACTTGCTGTCAGAGTTACAACACAGAGTACATGATTACTCCCCCTTCCCCATCTCCCCCCAAACAATAAGGTGTCCAGTATGAACCCAGCATTCACCCTCTGTTCTGATCTCTTAATGCTTTCCTTATGTAGTACATAGCACAGTGACTGGTTGGAGATTTAAAGACGACCAAACTGATTTCATGTGATGTGTCAGAAATGTGTTTTCACTTCCTCATTTCTTCTAGAGATACCAGCATAGTTTTTTGGTTTGTTTTTTTTTTTTTCAAAGGTAGAATCCTAAGTATACTGTGTAAAACTCAGAGTAGTTCTTAAGCATGTAATCTTAAAACACAACCCAAAGGTAACATGCCTCTGACCTGGCCGGCAAGCAAATGTGGAAGACATTATGTCTGCAGTTCAGGAGAGGAACGCAGTGTTGTTACCTTTAGAAAATCTGTGTGTCTCCTTTCTAGTGCATCTTTGGAGGCATTTAGTTGCTTTACATTGTATTGTTACTGCTCTCCTGTTTTTAATAATTGTTTGGAATTTCATGTGTGCAGTTCCTGTCAGAAGTTCAGTATGACTTGAGTGCATCCAATGTACAGAACTGTGTAAAGAAATACTAGAATATCACTTGCAAAATCAAACAAGTAATAATCTTTATATGTCACAACCCAAATGTTCTGTCATTGTCATGATTGTTATAGTCATGATTCTGATCAGCCTGGACCCACATATGTGACTGTAACCTATCCTTGAAATTTCTGAAAAGCTGTAGTAAATCTTTAAGTTTGCAGTTATTAATTTCAATACTTATTATTAATTTCAATACTTATTATTTAAGGTGTTTTTTTTCCACTGTACTGTTCAAAAGCTGCTGATTGAAAAGCACTGATGGAAACAAAGGGGGGAAGTTAAAAACCTTTAGAAGAGTAGTTTCGGACTTTTGGCAAGCTCAGGCAAATTACATTTATCAAGTTCATTTTAAGTTCTTCTTAATGAAAGCTAAGATCTAGTATTCTGTGCTGAGGATTGTGGAAGGACCTTCCACCAGATATCAGGGACTATTTTCAGTCTGACGTTTACAGGTAAACATGTAAATACTGTTGTCAGAAGTTATCTGCAGGTACTGTTAGGGGTTGTTTTTTTTCCCTCTAGGAAGCAGTGAAGAAAGGGAGTCAGCTTCAATCTAAAAATTTACAAGAAATGGTGGCAAGGCTTAGAGATAAACTAAGATTTATTGTGTGTAATCATTACTTTAAAAATAGAATTCATATTCCACTTCTAGTAGAAACAAATGATCCTATAAACCTGCCTCTTTGGTTTTGTAAGATAACAAGGTGTTATGATGCAAGCAGTAAAAAAATGTGTCTACTGACTTACTGCCTGGTTTGTGCTTTTTAAGGGCACATTATCTGGATTTTAAAATTAGTTTCCTGAAAAGCAGGTTAAAATCTGACTTGGACATAGATAATACTAATAAAGTGGTTGTGAGTTGTACCAGAAGGAGCCCACAGGTGGATTACAGGTCAGTGTGATGCCTTTCTGCTGGTGGCTTTTATATGTTTTTTAAAAGCACTTAACTTATAAACTATTATGTTAGTAAAAGTTCTGGTAGATTAGTTCTGTGCATCCATATGTACTTGCCCTGTTGCCTAATGCCTTCAAACTTCAGTGACTGACTTGTGTCCCCAGATTTCTGAGTGATAAGAAATAGATGCAGTGAGCATTCAGACCTTCAGGACTGCTAATGGATACCTGATAGCCTTTCCCTTACTAAGGGCCCTAGTTTGCTTCAGGTTTCTTATCTATTGGTTTTAAGAAATTCACAGCTACTTTGTCTTTTAAAGAAGCTACTCTCTAGCTTTTGTCCGCTTTGCCAAATAGTCTCAGGAGTACTTAAAGCAGTTGTACAGGCAAGCAATAAAGGCTTTGATTATGTGATACTCACCTGATTAGAAAACCCCATAAAGAAAATGAAATCAGCCAAACATTCGTGGAGTGGGCAACAGTATTTTGCATAGAAAGTGAGATAGTAGTGATACAGTGTTCTACTTTGCTGGGACTTGTTGCTTCTGCACACTGCTGGATTCTGTACTCCAGCTGATACCAAAACTAGTGTGCTGAGAAGAGGGCATGAGGAAAACAAATATTACAGGTGGGTAGATGGGGAGGAACAAAAGTCTAGAATTCTTCTTTTATCTGAAAGGGGAATTGCTATATGAAATAAATAAATGAAATGGAAAAGAAAATAAACAAAAAAAACCAAGTCATTGGCAGGCATTCAGGAATGTGAAATGGAACAGACGAGTATGGCAAGGACTGTTTTGAAGGTAAACGTGCAGCACAGTAGAACATTGGTCTGTTTTGAACATTTATGTTTTCATTTTGTTATTTTTGCTTTAAAAAATGTTGCAATCTAAAACTCTTTCCATTCAGAATTCTGTGCATCAGAATGAGACAGAATGGCCTTTTCAACCATGGCAATAGAAGGATTTGCTTTGCTCAATATTCTGTTTTGTTTGTTTGCTTCAAGGTAGCATCATCTGCAGATTGATCAGGACAGCTTATATGTTCTATTGATTTATGCCAGAATCCTCAGATTTGTTTATTTGGCTATTTGCCCTGATGATACACTCTGCTTACACACCCAGCTGGTGCATATCCACAGTTTGTGCAATACATTGGAATAAGAGAATAACTGGCATCTATTTCTTCACCGTGTTCTGGACTCATGCCTGCTAACTTGTCAAATTAGCCTTGTCTGTTCTTGAATGTGTGAAGTACTTGAGTTCCTATAAAAAGAATAATTATTTTGCTGGTTTTGTTGTTGTTTTTTTTAATTGTTGCTTTTTTGGTTTTGTTTTTTTCCTTTAGTGGAAGACCAAATATTCCAAGCTGATTTTCAGAAAATCTGATGCAGTACCTGAGGAGCTACATCAAATGGTACAAGAAGGCTTTCTGGCCTTGCAAAAACACAATTGTTTCTTTCAAGATCTTGTAAGGATCAAAGGGAAAGATTTTGTTACTCCAGTGTCTCGTATATTAATTGGCAACCCAGGATGCACTTACAAGTACTTGAACACAAGATTATTTACAGTCCCCTGGCCTACTGAAGGTTATGACATAAAATACTGCAGTCCTCAAATACATGATGCTTGTAAAGCATTAATTAAACTTAATGACTACTTGCATATTGAAGCAGTCAAGGCATTGCAAGGACAGAATTCATTTGAGACTGAAGAAATGAAAGATGCTACTGTAATAGATAGGGAGCAAAATTTTGCAACTTCTCTCACGAAGAAAGAGTCTGTTTCAAAAGATCAAAGCAGTTGTGGTGTTCCAGAGGATGACTATGTAAATCTGAAGAACAGAACATCTTATAATGTGACTTTATTAAATTATATGGATCCACTACAAATGCAGTACTTGAAACAAGAACCTTATTTTGGAATGGGGAGCATGGCAGTGAGCTGGCACCACGACGAGAATCTCGTTGAAAGGTCAACCGTTGCTGTGTACAGTTATAGCTGTGAAGGTGAGTGGTGTGAGGTATGATTTGACTAGTGATTTGAATGTCTTAAATCCCTAAAGCTCTTTTATGTTTCCTTGTGTGTACGTGCATAAGCACACCTGCATTTTGGTCTGAAGCTGTCACGTGCTTCTGAGTAAGTTGTGGTACTTTACTCAAATTTGTACAGCATGTAATTGTGTTTACTGCAGCTGGCATATCACTTGTTCTCTAAGTAGATTTAAAAGCTGGCATGATTAACTTCCTGACAAAGAGCCAGGAAATCCAAGTCTGTCAAATATCTATTTCAGGTTAAAGCATGTGCATATCTTCTGTCTTGTAAAATGTATCATTGTACCTGACATGGCCATATTTCCCATGTTATGCATCATATACAGATTCACTTCTGCTTTATGCTGATTTTTACTACTATTCCATTGGAAAGATCACTTCACATTGCTCTCGGGTAAGAGTAGTACTGTATTTGCTTGGAAACAAACACATTTTGTCTAGGCATGCTGTAGTGCTGGTGCATGTTTTGCAAAGGTCTTGGCAACATTTCTGTAGTTGGGAAAGGTGGAAGTTTTCCATTAAAAGACCTATTGTCTGGCAGGCCTTGCAGGCTCTTTAGTTATTGAAAAGCAATGTTTGGGAGAGAAGTATAGGTGTAAAGTCATTAAACCTTCCACATTTTTATCCTTACTTAACAACGTGAGAATATGGATTTTATTTTTTTTCTTCTAATAATTTTTGAACAAAGCCTTGGAGATTTTTAATGGCTGCCATTTTTCTAAATGCAAGATTATAATTTAGATTTGATTTGAATTTGCAGATGTTCTGTTTCATAATTCAATTAATTGTTTCATTCTTCAAAAAAACTCATGTTTACTTCAAACCGTGAGAAGACTTCACATTGGCTTTGGTAGGATTTGACTGAAGACCATGATTTAAAAATAAGAGATTACATTTTCATGTGCTTTCTCTTGTTACTTTTGTTATTTGTTTGGAAACTGTGGGTCACTTTGCTACTTAATGTGCAGCTGAAATAATCACATATATATTTTCTTTTACATAAAACCTCAACTGGCTTGGCAAACTGAAGAGATTCTGTGATTGGTGCAAGCGTATAATGAAGTTTTTACTGTCCTATTTGCCAAAGATGTTGATATTTTATGTCCATTAAAGTCTTTTTTAGTAATACTAGATAAATACTTTTTCAATAGTATTTTAACTTAAAGAAATTTAAACACAAAGTAGTAGCAGTGTGTATGAGGATTTATTGTAACACGCTTTAGGCCTTTTGAATTTAACATAAAGCTTGCCTGTTGAGGGGAAAATATTGTGTCCCTTTAAGTTCAGAAAATTGTACATTAACTAAAAAAAAGCTTCTATGTTTATTAAGTACTCATCATTATATTTTAAGTTCAGCAAGTTAGATGGATAAAGTTATGCTGCTTAAAAACTAAAATTGTATTAGAATTTGAATGATGAGGAAATATCCAATGTATTTGGATTAAATTATTTTTACATCTATATGTGATTAATAGGTTTGCCTTCTTTTTTTTTATAAATATACATGTGCTTTATTTATATGAAGACAAATCTAAATCTGAACAAGATTGAATTCTGCTTTATCACTGTTTATAGAATCACAGAATTGTCAGGGCTGGAAGGGACCTCAAGGATCATCTATCTGCAACCCCTCCGCTATGAGCAGGGACACCTCACACTAGATCAGGCTGCTCAGAACCCTATCTAGCCTGACCTTAAAACTTCCAGGAATGGGGCTCAAGTTGGTTTCATAATCTTGGAAGGGAGTTTCAGGTGCCTAGCATGGCTCCTGGGCATAATGAGGAAATGTCATGTCGTTCACTTTTATGTGAAAACAATTCAGCCATCTGCTTGTGTTCAGGTTGTTGTCAGTGTACAAGTATTTATTTTTGGCCTACTTGTTAATTAGGTACTTGTTTATAATTTGTGAATGTGGCATTGTAATTAAAGTGACAGAAAATACTTGTATGTTGAAATCTACCCAGTGTCTAAGAGGAGTAATTACTACCTGACTTTAAAGAAATTAGTAGATTGTCTTTTGCCTCTTCTGATTTTGTTTGTAGCTTTCAAGTGCTGGTGGTTAGAAATTTACCCATGTTTATATTACTCCTTTCCACTTTGTATCACCTCAATGAACACATTGTTCTAAAAGAGGTGGTTTCTGCAGTTCTGCATCTCTTACCAAGCTCTCCATAACTGTCAAGCATCAAGAAGTCCCCACCTCTTTTAGAACACAATTATTAAATCTTTATGAAATGGTTTTTACTCTTCTTCCTATTTTCCATAGACATATTTTATATACTATATCTTTTATTAATACTTTGTTGATTCATGTAGTATTGACTTAGCATTGAATTGTGACTGTAGTTTATGAAGACTACCATAGAATCATTATGGAATACATAACAAGAGTAAAGATGGTCAGAAATTTTTCATGGAATAGCTTTTTCTTTAGATGGTGCCATTTAGATGGATTAGTAATTTTCTGGAATACCAATACTCTCAGAAATGGAAACATAAATTCAGCATGTTAATTTTGGTTAAAATTGTCTTGTTTGTCTTTTCTGCTCGGACTTCCACGCTTTTAGGACAGCTCTCAGTTCTCCAAATTCTCACCAAGCTCTCTGGTACTCCAAACATTGTGTCAGCCTCTTAGCATGGCGAGCTAAGACTTCAGAGCTTCATGGCAAGTACCTGTCTGCTGCCACACATGGATTTTCTGAAGCTCTAGAAGTCAACGTTACTTATGGCAGCTGACTGTTGGACTCTCTAGGGATGCACAACTGAAGTTCTGTGTTTGTTTTTTTAATTTAATTTGCATTTTATATCAGCATTTGTTTGGTACCTGCTTATTTGATTAAACCGTATTAAAATAGATACTGCTGTAATTGAAACAACTTCATTTCTCGTTTGCTTGTTCTATGTTTGATGCCATAATGAAAATTTAATGTTTGAAACTTTGATCAGTGTTAATTGAAGTAGAAGCAGTTTGTAATATGCTCGAAATCTGAGAGCTAACATAAAGATATTGGAGCAAGCTGACTCTCTAATTAGCATTGCTGTTTATTTTCTTGTTTCCAGTATCAGATTGCTTCAGAACACCTACAAATGTACATTGCTAACAACAAAATAAGACAGACGTTTTACTTAATGCTCATCTGAGTAGTACTTGCTTTTATTTACATTAAAAAGCATTGCATTACACTTGGCTAAAAGCAAATTAAGTGATAAGAAGAGACCCTCACAAAAATGTATGAGTTGTATTTATGTGTATACTGCATGACAGTGCATTGATGGTAGTCATGGTGAACATATAGGACTGAATTCACTCAAGAATGTGTGTTCACTTATTCTGTCACTAACACGGTTCAGGGTTAGTTTACTGTTTAGAATATACCATGGAACAAGAATGCCAAAATTTGACCAATTTATGATTTTGAAGTTGCACATTAGCTTACAAATATCCTATTACATGAGAGTGTTAAGGTGAAAACTTGTTCAGGATTTTAGTATGGTCCTCTAATAATCCATTTTTGTTTCCTGTTCTGTTTGTAAAAGTAAATTGCAATCCAAATACTGATGGAAAGTGGGCTTTTTGAAAAACTGGATTTTATCCCTGAGAATTTCCTAATGAACAGTTTTCCCTCAGGTCTTTTTAAGTTTTGTAGGAAGTTTTATTGCTTAGTAGAGCAGTAGTGAGTTCTAAAGATGTTCTTTGAAGTGGGAACTTGTTTCAGTCACTGTGGAAAATAATATAGCCACTGAAAGTGTCTTTTTTCTTACCTGGATTTCCTGTTCAGGTAATGCTGAAAGGTTTAACCAACTAAGGACCGATCTTGAAGGAGGTTTTACGCTACTTGCTTTCATAAAATGTTGTTTGTATTTTTCCACACAATGATATTAGAAGCAATATCCTAGCACTAACTTAATGACAGCTAATTTTTACAGCACTTAGAAATAAACATGATTGAGATTCACTGCAGATGTGTGTTTCTGCACTAAGATTAAAAAAAAAATCCTGAAACTACAGAAGTTGTTCAATATCAAAGTAAATATAAATTTGTATTTGACTAATAATCCTCTTTATGTGTTGCTTAGTTTATCAAAGTCATGGACTACATGTTCTTACAGGACAAGTACAGTTGCATCAAATGATTTCTACTGTCAATAGCGGTATGGAAATACTGCTTGATGAGTAGAAATGGTATGTAGGAAATGATATGTTATTTCTTAAGTGATGAATGAATGAAATGGTCACATCTGTAACTTGCAGGTTCTGGACAGTTGGGATTGTATTCTGAGAGAAATGCAGTATTTTAATCAGGTTACTCTTAGAAGAATAGATTTGAATCCCTGGGTTCTAACCATGTGGTCACTGACTTAACTAAATCTCTCAGAAATGGATGGCAGAATATTCTTCATTTTTGCTGTAGTGCTTTTGTTCTTGTTTGATTTGGGCACAATATTTTGAATCAAATATGAATTAATAAGAATGATGTTGGCAAAACTTCAGAACATTGTGAATGTAATTTGCAAGCAGAAGTTAAAACATTAATAAGCTCTAATTAACTTCTTATGCTATGGCTTTTTGGTAATGAGGTAGAAGAAGTTATGGGTAGATATTCTTTCCCACCAGCTGCTGAAAGCAAAGTGTGCTCTACTTTTTTCATGTCTTGCATACAATGTGTGTAAATTGCTATGAAACACACTAATGTTATATATACATCATTAATTGCTGAGCATGTGCCCAAATGATTTTAAAATTTGGACAAAAACAATCTATCACATTTTTTTAGATGTTTCTATAACAATGGTCTGATGGATTTAATGACAAAGTAGGTGTTTACACTCCTGTTCTTAGCAATATGTTGCCAGTGATTTAATTATCTAATGATTCATATTTGATTTGAAATTATATTTATGATGTGGTTTAGCTTTGTAGTTTGAATTGGATAGGGAACATTTAGGCTTGAATGTGGAGTAACTCTCAATTTTTATTTTTTTTTTTTTGTTTGAGATAGTTTGGTGGAAACAGCAAAGAGACCTTTCATGTCTAATGTTGCTTTTTGGGCTGTGCAGTAGTAAATGAAACTAGATTTTCAATGTTCTGAATCTAGTCATGACCCAAACCTGGTAAGATCAGGTTTTAGAGCTGGACACCTCTGATATCAAAGTTGAAGCATAATGTTGTGGCCAATTTACTGAAGTTACATTGTATTTCTCATGCTTCCACCTTAATTACAGATTTGATGAAGTATTGCTGTTATGCTGTGGTAAGCTTGCTCTCTGTTTACACTGTTTCATTTAGGATGCAAGCAGAAAGGTTTCTTGCAGGCCATGTTGGTATGGATCTGCAATGAACAGAATTCAGATTTGCAGACAGTTTTATTACATGTCCGTTAAATACTGCTTCATTTGACCATTTATTTGAACTATTCCAAAATTATTTCATGTTCTTAAGGTGCTGTATGTGTGCAAGAGCCACATCATTTGCTCTCAAATATCTCTGATTTAGAATTCACCCGAATGTTTGCACTTAAATGTGAGCTGTAATTATTATTGACGAATACACAGCATTCATTCAAGCTTGAGGTGTGACACAGAGAAATTATTAACAATGTCTTTTTAAGTAAAAGCTTGTCAGTGCTACCTAGAGATATACTGCAAATGTGAAGGTGTATGTCTTTTTTCCATGCTCTCACTTTCAGAAGGGTTTGCATTTTAAAGCTAGTAGCAGCTTGCTTCCATTTGTTACCAAAATAACATGGTAGGAGCAATCAGTTTCAATTGCTGCTGATAATTATAAGGTGCAATAATTGAGAATATAGAGAAAAGGAGACTGTGAGCTACATTTGAACTCTGTACTTAAGCAATAAAAAATTTATCAAACTGCAAAAAATAAGTCATTTTAACGAGCACATTCCAAAGGTGCTGGATTTATGAGGAGACCCCAGGAAACTTTGATTGAAATTGCTGTCTCTGATTGTAGTTCTATATTTTATTGGTGCCATATTGTGAACAGTGCTGCTGCCAAAGTGAATGGTAAAGCAGCATAACAGAGAGAGAGTTAACCCAGAAAGGTTACCTCTTTTTATAATATCCATGATGTATTGCATTAAAAATGCCTTGAAAGCCATCCTATTTGCAGCTTTCAGAACACATTTTTCTTAAATTAAGTTACGATTTATCTGAACAGGGCAGAAAATATGAAAGTCCCTTGAAGACTTTAGTATTGATTTTTTTTTTTCTCTGAGTATTTGCTAGCTCTTGTTTTCCTTGTTTGTGTGCTCCTTGATAGAAAGGCCTAGAGCTGCTCCTGAGCCAAAGTTGCAGCTGGATAACTACATCAGCAAAGAGAGGGAATATGGGGACTGAGTTTACAGTAGGAGCTAACAACTTCTGGTTGGCTTTTTAAAATGTTTTGACTCTGCTTCCAGAATTTAGATAATGTTTAGTTAACAGAAAGTTAAGGAAGGCTACTCCCAGCTAAACAAACATTGCAATAACAGTGTAAGATGAATGGCTTAAATACTTTGTGCTCTTCTTTCTGCATATTATAATAAATTTAAAATCTGTATTTCAGTATTTTTATTCAAAGACAAACATTTGAGAAATTGTTCCATGAAGACACATTTGAAATGGACAGTGACTAACTTATAAGCAATAATTAGACATGTTACACAGTTGATGATTTCTAGCTATTTACTGCTGGTTTGTGCCAACTGCTTATTAAAACTTCATCCTCCCTCTGTCAAAATGCTGCTACTTTGGCCATAAAACTGTTACACCACAGCTCCCAAATACCTGGTTATAAATGCTGACTGTATTTTTCAATTTATACTGCAGTGAAGTAAGCTTATGAAAATAGTTTTGAGGGATTAAGCTCTAAATATTATTTCCATGCAATGGATTATTTTTTTTTCCCCAAGCTCAACGCGTTCATGTTGCTTAATGATGAGAAAAATGTTGTGACAAATGTATTGAAGCTTCATTGGCTCTTGCATGTGTTGTCTAGCATGTTTGACTAATAATTTTGAGAAAAGAATGGTAGATATGATTCCAAGACTCACTCAGCTGTGTTGGTCTAGATTGGTGTTTTGTGCCCATTATTTCATCTTACTTTGCCACACTTCGTGATTGGGTAAAAATTGCAAGTATGTAAACTAATGCAATTGTTCATAATGTTAGTGGAACAGGTTGCCCAGGGAGGTAGATGAGGCCCCATTCCTTGAGATATTCAAGGTGAGGGTCAGCAGGGTACTGAGCAGTCTGATCTAGTTGAGGATGCTCCAGCTTGCTGCAGAGGGGGTTGGACTAGGTGATCTTTGGAGGTTCCATCCAACTCAGACCATTCTATGATAAAATGCTCTGTCAATTTGAGCTGAAGTTCTTTCAGAAGTTGGCTCTTTGTATTATTGCTGCTGTGCTTTTTGTTTTTTCTTCTATGCCTGTAGATTAGTAATGTAAATAAGAAAAGTGAACATTGACTAAAATGCCCATTACATGACCTTGACAACTTCAGAAAAACATGAATCCATTACAAACTTCACTTGAACTACAAAATAAAGGCAAATCATGGCAAAGTTTTCATTTTAGCGAGGTTGTTTGTGGAAAAAATCCTGATCTTATATAGCTTTTTGGGTTTTTAACCTGTTACATGCTGTTCAGTTTGGAGATGGTGATTATACCAAGTGGAAACTATAGACATTTTAAGCCTACAATGTAGGATATCATAAGTCTGTATCATTAGACCAGGTTTTGTATTTTAGTGGTTCTCACCTTGTCTGTTGTCTTTATGGTGTCTCTCTCTCTCTCTCCATGTTAAGGTTCAATCATGAAAGCAAGTAATGAACAAAATGTGAAGGGGAGAGACCCATCTGTTTGGCACGTAGGCTTGAAGGTAGCGTGGGACATAGAGACACCTGGATTGGCAATACCGCTTCACCAAGGAGACTTCTACTTGATGCTTGGTAATTTTTAAGGGTTGAGAAGAAAAACTTTCTGTTGAAAATGGTGAAAATTAGAATTTTATAAATTGCCATACCTTCCTCTTAGTTAAAACTTTCCTCTCTTCTAGACAATATATCTGGCTACAGATCTGCCTACCCTGCCAAATTCCAGGATATTTTGAGGAACTTTATTTTCTCTGATGGTTGTTTCACCTCAGAGCTAAGAAAGGAAATAGGCTTTTGGGGCCTTTTCTGTCTGTTATGCAGTCAGAATTGCTGGTCTAATCAGGCTTCAGTCCTTAAGAATTTTCCTGGGCCTTGTGAGAAGATGAGCAGTGGCTGTCCTAACCTTGTATTTGTAGATGATTGTTTCTTCTTTTGAGTAACTGTGAGCATCTTTGTCAACAATAACAACAAAATCCTATTCTTGAGTTTGGCCTGTAGAGTGGCTCTCTGTTATGTAAGCAGTGATTGCAGCAGTCTTAAAGTTTTGGGGTATGATATCTCTTGGTGTTTCAACCATTATGCCAATCTGTGGATGTCTTACTGGTCACCAGTTTTAGAGATGATACTTCTCTCCTCCTCCTACACTTCCTTATGTATATTCAAACATGCTATGTTCTAGTAGTGGGATAATACTGAAATTGTAGTGAACTGTCATGCTCAAAGAGTGAGTCATGGTGTCTGAATTGTAAAGGATTAAGAAGAGAAAATTAAATTGAGTTCATTTGTTTGAGCAGCTGAGCTCACACACAAAGGTTTTCCCATCGAAAGAAATGAAGCAAGAACTGTGGCTGAGGTTTATCAACACACAATCTGTTGCTTTCCCTCTTGACTTAACACCTCTCTTGGCTATATATTTTATTTCTTTTAAACAAATCTAGTTATCAAACAACTCAAAACAAGAACAGTGATTCTGACAACACTGTGTTTGCTTGTAATGTAATGACAGACATCATTGAAGAGTGAGAGCATCTGCAGTGTTATCTGTTTGTGTTTAAAATATTATCAGGAATGGGATATGAAGGGCAGATTAGACAGTTATGTTACTTAACACATAATGTCATAATCATTTTTAGATGAAGAAAAAAAAGATATTTTAAACATTCTATTGAGGATGTGTATATCACATTCTTATTAGTACTTTGTAGCGAGCTACAGATTTGAGCTCTGCAGGCAAGGTGTTTGAGAATATTCTGCATTTCCATTACCTTTGTATTTCTTTTTCCTCAGTTACTTTACAAAAGTTATTCTGTTGTCAGAGAGTATTCTCAAACTGGCCTTTTTATTAGGTTTCTGTGTACAGCAGAATAGGTTTTTTGTTTGTTTTTTTTACTTGAAGATGAATTATAAGACAATATAAATGTTCACGTACTGTTTAAGTGTGTCTTTTTAGTGATGGGACTTTCTATTTTAACTGGCTTGCAAGTGGAGGTATCTTGAGGGAGATGAAACATGAAAAACTCTAAAAAGTAACTGCCAAAAAAAAAAATTAGTTTATCTTGTGCATGTGTGTGCAAGATATGTTCCAGTCTCATTTTATTAAGGAGAGTTTCCTTGCTGGTATCATTTTAAAAGCAGTGGCAACAGCATGCAAGGCATCTAGAGAGCAGAATGCTGAGGTAGGAGTACTGCAGCTAGTAGTAGTGGAATTGAACTGATTGATAGGGTTGTGGAATTTTGACTCATCCAGCTCTAGCAATAAACCTAGCAATTCTGCAGATCTGTTCTTCCAGTTGTTGAAATGGTGTAGTTCTTACTGTTTTATAGGAATGTTGTAAAATCCCCAAATGTCAAGTTTAGTATGTTGTTTATAATTAAAAGGACAGATCCTATCAATTTCTGTCCCTATAATATCCCAACTATTTCTTAGATAAGAAAAGGTGGTAACTTGATGTTTCCAGTAGTAAAGTTCAGTTACAGTAGCTTCTAAGTCCTGATCCAATAGGTATATCCAAGTAACAAAAAGTCCAGGGATGCTTTTTAGTGTTTCTAGTAAGCATTTAGTAATGTTTATGTTCCTTTCTTCATTGACTCTATTAAATGTTTTTTGTTATTCTGGGTAGAGTTTCAATACAATCAGTCTTAAATTTGCACCTGCATTCTCAGCAGTCCTTTTCAGATGAAATTCCAAGCCATAAATAGTTGGTACTAAACATGACATGGTCAAATCCATTCTTCATATAAGCTGTTAATATAAATGTATATTGCTTGAGCAAACCCAAACAAAATCCACAACTACTTTCAGTAAGACAGATTCTTTTCTTTTTAAATGTTAGTTTTCCTTGTATGAAGAAAACAGATCTGGTGAACGACTGCAAATCTGCTGCCTGAAAGCTCAAATCTGAACTTTATGTCACTCATGAAACGGAAACACTTTAGTTCAATTTAGAATAATATATTGGTCTGCAGAGGAAGTGCATACTGAACCCTGCTGTCTCAAGTACACAGTCAAGGGGTGTCTAATATGAAACGTGTTGGGTGCATGCAATAAATCCAAAACGCGTGGAGGTGAGCAAAGGGCCCCATCTGCTCTGTCCTAGAATATGCTTAACTAGGGTTGTCATGGTCTTACTATTAAATTGGAATCTTTCCCCTAATCTTTGACTTAGACATGACCAGATTTGCAAGCAGATTTACAATATTCACTAATTTTCCTACTGTGACTTCAAAACATACTTAACAAAAATACATTCTGGACTTTTTCAAAGGGTGATTTACTTTTCTGCAGCTGTTTCCCATAGATCAAGTTCTTGCTTGAAGGTTAGGTTTTTAAAACAGCATGAAGATGAACTTGGAATCTTAAACCACTCCCCACCCCCAGCAAATTATAGTTGAAGAAGCAGCAAAAAATTATTTTGACAACCAACCAGAAGTAGGGTGCACACATTGCAGAGGCTGGCTTGTGGTTAAAAATAAGTATTTAATGGAAACACTTCCACATGTATATACTGGTTCATTAAATTATTCCTAGATACTTAAGCTGCTTCTATTTCCACAAAATAACTTGAACCCTCTCTGCTCTCTAGCATCTTGAATGTGTTGGAGACTTTTTTTTTTCTTTTACTCCACATTTAATCCAAATGTTCCTCGATTATTAAGAATTCAAACCCCAGAAGTATTAGTTGTTGTTACTCAACTTTGATCATGAAGTTTGGCAAATCCCAGGCTTCTTTTTTTTTTCAGTTGTTTTGTTTTCTTTGCTCACACTTTTCCTAATTAGGGGCAGATCGTTCCTTTAGCTATCTGTTAGGAAAGTATGATTCTACTGACCATAATTTCTTGGAGGAGATGACATACCTTCCTGGTGTTTTTGCTGACATAAATTTGGTTAGGTGTTCTCCTATTGAAGCATTATGTACAGCTGGATAAACATAGAGCTGGAAGTGGGAGGGAAAGCATTCTTGTGCACTGTAATATGTTGAAAAAGAAAATTATTTCTTTTTGTTTATGGTAGTTAAGAAAGGTAATAGAGCAAGGTCTCTTTCACTTCTACTTAGAGTTTTTTCTGGTGTTTTAGAATGTCAGAGCTTTTGCCAGTGCTTTAAACACCACTGTATCTTTTGTCATTTTATGAAAGTGATAAAAAGACAAATGCCTGAAAAGTTTATGAAGAACACTTGAAGGAAGATAGAAAAGGTTATATAAATCTCTGTTGCTAATTCTGAGAGCATTTTCCATTGTGACTTCTGTTTTCCTGGGCGGTACTTTACTAGTAATATTTGGGGCCTTTACTCACTGCTTAAAGGATTGGCTAAGAATTAATATCCTTTCTGTCTGCCTTGTATTCATTATGTAGTAATAGCTTGCCATGACATGAGTATACAGTCATTCTTTTTCTCAAACCAGTGCCTTACCTCTCCTCACTGGTGCTGTGATCATTAGTTAATAGTAGAATTGAAGTGTGTACATACACATGATCCATTAGTCCGTTCTTTTGACAAAGGCTATGCAATCAGAGGGCTCTCTGTTTCTTCTGGTGGTGCCCAGGTAATTCAGCTATATGGAAGAAAGCATACAGCTAAGTGTGGACAGGAGGTGAGATCAGAGAGACACACTCCTCAAATTTGAAATAGAATGTACTGCATCCAAATTTTGAAATTTTTATGCTGACTGTGATTCTACCTCTGATAGGGATATCCACATGAAGAGTAACAGTCTACATCTGACAGTAGGAGAGTGATTAGGTGTTAAAACAATAGCATTAGTTTTAAGAGCAGTGGCATGTTTCTCTCGCATAATATCCATGCAAATTTTGGCAAGTCCCTTAACCTCTCCTTACCCTTAGTTTTTGCTTTTTCAAGTTACCAATTCAGAGAGGCCTTGCATATATGAAGGTATTAAGGCATTAGGCCTTAATTAAGGCTTAATTAAGCATCTCAGCTGAGTTTATTTGGGGGTTTGTTGGTTTTTTGGTGGTGGCATGGTTTTTCTTTTTTCTCCATCTCTGTGTGGTGAGGAATCTGAATCTTGACACTGTGTCTTAACGTGTATTATTCAAAGTGTCTGTAGCTGGAAATCCTTTGTCAGCTGCATTTGCAATTAATCAGTTCAGCTGCTAGACTTTCTTATGACTTCCTAGTACTTTATCTGGAAAGTCAAAATCTGACCTCCAGATTATTTAAAAAGACTTTAAGTTAACAACTTTATTTTCCAAGGTGGCTTCAGGCACCTGTACACAATCCTATGTGTGATTAATTTCTTTCAATAAATCTTGCTTCAGCCATGCAGATTGGGAAATGGCAGGCAGAAAGAAGTAGAAATGAAAGAATACAACAGTCCATTTAAAAGAAATAAGGATTTTGCCTATGTGTATATGCAGGAAATGGTCTTGTTTTTTTAGGTACCCTACCTCAGACAAAAAAAATGCTATTTTTTCAACATTGAAACAGCAAGTGCCTGCTACCAAGTTGTGTTCCTTTGAATGCAAACAAGCCTTTTCCAGTATTGTCAGCAGTTTGGAAAAACTGATTTGTGCATCACAGTGCCTGAAGTGCAAGTAATCATCCACATTTGCACAGTGACTGCTGCCTCAGTGGTATCTTGTGGATACAGGTCAATGTGAATAGCTTCAGTATGTGTGTGTGATAAGGCTTTGACTCAGAAAATTCTTTGGTCAGGATAGCACTCTAGCTTGTCTTGGACATTATTAGTTCTTCTAGATTGTTCTCCAAAACTAGTATTTTAAATGTGGATAATGTGTAGTGGTTTGGAATCCATAAATAAGCTAAAAGCCTGGTAACACTTCAGAAGAATAGACTGTGTGAGCAGCAGGGTTTTTTTCATAGACTTGGAAAAGCTTTGGGAGAGGAGTGCTCATGTAAGCAGAAATTTGTAGTCCAGTTCTGTAAGCTTCTTTCTTATCTAGTAGTTAAGTGGTATATGCATCCTGTAATCACCCATATAGAAGGCAAGACTTGTTTCAAGGAGAAGTAATTCCTCAAACCATACTGAATTAATTGCTAAGTTGTTGTTAATGGTGATTTAAAATAAAAAGCTATTTCTCATATGCATTATACAGTATGCATAAGCTTTGTGGGGATTTGTTTTTATAATGGATACAGAAATCAGATGTCCCTGTTATGGTTGTTTGAAATTGGTGGCAAGATAAGGGCACACTGTTCTGTGGCAGAAAAGACTTTGTGTTGGCTCTTACCTCACCGCCAATTCAGATCCGAAGGGTGACTTGCCTGCATGCAGTTGTCCTAAGCAAGACAGATACATATATTCCTACTTTTATATGCATGTGTTTTATGTGATGTATAGTACTGGAGAGGCTGTGGTTTTGTTTTCCAAGCCTCAACAATCATTTAAAACTGACATTAACTATATATATATATATATGTATTGTATTTTACCTAATACCATAAGAGCACTGTGATAGTTTAGACATGGGAGTCCAAGGAAGGTAACAGTTCTAGTTTGGCTCTAAAACCAAACTAGTAATCTGGATATAGTGTTCTGTATCTGAATAAAAGCATTTGTTGCCAAATGGACAATGGCCAATTTAAGGAAGAGTGCTTTTTCTTTTCAATTAATGTATTTTTAGAACAAAAAGAAAAATCTTAACTGTAATCTTTTAAGACCTTGAATGTATTTTTCAAATATCCTTTCACGCTTGCAATCCATGAAGTTTCAACTATTTCTGTACCATTACACCTTCAGGTGAACTATAAACTCTTAAATTAAAATTACAGGCTTCTTTCTAAGAGTAATAAAGGATTAGAGACAGTTGGAAGCAATTTCAAGGGGGAGCTCTACAATGAAAGATTTGCCAAGGATTTGAATAAAGGTGCAAATCTAAATGTAATACTTACAGTGCTTTATTTGCTACATGAAACATACCACAGTGAACGGGTCCTGAATAGGGTGGTGGAATTGTTTAGCCTTGGTTTCTGTTGTAATTCTTCTTGAAAGCAATGGTAATATTTCTATATTGCAATCACCCAAGATAACGGTCCAGTGGCCCTTGCAGGATGTGGCTTTATGCATTTTAACCCTCATATATTTTATGTAGCAAACTGCTTTTTCTTAGGTTCTTTTGTGTGTTTTCTAGTGGGTTTTTTTTTAACATAGTTATTCTTTGCTTGGAAGACAATATTGTCTGACTAGATTCTCTGTATTTTTTCATTTAGTGCTGCTGTAGTGACTAATCCATATTCAGCCAGAATGAGTTTTATTAGGTGCAATTTTCCCCTGAATTTTAGTTTTTGTAATCTGTCCGTAGATGATCTCAATGCAACACATCAACACTGTGTTCTGGCTGGTTATTCACCTCGATTCAGCTCAACTCACAGAGTGGCAGATGTAAGTATCAGAAATAGTTTGCTGTTTGGTCATAGTAATGTTTTTGCACCGTATATGTAGTGTAGATCATAGAATCACAGAATGTCAGGGGCTGAAAGGGACCTTGAAAGAACATCTAGTCCAGCCCTCCTGCCACAGCAGAATCGCCTATACCAGATCACACAGGAACATGTCCAGGCAGGTTTTGAATATCTCTGGAGAGGGAGACTCCACAGCCCTCCTGTGCAGCCTGTTCCAGAGTTTTGTCATCCTCACAATGAAAAAATTCCTCCTCATGTTTACATAAAACTTCCTATGCCACAACTTCTGCTTCCCATTGCCTCTTGTCCTGTAAGTGGGCATCACCAAGCCATGCCTGGCTCCATCCTCCTGGCACTCACCCTTTACATATTTATAAACATTGATGAGCTCACCTCTCAGTCTCCTCCAAGATAAAGAGTCACAGCTTCCTCAGCCTCTCCTCGTAAGAGAAATGTTCCATTCCCTTCATCATCATCTTGGCTCTATGCTGGACTCTCTTAAGTAGTTCTACTGGTCCCTCTTCAACTGGAGGCACAGTACTCCAGATGTGGCTTAACCAGGGCAGAGTAGAGGGGCAGGAGAACCTCTCTCGACCTAGTAGCTATGTCCTTTTTAATACACTCCAGGATGGCATTGGCCCTCCTGGCTACAAGAGCGTGTTGCTGGGTCATGGTCAATCTCCCATCAACTGAGACACCCAGATCCTTTTCCCCTTCTCTGCTTTCCAACAAGTCAGTCCATATCTATGTGTGTTCTGGAGTGGCTGTATTTAGTTTATTTTTTTATTGTATCTTTATAGTGTTCAAGAGGAACATTGGAATACATATTTGAACAATGTGAATTGGCACTCCAGAATTTACAGACTGGTTCTGATTCAGCTGCTTTAACTTTGAAATCACTGGAACCTGCAGTTGTAAAGCAAGTAGAAGAAATACATAATGAGGTGAGATGTTCTGCTTTGAAAATGGTTTGACCAGGTTCTGAGAGATGCAGTCTGCTTCTGGAGTTAATGGCAATTAAGAGTGTTCTGCTGCTCACAAGCATTGCTTTGCATAAGTTTGAAACATGTTTTTAGGACCTTTTAACATGAGTACGGAAATTCAGATTCACTTCATTCCTATGAAGTTTTCTGGTTTCTGTATTTAGATCCCTCTGCTGGTAGAGTATAAGAGTAGTTTTAATAGCATTACATGAAATTTGATGGTGTGGTGGACAAATCAGACTACTCTAACAGAAAAAAAATCAGAAGGGAAGAGTGGGTAGAATTTTTCACTTGCGGGTCAGGTGATTGACAGTGTTTTCACATAATGCTAGCTGTGGCACAGTTTTAAGTATCTCCTTCAAAATTTACCCCAAAGAAAATACAGTGGAAGTACTTGTGAGGAACATACTTAAGCAGGTCATTCTGTGCTACAAAATACATGTGTGACAATGTCCTTTTCTTTGAAACTGGCAGTGCTTTTTATTGTGTGAAGTACAAATCTGTTCTCTTAAACGCATTGATTCAACAAATGAACTGAAAATATCATACAGTGTTTTGGGAAACTGCAGGCAGGTTAATTTTTCCTCTAGTATAGAAGTAGACAGTATCACAAAAAATGTAATTTACCTTACTCTGTGTTACTGGATAGTGTCAGGAATTTGACACAATGGGCTGGATTTTCTTACAAGGGTAGTGTTGCTGAAAGTCATAAATTTAGTAGGGTATTTTTTTAGAAGAAAGTTTAGGGAAAATGTAGTCAAAGCTATGTATGAGGAGTTTAAAAAGACAGGTTGAGGTTGGGTCTGGAAAGCTGTCCTACCTGAAAAAGCTTTCAGCTCTTCCTCACTGTATAGCTCTGATGATCATCTGTCTTGGAAATAGCAACTTTCCAAATTTTTACTTTTTTGCTTAAATATCAGTGTTTGTATTTTTTAAGCAATCCTGTGTTCACACAGTTAGTAGGAACTGTGCTGTATTTCTACTCAGATAAATATGATCACTATTAAAAGCTATATAGTACACAGGTAACTCATTCAAAAGAGAATTTGTGTAAACTGTTTGAATTGCTGTCTGCTGAAAAACTTAGTATTTTGCTTTCTTACTAAAACTTCCTAGAACATTTTTTATCTGTCTTTTGCTCACAGTTGGCAAAATTGAGTATAGTGATGGCAAAAGATTTGCACCCTTTCCTTTTAGCAAAACAGCTCCTAGAGCAATTTAAAGAAGTCTGATGCATGCAGGGTTTTACAAAACATCAATCAGGCTCAGTCCATAAAACTACACGCATATGTGCTTCGCCCAGCGAGGGCCACATGCGCAGCTGGTGTAAATTTGCACGGCTCCTTTGACATCAAAGGCATGTGCCGTGTACATCAGGTGAGAGACTAGCCCCTGGTGTTTGCAGTCACCTGAATAATTTTGCTATGTGACATACAGGGATGTTTCCTGTTACGCAGACGGGATATACTGTAACAGCAATCATTGCTTAGCCTGTATGTATTGCACACTTAGACTTAGGTACATTGGACCTATATTTTATTTAAAGAGTGAATGCTCACTTCTTGTTTTATTTTTTTATTCTAAGGTCACTTTTTCACTTGAAGGATAATTTCTGTGTTTTGAAGTGCTACTTACATTTCAGTTGTTTGCCACACAGGAAGGCAAAATTACTAGTGGCTTATCACTGTGGTAAATGCATGTTTCCTTTTCAAGCATCACTGAACTGAGAATACACCTGTGAGGCTAATGCAACTTTTTTGCATATAAAAGCTTCCTACCTTCTTTTACTCACTGTAGGATAATTCTTTGTATTTTCAGGTACTAATACATGTTTTAGGCCTATATTTTTGCAGGCAGGTGAAGAAGGTATTTTGTTCCTTTAAAGAATCAAACTGTTTACTGATGAAAATGAGTCTTGCACTTGATCCATGTGATCAGGATTTGTTCCATGTTGTGTTTTGTTGGGTTTTTTTTTTCTCCCTTAGTTTGATAGTAATTTTAAATAAGACCAAATGACATGAAAAGCCAAATGTAAAATGAACAAACTGCCCTCCCAGTTTTGCCTGTGCATTTCTGTCTGATACAGTGATTTCTGTGCTAGTTCTAAATCCTGTTGTGATTTTTTTCCTATTTGTCTGGATCAAAGATCATGCACTTGAAATTAGGTAAAAATCTCATCTGTAGAAGTGTTGCTAAATTTATTTTCAAATATTATCATAACTGAAGTTCCTCAGAGAGTTTCACTCAGATACTTAGATGTATCTGTTGTTCATTATTCTCTGTCTTCCTGAAAGGCTACAAGTTGGTGGTTTTTTTAAACCCCTCTTGCTGGCATCTCTGAAGTCATCATCAGAAGTCATTAAACAGAACTGAACCATCACAGTGCCATCAGGCTACATGTGAATAAGCTAAAGTATAGTACTTTAGCAGAGATTCACATTCTGTGCTCAAATTAACTGCTTTCCCAAATGAGGCCTGGATGAATTATCTGTATCTATTAGAGGGAAAAAGCTTGAGAGCAAGTCTGAAAGAATGAGGTATGATCCTGTGCCCTCTTTCTGTGTTCCTGAATAGGAAAATTGACTTGCTGTGCTAAGAAAGTGGGTTTGAACTAAAGGTCTGAAGCACAGGTGGAGACTTCACTTTTTCTGGTTTTCTGTTGGGCAGAGAAACCCGTAAAAGAAGTACAGGAAAGTGTCTAGGGGATGTCTTTACTTATGTTAGGTTTTCCAGAGTTTCCTTGTCAGAGCCCTGCCTTGAATGTCTTGACACAGGTATTTCTGTCAGAAAAGTAAAATGTAACCCGTGGAGTTTTTTAGCATCTCTAGTGGGAAGACAGGTAGAAGTTTAGTATTTCTTTAGATTTAGCTTTGTTGCCCTGATCTCTCTACCTAAAACAGCCTTCAAAGGAATATCTGAGTAATTGCAAGGTATGTGCTGTTCGTTAGATGTGTGAGTCACTTCATTCCCAGTATGTA
The DNA here is from genome assembly GCF_015220805.1 of Pogoniulus pusillus. Lineage (NCBI taxonomy): Eukaryota > Metazoa > Chordata > Aves > Piciformes > Lybiidae > Pogoniulus > Pogoniulus pusillus. The sequence continues at coordinate 17,340,813 of NC_087283.1, forward strand.
CTATGTAGCTGTAAGTGAAGAGAATCTTAATTACAGGTGTTCATGTGCTGCTTGTCTGTATAACTTATGGGCTTGAAGTCTGGACAGATACTTTCGTTGGCAGGGTATCTGGTGAACAGAGTGTAACAGGATGAACAGAAGTGATTACCTAGATGGCTGTGAAATACAGTAGGCGAACAAGGCACATACAGAGTTAGAGGCTGAAGTTGCCCTTTAAGTAATCAGGTTGCAATTTGACCAGTAATAGTTCATCCTGAAATAAATGATCTTGCAGAGTTCACTGGAGTGAACCTCTTGCTCCTACTGAATCACACTTGGCTTTCCAAAATATGTACAGCTGCTGGGTATCCCAAATAGCAACAAGGAACCTGGGGAAACCCATTGGCAAGTATGTGCTGTTTAAATTAATGAAACATTGCTGGACAAATGATGTAAACACTTACACATATAAAATGAATTCTGCAAAAAGGATGGTTGCCAGTCTGTTCTTCACATTTCAAAGAAAATTTGTTTTCCTTCCTCTGAGTAATGCAAAATCTGGTAACAGCTCATGTGTGAGAGGTGTTTTCAAGACTTCTTTATTTACCAGTGCCAAAGTAGTAATCATATGTTCTCTATGATGTAAAACACTACTATCAGTTGTTTTAGCATCTGGGGACTGTGTTAAAAAAGTTGCAGGCTTCAAAATAAGTACTCAGGTTTGAGACATTAATGAATCGTCCTTATCAGGGCTTTGAGTCAGCTTTAATTATCAGGTCCTGTTTGCCATGAGTAAAACTCAAGGCTGAACTGTTTGCTCTGTTGCTTGTGAAGGACAGTCAGCTTTTCCTGCAGCAAATCTATTTTTATGGCAGCATTAGATAAATTTAGGAGTGGTGAAAGCACTGGGATGTAGAAAAGTCTGGGGTAGCTAAGTTGAAGGTATATGGTATTAAACATTGAGGTCACTGCTGAGAAAGGGTAGTGGTGTCTGCAGCCCAATGAAGCTTAGTATGTTTTAGCACATCACAGGAAGATAACAGCATGGTTGGTGTCTGGCTAGCACAGCAGAGAGAAAATACGGATCACCTACATGTGTGGCTTTCAATAACCAATACTTTAAAATAATTGACTGAGGAGCACTGCGTCACAAAATGTCAAGTGCTACTCTTGGCCTTTTACTGCCTAGTATTGACTAGAGCCTAAAATCAGCCTTTAATCGTTAATTAAAGGACAACTTGAAAATATGTTGAGATTGGACACATGAGGCCTGATTCTGAGCTTACTTCTGATGTTATGAGTCATAAATGAAAATTTATTGGAATATGAAAATTGTTCCACAGACAGTTGGCATATATGTTTTTATGTCTTAATATTTCAGCTTTATCCTGTCCACTCACTTTTTAAACTTGTTAATGATAAGAGATAGTTAAATATGGGAGTCTCCAGATCAAATATCTTTGACAAAATCCGTTGCAAAAGTCATTAAATCAAAAGTTTTGTCACAGGAGATGAATGTTCTGTAACTTCAGTTCTGCTAAGACTAGAACTAAGCTTTTTGTCTTTCTCTGATGTTTTCTTTCCTGTTACAGCTCCTCCTGCTCATGGAAGGAGACAAGCTAGCATAAATAACTTCCTGTTGCAGGAAAAGATATTCCTGAATAGCATTCAATGAAAACAACATGACACAGAGCTCTTAGGAGAGCTTGGAAAGCAGAAAACATATGCTGTTCTTAAAACATCTACTTAGCAATGGATAGGGTGTAAAAACTGTTCACGAGTTAATTGAAAATACCAAGCAAACTTGGCATAACTGGAATCTGGAGATTTTAGCATAACTAGTTATTGATGCTTGCATGTTTCTAACCCGGGGATAGACTGATGGTGAAATGTCAGCATTGATTGCCTCATCAAGGTAACTTTTTTAAATTTTCAAAATCAACAGTTATCTGTTCAGAACTGAGGAGTAGGTATCAAGTGGATGGGACCAATCTCTTCTTGCTAGTCAGCAGCAATAAGAGAAGGAGCAATAGCTACAAATTGGAACAGAGAAGGTTTTCATCTCTAACATGAGGAGAAACTTCTTTGCAGTGAGGGTGGCAGAGTACTGGAACAGGCTGTCCAGAGGGGTTGTGGAGTTTTCTTCTCTGGAGACTTTCAAAACCCACCTGAGTTCCTGTGCAAACTACCCTAGGTGATCCTGCCTTGGCAGAGAGGTTGGACTCAATGACCTTTGGAGGTCCCTTCCAACCTCTAACATTCTGTGAAGTGATAGTTCAGAGCAGTCATTTACCAAGAAGCTTGATGGCTAAGTTGATGGGTGAAACATCAGTTTTAATCCCCAACTCACATGTCATTTACTTGGTTTAGAGTTAAATGGAAACTTTGACATGACTGTGGATCAGTTTGAGAGCCCCTGTAAATGGTAGTCCACATCATTAAAGAGATGCTTTTTACTATTTGGTATACTGACCTCTGAGGCCAGCTAATTCTGCAGAAAATTAACTAGCCTGTTGCTAAACTTTACCTCTTTCACTTAGAAGACAGCTACTCTGTGTCAGGTTGTATTTTATGTACAGAACTGAGATATATTTAAAATTTGGCCAAGAAGATGGACTTGAATTTTATTGAAATGACATAGATTAATATAACAAATCAATATGACTAGTCAAAAATGAGACTGACTCTTGCAGTAATGAGCCATATTGTAACACTGATCTTGAATTTCTGGGTTGTTTTCTTCATTGATTATTGGTCTCATGTGATTCACTTCATGAAATATGTTTGCCAGACATCATGTGCTCTACTCTTTCTGTGGTAGATGTTTGCAGAAGCAAATAGAAATGTGGAGATAAGAAAGCACTGAGTGCTTAAAGCTCTAGTCAAACTATCAATATACTCAGCCTTCCCCAAACTGTGCATACTAGTTTTTAGAAAGCTGCAACTTCGTATCTCAGTACTGTGGAGGTAGCAAAGTTTCTGTCAGCTTTTCTTAGGATAATATCAAGCTTCTGTGCTATGAAGTCTCTAGGCTACCAATCAGGTTTTTTGATAACATTTGAACATCTTTGTCTGCCTACTAATGATGCTGTTATATTTTACCAACAAAGTTGCTTTAATATCCTTTTTAAAACCCTCCGAACTTAAGTATCTTCTGTTGTGGTCTTTAACATATATTGACCAAACACTTTGTTAATGGAACACATTCAGATTTCTGTAGCCATTCTGTTCACCTTTGCAGGAAAGAAAGCTTAGGTGACAGCTTTGGGCACTTCTCTTTATTCTTTCACCTTGCCAGGTTGTCTTTGTTTTGCATGGTTGGAGCTGAGCAGGGATAAACAAAAACTTCTTTGTGGTACAAATAATGATTAAAGCAGCTTTGAACTCAGTGTGAAACATAACTACCACAACAAAGATAAATACAGAATCCTAAAGACCAGAGCTATGAGTTTCTATTAAAGGGAAAAAAGGCTCAGTGGATATTAGGATAAATGGAATTTTGCTTAAATAATATTTGATGAGTTAAATATTTATATTCTGGTTTAGTCAGCTAATATTTCTCTTATCTTACAGTTGATGGGCCATCCATATATGATTTTTTTAAAAAACCCACTAGAAAAGTGTTTTCATTTGCTTTTTTTGATATTCTAAATACAAATATTAGCTTGTTCCTGATGGGCTTCTTGTTGCTTCTGTAGGGAATTTTTAAAGCAGTTTCCATACAAGCTTTATTCTAGAAAAGTGTTCCTTCAGATGCCATGAATCTCTGCTCCTCCTAGGGGTTGTGGACTGAATCTGTGTTAGGGGAGGCTGATAGAATGGTGTGTCCAGCACACAGGAAAGTTAACATGTGAGCAGCCAGGATTCCCCTGCTTATGCTGCCTCAGGCTCATGCCAGCTGGGAGTCTCTGTGGGAACCAGAGGGATGGGTGAAGAAGCTATCCTGTATTAGAATGCTGCACTTTGATTCTGTAGCAACTGTCTAGGCTGCGTGCTAGCATTCTTACCACTGCAAGTTTTTTCAATCTTAGATGTGACTGAAATAGTTTGAAACTCACAGTGTTAATCAAAACAATCTGGAGTCGATACATGTTTGGCTGAATTGCAACCCCAAACTTCTCATGTTCTATGTACATATATCACATGTAAAGAAGAGAGTTGGGTGTTGCACCTCTAGATATGAAGGGAGTAGCTCGGGTCACAAACTCACATGTAATAGAAATACAGTACAAAACTGGATGGATTTACAAATAAGTACTTCAGTAACCTTCTCCTTTTCTATTTAATTGTTGAGGTATAGCTGCATTCATGCATTACACCATATCTGACCCAAATAATGCCCATAGGTGTTTACGTTATCTGTTTTTTATCTTGCAGGTTGAATTTGAGTGGCTTAGGCAGTTCTGGTTTCAAGGCAAGAGGTATTTGAAGTGCACTGATTGGTGGCTTAAGCCTATGGCTAAACTGGAAGAATTTTGGAGAAAAATGGAGATTATGGTAAGAACTGCTTTTAAAGTCTGTAACCTCTAGAGCTTAATTCTGAGAGCACTGACAATTATGTTTTTAATTGTGCTGTAGTAACAGGGTTTAAACTTTATTCAGAACATATGAAAAGTAGAATCAGCCTGCCACTGCCTCCTCTTATATTTCTCCTCAGTAGCCAGAAGATATGTGAGCAGAATAAGATCCAAACCCCCAAGATTTTAATGATTTCCTGACTTTCCTTGTTTTTAAAGTTTGACAGCCTCATAAGCTGACAGTTATATATTACATCACACTAATTAGTTCATGACACTATGCATTGTCAGTTTATTCATACAAGGCCAGGATAGACAACTCTGGCAGTGACAGAAATGGCAAATTATCTGAGGACACTTGAGAGTAAAATCTGATGTTCTGGAGGTACAACTGAATCTGTAGTCCACCTGAGTGCTAGTGCCAGAGCTAGAACCAAAAACTGAAGTAATTGTCATGGTCTTGATTGCTGTATACTTGACAGTACATCAGTGCTTTCCTTGAAGACAGCCTCGGTGACAAGCACTGTCAGCCTTCTTGCTGTTGCTATCTAAGTAGAGACTCCGTTGGGAGACTTTGATACAATTGCCAGCGTGCATACTTCTACATTTGTACGCAGAAGGAACTATGTTGACAAACGTGTCTTACTCATATCATTGTTGGCATTAAAAGGTTCTTTTCAGTCATTTTTTGCTGGTCACAGCATAAGTCTCAATTCATAGTCAGCTTGGACAAGTTTGTAGTGTAACTGAGGATGTGGAAAAAAATTTGTAGTGGAGATGTTTTTGAATCTCTGGAGGTACGGTGCAACAAGAATATGCTCTTGAGTTTGGAGGGAAGTGGTGTGACTTGCTACCCGCTCAGATGTATTGTCAGCTTCATGTCAGACTTGGAAAAGATGTGTGGAAAAGTGAGACTTTCGTTTATGAGATGAGCTGCTGCAAAGAGTGAACGTTAAACTTTCCTACAAAAGGAGATAAATTGTTTATCACTTGCTTATCTGTTGCTTGGTGGTTTGGGTTATTTTTTTCATCTTATTTGTGTTCTTACGTGCTCACATTCTTGAATATCTTTATCATTCAAGAAAAATATTTTGGTTTGTTTTTCTTCCAAATAACTTAGTGCTGTGTAACATAGACTTAGATGAATTAGAGACAAAAATGCTTGATTGTTATTTTATATCCGTTGTGTGTTGCGAACATGGAAAAACAGCAAACTCAGGAATCCTCTAGAGTTTGGTTTTCTGCACTTGGTATGGTGTTACCATGTGGCTGTAATTAGAAACACGATGGCATCAGTGTATCTCCTTTCAACAGGCCTTGGGATGATATTTATCAGCAAACTCAAAGTTGGGCCAAGACAGAAGCTGCTTCTAATTTAAAAATTTTGAATTGCTTTAATGTTTTATGACTTATAAGATATTAATCACGGTTAATTTCGGCTATTGAAGGAGACAGAAGAGAATGTTAATTGAGAATGTCTGTTCTGTTGAGTCTCTAAATAAATTTGATGCTTACTGTATTTGGGACTTGGAGGTAGGGTGGGTGGGGTGTTTTGGATTTAATCTACGTTTTGTCCTTTTAATGTTTCACAAAATGACAGTAGGGGGCAATGTTGAGCCGCAGTTTGATGCAACAACAGACACTGGCTTCATAAAAATACATAGAAATGTAGCATTAACATCAAGAATTATCCCTGTTGCTTCAAGTTAGCTGTAATCTCTAAGATTCCATAACACAGGAAATCAATTGCGGGTTAACAAATTCAACAGCAATTTAACATAAAAAGTGCAGTGTTTCAGTGCATGCTTAGGTTTCACAGCATTAAGTTAAATCAAAAGAAGTATTTCTGAAGGTACCCAGTCATCTACAGGCAATTCTATTTTTATTTTCTACCAATTTGTAATTTTAGCTGTATGACTCTTGAGAAACAAATAATAGTGTCAAAATGCTGAAAGTAAAAATAGAATTGTTGATTTTTGTTTCAGAAGTATATTATTTCTGAAAAGAAAATACTTAATATATATTTTTCTTAGTGTGTGAGATGAACAACTCGACCTTTTTTTTTGAGTCTAGAGTAATGTAAAAGTCAGTTTTGGAGTCCCTGTGTGCCTTTCTCTTCCCCCCCCTTGTTGTACTAAAGCATTTGCAAAGAAGAAAAGAAAGTTTCCAAAACAATTTCTGATTCTGCTAATTGCAGTTACTTCAGTGTCACAGCAGAATATGATACTGCAGGAAGTTTAACCCGGTGTCTTCAAAGCTTTGGACACTGTTTAATATTTTTGTACCTTATAGCAAGCACACAATTTTATCATAATGTTTATGTGTGGCATTTCTTTCCCTGAGGATAGTTTTACTGAGAGCTGTCTCTTGTGATGTAAATGTTAAACCTTTCATTTGAATGACATTCTGATAAAACATCACATTTCCTACAATATTACCTCATGAATTTATGAACCATTAAATCCAAAGCAGTTTAACCAGTCTTCTACTCTTCCTTCCCCCGCAGTCCCCCCTTGAAAACACGAAGGCTATTCAGCTGCTTGAGGGTTGTTGTGTTTGGGGTTTTTTTTCAAAAGTCATTCAAGATTAACACATTATCACCTGCAACATCAGGATAAGTGCTTGCTGAATTCAAAGGGAGAGTTACCGTTTGAAAAAAGACTGTACAAGCTTTGCTTTCTGGGTAAAGAGAAGTCTGAAAAGCTGAAATCTCATGTGATGTGAGGAAGTCTTGCTGTAGCTGTTCTGAGATTCAGCGGAGAGACAATTTGTCTCTCAGGGTCTGCTATCATGCAAACCTTGCAATCTGACATTTATTTTAGCTATGAAAATCTTCTAGCGCTCTACCAAATCACTAAGAACTGCTGAAATCCTGCAGTCTTCTTTTGGTTTATTTTATTTTAGACGGATTCACGTTTTAAGATGTAAAATTGAAATCGCTGAAATGTTTTATTTTGATGGAATGAAAAGTAAACATCTGTGATTATATGTAAATATTGAATCTTTAAAGGCTGTTGTAGCATATCTGGACTTCTTTTAAAAAGTAAAATATATGAAACCTTGGTAGTCTTATACGGTGTGAATTGTATTTCCTACTCTGACAGTCCACTTAGCAGTATAGCAATGTATTTATATGGCAGTTGGCCTTTAATAACCTTTATTGACTTTAGCGGGTAAGAGCCAAGACTGGGATTATTAAAATGTATCAGTTTCATTGTAGTATAAAATCACAACATATATAATTGTGTTAGGTAGGCTAGGCTCCATTTAATCCCACCTATTTATGCAGGAATTTGGCAAGATGGAAAAAAAAATGTAGACCTAAAATAGCAAGAGGGGTATGACTGATTTGGAGTTGTAACAGCAGAACCCTTTTGCCTGCAATAAAGGGTCTACTTAAAGGAAGGGCAAAGGACTGATATTTTTTTTAATGGTATAACTGAAACAGAAGTAATCATTACCCCATTTGTTTCACTGTTTGGCACCCTAAAACACAGCTAATGATAATGAAACACGGTGCACCTTTTAATTCCTAAATGCAGTGTAAAAGCAGAAGCAGCCTCTGGCTGGTTACAATGAGCGGAGTGGCATTTCACACAAACTCATCTTCCTGCACGGCTTTTGTTTTGGTTTCTAAACCTTTTTTAAACTTTACTTGTCATATTGTTATTACTGTTCTTCTCAATGGCATGCTTCTATCAGTTTGTACAGCTAAGTGGAAACCTGAGAGCAAAGCTATTTTCTTGTAAAATGATTTTTCTTTCCTTTTTGAGGTCTATTTCATTATCAACTACTATTGCTACATATGAAGTACGTCATAGTTTCAGCTGTAAGCCCCTATTTCAGGGGCTTACAGCCTGACAGTTAGAATTGACTCTAGGCTAAAATTTACGCTACAAAATCTCAGCCCAAGGCTGTAATAAATAAATAAATATATATATATATATTCCCCCAAATTAAAGCAAGGGTTTGCACGTGTATTTAAATCAGAATATTGCAGTTCCAGAATAACCATGAAAAGGTTTGAGACAAATATGTTTTTAAGAGAAAACCTCCGAGATTTGCGGACTTTAGCGCTTTAAACATCTAACCAGTTGTGTGTGTGTGTGTGTGTATGTACATATATATTAAATAGCTGCTGTGATCACAAGCAGGCTGGCTGATTGTTTAGCATTTTTCTCAGAAAGTGCAAACAACTGACATTTGAATTGGTTTGACCTTCTCAGCCCAAACTCAAATTCTGAGGTATTATTTTATTTCCTCCTTTGGCTTTCCCGTTGAGCTCAGATACGGCAGCGTCCGGCTCCTTTACTGGAGGGCCATGTGGTGATGGGTGATCCTATTTACCTAATGAGCTGTGAAATGCAGGCACAACATGGCAGCTCAAAGACCCAAATTTTAGCCATATTTCTTGTCTTTTGAGGCTCTTCTTATCTGTGTAGGCCAGATCCTTTAAATAAATGTATTTTGGGCAGTTTATATTTTATGTACATGAGGAGTCAGATGTTTCTGGAATCGTACCTTTTATTTTCAACAACAACAACAAAACTTGATCCAGAGGACTTATTTTTAATTTTTCTCTTTATATATATAGGCATTTATTTCCCTGACCCTAATCGTTCTAGCTGTCAGAAATGGGAGAAGACATTCAGTATTGTGTGTAGCAGAATCACTACGAGTCTTTTATTAAAATTAAAAAAGTAGTATTGCACATCTCTCAGGAAAAAAAAATATTTGCAATTCTGAGGGAATTCAGACTTAAGCTTCCAAAACAAAGTGTGTGCTGAAAGCACAAAGGACTGTGTTTATGATTCTCTTTGAAGTGTTTTTGCAACAGGATAAGGAAAATTTTAGAAACTGTCTGATAGTGTTCAGGGTAAATACTTAAACCCCTTTAGAGAATTTCACACACAGATACTGTGCAGCAGAAAAAAGGATACTTATGTTTCCTAAAGCTGCTACAGCCTACAGCTTTGTACTTAAAGACAGAGGTGTTGAATAGAATTCTACTGAGGATACATCCAGTGACAATATCTACAGGAACATCAGAGCAAACCAATGGATAGCACTTTCTATTTTTAACCCTTATGTGAGCTGGTTGAGATCTAAGCTGTGTTGATATGAACTACTCTAACATTTCAGTTATAAGCTGGAATTGTTAAAAGGGCAGTCTTCCAACTCACACAGCATGCTGTGAGAATAACACTAAAGATGTTCGTGTTTAGTGTGAACTGGCATAAGCCAGGAGAAGTTAAGGACGATTTCTGTCTTATGGGAAGGTGAGATGCACTTCTAATGGCACAAATGGGAGAATCATGGGTGGCTTGTGCAGCTGTGCACATGGTGCGGCTGACGATGTGCTCTGCACCAGATGGTGCAGAGGAGCCGGGCATGCTGTCTTGTTCTGCATTCCTTTCTAGGTGGGTTTACACCAGTTACAAAGTTGATGTTTGTAGATGTTGTGTGCATCACTGTATCATGGTGAGCTTCTGGAAGACTGGAATTTTGCTGTCTTGTGCTTAACACATAGGCCTGCTTTCACTGTATTTTTATACCATTGGATGTCTATGATTTTGTGTAGTATATACATATACTTACATGTGAAATGGGTTGTTTAATATTAAAATATATTTATATTTAATACACAATCAGCAGAAACAAAAAATTTTGCATCTAAGTTACACTCTAGTCTTTATTTGAGCTGCGTACATGACTGTCTTTGTCTCAGCTGAGCACTGCAGGTTACACAGAGGGCTCCATCGTAGGTGAAGTTGCTCTCAGAGTGGATAGGCTAACAGACATGGTCCATAGCACGTATGTGTGTGTATATGCTTCTGCACACAATTGCATATGCATCCATGTTGGAGATTTTAGTTGCCACCTACTCTAGGTGATCCTGTGCTGGCAGAGGAGTTGGACTAGATGTTCTCTATAGGTCCCTTCCAACCCCTAACATTCTGTGATTCAATCTTATAATTAACTTCTTTATGTAACTTCTAGATCATAAATTTAGGTTTAGAGACAATATTTATAGGGAGTGAGCACCGTGGGCAAATGCTTGCAGGCCTTGGCAGCAGGAATATACTAAGAAAAGAGTTCAGAAAGTGTTGGACGTTTGGTAATACCACCAGTCACAGTGTGTGGCAGAAGGGGAAACTTTCAGATCATAGCTCTTGCTGCATCCTTGGCATCCAGTGTCTGTTCTGGAAGTTTGTTTTAGACCTTGGTGTTGTCCTCCTTTTGCTAATGGGAACAGTGTGATTGACTTCAGTGAAAGCAGATTTGGCATGGTGTGCCTACTGTGGATTGTATATAAAGGTGTGCTGTTTCCACCTCTTTGTCCAGAACCTTAGGCAGACATATACTGGAATAGCAAAAGATCTTTTTATCAGCAGGATATTTGTCAAGTCTGTGGAAATAATGAAATAGTAGTGTTGGGCCATCATTTTACTTGTCCAGTTATTCTTTGCCAAGCCTTTTGTAGAAACCCATTTCATAGGTTTATAGAATTCCAAGGATCATCTAGTCCAATCTATCAGGGTGAGAACATTTCCTACTTGAAAAAATGAACAAAAGATCATATTTGAGCAGTGAGAATAACATTTCCTGAAAAGAAAATTATTCTGTGTTTTTCAGATTTTTTTTATCTATATGATATATGGAACTTGATTAATTATAGTTGAAGTGGTTTCTAGTTCTTCTATGCAATCATAGAAATGGTTATGATGGAGTTTATTTGTACATTGTATATGCATGTATATGGACATGCTACATAGATACAGGGGGGGAATATAGTTGGTGTTCAAACTGTGAATTACAGTGGTTTGGCAGGAACAATTCTTACTGTGATTACTGTAAACTGAGGAAAGTTGTGATTCTGAATGGAAGTGAAAACAAATGTCAGTATGACTAAAATGCTGCCATCTACATCGCTGTGCACTTCTTTTTAGAGTGCAACTAGTGTTACTAAACATGGTTTTATTACTATTGTATTTTAGTGGCTATGTAACCACTGTAAAATAGAATACAGCTGGCTTACTGTACAAATGGATTTTGCAAGCAGAGGAGGAGACATCTTCCAGAAAGCTGCCATGGCTGCACTGATACTTTTTTCTTTCCTATTGTGTCATCGGTTCTAACAAGATCATGGGTGAACAGTGTTCTTGCAGTGTGTTTTTTAACAGTTACTTCATCCTTGATCAAAATTACACCTCTCATTTTATATCTAAGGAAATAAAACTTGGCTTCAGGACGTGCCATGGAAAGCGTTATGGTTTGATGGATTAGGTGGTAATTCTTTCACTGACCCTTTATTTAACTTGTGCAAGTGACTTAAGTGTGGTTTTCAAAATCGGTGTGGAAATCAAAATGTTGAGGTCTTACATTGGCTTTAGATTGCAGACTATTTCTGATCTTAAATTCCTCATCAATAAAGCGTGGCTATGATTTTTCCTGTGACTGAAAAAGAGTTACTTATTGGCTATGTGCTAGGGTGAGAATATTTGGCAGCTGAAAGAACCCAACAAATTTCTGCCTCCCCTCTGCCATGATTAGAAATTATAGAATTTGGGCCACATCTAAGATGGTTTTTTTTTTTCCAAGTTAATTAATTATTTTCATATAGGCAAGTTATGTCCATTTCACTAAGACAGAAGGAGCTTACTGTGTTTTGGCTGACCCCCATTGTCTCCTGGCAGCTCCTAGTTGTAGCTCTCAGAAGCTTTTGAGTGGATCTTTCTTTTTTCACTTTTCATTTCTTACTACACATGCTCAATAATCCTGAAGCTGTAGACATAATATAATGTTTACTATTCTGCAGTAAGAAGATAATTACTGGCTTTTCTCAAATGTCTCTAGTTAACATCAGGTTTTGGCAGTTCTCCTTGGGCTGTGAGTAAATCTGAATTCTATATAATTCCCACAGCGGAGGCTCGAATATGGAGTTTAAGTGTAGCAAATCTTGTAAATTGTTCCTATAAAATAATGTGATTGTTTATCACAATCAAACTAATGGCTTCTCTTTTCACAGAATTCATTTTGAATTTCTGTAATGTAACAGAATGATTAAGGGAATGGTGAGAACAGGCCAGGTTGTTGCTTGTGAATAGGAATGGTGTCAGAGGAGCTGTGCTCAAGATGAATCCAACTTCATGCTTAGCATGCACAATTCTGCAAAGTGCACTGTTAATGGCTGGGAGTAGTGCATCAGTTCATGTTGCCTAGCTGCCTAGGGATCAATATAATTGTGTAATAAACCAAAGTGATTATTTTATTTTTATGTGTGCATGTATGTATGCATATATACACTGCTAATAATTATATTTTAGCTTGATCTTCGTGCTGTGTGCTACATGCTAATGGATTAAAGCTTCGCTAGCCAGATGGAAGGTCAATTGTTTTGTCAATGCTGTGGTGGGACGCAGCTTGGATAAGCGAATTATAAGATTTTTCTTGTTGTTTAAACACACAGCAGAGTAAATTTACTTGTTGTCATCCTTTACTGATGCCTCTCATATTCTGCCCAAGGTCATGCTTCCATTAAATGAAATAGAAGTTTTTATCCTGTAATCATTCGCACAGAATTCACTCAAAACTAGTGATTGGTTGTGTTTGGACAGAAATTTAGATTAGCCTGTACAAACCAAATTAGAGAAATGATGTGTAGAATCCAAGTACACAAAGGTTATGCTTCCCATAGTTCCCTGAGCCCAGAGTATCTGAAAATGTTTTAACAGCTAAGCTTTGTATTTCTGTATGCTCTTACAGAGAAGAGGAAGGAGCACTGTGGCGTTACAGTAGGAATACGTTTGTCCCCAAGGAAACGGGGATGAAGTAACAGGAAATTAATTCTGTATTGCATTTATATAGATGCTCCTTGCAAAGGCCAATACAAGTCCTGCCTATATCTTAGTCTGAGATGTTGTGATGCTTTTAAAAGCATTGAAAGTATACATAATTAGGATTATTACCATTTCTCACTTTTTGAAAGTCTTCTCCTATAGGTGATATCTTCATTAATAGAAACTTACAGTAACTGACTTGGTTTCTCAGAGGACTGATGTAGAGAAAGGAGAGGTTACCATGTAATTATAGTTTTTACAGTTAGGGCTTTTCAGACCACTATTCCATTACTGATCTTTTGTTGGCTTTCACACAGGACATACATAAAACATGTCTACATTCATGGTTCAATTCATGGACATTCCGCTAAAGGAATTGTGAATTTACAGTATGAGAACTTAGGAATCTAGTGCGAAGGGGCAAAGATAGGTAAAACAACAGATGAATCAGTCTTAAACTCATAAAACTTGCAAAATTATTGCAGAAAACAAAAAAGCTCCATTGGTTTCTCTAAGAAATCTTACTGCTGAAAACCAGAATACAAGACTTTGCTCACTCTTCCCCCCAACCCTTTTCATCTTTAGCATTTTCTTGTTAGATGTAAAATACTGTAATTGAATCACAGCATTAGCTGGCTTTTCCCAACAAAACAGCAGATTTAGGTTCTTTGGTTCTATTTTCAAAAGTAATATATAGAAAAAGAATGCAAAGACAAAAAATTGAGCACATAGATGTATAATCCCAGAGGAATAAACTGACTTCTACTAGACAAGCTGAAAGCTGATTAAAATATTTCTCATCCTTTGGGTATGCAACAGCTTTTCATGATGGAGAGTGTATTAATATTCAGCTTAGCTGCTTGTCGACACTTCAGACAGGTCCCAGGAAAGACTCTGATACTGACCAGGTTTTCTCACTCTGCCAGAAATCTTTATGAGACACAGAGCAGCAGCCTTGTGCTGACAAAAGCCAAGATAAGAGTGATGCTATTTAGCTATGTCTTTATTTTAGAATTGCTTTTAGACATTTAGGAAGTACCAAAGTATTTTAAGAGCTTTTTTAAATTTATATAAACTATTTTAGGTACAAGAAAGGAACAAGATTAACCTCAACTGTTCTAAAATAAAGCTGCTGTAATCTATCAAATTTTCATTCAGTTTCTCTGAGTTGTTTGTAAACATACCAAGATCCCAGTAGTAACACCACTGACCGAGATTTTTGGATAGGACGTTGCTGCTGCAACCGTTTTTGTAACAGATCTGAGGTGGTGGGGTAATGTTCCCTTAACTTCAGCTATTCCCTTGTAATATAATACCTACCTTCCAGACTAGAATGAGATGTAAACAGCTGCTTTATCAGCTGATACTTCTTCTGTTCCTTTGTTGGCATGCTGACATATGGGGTGTTTGCTTTTTCCCCTTCCGCAGTGACTAAATATATACAGTATCTCAGGAAAACATGTCATACGCTGTGTGAGGTGCCTTTAGGATGGCTCCAGGGCTAAATACTTCCTGTAATAGGTGAAAGAGCATGGCTTAATCAGCTTAGTTAACTTAATTAAGCTGTGCTTTTTCTCATGGTGCAGCCTTAATGTGTATTTAGTTTAGAAACTGTATCTCCTAGTTGTAGAATGACACAAACTTGGAGCTTGTGGATTTTAATAGTGGGCTTGGAAAAGGTGAAATTTGCTAGTTATGCTGTAATGAGAAGTGAATTGAAGAACTGGATCTTTTTACTGAAGGGCTAAAGGAGAAATTGTAATGCAGTTTAGATTGTCAAGACTTCTTAAACTGAGAGTCTAATTTTCTTTTCATTTTCCTCTCCATCTAACTTTAATATTCCTGTATATGGGAAGAGTTGTCTCTGTTAATCCCAGCCTCACCTTGCATGCTTGGAGGTGTGCCACCACATCTCATTCTTTGGAAGAAACTAGTGTGGAGTAACTGTGAGACTCTGGATCTTCTCTCCCCTGATATGTGTCTGAGCAGAAAATACGACTACAAGTTAAAGTAATTTGAACTGATTTTTTCTTCCTTGACCAGAGTCACTCTTTATGTTCTTCACAAACTACCTAAAGTTAAAGTAAAGGTCTATTTTTTTTCCTCTTGGAGAAGTGTTGGGATCCAGGTCCTAGTGGAACCCTCCTATCTAGGTGGCTAGAGGAGAAGATTGATTAGCAAAGCATAGGCAGAGCTGGAAACAGTACATACCTGTCATGTAGGAAGCCATAGTACAGAGTTCTACTTCCCATCTCATTTAGTTCATGCTGATATATTAAAGTTTACTTAGTTACTTAACAGCACATGTTTTTGAAAGAGTAAGATGTGGGTGAAAAAGCAAGCAAGATACTAGCCTGCAGATGCAGTTGAACACAGCAGGTACCAGGAGCCAGTGGAAAATGGGATAGAGGGGTTAGGAGCCACCCAAAGCAATGCGAGTGTGAGGACTCCTGCAAAGAGAGTTTTGAACAACTGCCGTGGTTGTAAGACTTGATGCTGAATGTGTAGGTGGAATGGACCTTTGAGTGCAGTTGGAATACAAAAGAAGCTTGACAGGAGAAATTTTTGAGATGGAGAAAGAGTAGGAAAGAATGACAAAAGCTCTCAGATGAAAAGGAGTTGTGTGGTTTGAGATATCAGAATAGAGAAAGCTTTGCAGTGGGGGAAGTGCTTATGCGGAAGATGGCAGAAGATAGGCTGCTGTGTGGTTCTCTCAAGGCAGAATATTGTGACTGGGGGTTTCTTTATTTTCATCCCTTTAAACAAGAGTTTGATAGAAATTTCTTCAATGATGCTTTTGTGCAGTATTAATACCTCATTTAATATGCTACTGAGTTATACTACAGAACCAAATAAGGCAGGAATAGTCCTTGTTTAAGCAAAAAATGAAGTTCCTTCAAGGGTGTTTCAAGTTTAAAGTTGAACATTTTAAAGTGTTTGCTTTTAATGAAGCAATAATAAAATTACTCACCAAAAAAAAACCCAGGAAGATTATATACACATAGATTTAATTTTTTTTACAATTAAAAAAAAAAAGGTGCATGGCATGTTTAAAACGTGTGGATTATGTTTATTTGTTTATGTGCATAAACATGTGGGTGCACCCACATTTGTGCACACAAAGGGACAGAATTTTAACTGAGTACTGAGCTGTTGGAAATGGCAGATCTTACTGAACTGATACAATATGTTAGTTTTTCATTGTAGTACCTCCCACTGCTTGGGCATAATTCTCTGGTAGACTTGTAGACTTCAATGTTTCTTGATTATATGGGGTGTTATAATTTCCTGATGACTGGTTATGTTATTTATAATGCAGAGGGTGCTAATCCTTTGGTGATTAACACTCTATTTGAATTACCAGAGGTCAAAGGTACATTCTTTTACTTGGTGGTTGGTGGGTTATTTTGTTTGTTTGTTTTTTGCAATGTTTCTTCCTTTTGATTTTGTTAAATTTTATTTTATTTTTTCACTGAAACTTTTGTTACCTGTTTTATCTGAAAATTACTGTGAGATAGTTTGAGGTAAGGGGAGGAAAGGAGCATCCTCCTTCTATAGGGACCCCAGTCTGTTGAAACCATGGCCATTAGAACATGGATTCTCTTTTCAATTAATAGGTCCTCCAAAAGTCTTCCGTTTTAGAAGTAGTGAAAAACCTTCTAACTGAAAGAAGCCAGAAGCACAGGGAAGAAGGTATTTACTGTTTAGCCTCTAAATAATCAGATCAGAGAATTAACCAGGCTGGAAAAGACCTCTAGGATTATCTACTCCAACTTATCACCTAACCCTTCTAATTAAGTAAACCATGGCACCAAGTCCTTCATCCAGTCTTCTTTTAAATACCTCGAGGGATGGTGGCTCCACCATGTTCCCAGGCAGCCCAGGATGCCTACCTCTGTCTCATTCTAAGCCCTCTTGGGGAGATTTATTAATGAAAAGATTACTTATGTGTTTGTATATATGCATATGTTAAAAGTGCCTATATGTATAGATAAACATACACACTTTATACTGTATAAGTATACACTGCTATTATTTCAGGTGATCTGGCAGTACAGTAGAGATTCTTGTCCAGTGGCTGTTTCCCAATCATTGTGTTTCCAGAATTGTGGAGCTATATTAAAAGCCTTCAATGCTTTCACAGATTGTGGCTGTGCAGAAGTTACCCTTACCCTATTATTTAAGTTTTTCTTTAAATCCCATGGTCTCTTTCATGGTCTCTCTCACCAGCTGGAGCTGATGAGAGAAGAGCTGTGAAGGCTTTTTGATGTTTTGTTTTTACACAGTCTTGGAATTGTGTAGCTGTTCCTATGCCTCTGGGAGAATTCAGTTGTGTCCCCCTTTTCTGAGTTGCTGAGTCCAACTGCAATGACTCTTCAGTAGTCTACAGCATTTATGGGAGGTTACTGATGGATGCTGTGACAGTGGCTTTGCTCTTTTCTGTAGAGATTACCATGACATTTAACTTGACTGCAAGTGCTGAGGTAGGTGTTCTACCTGGAGGTTTCTTCACACTGTGGATGTTCCACCTGCTCCACATCTGTAAAAGTATGGGGATGGCAGAAGACTTGCAAGAGTTTCCTCACTGGTGTTTTTCTGCTCTAAACTCTCTGGTAGTACCTGAAAGTGCTAGAAGCCAGTTATGGGAGAATTGTTGGTATACAGTAGTCCTCCGTAATGTTTAGCACTTGTGTATAGCACAGAAACAACAAAGGTGGTGACAAAGAAAGGAAGAAAATATTTTTTTGCTTCTTAACAATTAACAAGAGCAGCTCATTGCGTGAGGTTAGTGTTTGAAGCTTCAGGACATTCTGAGCTGCAATGCTGCTACTCTAGGAGACTGTGAAGGGGTAGGATGGCATCCCTCTATATTTTCTTGTAGAGGTGTAACTGGTCTAGACTTGATATTTTGAGAACACTCATCATCAGACCAGGCAGATCAAGTGTTAACAGTGTGCATTTTGCAGAGCTCTAACAGGAGATCACTGGTTTATTAAAGGCTCTGTTTTAACTCAGTTACCTGCTATGGGCTTAGTTCTTGAGCTGCTGGATGAAGTTGTTCAATCTATCAGTAACTTTAAATATGCTTCAATAAGTTACCAAATCTATGGGTGTTTTGATGTTGTTCTACAGCAGATAGGATAACTGTTAGTGGAAACACAGAGGCAAGAGGTGTCTGTCCAGCTGCTCACTTGATTATTTTGTTTCGCTGTCTGCTGTGTGCTAGCTTTCTCCCTGATTCTGTTTTGTTTAGAGCTGTGTGAGGTGCTGAGATTAGTGCTGGTTTGCTTTTGTCATAATCTTTCATGTTTACTGTGACAGATAGGTGAAAAAGTAGTATTTGTTCTGCTCCAGTGTGCAAGTAATCTAGCTCAGACACCGAGGACAATTAGTCCTGTGTTTTTTGGATGAAAGCAGACATACTAAAGTTTTAGAGGGACTTTTTTTCCTGTACATGCTCCAAGGAGAACTCTGCATACAGCACTGTGGCTTCCTCCATGACTTCTCTGAAATTAACTGCTGCTTCCATTCAGTTGCTGGCCTGTGGTTAGCCTTATTTCACTTGTATAAATACTAAACACCACACTGGCTTCGTTCCTTTTGTGGGTTTGTGCCTGTAGGGTTTCATTTATATTTCACTAGCTTAATTTACACTTAAAAATGTTTTGCAGAGATATTGTGAGCAGTCTGCTGTCTACAAAATATAAGGAAAGCATAAGAACTTGAAGGAGGGTTCACTAGGAAGCAGAATTAAAGGTCAAGGTGGTTTTGTGAGTGGAGCAGAGGAGTAAGTTTCAGGAGAGAGGGAGGAACAAGGAATCAAAACAATTGCAAGAGGGAAGATAGTATAATGAAATGAGAGAAGGGTTAAAAATAGATATAGATGGAAGTAAAGATAATGGAAATATAGAAAATCTGAACATGCAAAAGATAGTGTAACATGAAAGAGTAGTAATAAATTAGAAAACATCTGTAGTTTTGAAACTTTGTAGTTAGCATAGTGAAGTTAATGTGAAAGTTGATGTTTCATCTTTCAAAATAGTTTTTCCATTCCTCCATGATACTCCTTGAAATTAGAAATAGCACAGTAAATGATAGAGGAGGAGAGAGAAACTGGGCAGGTATATTCTTTTTATCTATCATAAGAACTGCAAAATATTAGTACAAAGACCTGAATTTTCTGCTGTTAAAGTTTAACTTGTTGGCTGTGGCATTTTATAGGGTCTTGCTCTGGAAAAATGAAATACTCAAACTACTAATAACAAAGGCAGCTATTGAAAGATGTGACTTTTGTGTGAATATATTGTTTCACTTTACACATCAAAAGCAGTTTTTTTGTTTGCTGACATATTTCTGAATCAGCTTTCTTGAAGTTGTTGTATTGTAGCCTTACTATAACAGAGCATTCAGCCTGAAAGTCTGCAGACAGAAGGTTTGCGGTAGTGTGCATGTGTGAATTTTGAAGTGATGAGCTGCCTTATTACAACCAGAATATTTTTTTAATAAAATGTTATTGGGTTTGTGTAAATCCATTTTTACTACTTCAAGGGAAGGGAATGAAAAAGTAGGAGAGGAAGGGAATTAAGGGATAGCAAGGAAAAAAATGAAAGAACATACAATTAATGTTTAACTCAAACTTGTATAAATATCAACACTTGAAATGTGAATGGTATGTTCCTGCTTGGTAGCAGATTTGTTTCAGGAAAGCTGGAGCAAGCTGTTTGCTCATTTGACTTGCATAACTAAAACGATGTACTTGACAGGTTGTATATTGAAGGTTATGTTGTGTACAAATACATCTTATATTGCAGTTTTACTAGTCTTGCTTCAAAGTCTACTGAAATCTGCTTAACTCTTTTTTACATCTCACACAATAACTATTTATTTTCGTTGAGTTGAACTGTAAATATTTATAGAAGCACTGTAATCTTTTTCAACAAATTTTTAATTGGAGAATTTTATGTAATGGACTTAAGTAATCACATTACTTTCTCACTAAGGCTGAGTCTTTTTACTTGTGATGCTCCTTTTGGTTGACACTTTAAGCAGAATTCATAACGTTAAATTTGTTGCTAGACATGCAAAGTATTCTACCTGAAATAAGCTCAGAGATGTACGTAAGGAATGTTAAGTATTTGTATCCTATTTTCGTTGTGTGGTTGTACCTCCCTTTGTCTTGTGTTTGTCCTAACCTAGACAACAAGCATGCATGAACCATGTGAACTTCTGCTGTTTCAAAGGCTAACTGCAGTTTTTCAAATACATTCTAATAACAAACAAACAAAACAGAAAACCAAATTAAAAAAACCCAAGCACAAACCATTTTACTGTTTAATTGCACAGTACAACTTCTAAGACACCTCCAGGGTCAGAACATAGTAGGTGACTGATACAATGCTTGAATTGGTACTCCACTTCTTAGTTTTCTGCAGATAAATGTGATTGCTCCAACTGAAATGTGTTAGGTTGTAGTGACATAATGTGGAAATTAAACCTAGTCAGCAAAATCCATTTTCTCTCTAGCCAAGTAAAGGAGAGGACAGATGAAAAAAAATCCCTGGGTAGTTGAATTGTTATCAAGAGTGATGAGTCTTTTCCTTTTGCTGTATTGTTTTTGTTGTATTCTTCAGTCTAGCTTGGGTTTCTTTATATGTGTTCTTCCTACTCAAGTTTATAACTTACAGGTGAAAAAATTGTAACATTATTCCTAGGCTGCTCTTTAATCACCTTGTTAATGCTTCTTTAAACACTGGGAAAATTTACCCTTTCAGATAGCTTCCAGAGTTAGCCTGTGAGTGGAATAGCCTCTAAAATTCTATGAAAATCCAGGGTTTGGGGAGAGGAGAAGGATTTGCAATTTCCCGGAAAGTTTTTGCTCCTAATTTATTGCTGCTGCTTTTCTATTTTCAGGGACCTCAGCAATATTAAGCATTACCTTACCTAGCTTTAAAATATCTTTTAAACATTGGGTCATCTCCAGAGAATTCCAGATTTTACACATAAGCTTGGATGTCTGCATCGGAGGCTACTTCAATGTGGAACAATGCAGAATTTTCTCCTACAGACGATGTAGCAGTTTTGCACTAAGAACAAGCAGAGAGAGACTACTCTGCCGAAAGGGAAATCTTTGAGTCATGTTCATCGCAATTTTATTTCTTTCTGAAGGTACATTCCTAGCTTCTGTAGTTTGGGAGGATTAATTTTCCCTTCTAGCATCAACTCAGGCTCTACTTGTATCTTCAGCAAACCTGCTCAGTCTTGACAGTTTGTTTGAGTTCACTATTTGTCCTCAGAGGAGATTAAACAACTTGTGCCTTTTCAGGTGGTTCTTGCAGTTAAGGCTTGGAGTGCTTGAGGATGCTGTTATTAATAAGCTTACACTAGTCCTCTCTGGGTCGATTCTTTCTTGTTTCCACGGCAGCTTCTTAGGTAACTCCATCCAGCACAGTATGCTTGTAGCAATTCACTGCTGAAGTAGTTTGGTAGCCTTTTTGGTAACCTCTACCAGTCACATCTATGGAGTGCTCAGTTGTTGCATCTATTGTGATTTTTTTTCTGAGATGCAGAGATAGGGGAATTTGAGTAGGTTATAGCTCAGAAATGAGGGTACGGGGTGGTATTTGTATTTTTTTATCAGTATTTTGTGATCCTTCAGATTAAACTTTTTTTTTTCCCTTTAAAAAACAAAGTTCTCTTGAAGAAGTTTATTGCAAAGTAAATGGCTAAAGCGGAGCTGCAGTTACTTGAAAGAGACAAATATACATTCATTATTTCCTGAGTATGTTGTTTTTATGGGAAAGCAAAGGAAGCAATGGCTGGGTGTCATTAAGGAGTAGCTAGTGGAAAGCGGTGAAATGAGCAATGAGACTTGTAAAGTGTCATGAAAACTGAAACACCAGGGTACAAAGTACCGCTTATCCTCACAGATATGGATACCATATGGCAACATGAAGGGAAATGGAGACAAGAATCCTATTCTTTCTCACACTTTCATTTGCTTGCTATTTGCTTTGGGCAAATGACTTAAGAAGTTGTGCATGAACCTTCTTCTGACACAATTTTTATTGCCAAGACACCTGTCTCCCCTGTTAGACGCCTTGAAGTTTCTTTGCTGTCATTCCAGCTCTGGCACTTTTGATTATAATGTTGTTGCTGCTCTAATAGTTCTAGAATAGTCTCTTCTAGACTGGTCATAAGTATTTTCTGGATGCTAGAACCCTTTTTCTCTCCTACACCATTTTACTTACTTTCCTTAAGAAAGGCATACTGCTATGACTGTTACTGCTTTGCCTCTTTTTTTTTTTTTTTCTGTACTCCTCTTTTTTCTTTTATCCACATGTTACCATCTCTGGGCAACTTTTCATATCTCTCTATTGCATATCTTTGGAATCAAATGGACTGATTGAGAGTACTTTCATACTAGACATTGAAAGGATTTGGCCTGTAGCCCATCTGCCTTTGAAGTGATACTTATAGGAGAACCTTTATCAGCTCTTTAGGGGGGGCTACAGCTGTGTGAAGATTTTTCTTGCCTTCTCAGGTGACTTCTTCCTTCCCATCTCCTAAACTGTACACTTAGCTATTGGCCAGAGTTTTCTTCTTTTTTTTGGTACAATTTTTATATTTCTCTGAAATTAGCAGCTCTTCCTTACAATTTGTTAAACTAAGTCTAGCAATATTCAGTACCGCTTTCTTCACTGTTTAAAATGTTAATTGCAGCATCTTTTGCCTTTATTCTTCTGAATTCAGTGTTTATGAAACTACACTTGAAGATGTCCTCTTCTGATGATATGTATATGCCCCCTCTTAAGGTTGTGGAAAAGAGTCGCTATTTCACTGTGTTACAGCAAGAAAATGTGATTTTAAGTGCAGGTCCTTGTGTCATAGCAATGGGTGCTCTATCAAGAGAGAGCAAGAAAAGCTGCTTAGAAAGGTTATATGGGAGGGCAGGAAAATCGTGCAGAATTTAACAGATGTTATAAAGGGAGCCCCTGATGCATAAGTTTTATACTTTGTGTGTAGTAATTCTGGAAATTAATGTTTTGTGTGCTATATCAGGCTGTTGTGGGCATGTAGTGGTGAAATTACAGATAATAAATTACTGCTCTTCCTACTGAAGCTGTATAACCTTCTCCTAATTCTAGCACCACAGAAAATGTAATTTAGTGGTTCTTTATGCTCCGGAGTTTGGAGCAAATATTTGAGCTCTCCTTGGTCTAGGAAAGCTGGCATTTGAGATGACCATTACACCACTATAATGATTTTGCAGTGTTTTGCTTAGTGGAACACTAGCCTATTTGTGTGGAAAAAATGTCCAAAGGACATCCTAACTTCTCTTCTCTAAAGAAGTGCTCAGTATGACACAGCATTAAGGGATGGAATCAACCCAAAATATTCTCAATTTCAGAAACGGGGAAAAAATGAAATATGAAGCTATTCCCACTAGAAACGTTGTAAATCTTACAAAATATATAAGCTTTCCTCTTCGACATACATCAAAGGCGTAAAACTTAGGAGATTAAAATATGTTTTTAATTTTGGTTTGATGAGCAAAACTTTCACTGTAATATTTATTATGAGAGGCTCTACTTGTGTTGCCTCTTCCCTTTGTTCTGTTTATATATGACTTCCTTTCTTCCAAAAAAGTAGGAAGTATCACTTTCACAAAGCCAAAGGATATTGCAATGGTTTGTTCATTTAAGCTCAGTCGTAAGCCCACGTGGCAGACACAAACTTTTCTTTTATTGTCCTGGGTCCCAGAGGACGAGCAATGCTTTCTGATGGCTTCCCATGAATGCCTTTCATTTGTGGAAGGGTTTCAGTGGCTTATGCTGACTGTACAAAGATCAAACAGGCAGGAAAATTGTGGTTTTGAGAAACTTAGCCAAGATCTTTGTTATTTTCTGAGAAGTTTTTCTTCTCTAACCCTATTTTTTAAGGACAACGTTAGGACAATTAGTTGCTGTGGCTGATGGAAAGCAAGTCACTTATATCACTTTCTCTTCAAAATTTAAGTATTTTTATAGTTATTAGAAAATTTGCAGGCATTTTGCAGACCATAATTGCAGTCTGGGTTTATTGCAGTTGGAATCAGTGATAGCCAAAACTCAGCTTAAAAAAATGTTGTGGCTGCTTGGTCCTGGAATTTGGTCTATATTGGGACACTGCGTCTGCTGGAATCACCCAGGCTTTTCTGCCTGGGCACAGAGATCTCTCAACCAGATCTGATGATGGGATTTGACCTATTGAAATGTCTTTAGTTTGAAGAAGGAGGAATTTTTCTCCACAGGTTTTCTTGGCATTCTTCATAAAGGTTTCCTTTTTGCTTAGCTGTTAGTAAACTGAACTAGTGGAAAGAGATGTGTACCACAACATCTTTTTAACTGCAGTCATGCTAAGTTTTGCCAGCTACACACAATTTTCATTGTGCTACTCATAAACCCTCATGCTTGTCATACAGATTTGAGCTTTGCTGAAGGATTATTTTAATAAAACTGAAATGGCTTAAGTTTCTCGAGTAGAACACATAGCATCTTCAGAGGTCAGATGTAGCTGAAACTGGAACAGCTGTACAACATGCATCCTAGATTGTTTTTAATTGTCTTCCCTTTCTCTAACAGCAGTAATTCTTGTTTATATTGTCAAGAAGCTTTCCACTGAGCACAAGCGCACCATACTTTAAGGTCACATGCTTAACCCCACTGCACGGTTACAATGTAAATGGGCCCCCTTTGTTTTCATTAATGTGTGAGGGGTGTGTGCCAGGCAAGGCTGTTCAGAAGGCTTAAATAACTTATTGTAAAAGCGGCCTAAAGAAAGCATATTTTGTCTCTATACCACAGTTGTTTAGTATTACTCTTGTGCATCCAACCGACAGCCAGTTTGGCAATGGAGTTTTGTATGCGATTTTTGTTCTTTTGACTGGAGGATACTTTTTTCTCTCCTTTTTAAACTGAGCTAATGGATTCACCTCAAATAATACAAAATGAAGAAGATTTTCTTCTTTCCTTTCCCAATATCCTAAAAGTACTAAACAAAGCTGGGACTGCTCTTCCCCACGCAAACCCCCTTACATAACAATTTACAAGCTGCGTTTGTGTGTTGACTTTTTAAAGTCAAAGTTGACTTTTAAAAGTCAAAGACTTTTTTAAAATATCAAATTACCATGCTCCATGCTTTTAAAAATGAACACCATATAGCCTTTTAAAATTGTTTCAGGAGTTTTAAGAGAGTCTTGTGCTTTTCTACCTGTAGTCACTGGTGTGTGGTGGCACAAATACTGTTGAAATCTTACAAGCTACTTCAGTTTTTGTTACCTAGAATTGGCCCTGAGTCCCAAGATTTTAGATTATTTCAAACTCGGTGCTACTTGTAATCTGTAGCTGGTATCTGCAATTGTACTTGTAATCTGTAGCTGGTATCTGCAATTGCTTTTGTAGGCCAAAAATGTTGAAGTCATACTCCTAAGTGCTGCTCTGTGTCAAAATATCAAGCCCATTGTTTGGGATATCTCTGTCAGTTCATTTGCTTTTTAAAATACTTGGTTTGAATTTTGAACCATGAATACAATTTCATTCATGTCTGATTTCATGTCAGATGTATACTACCAGCACATGAAGAGAGTGTATATATGTGGCTGTGTTCCATGCAGTGTGATGAATTGGATCCAGAAAACTTACAGACCACAGGTTTCTGTGTGCATCTGAAAAATATAATAGCTGAATGAACAAGGTAAAGGGAAATTCTTATCTCTAGAAGATGAAGTAATAATACATGCTTATCAAAGCAGAGCACTCTTCTGAATATAGCAAATCATAGCCTGGAAGAAATAATGCTTCATCGGTTTATTCAAGGTAAAAAACTGGATTTTGTCCACCAGCTTGCAGTTGAGACAAAAATAGGGACTTCCCAGCCATGAAAAATCTTCAGTGTGAACTTAAGATGGTAGTATTTGGTTGCCGTGTTTTAAAGCTGAAATGTTGTGACAATATGCTTTCACATATTATTGTCAAAATACTCTTTTTCCTCATAGTAACTGCTATAGTTTTAGGCTTTGGATATTTTGGTTTGGATAGGAATTAGTTTTCTTACAGTTTGTCTAAAGTTTCTGCATTCTTTATCATAGATATTCTGTGTAGAGCAGCTTGCTACATCTAGTGACCTCTCCAATTTGTGAATAACTGATTTGAGTACTGTGGAAGTTTAAACAGGGTATCTGCCAACCTTGACAAGAGTTTATTAAACTCTTAAGAACATAATCATAGGTAGATATTTCAGTAGAGTAACTAGTGTAAGTCTTCCAGCATGGTTTCCATGTTGACAACAGAGTTGTTGATGAATGTGAAAAAATAATCCAAACTTGTTAAAACAGGATCCGTGTCCTAATGGAAGTGCTTTAATATATTACTAAATAAATGTATCCCTCAAAATGGATGTGGTATATCTCTAAAGATTGCATAATAATATCTTAAATAAAAAGTTGAAAAAGAAGATAAACTCCAGGATACAAACACTGAGAAGAGCCCTTTTTTAAAAATGACATGTTTTTCTCTTTAAGATAAGAATATTTATATATACCACATTAGTAGCTTGGGTTATTGTTCACAGCTCATACGTGTGGTCTCTGAATGTTGTGAAGTGTGGTTTTTCCTATGTGTTGTGTTGGAATGTGAAGCATATAGTGATATTAGAGGGAGATTTAGAGCTCTAGTATAGCTTGTTGTGATGTATCTTTAAGAGCAGAAGTTTTTGTAGGAGAGAACACAGGTCAAAGCCTCCTCCACAAACTGCTCTTTTTCATTTCTTCAGCAACCCAGGAGATGTGAAAACTTTTTTAGGTTATTGTCATGTATTCACTGCGTGTGTGTTAAGGATGCTTGACCAGTTTATGTTAATACATCCTTGACATTGCCTTAACTTTTACTAGTGGGATTAACTGATCCTTCTCCAAGAGTGCAAAGGTGATTAGTCAACCACCTTTGACCTCTCTCTTAAGATGGACTTTGCAGCTGAACTTGAGAACCCATATCTTGTTTCACATGCCTATAGAAGGAAACGGTTAGTGAATGGTAAGGCATGAGCTGTGAATGTCACAGTGCAGTGTAATAGAGTATATTGTGGCAAGGTTTCACAGAGTCACGGTGGTTTCCCTTTCCCAAACTCTATCGTTATAGTCTGTGTGCACATGGTACGAATGTCAGAATTGCTGAATTGCCAGAATCTTCACCACATGAATTCTGTTTCAGGGAGTAATTGACATGCACATATTCAGAGTCATCTGTTGACTGTGCTGCTTGTTTCCTTTGTTAGGCACATAGCTTATATGATGGAAGTTTATTTTCCCTGATCAAATACTCACAGTATCACCAAGGTTGGAAGAGACTTCATAGATCATCAAGTCCAACTTGGACTACTTTGTCATTAATAAAAATTCTCAGTATAATGAGTGAAGTTTTCAGACATTTGAGCATTGAAGCCTTATGTTCTTTCTCAAATATTCATCTATAAATACTTGTCATATTAATTTTCTGTGAATATTCAATTTGGCAATGTTTAGAACTTGATGAGATGCTAAATAAAACTAAATCCA
The DNA here is from genome assembly GCF_015220805.1 of Pogoniulus pusillus. Classification (NCBI taxonomy): domain Eukaryota; kingdom Metazoa; phylum Chordata; class Aves; order Piciformes; family Lybiidae; genus Pogoniulus; species Pogoniulus pusillus. The sequence continues at coordinate 17,368,739 of NC_087283.1, forward strand.
GAAGTTAGTTTTTTCCAGGGTTTTTTAAATTATTTTTTAATTTTTTTAATGCTGTTAGATGAAAGGAAATGCATTTTAAATTTTCTTAACTGATAATTTTTTCCTCTCGAGCTACTTCCTTGGTCTTTTCTTTCCTATACATTCAATTGTTGGGTTAATGAGTTAATAATCTTCCTTCTAAGAATGAAAAATGAACCTTTTATTTTCTTTCTCCTAAGGAGGTAAACTGATTATTGGGAGTTGTATTGCACCTTCATGGAGTGTGAAACAGAGCAAAAATCCTTCCCCAAACTAAAAATCAAGTAAAACAAACCCATATGGGATATCAGGGGATATTAGTGTGAGAAAAATGATACTTTGATATCATGTACCATTAACATATTGGTGTTGTCAAATCCATATAGCCATAATATCAGATCTTTGATGAAAGGAGAGCATAGGCAGAATCCAAGTTTAAAGTTGAGGGATGGTATAGTATCATTTTTCACTGGAACACAACTCCATCAAAGTAGAATAATCAATGACTGGCTACTATTTGCATTAACAAGTTTATAAAGTGTAGTTTTACAGATGTTATTACATTTAGAAGAACAGGAAAGAGCAAAAAATGTTAATGGGTTCCTGGCGTGAGAGATGCAGGCAATGGAGCATCTCAAGAGTATGACAACCAGTGTGGCTGGAAGAGGTGAAAGCCTACCTGTGTGTCCCATGAATTCATGCTCCTACTCCACAATGTAATACTGCAGTTGTGCAGGGTGTAGCAAAATGGTGACTGCAGGTGTGCTGTCTGTGGTGTACCCTGGTCTGTGTGTATCTGTATAGAGCATATGTGGGCATACACATGTAAGAGTAGGCAGTTTACTTTGGTTTTAGCTTTCTTTAATTTAACACCATTACTGTTTGGTGATGTTATTTTTTTTTTTAAATGTATTCTGGAAAAAATGTAGCTTTATTTTGAGCCTGCAGATTGCTAAAATTCATCAGACATGTTAATAATAATAATGAAGCATTGCTTTCTTTAGCATTGTTAAATGTACCTGGACTTTTTTCTTGTAACATCTGTACTACCTATACATATACACACTAGTAAGATATATTGTTCTTCATCACTTCTAATGGAAAACTAGTGGCCATATGTGGGTGATATACACATAGGACAGGATTATGTATCTTTATGCTTTAAGAAGTCAGGATGGCATGTGTAAAACTGTGTTCAAAAACATGCCCTGAATGCAGGAGAGTAAAAATTAAGTAGTTGCCTGTCTGCCCAGGAAGAATCTATATTTACTGGGAGTGCTGCATCTGAAATAGCGATTGTACTTCTTTTGGATGACTGATAAGAATTCTTCTGATAAACTTCTCTTTATATTCTCCTTTGTCAATCTGCCATTGTTTTAATTTGTTAATATATTGCATCTGTTTGTTCATTCTGTCCTGCACACCCTCACTGCAATTGTCAAAGTTTGCATGGCCTATGAAATGCCTAACATGTTTTTACATGAAAATATTCTAATATTCTTATGTACCATTACAAAACTGGAGTAGGATGGAGCATTGGAATTGGATTTCCTAGTTTTCAGTAGAGGAACAAGGATCATAGCTTGCAAAACAGTGTATTTCCAAATGCTGTTGTCATAATCATCCTCCAGCAATGGGTGGTGGTGTCCTACTTGCTGCTTGACTGTGTTGTATTCTCCGTACATGAAATACATAGAGTAGTATTTCAGGTTCTGGTTTTGCTTCATTTCCTGTGCTCTTCCCATTAGTGTGATCAAAATTCTTTTTCTGTCCCTTTTGCTGTGACAAGTACTATTACTACTGCACTTACATGATTATGAATTTGAAATCTTCATAACTATGTGCCTTAGTGTCACTGGGGGGTAATGAAGCTGTTATGTGAGCCAAGTGTCAGCAAACTACATTTCTGAAACAAGATGGTGAGAGTCCCATTCTCACAGGGATAACTACAGACCTGGTGCATTTAGTGCTGTAAGGATGATAAAGGCATTGAAACCCTTATGTCCTTCGAAGATATGATTCAGCTGTATGTGGTTATCTTGCATATGTACTAAATTGCTATTCTGCCGTGGCATGTGTCTTAGACAAAGCATGCCCACAGGCACTTCTGGACATGTGGCTCTCTATTTCATTTGACTGTGGCTTGCAGCTTCTTCATTCTGCACCATTTAACCCATTCTGTAACTTGGCTTTCTCCGTGTTAAACTGTTTCAATGAGAGTAATTACATTGGGAATATGCCCCAAATTTTTGTGCAAATATATTTTAGACATTGTGCTGGAAAGCACAGCTAAGGAAACGGGTGGCTTAATGGCAACAGATAGTAGCTTCAGTGACAGCAGAGAAGTGTTAGTGTTCTAGGCTTTCCCATAGTAAATAGATACTAAGATGGTCTGTTGAAAGGAATCAGTAACTAAAATACAGTCTTAAGAAAAATGCAGTCGTTAATTCAGAATCTAGCACTTGATGTTTTCCATCCTTAATAGTTTGGGGGTGCTTAAAAATGTTTTTATTTTGTGTGTGTGTGACCAATAATATTTACTGATTCAGGTTTGTGTTTTGAGTGTTAGAAGGAAAGGTGTCTGGTTTGGTGGGTTTCGGTGTAAGTTTGCATGCTTTTTTAAGAGAAGGTTGCATGTAGCTTTGCCTATTAGTACTTTGGTATAAGTTAGATGAGTCAAAGCTATGCCTTGCTTACATATAGAATTATTTAAATTATATTAGTATCTAATTCAAACTAGAGTTCATTTCAGTGTTTCTGAGATGGTACTACCTACTTCTGTCTTGGAAAGCCATCATTTTCTCCTCTCTTCTCTCTCTACCCTAATTATTTGTAGTAGCTGATGATGTTTATTCTGACAGGCTAAGAAGATCATAGGGTACTCTTTTGAGTATTTCTGAGCACATAAGATCATTTGTTTTATTGCTCTTCAGCTCTTACTAGAATTACACGTGACCCTTAGTGATGAAATTTGTCTGCTGGCTAAGGGAATGTGTGAAGGTTGTACTTGAGGTGATTCAATATTGCAGAGTGTAAGCTGTCCAGGGCTGCACGTTAGTGAATTGAATCTTGTGCTGCATCTCAGCTCAACTGATTTCAGCAATAGTAAATAATCAGTGAAGCATATACTGCTGCACAGTCTCTCAGAACTTAAGTGTTCAGTGTAACTACTGTTTGCATGTGACCAAAATGGGAAAAGGGAGGTGTATACAAAGGAGTGAATTATAACAAAGGACACTTTCTGCTTCAGTTCTTGTTCAGAAAACATATGTTCAGCCATGCAGGCAACAGTTGGGGTAAAGACACACTGTAGATTTGGAAACAAAAGGCATGTTCTTTTCTTGCATTCACAATGTTCTCAAACATATTCACTTGTTAGGGACTGGCCTGTCAGCTGGATCTTCTTGCAAGCGTGATTTCTTTTTCCTGACTTCTTTCAAAAGCTTTTTCCCCACAATGTTTTACACTTCATATAATCCACTATGCATGGTAGGCCTGCTTCAGTCTTTGTGCTATTGATGGTTCAGAGGTGGAGGGGCCGTGCTCTGGGAGAATGTGGCTAAAGCGTAACCTTTCACTCACCCATGCATATGAAGATGCGAAGTCACTCTTATTCCAAGTATCTTGAGGGGTTTGGTTGCTCTTTCTTCATGACATGGGTTATACTTTGCCTTTAGAACACTGCCAAACCAATTAGTGCAGTAAAAATGTTTCAGAAGCATTGATCTCTCTACTTTTTTTTTTCCTTCGTAACTACGTATTGAAAATCTTTCATCAGAGACCTATGATAACTGCATTAAATCATTCAGTAACAGAAATAATGCTATTTTCTTTTCCTCCACTGGAAAGTCATTCCATTTTGGCATGCCAGAGTAACCAAAAATGACCTGGTCATTATTTCTGTTCAGATTCAGTTTTCCTAAATATATGATTCGGGACTCTTGTATAAATATGCTTATACAGGCATAAAGGTAATGGTTATTTCCAAATAAGCTCTGTCTGCTTTAATTTATTACCTTTAAACTCATATAGCTAGAAAATGTATTGCCTTAGCTCCACAGGTATAGTTAAATAGTACAACTTTCTGGTGTAGACAAGAGCTAAAGTTTCTTTGGAAATGTCTAAGTGATCTATTCCCTGTAGGTTTTTCTAGGTCGAACTACTCATCTGTCAAGTCAGGTATTCATCCTTTGTTGTCAGCAGTGAATACCTCAGAGAGAGGCAGGGCTCCCCACATTTTAATGCCCATAGACTTGTATATAGAGCTTAAGCATATGTCTGACTTAAAGCATTCTACTCTAATTGGGTTATGTGCTTGCTTAGTTTAGATTTGCACCATTGAGCGTAAAGGTAGGGGAGAATATGTAATCATTGTGGCAATGCTTTCACACCACCAGCTTCAGCCTTCATTCCTTCTACTCTACAAAAGTTAAAAAAATACATATATTTCATGAAATTTTCTTTTCCTTTGTATTTTCTTTAAATATAGTCATAAACGGTTTGCCTGCATTTCATGTTTAATATTAGAGTGGCTCTATCAATGACCAGAGTGGTGTGGAGTTTTATGCTGCCCTGTGGATTATACATCTATTTCATTGGAATATTAACAGTGTTAGCTGAATTCAGTAGCCTGAGATGAATGCCCAATGATTAGGATTTCTTACATAAGGCCTGTCAGACCATGAGGATCCTTTAGATGACTAGAAAATCCACAGACAAGAAAAAGCCATGTAAATATTTCCTAATGGAAGGTGCCAGCAAATACATCCTTGCCAACATATGTCAAAACTGCCAGAAGATCTGTGAGGATGGGAATTAACTTTTTAGCACTGTCATCGTAAAAGCCTTGACAGGGAAACAGGATTTAAACATTTTTCTTTGACTGCATATGACTGAAGAGATGTTAACGGTAGATAAAACTAATATAAAGCAGTTAATGATACTGACATGCATTCCAATTCTGCACCTTTTTCTTTTCACTGAGCTCTGTGTCAGACATCCTTGAGAATACTACAGCTTTAAAATCAATTGTCCTTCCTTCTCAGACAAAATTTGATGATTTGTCTCCAGTCTGATAAAAGAAAGCACATGCTTGTATATTGCTTCTTTTCAGGATTTTTTTGTTATGTTTTATGTACTCTTTAAATTATGTTTTAGATGTTGCAGTGACTTCTCTGACTCTCAGGAAGAGAACAGTTAATAATAATTTCTTTCCTTTCAGTTCCCATGAGCCTACCTTCATTGTACAGTTTGCATATAGCAGCTAGTAAGAGTAGAATGTACTGAACCTTAAACAAATCTGTTAGGATCACCATGGCAAGAAACTGGGAAAATGGCAGGGAAAACGAACAATGATTCTGTAAACCCTCCAAAGGTCAGAAAAAGGCTTTCAGTAAGTATGCAGAGGCTAGAAATCAAATCCCATTTCCTATCATAAGAAACCAGTTGTTTTAGCAGCAGTGGTTAATGTACTGTATGTGAAAGATTTAAGACTAGTTGGAAAGCTTTGCTTCTGTTTTATTAGGCTGCTATTGAAAAGCCAACAGCATAACTTCAACTAGGTGCTTTGAGATTTCTTAATGGGCTGTCAAGGGCAAGACACCAGGTCTGTGCTATACTAGCTCTTTCCTGTACATTAAAACAACAGGGGCCAAATGATCATATACAGAAGTATGAATTACTTGATGCTTTCTCTGTTCCATATGGTCAGCCATGTCTTTGGCAATTAATCATGTACAGAATCAGTTGAGTGCTCTCTGAAGTATTGAAGTCAACATTTAGTTGTACCTGTGCCAGTGGGGGCAGTGGGGGTTGCAAGCGTAAAATAGCAGGATGAGGAGCTGCTGGCGCCAAAGCCAGAGCAGCTGGCTTCTATAAACAACACTTTTTTCCTCTTTACCTTTTTTTTTTTTCACTTTCTTTGACGAACACGAGCCATTTTTCAATATCATCCAAAGCATGAGGGTTGCTGAGTGAAACTGTGATATCTGGCATAGTGGATTAATAAACAAAAGGCAGGGAATTGTGTTTAATGTGCCCAAATTACTGGGTGATAACTTAAACCATACTGGCTGCTTCTCTCCTAGCAGGGGAAATGGCTGCATTTGCTCATATTTTAAGTAAAAATTTTCAAAGTAAAAAAGAAATGAACAGTGGTTTGTAAGCAATTACTGGCTTTTTTATCACATAAGTTATGACATGTTAAATTAACACAGCTTAATACATTTCGGGTTTACTTTTGGAGGGTTTTTTTTGGTGTGTTTCCCCCCCTAAAAGAAATGATGTTCCAATTTTGCAGGATTTCATCAGGATGCTTTTCTGTATTAAAAGGAAAATAAAGTCACAAATATAACAAGGAAGATACAGAATGGCACTTAAAATGGCACTTAAAATTTTAACTCTGCTTGCAAATTTCACACTCTGTTTCTCTTTTTTATATTAGCTATGGATTAGATGACTGCTATATTTAAGTAGGAGTGGTTAGTAAAGATTCAGGCACTTACCCTGTTTAAGCTGATGATGAGTAAATTAAATCTTAACTCAGAATGAAAAATCTGATGTGTCGACCCAATAAAGTGGAACCAAGAGACAAACTGTCCCAAGTGCCACTTTAGTTCAGACTGAAGGCTAATTTGTTTGACAGAATACTGGATTTTGTGTCTCCAGCTGTATGGTGTTTCTAACCATAAGTCTGGCTCCTTGAGAGGTCTGTATTGAAGGAAGGAAAACCTGGCTTTCAAAACCTGGAAGTGTACCAGTTTGTGTAAGGTTTGGAGTGTCTAGAGATTGTTTTTTTTAATGAACTACTTTGTAAACAAGCTATATTCACCTGGGCTATGCTAATCAGGTTAGGGGCTGACTGATGGTGAAACATAGTTTCTTCTGTTGTGTATCTAACAAAAAAAAATTATAATCCCATTACAGTACCTAGGTTAGCTTTGTTAAGACCCATTAAAGATACCTCATTTTGAGTATATATCCTGAGTGAATATTGAGCCTTGCTTATAACAGTTGAGATGGCAGTCCCAAGTCACTGATACGTTTTGTCAGTGGGAATGAGCGCAATGTGATATTGGTCTCCTAAAATCTGATCTTGATACCTTTCTTTCTTACATAAGAGAAGATGCTCTCATGACTGTTGCCTGATATGTCAGTGGAGCACTAGATTTACTTCTGCCAGTGTACCAAGAGGAAAGTAAGGGGTATCATTTCCTAAATGCTATCTTTAGCATAGAAGGCTGGATTGGCAGATGAGATGTATAGAGACATAGATAAGCATGTTTAGCTTTGAGCTTTTTTTGAGAGGTGGGTAGTGTGCTTGTTTTTGAGACCATGTCATTTGGGATTTACAAGGAAATGCCCTAAATACTTTAAAGACCTGTAAGGAGAATTTGGAGGGGGGATTTGCTGTCAATATTAACAGTACTAGTTATTAAAGAGACGTGCTGGCCAATGAGACAAGAAGCTGCTTCCCTCAAGTGATAAGCAATTTGTGTAATCTCGTCGCTTAGGCTGTCCAGGATATGTTTTAGCCAGCTCAGGAAGCAGAAGAAAGAAAGTTTCAACAATTTGTAAACATTACCACTCTCAAGAATCTCTGTGAGCACAAGGATGAGATAAGACAGGCTGTAGGGATGGTTACATTGTTTGTTTATTCTGCTGTCCTGTGGTCCCAAGTGTGCTAAAAAACACTGAGTTGGTGTTGAGTCCAGTTCAGAAATGCAAAGGCTTCACTCAGCATTGGGCAAAGGGGGCCTCTGTAGACAATTATCTGTCATTGAAGGACATTAAAAGAATTGAGGCACAAGATCAGATTATCTTTGATGGGATGTGCAACTACAGTGATGTTCAAAAGAAGGTCATTCCTGCCCTTTAGAGCAGGGGTGGTATCGGCTGGGTTTCTGATGGATTTTTATCAGTGTTGATGTGAGGAAATGGCTTTCCCAGCTGATAACATCTTTGACCGAGTTTCTTGAACCCTTGACCTTTATCAGTCAAGGTATATATTGAATCCTCTTGTTAAAAATAGATCCCAAAACAAGTTACATGGAAAGGAAAACTTTTTAAGGGATGTGTTTTATAATATTCTTTTACCCAGAACACTGCATCATTTCTTACAATTTGGGATTTTTATTGGGATAAGAATAAAAAGCTATTAAGAAATGCTTCTATAAAATCTTCATATCTAGCCCTGCACTTGCCTTCCAGGTACTGCCCTCAGCACTCTTGGAAGACAAGTAAATCAGTTAATCTGTTGTGTATGGTTGTAGGTTGCTTAACAGCACCATTTCACACTTAAGGTAGCTGCACCTGTGCTCACAGGGCTTAGTAAAGAAGTGCTTATGATGTCAGTGTGAAACTATGGTTTTGACTTCAACTGTGAACATCACCACATAAATGAAAGGTGTTAACAGAAGGCTGGAGCAATGCAATTGTTGTCTCAGTAAAATTAAAATTGCATTCAATTTCCAGAATGTTGACGTTCGTGTAGTTGGAGAGAACTTGAGGCAGTGGAGCTTAATACTCAAGTTTTCATTTGGCTAGGAGATCCAAATTCATGCAAAAATGTGATGTGGTTGTGAATTCTTGGAGAAGCTATCACTCATCCTCTCTGACTTATAATGCACTAATCATGACATCTTTTCATCAAATTTCAACTGCAAATTCCTTAGGAGTTGTCAGTTCTTCATGCACTGTGAATTGGCAATCACTTCTTTAATGGATCTTGATGGGGTTTGTATTGCAAATAACTATAATTTCAGCTTTGTGAAGCATACCATCATTAAACTCGGGGCTTTCCTGCAGGCTTGCAGATGGCATAGACTTCTGGGCTGTCCTCAGTGGGTTCCTCTGTCCCATTCTGACTAATAAGATCATCTAAAGACTCTGAAAGGGAAATCTTAGTGTACTGTGACTTAGCTGTATGGCTCCAGTGTGATCATCCTCTAATACAGAATAAAGCTTTAGTTATAATCCTGTTGTGGGTCTGACACATGGTAAATATAGAAACTAAAGCCTTAATAGGTATGGTTATTCTGAATGACAAGGAGTGTTGAGTAACATCCATTAAAGGGTGTACATCTCTTCATCCCATGTGAGTATGTTTTGATGTGCTGAAGTTGCATATCAAATCCTGCTTTAAACTGAGGCTGTAAAATCCAGATTAAGTTGGCAGATATTAGAGCTTGTGGAAAAGATGTAGGTCAGTGCAGGGGAAACCCATGTTAAGGAATCCTTATCTGAAAATGCACTCTGGCTTTTTGTTTGCTTTGTAATGTCAAAGCAGGGTCAAGAATGTGATCTGTATAGACAGTTTTGAATGTTTTGGGTTTTTACAAGAGAATGTTCTTTTTGATGTTTAAGTCCCATATGAGGGGGTAATATCTTCTGGTAAGCCAGCTAATAGAGCTGGTAGGTGAGGAGAAAGATGGTTTTTGCTTTTTGCCATTTGATGTTGTTGTAATAAAATTATTTGCTGTCTCTTTGAGCCTTGCTATGGTTGTTTCTTGAAACCACCAAGACAGCAGCAGTGTTACTGCTACTTTACATTGCTTAAGGATTGCATAATCTGCATGCTATTGTTTCTTGTGGAAAAAAACCCAGCCTGTCAGACCCAGGACAGGTATTCCTGCTCTTGTGAGCAGGAGAAGAGAAAATGTTGTGTGAGTTAGTAGTTGAAGGCAAAGATGGAGTGAAGAAGTTGAAGTTAGCTTGCTGGATGGATGAAGGACAGGAAGATCACCAGTTTTGTTATATCAACACTAACTGTCAACACAAGACTGGGAAAGTCCAACAGCTTCTGGTCTGCAGAGCCTGAGTGTCATCCTATTCCACAGTGTAAATATATGTATATTAGAAAATTTTAACTTACTGCATAAATGAGGAAAGTTAGAGGATTTACTGCTTGCTTACATGCAGTGTTTTATATTAAAGAGAACACAAAGACATCATCAGAAAGTCCTTTTAGAAGGTACAATACACACAGGTGTTTTCTTTTTTACCTTTGCCAATGATCAAAGAGGAGGGAGTAAATGCACTAAATGAAAATATGTAGAAAAGGAAAAATTGTCTCAAGGAAGTGAGAGCTAGAATGCAAAATGTCTTCTTGTGTTACTTAAGGCAATGAGATTTTAAGGTTTACCTTATGTGCCATGTATATCGATTAAGTACCAAATATATGGTGGCCATTTCTAACCATCATTTACTCTATTGATTTGTTAGCAGTGGAAGTGTAATAAAAAAAGCTATTGATTTACTGTCCTTATTTGCTTATGGGCTTTTTATTAATTTTATACATTGTTTCCTATTTCTAGATTATAATTTTTATGTGGTTCTTTTCCTTTTAAGACAAGCCTGGTCATCTCTGAAGTTGGCAAAAAGGAACTAATTGAGGAACAAAGAAAGAAAACCATCAGCATCATCTTGCTGGTTCTTACTGAGCGACAAAAGCTGCGTAAGGAATGGGCAACAAGGTAAGAAATTTATGAAAAATAGATAATAAAATTGGAAACAAGCATATCAAACTAGTGAATGAAAAATGCACTCCTACAAATCCCCTGAGCTGGGAGAAGTTGACATGGAAAAAAAAAAGTAGTCAAAACTTTTACTGCTAAAATAGTATTTTTCCTTAAGTGGAGTAGTCAGTGTTGCTGCTTCTGGTGTCAGAGTTACTTTGTGAGGTAGAATACTCCTTTGCTGTGCTTATCTAGTGCAGTTTATTGATAACAGCTGGGTAAGTATGATATGTATGATGAATTTGAGGACTGGCATCAGCTTCACTGCCCTCAGGTTTTCCTTGTATCGCTAACAATGCGAGCATTGCTCCTTGCTGGCTTGCCATGATAACAGATTCTCTCTTGACTGATTCTTTCCTGATCCTCATATTTTCTTACAGTATGCTATGCTACTGGTCTTAACTGAATTGTGTTCGATGAGATTAGCATCAATGTACATAACTCTAGAGTTCCTATCATACGACTTCTGTTTTACTCCAGTTCTTCTAGTTTACTCAAGTTGAGCTAATTGCTATGGTGATAAATCAGGTGATGTGGTTATCAGTTTGAAAAAGTTGTTTACCTTTTTTATTTGTACAAGTTTGTTACTGGAATATAGTCAGATTTCTGGTCCATTCAGAAACATGTTAATTCAGCAAAGGCACTTTCCACCACACGGCAATTTTATTTCACATGTGTTGCTAAATGCTGTAGTTTTATACTAATTTAATAATCTTTGTTCTTATTACTGTTCTTTTTATAGAGTATCTAACTGTGAATTGTTTCTACCATACGTACAGCTTTCCTTTAAAACCAGGAGGTGTCTTGTGCTTACATTTTTATTTTAGTCAAAAGTATTCTTAGAATGAGATTTTGTCAATCCAAATTAGCACCTAAATGGCATGATTATTTTTTAACCTGCATTCATGTTTCCCTGTGCTATGTTAATATATAATTTTGGAAAGTTCTGAGAGACTGACTTGAAAAAAAGGTAACTGTACATATTGGACCTGACACTTGAGTGACATTGGGAGTGGACTTGAAACACTGTAGAAACTTTAGGTAAAAATTAAACATTGTTTTGTAGTATCAGTGATTATACAAATGAGAGACTGTTTTATAGGTCTGTGTTTCACAGTATCACAGTATCATCAGGGTTGGAAGAGACCTCACAGATCATCAAGTCCAACCCTTTACCATAGAGCTCAAGGCTAGACCATGGCACCAAGTGCCACATCCAACCTTGCCTTGAACAGCTCCAGGGACAGCGACTCCACCACCTCCCCGGGCAGCCCATTCCAGTGTCCAGTGACTCTCTCAGGGAAGAACTTTCTCCTCACCTCAAGCCTAAATTTCCCCTGGCGCTGCCTGAGGCTTTGTCCTCTTGTTCTGGTGCTGGCCACCTGAGAGAAGAGAGCAACCTCCTCCTGGCCACAACCACCCCTCAGGTAGTTGTAGACAGCAATAAGGTCTCCCCTGAGCCTCCTCTTCTCCAGGCTAAACAATCCCAGCTCCCTCAGCCTCTCCTCGTAGGGCTGTGCTCAAGGCCTCTCACCAGCCTCGTCGCCCTTCTCTGGACACGCTCAAGCATCTCAATGTCCCTTTTAAACTGGGGGGCCCAGAACTGAACACAGTACTCAAGGTGTGGTCTAACCAGTGCAGAGTACAGGGGCAGAATGACCTCCCTGCTCCTGCTGACCACACCATTCTTGATGCAGGCAAGGATGCCACTGGCTCTCTTGGCTACCTGGGCACACTGCTGGCTCATGTTCAGGCGGGTATCAATCAGCACCCCCAGATCCCTCTCTGTCTGGCTGCTCTCCAGCCACTCCGACCCTAGCCTGTATCTCCGCATGGGGTTGTTGTGGCCAAAGTGCAGCACCCTGCACTTGGAGCTATTGAATGCCATCCCATTGGTCTCTGCCCAATGACAATGCCCTCTGTTCTTATGAGTGGAATTTTTGGTTTTGTGTGCTAATCATCAGTTAAAATCTCACAGTGGAACAGAGTTTAGTAAGGTGCATCTACAGTATTGGTCATATTATCATGTGGATTTTGTTTCTCCCTTTTGAGGAATTTAAGGGACTTTTGTGGAGATTTTTTTGCTTTCCATAAGTAATGCAAATAGTTTGGCTATATGAGAAACAGAGGAACTCATTCACAGCTTTTCCATGAGATACATGCATTTTGTTCTCAAACAGAATAGAAAGCTTCCTAGAGATAAGAAAAGGTTAAACAATATTAATCAGTTTGGTATCTTTTTAGTGTTAGTTTAGTTTAACAATGACTCCCTACCATGCAGGTCTTCAGTATTCATGGCAATTTGGGCTCACCTGAAAATAATGGAGGCTACAGTGTCCGTGGCCTCTGCCTGCGGCTGGCAGCATAACCGGAGGCTGGGGCTGTGCTGCAGTTGTAGACACAGGGTAGTCTTGACACTGAAATGCTGAAATTTTTGGGTGGGGGCAGGGAGAGGCACAAGCAGACAAAGTGCAGGCCTTCCTAAAACTAAACACCTGAAAGAAAATTTCAAGAGCGTTGTGCTCTGAAAGTTCTGAAAGAAAGTATTAAATAGCCATAATCCTTTTTCTTTCCATTTGATGTTTCCCATTTCAGTGACCTATCTGAGAGTCTCATCCATATGATCTACATAAACAGACTGTTACCATACACCTCACTTTACTTCATCAAAGCTTCAGCTAAATGTCTGGAATGAAGCACTGACTGTGGTAGCCATCAAGCATGCGGTGGTGAAAGTTATAAAACGTCCGCCGTGGTACTAGCAGGGCTGCCCATGTTTTAGAGATCAGTCTATTGTGTACTTTGGAATTACATGAGAAAAATGTGCTTGGACAGGAAATAATTAGCACTTGTCAAAGGGCAGGCAATAGGTTACAGTATTTTACTTTCAACAGGCTATCAGGGGATCAGCTAGATTAGATAATAGAATTTTTTTTTCCTCTGGAAGTTAAGTACAGATGACTCTAATTACCTTACATTGTGCATTAGAGAGCACATTATGAACAGTACAACTTTAAGAAATTTAGGTCAATGAAGGGAGGGCAGCTGGCAAAAACTTTACCCTGTACTTTATAGATTTATGTGGGCACTCTACTCTTTCGTGGGCTCTATTTTCGTCATTGGCACCAAAAAAAAAATCTGAAACAACTCAATAATTGAACAAACGCAATAGTGACAAAATAACAACTGAAAGCTACCCATTGCAAACAAAACAACCAAACCAAAAGTACAAACAAACATAAAAAGCAAAACCAACCAAACAATAATGTGCTGGGAACAATTAATGCAAACTGATTCAACTTTTATCAGTTTAGCTTTTCACATAGAAAGGCATATGAATTATTTTGATATGGAAGTACTTGGTTAAAGTATGTCCTTGCATTGCTTGCTTTGAGTTGTACCAGTGTTTCTGCATATTAATGAACTGAAACTGCTCTTTATTTCAGCTCCATAGTCCAAAGCACGTGGTAGTGCACGTAAGTGTTGTGTCTCACTGTTTCGTATTCTTTTGACTCTAAAGACATCATTAATATCTGAAGTATCTGAGCAGGTCTTCTACAGATTCTTCTTGTGCCCTGTTGAGTGGTAGTGATCCAAAATACTTCAGGTAGGACTCATTGAAGTGTTAACAGAAATGGTCCAGAGTTTCTAAAGCCCCAGATTTGTTTATACTGCATGATAGTGCCTGATGGACAGGTTGTTATAGCTGTTAAAGAGCTGCTCTAGCCCTTTGAACTGACCCCTTCTTGACCTCTGCTTATAGAAGGTCACTGTTCAGCCTATAAAGTAAGGAGAACCTTAGATTCTACTGTAACAAACAGAGGCTGAAGGGAACAGCTGTGAATTTAGGACTAACCCTGCAAACCTGTATAGATTTTAGGGTCACTGTATGATAATGAAAATTGTTACCAAATTATATGGAAATTTAACTGCAATAGTGGGAAAGAGAAGGCGGAGTCTGATGCATTTGGTTTGATAAATGAAGTGTGAAGTTACCCATCTGGCTCTAGACAGCCCTCTTTTTCTCTACGAAAGGGAAACATTTAAAAATAACCATGGTACATCTAGAATCAATGACCCATACAGAGAGCTGGAATAGATCAAGATTTAATGGTGGCTGTGGAAGAAATTATCATTTGAAAAGTGAGACAAAGGATGAAAAAGTACAGTTCAATATCTGCACCTGATTCATATTCAAAAAAAGACCTTAATATTTTTACCCTGTTGATGATGCTATTGACATTTGTTATTTGACTTGTAAGTGGAGCCAGAAATTTCATAACATAAAGAAACAGTTTGGTTAACAAAAAATTAACACTTGAGTTTCAAGAGGGGATGTCACACTTTTCCTGATTGGTACATGCCCAGAGAACTGGGCTATAGGTCAAGAAAAACTGTCTCTTGTTTCCCCTAATAGAACTTGTAGTATGTTATAATAATATTGCCTTTAATGTCTATGTGATGTACTGCACTTAATTACTAGTAGTGTTCTGGTGTGTTTGTCATATATACACTTATTACCAATCTAATTTGTCATCAGTAGATTAATTGAAAGGGTAGTGTTTATCTGGATTGAAATTACTAATTGCTAGGAAAAAACATGGTTAGTTAAACCATTACTAAAATAAGTCCTTTTCATGCTGTTAGACAAAAGTATTGTTGTTGTTGTTATGACACAGACTTTGATACCCATTTTGCCATTTCCCTGAATGTTATTCCATCATTTCTCTAAGGTGAAATTCATTCAAGAAATGAAAGTGTAAAGTTTTGGTGAAAGACATAATGAAGTGGAAAGTTGGGTAGAAAAAATGAAATCAGTTGTGACAGTTGTATTTGCATAGTTGTGTTGGTTAGCCAAATTCTGAAATCTGAAGTTCTCTAAGTCATCGTGTAATGACAAATCAATGAAATAAATGTTCGGCAAATAATTTGGACCAAAGTAAACACAAAATTCTTCTGGTTTGTCATATAAACGTCAGAAAAGTGTTAATTGATTATACCTTGTAAGAATCAGTATCTTAAAACCTTGCCCTATTGAAATAACACAATGGGAAAATGTAATTTATGAGATCATTCTACAATTCATAACATTTTGTAGATCAGATCAGTGTCTGGTTTTAGAAATGTTCTTCTATCTGTGCAAAACTCTTCAAGAAAGAGCTTCTTGCTTGTGGCAAATGATTTCAGTTTCAGGTTCCAGGTCGAGCTTGACCTGTAATTCCTTACTGCTTTTTTGTCTTTGTCAAACCCCTTCATAGAGCTCGCAGTTTTGACATATGTATGTATTTTTTTTCTAGCTCTGGTGAATTCTTATCATGCTACTGAAATAGTCTTAGCCTCTCAGCAGTGCAGTCTGGATTATTATGTGCAAAGTGTGACAATTGACTCCTAATTTGTGATAACACAATTTCAGCTCTGTAATAAGAAGGAGGAAGAATATTAGAGTGGAATCCTAAACTGGTGTGCATGGTAAATGGGATAGAAACTGGAGGATTTTTTAATATATATATTTTCTCTGTTTTGGAAAAAGAAAGTGATTTTGGTGGTGGGGTTTTTTTTTTCTTTTTTGCCTTACACCTTTTTATGCTTTGGAATTTTAGATCGTGTCTTAGAATGTAATTGAGACAAAGTAATACTTTTTTAAGCCCAGAAGGAAAAAGTGGTGCTGACATGAAGACACAGAAGAGAAGTCCATAGGTTAGGAAGTTAGCATGAGCTTTGGGAAAATCGAAGCAGTTCCTTCTGTCGCAGACTTGTGGGTTCTTTTCAGGCACTCACTAGATGTTAGTTTTTAAATGAAAAGTGATAACACCAGTTGTAAGGTGTTATGCTTTTTCACTCTCACATTACTGACATTTTCACTCTCACAGCCTTACCAAGACTGTAATTATATGAAGTACTGTGAGCTATTCTGAAACTACTGCAATGGAAACTTTGCTAGTTCCAAAGGTTTAACAGACACATAACAGGGGAGCTGAAGTCTGTCAGAAAGCAGGGAGAAGTATTTGGACTGTTCTGTGCAATTTTAGAATGACAGATTTGTTTTTCATCTTGAGGATTCCCAGTGTCTGTGTTTCTGAAAGGAGTAAGGATCTTGGTACACAGAGCTGCTTCAACTCCAGTGGGGTTTTTGTAACAGTTGTCCTCTCTGGATACTCAAATGGATACTCGGTGAGTTACCAACAAGTACAGGCAAAAATTTTAATTCTCCATTTTGCAAATCACAGGGGGGAAAAGAAAAGAATACCAAAAAATCCATATATATCTTTTTCGTGTGTGTGTGTGTGTGCTTTTTGAAAGAAGAAACTGAAACTGTTCAGCACCCAGTGTGTAACATAAATCAATTTGTTCAGAAAGTGTACACTGTGACTTTGGCGGTGTGGACACTGTATGTTGATCAGGAAGATGCTTTAAGGCAGGCTGAAAACCAACCTTGCAGCTTCCAGATGAATGAAGAAAACACTGTGTGACTTCAATGAAGTTGTCAAGTCTTCTGCTGTAGTTATCCTTAGACATCAGCAGCCTTGGTTGACCTTTGACTTTTCTCCAGTTGCTTATTACCAGAGTTCTTTTGCATCTTGTGGCCTTTCCTGTTTTCTGCCGCTGTCTTTCACCTGTGTTTCTTGTATCGAGGAGTCTTTGAAGCAGCCAGGCTTTGGATCAATAGGTACAAGTGCTCTGCAAAACAATGGAAATACTGCTTGATTAAATGCTGCTGTTTAACCACTACTCTTACTTCCTTTGAAACTCTCTTGACCTTTCACCCTTGAAAAAAACCTTTACAATCTGTGATTACTTACAGAAAATGCTGCTTCTTACCTTGTGATGTCACTATACACATGGCAAATATGGTGCCAAAAAATGTTATTTGGTGTGGGGACCTAAACGAAATGGTATTATAGGGGAGTCTAGGACAAGTCACAGAACTTCAGCTCTGTGTGGCTTTTGTATGTGTCAGGCTCTTTAATTAAGGCACTTCGTAGGGATTGTTTACTCTGACAGTTTACTTCATCATTTTAGCTTAGTTTTAATGCTCTGCTTCTGAAAATCATGAAGAGATGCATCATTCCATACCGGAATAACTACTGAATCAATATTCTTTGACATTTCCCTTTTTTTATTTCATGCTTTTCTTCTTGTTATTTTAGATGGATTTATCAAAAGATGAGTCAGTGACACTTCAAAACTGACAACTGACACAAATCTATTTATAATTCAATTAATTTCCCAAATAGAAAGTGATGAATTCTCTCACTCTGTCAAGAGGGCATTTGTTGATATTTATTTTATTATTTTGTTTTACTCTGTTTCACCTTGACAGGCTTTTAAAGTCAGCATGGGTGATAATTCCTTATTTAGTTAAGGTTTCCTGACTGCAAAACAAGAAAAGTCATTAGTGCTGCTTTTTTTTCCCGTAGTTTGATGATGATTTGCTCAATACTGCTGGGAGATCTAAATGTTCAAAGTAGAGATGATTGTATTTTCAAGCTGCAGGATACTGGAGTTTGGATAGATTGCAGAGGTGACAAATTTGTAGTCTGTGGAGACAAAGTGTTAGCCACATCATCAGACAGTTGAACCACAATGTAGCATTAGCATCAGCTGTCATCATTGCTGTGAGAGAGACTGGTATCTGCCAGAGGCAGGGGAGAAAAAGAGAAGAGCCAGGAGAATTCAGTGTGTTGAACAGCCCTCTGTACCTGCCCATGTTAGCTAAAGACCTGGTGTTATAAACTAGGAATAAAGTGTGACTGGTCCAGAGGATGAAAAATTATCATAGATGTATTTTGCTTTATCCACTGAGGTATTGCAATATCAATCCATACTTTGCCTTCAGCAAAATGTGCTAATGCCATGGTATGTAACATGCCTTTAAAACTACTTGCAAACTTAGCATAAACTTCATCTAAAAGTAGACATTTAAAATAAATGGAGTCTGAAGTTAGAATCTTCTCTTCTGTAAGAAGCCTTATCCAAACAGGATTTTGTTGTTAGTACCGTTATTGTCACAACTTGATCTGTCAGAAAGCTGCATTAACAAAATTTAATTTGGAGAATCTGAGTTACATAATCTGTATACATTACTAATACATAAAAAACAGGCAACGGAAAAGGGTTTAGCTAGCAAAAATGGGGTGCTTATGTCATAGTGTGAGGCAGGAGTGAGCAGATCCTTACATAAGTTCATGACTTTAGTCATAAATGCCATCAGCCTTATGTTATTAAAGTTTTTCCGCATATATAGAACTTAATGGCTCCAAGGATTGGTAATAAAATACAAAGCCTTTGTTTTCAGGTCAGTGGTTCAAATATGGTTCAAGTAGATAGTGCCAAAGATTATTCCCATTGGGTGCCTGTATTTGATGGCCTATGTAAAATGCATTGGTTTTCCAGCCCTGTTAGGCAGGTGTGAATATCACATAAAGCAACTGTTAGAGCTGACACTAATTGCTACTCTTGCTGGCATTTTTGGAGCAGCCAAAAATTAAATGTATGTAAAAACCTAGGCAAGGTGCTGTCAATGTCCTAAGCAGCCTAGACCATGATTGTGAGGTAGAGATAAGCTAATGAATATCATGGCAGAAGGTGGGCAAAGAGGTGGTATCAGCCAGTTGCATTGCTCTGCACTTTGCTAGAACTAAAAATTATAGTAATGTACACAGATAATCACATGCTGGTGAGGGAGTCCAGTCTGGGTTGGGGGTGTATCCAACCAAGGAGAGAAACTAAGATCAACTAGAGAGTAGAATTATGTTTACTTGCTTATTTTCAGTACTAATGAGACCTTTGGAGCATTTAAACAGTTTAATTTGGCTGTATTGTTACACTCATTTTGTCTGAATTTTCAATTCTTAATGTGTCATTGCTCTGGAATTACTAAATTATAAACTATGCTGATGTTTTAAGAACTTAAAAAAAGAAACTTGGCATTTCTTTCACTTAGGATGCTCTGTAAAAACAGCGAAGTTGGGAACTTGTTACGCAGCAAGCATTGTCTTATTTTGGTAAATTACAGCAGCTCCAAATGGGAACAGTGCTTAAAGCAGCAGAAGAAAGTCCCACTGTAACTTATTTGAGTAGCTTAACCAACTGACATTGCCTGTAGACATGTGCAGCAGCAGATCTTTAAAGGGTAATTCACAATACTTGTATCCTTGAGATTTTCTAGGCTGATGATGGAGCAGGTAGGATGTACGGGTGGAAAAGGGTGCTGAAGTGACATAGTATATATTAGTGGTCTATTAGATATTGAGCATAATAACTGAAACACAGTAGTATCTTGAGATGTATCAAACATTAACTGAGAAAGTGGCTCCAGTAATGCATAGTTTATGTGAGAAGCTATGAAAGGGTACTGAGTATTAAAGCTGGTTATACTAGGATTAAAAAGTACTCTGTTGAAAAAGGAAAGGGTTTTAAATATTTGCCATTCATTTTCTGTTTGGAGATGTGGATAATCCCCAAATCCAGATGTGTATGTTAGAGATTGAGGGAAAGGTTGGAGGAGGAGGAGAAAGGATGGGAGGAAATGGGTTTGAGAGGTGAGAGGTTGCGTTGTTGGAGGGGTTTTTTGACTGTTTTGCTTGCCTGTAGGTGACACTGTTGCATCATTTATCTGTACGTTTTCACATATCTTGTCCAGAGACAAAAAAAAAAAGTAAGCTTCATTAAAATAATTTGAGAGAGATTCCAAATAAACGCATTACACTAATGACTCCTTAAGTCTTGGCTGGAGAATGGCCTTAGATATGGGTAGATAAATTGCATGTTCTCCTTCCCAAAGATGGCAGTAGTTTATAATATTATTTCTGATTAACTAGCTTAGCAGCATTGCATCTTCACTATTCCCATGACAGGCGAGATGCTAAAAGGATTGCTCTGCATGTTCCTAAAGACTAATGTAATAAACCCAGATGATAATACACTGATTAAAAAAAAAAATCTTAATTTGCTGCTGAGTTATGGCAATATAAAGTTATAATGTTTTTCTTTGCTAAAGTCATTTAAATTAATAATGTGTGCCATTAAGTGAAATCTCACAGAGGATTTTTTTTTCTTCTTTGCCATTAAGTATGCTGGCTACAGAGAAAATGAAATATTCTGTGAGGCTTGAGCAATCATCTATCTCTAAGCTATGGTGTGCCTGCTGCCAGATGTTCAGGTGCTGGTGCTGCTGCTTTGACATGTATATCTCTTCCAGGCAAAAAAAAACCCAAACAATATATATACATCAGTCCAGGTGCAAGGTGGCCTTGCCAGCAAACCTGCCTCCTCCTAGCTGTGACACTCATCCACTCCCCATCAGAATGTGTACGTTAGAAGGGGATTGTAATTAACCCCTGGAAAGCATAGGTTTCACGAAAGTGATGTGCACAGTAATGATATTGTTAGCTTCCTTAATTTCCAGTTTCACCATCAATTACGCCATGTGTTTCATCCAGTTGGTGCTACCCTCCCAGTGTTAATTATAACCTACAAGACTGTTACAGTTAATTTTATGGCAAGCATATTGTCTCTTCAAGGCTCCACAGCAGCTCATAAATTATCTTGAAGGTAAAATGTAACTTGGGGAACTAGTTATGAAAATTCCATCCATCTCGCTTAGGAGGTGCAGCTGCTACTGTCAGCTGCCTCGCTGCTGCATTGTGAAGGAATTATGGTGGGTCAGGTTTAAGAGGCTAGGCCCAGGCTGTCACTGAGGAGAAAGGCTGTCCTGGCCCTGTCAGACTAGTACCTTCTGCCAATCCCTTGTGGTTTCACTTTGCAGGCAGTAAAAGGCAGGCGGTGCAGGTGGATAGTCCCCAAGCTGTCTCTATTCATTACTTTACAGAAACTTGTTTTAGGTAGGCAGGTACGGAGACCTTTTCACTGTTGTCATAATGTTAGGCATCATCTGCAAAGTGCAAGATAGATAACTCTATAAATAACTCACTGTTCTGTTGGGCTGGGCTAGTGGAGAAAAGATGATTAGCACCCTAGATGCACATGAAATAGCTGCCTGGTTTGTAAAATGACTGTTGGTTTAATTGTGGCAGTAGCTTGATCTGGAGGAGCACATCTGTTCGCTTTTGTTTCGCCTACACAATACGAGGAGGTGCAATTCCACTGCTAAGTAATTTGTGTTGGAGTTTCACGTTAAATAAATGAGCATGGGTTTATAGTGGAATTATTTATGTCATCTGTGTATGCGTGTGTCCTGTTTTTTTGCTGAAGGAATTGTGAACATTCGTGTTTGGTTTGGTGGTTTTGGGGTGGATAATAAAGCAGCCCAATACCCAGAACAATGAGCTCAACATGCAGTGCTGTTTATATTTCTGTAGTACACTTGTATTATCACTACAATGACTTACTCTGCTTTTTAGAGTAATAATACAGGACTGCCATAAAAATAGAATTTCTTATTCTGCACTACCTTCTTCCAGTATTTTGTATTGCAATAATTTTAAATGCAGTCAAGCTTTGGGTGCTCCTTTAAGAATGAAACCAAAGTAAAATCAAATTTCCTGGGAGGATTTTTTTCCTTCCACTATTTTACCTTTTGAAAGGACTTCTGTGTTTACAGTTTCCTAACCTCATTTACAGCTAGGAGAGCATATGAGAAGGAACACTGAAAGCTGATACTTTACGCATTTCCATAGGCAACCGCTGTGCAGATGTGAATGTACAGACCCATTGTGAGCGACTAAATGTTGTGAATTCAATTGAGGAGAAAATGAACAAACACAATAATGAAAACCAGCAAGGCTGATACATTTAAATATGTATTGTGCATTTGTTTTGACAATCTTCATTCAATTTTAGGTAGATTTTGAAAATTCATCATAAGGGAGAGGAAACAAATTTTCAAAATAATGCTGGCTTTGTAAGATGTGGGGGGAAAGGCTGCCCATAAGAGCACTTACAATGTTATGATTCTGTTGTTTCTTCCTTAGAATTTGCAGTAAGCATGCCTCCTTATACCCTTTAGAGGTCCATTCTCTTTTGAGTCATCAGTACACATTTCATTCAGAGAAGAAACTCTCCCTGGGGGTCTTCAAGAAAAGACTGGATGAGGCACTTAGTGCCATGGTCTAGGTGATTGGTTAGGGCTGGGTGATAGGTTGGACTAGATGATCTTGGAGGTCTCTTCCAACCTGGTTGATTCTATGATTCTATGACTTACCTGTATTTCTCTTTTAGCTTATTCAGAGTGAAGCTGTGCATTAGGCATAGCCATGGTCAAAGTGGGGTGTAAACCCAGGACTGCCTCAAAAGGAGACACAGAAGCATTGCTTTTTAGGGGCAGAGCTCCTTGTTGGCTTTGGTCCTCCTCCTTAGAGAAGACATAGGGGAAAATTTGGAAGTGTTGCTAGAGTATACATGTTTAAGGCCAGACTGGATGAGGCTCTGGCCGACCTGATCTAAGGTAGGGTGTCCCTACCCACAGCAGGGGGGTTGGAACTAAATGATCCTTGTGGTCCCTTCCAACCCTGACTGATTGTATGATTCAATGATTTAACGGCAGGGTTGCTTCACCTGGTCATCTATGTCACTGTGTCCAACACTGTAGGATGTCAGTTGCTCTACAGAGATTACCCATCAGCATTGCCAAAGCAGTTCCTTCATTTCTGTGTTGTGTTGTAACCGGGAGGTATCTGCAGTTGCTGAAATACAGTTCTCACAACATTTTTGGTGGATTTTGTGTAGTGAAGGTTGGGGGCAGGAAAGAAGTCTCATAACTGTAATGCCCCGTACTGGTTTCTAAATGGATAATTGCTGGCTATCCCAAACTATTACATTTATTTTGCTTAAAATTATGTGGAAGTACCTGGGTTATTGTTGTCATAATTTCTTCTCAGATCGATTTTACACTGTTGCAAAAATCACTGAGTTCAAGAGAGTTAGTGTAAATCAGAAGAGAGTTGGGGTAATAATAAAACATACTGGTAAATATTCTTCATATTTTCTTGGGATGGAATCTCAAACTTTTATTGTGACAGTACTGCAGAAAGGTACATCTGATTGAAACAGTCTTTATAGTTTGTAATTTTGCACTTGAAGTAGTTACCAAATTACCACAGTAATTTTATTTTAAATATAAGAAATCTTTTTAATGTATTGAATTTTTAAAAAGACAACAAAACCTTTCTTTCCAGAAAAAAAAGTGCCTTTGTATTTTGGCTTTGGTAAACTTCAATAGGAAAAACTGCATTTGGAAAGTGATTGAACTATATAGTTTAGCAAACTTGGTTTTTAGGCAGATGGATTAAAGTAGCTGTAAAATAATGGCTGAGGGGACAACACAAGACTCAATCGTCACAGACAGACACATTTCTAACAAGGTTGCTGTTTCTTGCTTAACATGACTCAGTCTGGTTTTTTATATAATTTTCATATTAGCCTCAATGTGAGACAGTCATTAGATTACAAAAATAATTGGTAAAAGGGATTGTTATGGCTTTATTCTTATATATGACCCACAGAATTTAGGCTTTTTTTGTTCTAAAGGAACTAACTTGGGAGAAAACAAACTCAAATTAAATTTATTTGCCAGCTAAGTGCACCATCAGCCAAATGAATATCCAAGAATAAATACATTTAAAAATTCACTAAAATATGTGTATGTATAACAGGAATTTAAATCAGTGACAGATTGTGCATATGTGTTGAAGCATGGTGCTTCAAAAAATGTATAAAAGAAAGAAATCATAATGTAATAGGAAAATTGAAGGTTTTTCTTAGTTTAGCCTTTAATAGTTAATTATAAGTTCCAGCAACATGAGAAGACCTCTCTGCATGCTTAGTTTTGTGAAATTAATGAAGTGCTGGATGCAGCTGACCATTTGCTTGTTCAGTTTGCCATGAAAATAAGTTATCAATACTGCTTATATTCACTTACTGTACTCTATTATGGAGTGTTCCACTGTGAAAGAATTTCTTTATTTCATGGTATTCCCATACCTTGCTCTGCTATTTCTCTGAGATAAAAACCCCACTGTTCTTCACTGCCATTTGGACTTTATTTAGGGATTTTGCTTTCTTTCCATGATGTCCTTTTGTAAAAGGAAGTCATCATGGTCTCTCTTTAGAGTGTTTCACAACAAAAGCCCCAAACAAATTGAAGACAAAACCCTTTGGACTTCCTAAAGTATCTCCTGTTATGAAATACAGGTCTCTTTTCCTTACCAGAACTCGTAAGCATGTGCATTAGCATGCTAACATTGTTCCTGGTCTTGAACAGTACTGACTGACCTTTTCTTAATTGCCATTATTGAAAATACTAATCCTTCATTTTTTACTATTTTTTATTTTTATCCTACAAAGCTCTAAGGAAACAAGATGCTGCTAAATATCAAAAGAAAAAAGAAATTATGGTCAAGTGTACAACTTTCTAAAACATGCCAATTATTATGTGGTGCAGTTGATGATGGATACAGAAGAATAATTTTGCTTGCCTGCCTTTATTTTTTCTTTTGCTTTGAGCCTGACCTTTACTTAAGCTTACTATTTTTCTGTGTCACATGAAAAAAAAAAGCAAGCCTACGAGATTTATTGGCATTTCTATGGAAAAAATGAAAGGATTTTCATGTTTTGTAAGAAACTTAATACACTCTCACAGATGGCCCAGCTCAGGTGTGATTTTAATTATGAGATAAAACAAAGCCCAACACAGTAGGAAGTAGTCTTAATAAACGGCCCGAAGCTTTTGTCTTCATGTGTCAAAAAGCCTATTTATTGTGTGATGAAAAATTCTTTTTTACTAGCTGTTTCTAAAAATGCTTGAAAAAAATACAAGGGCTTCCAAAGTTCAAGTGAGTTATTTTGGCCAAGTAAATAAGAAAATATTTCTTTAGATTTCTTGTTTTCTTCCCAATGGGTTTAGCCTTGTGCTGGCAAGTGATAGGAAAAAAATATTAATAACTGTTAAATCATCAAGGACAAAGACTTTATTTATAAATGATTTTCTAAATAGATGTCCGTGTTTGCTGGTGTATCACATTGCTTAGTAGTAACTAAACCTGAGAATGTTAAGCCTGGCTTAAACTGCTTCATCAGAAACTAATATTAATTTAAACTCTGCTCTGGTATTCAGCCTTCAATATTAAAACAGAAATAGTGTGATCCTGTTGTTCAATATTCCTAATATATTATAATAATGTCATACTGTCTTTCCGTTAGTGGGGAATTATGAGGACCTCATGTTAGGACCTCTGTCCTGACATAGTTAATTATCCATAGATAATAGTTTTCAGCAGTAGCTGTTCTGAACATCACAACCTCACTGTTAAGGGCTTAATAAATATTTGCAGACTCAGGTGCAGAGCACCTACGTACTCCTCTACAGAAGCAAACAGCTGTGGTTTCTTTCCTGAGCTATACATCACATATGATGTCTCATTTGTTGTGGCAAACCTAATGGTGCAAATGGCAAGCTTTATGTCCTGGGTTGTACTGTGGTAATATGTTTGTTGCAGATATGCTAACTTGCCTTTCATGAGTCATCAGTCTTCTCTAACACAGAAATATCTCAGAAAGCTGCAGCTTCTGGGGTTCGTTTCTTGAATGCTATATTGATAAAATGATTTCAAACTCCATTTTAGAGTGTATAACCACTGATGCTGGAAAGCTGTATAACCAGATGGTTGACAATTGAGTTCTATATCCATGGGCTTGCTTTTAGGGGACAGTTATTTGTAATTATTATTTCAATTATAGAGCAGTGAAGGACATGACCGTGGTGAGCTTTTATGAATAATACAGGCTAGGGTTTTGGGGTTTTTTTGTTCCATTTGGTTGAATAGATGAAGTGGGAGGATGTACTCATAAATTTGAGGTAGTCGTGCATCACCATAAGTTGCATCTTGCTTGGAATATTGGTTAATTCTTACATATCATCCTGTCTTTAATTGCTGTGGAAAGGGAAATACTAGGTTTATGTATGTGGAACCAAACCACTTTCAGAATGAGATGTTCTAGGAGTGGTATGACACTTTTGGTCATTTGTGGTTAGTAGTCAGTAAGCCTCTCTGTCTAGTCAGTCACAATAGCAGTAATAATTGCTTAGCATTAAAAAAAGAAATAGGTGTTTTTTTCCCATAGATTTAAGTGCTGTCAACAAAGGGACCTTTCCAAAACTTTCCACTTTCTGCTTTACCCTTGCCCTGCTGTCCATGCATCCTTCGTCCTAATCCTTTTCCAGTTTGGGATTTTAAGGATTCTATTTTATTAATGCATTTCTCTCATAGCCATCTTCATCAGTATCATGAGAAAAGTGCAGTGTAAAATGTAATACATAATAAGAAGTGAGTAATAGTATATTTTAAGTTCTTAATCATGTCCTTACTGTGGAGGTATGTGGAGTAATAATGCATGCTCTATATTCTGTGGAATTTATAGTCCAGTTTAGGCAGGAAAATGGTCCTTATCTACCTTGTCTGTATGCATCATCCACTATGATTCTTATCTTACATGATGCCAAGTAGCCTGTTAGTATCCTCTCTATGATTTCTAGGAAATCAGTTATTGATGAGTAGGGGCAGCAATTGTCATTTCCTTGATGAGTGCCTTAACTTGCATGACCTGCTGTGAAGCACGCATCCTCAGCACTGGTTGCCCTTGTCTCAGAGCCACTTCTAAATGTTTTGTGGTTGTCAGACACACAAAGTTTATTATACTCACTGTCAGGCAAACTGTGTACTAACTGTAGGAACCTTTATATTAATATTACTCTGAGCATTATGCTTCAGTTAAAGTTGTGATTATGGTATCGCTTACTCAGTTACCAGTTTAGGCTTTGGTACAAACTTTGAGGAAGAAGTTTCTGTTCTGATGTGCATCCTATGCACAATAGATTATGTCTTTCAACTTGTTAATCCTGTTCTGCTGATTGACTCGAGGTGAAACAAAAGCTGGCGTCACTGGTCTGGTTTACTATCCCAGGTGCTGCATTCTCCTACACTGGATGTGAGTAGTGCTGGTGGCTAACATGTCACTAACATGGCCTGGCTATCTGACCCAGAAGTCATTAATGTCAGGTAAAAAGGTAAACAAAGGGTGCTGTTTTTAAGCAATGATAGACTTCGTCCCAAGTGTTGTTTCCCCGTCATGAAGAAGACACAATGTCTGCTTGCTTTGCCTTAATTTTAAGGGTACAAGCCTGAAAGTTACTTTAAAAACACACACATGAGTCTAGGATTAAAATTCAACATTAGATTAATTTAAGGGCAATTATATACCTTTTTAATTGAGTGCACATTAAAATTCTGCTGGTAACCATTCTGTTGGTAACCTCTGCCCCCTTGATTCATTAACAAAATGTAACTGATCTACATCTGCTTTTTGAGGGTAGGGGTTAATCTGCAATATAATCAAGGCAAGAAGCTTTTGGCTCACAAAAGTAAATGTTTTCGATCCTTTATTGTCAAGTCCCACAATTTTCTCTACGGCAGACTTACATGAAACAGAAAACTGATATACTGAGCCACTGGAATTGCAGTCTTGTAATTTAGAAATATCCTTTTATCCCTTATAATTTCTTCACTAAGATTCTTCAGTCTGAATCTGATATAGGTAGGAGCCAAGACAAACAGTAACCATTTATAGTCACTCAAACCAGTTTAAATTTCACCAGAATGTAAAGCCAAAGGGTTCTTGGCATTGTTTCATGTGTCTTACTAGGATAGAAAGAGCATTTAAATTGTGGCACTCACCAAAGCTGCATGTTTCTGTAACATCTGCAAGCTTTTATTTTCAACATTATAAAGATGTGAAAATACTTGTGCAGCAAACTCTCTTAATTCACTAGCTGAAGAGCATGATGAAAGGTCCTTTAACTAGTGCATGAAATAGTGCATGAAAACTATCTCCAGGCCTTGAAGCAGGAGCTGGAATGCAATACCAGTGATGCCATACATGTGCTTGTATACAGGACAGGGCAAGTTTACATCTGTGTCATGTAGGGCATTGCCCTTGGAGTGCTGACATGGATTAAGAGTTTTGATTCATCAAAACACTTCTGAATGCACAGCTAAGTTGCTGTGGTTTTGAAGAGCAAGTGCTGCAGCAGATAGTATTTGCAAGATTGAGCCATAAAATTGCTTTCATAATTAAGTTGTTTGCTTGTTCTAGACATACTTGCCAAATAGCTGGAATAGCTTATGGTGAGTATTCCAGTTGTGTGCATAAAAATTGAAAAGATACTTATTTTGCTCCAGGAACCTTACTCATAGAATTATAAAAACTATCAAAATAAGCTCTTCCCCCTCATTTTTGTATGTTATTACCCTACTACTCGGCATGCATGTGCATGCATACTTAATTTCCTCATATGTATAGTGAATTGATACATAATGTGTTCTTCTAGTAACAGAGTATCTTTTAGAATTTATCTTATCTTGCCCTGTCCTCCTGCATTTTGAATAACTTGCAGAGCAATGGTATAATTGCTGTGTACCTGCAGAAAGGGTTTTTTTAGTACATTTTAGACTGTTTAGTCTACCTTACATAGCACCTCGGAATTACTGGATGAAATTGCTGTGCAATATATCTGGCAATGAAAAAGAGAGAAGCCTCATGTCTGCAGAATCCACACTGAGAAAGCAGTCTGGCAAAAACATTATGGAACATTATAGAGAAAGTGTCCCCCACCAGAGTGTATGTGTGAGGATCGGACCCTTCTCACGTGTAATTAGTTTTGAGCCAAAATAGATGAAATACTGATCGGTAACATCTTGCTGAAATGCATGTCACAAAAATTCACATTGTATATTTTTCTCTGTCAAAGACTGTAGTACTTACTTCTTTGTGCAGTAGATTGTTATCTAGTGTTCTCTCTTCTGCTTCTCATAAAGAAAATGTTTGCTGTGAATTTCAACTCCCAGTTGCCAAGTGGAGTTCAAAGACCAAAATACTACTGAGTTTCAGTACTTTAAAAATCCACTACAGTCTTTTATCCATATCAGTAGCATAGAGAACAGAAAGTACCTGCCTCTGTAGAGTAATAGCTTGTGTGGAAGAAATTGCAAACCAGATATCCCATGAAATAGCTTAAAAACAGATTTTTTTTTTCAAGGTATAGGCTGGATGTTAGGAGGAAGTTCTTCACAGAGATTGTGATTTGCCATTGGAATGGGCTGCCCAGGGAGGTGGGGGAGGCACTGTCCCTTGACGTCTTCAAGAAAAGACTGGATGAGGCACTCAGTGCCATGGTCTAGTTGACTGGATAGGGCTGGGTGATAGGTTGGACTGGATGATCTTGGAGGTCTCTTCCAACCTGGTTGATTCTATGATTCTAAGAAGTCATTAATACCAATTATTAGGGCAGCTGCCTAAAATACACATTTCTAGGGTCAGAATGAAGATGGCACTTGAATTCCTAGTCCGTCAGAACCTCAAGTATTCACAGCGTTACTGCCTAACAACTTTGAGCTATTTTAAGTGGGCATGGACATGCTTGCTACATTCATATATTTAGAAGTAATACTGCCCATAAAATTGTATTTTATGCTCTTTATTTAAAGGTACTTTTGAGGAAAGCAGCTTATCAATAAATAGTTGGGGCCACAAAACTGACGGGGTCCAGAACACCTCTGCTGTGAGAACTCGCTGGGAGAGTTGAGGTTGTTCAGCCCTGTGGTGGTTTGGGTGTTACCCGTCCCCCACACACTTTAGAAATCACCCAGACTAGACTCAGCCAGCTCTGGAAGTTGAATGAAGCTTATATTCACAGCCTGTAATCTAGTTCTTCTCACCAAAACATTCTAGCTAGCTTCAAACTAGCACAAACCCAGAGAAGAGAATTCTCAATGGAGACCTTATTGCAGCCTTTCAGTACTTAAAGAGGCCTCTAAGAAAGGTGAGGGCTGACTTTGTGACAGAGCAAGGATTGGTGGTTTTAAACTTCAAGAGAACAAATTTAGACTGGATATAGGAAGAACAAAATTTATGCTGAAGGTGATGAAACATTCACACAGGTTGCCCAGATAGGAGCCCCATCCATGGAAACATTCAGGATTGGATGAGGCTCTGAGCAGCCTGATTCAGTTGAAGATGTCTCTGTTCATTGCAGAGGGTTTGGGCTTGATGACCTTTAAAGGTGATTACCAACACAAAGCATTTTATGAGTTGATGAGTTAATGGAGTAGATCAAATAACTGTGTTCTGGATAACAAACTTTGGAAGTGGTTTCACAAAAATCTCTCAAATGCAAAAAGAAAGTAATTGAAAGAACACAGTATCTGTGTTGTCTTGTTAGCTGTATTGTATACTCCTGTTAAATGAGAATGTTCTGATTCTATATAAAAGTAGTAAAATGGATTGTCAACTTGAGAATTACAGAACTTTATAGTTAGTCTACATGTTTTACTCTGGGCATAGATAACCTTAGGATGACCTTTCCACATCTGGGGTCAAGTGCTAGCAAAAGTTGTCTTATTCTTAGCCTTCATCTGGGCTGGCATTTCTGACAGACGTGTAAACAGATGCAAGCATTGTTGCTAATGACAGGTGATTATAAGTGGCATGGGTGCCAAGGTAATTAAACCATGTCTTGACAGGAACATTTGGTGAAATGGTATTTCAGCATTAGAAAAATTGTTGCAACACATTTTTTCCCTGCTAGGCTATAGATCTGAATATCATTCATTTTGATTCTTTGGCCATAGTACTCTGAAATCTGCTTACTGCTTTAAGTAGGGAAGTGTTCAGTGTAGGGCAATGGGCAAAAATAGCTACTTGTATAGAGCCAGTACATATGAGTGGAGGTTTGGAGCTTTGAACTGAAGCATCTGCTTCTAAGGCTTTTAGCATATAAATACTGTATAAAAACCTAGTGTGGAGGGATTGAAGATGTATTATCTTACTTTATGACACGATAGTGGTTATTGTGCCAGGTTTATTAATGGCTGAATTATTGTGCTGTTCTTTGTCATGTATTTCTTATTGAACATCTTGACTGCTTTCACTGCTGCAAATTGTAGTTTCTAAATCTATTTAAGGGTGGTTTTTTTAATTGAATGTACTTCACAATGAAATATAGATTATTCTCAAAGTGAAAATAATGGTTGCTTCAGAAATAATGTGCTTTAATATTAGAACTTTTATGAACTTCAGGCAATATATTCTCACATCTTCATAGAGCAGTTTAATAGTTTAAGATGGCTTTATGTTTGCTGATAGTGAATAATGCTGGAGTTCCTTATTGATCTTGGAATTTCTAGCAACTCCTTATTTAAAATTAATCACTTTCATATTGTATGAGAGCTGTGAAAAAATATGCTTTAATCTTATAAATTAATAAAAATTGATTTGATAAAATGTGAGATATCTATTTGAAGAATATTTTTCCATTATTCTATCAGAAATTCATTATGATGCCATATTGGAAGCTAAATGTTCACACTGTTGATGTTCCTTTGGTATTTGCCTCAGCCGTGAAGGTTTGAGATTTTTAATGTAATAAACTCAGGTAAAATTCTGGACTTCCACTAAATTTGGGTGAACAACTTAATCCTGGTATTTTTTTTTTTCCATTCAGGGCACTGAGTATGAAAAGAAAAAAATCTCTCTGTGTAGCTGGTGTGGACATTGCTCAGTTGATTGGATGGGGCTGAGTGATAGGTTGGATTGGATGATCTTGAAGGTCTCTCCCAACCTGGTTAATTCTATGATTCTAAAGCAGTACCAGAAACTGCTAATAGTAGGTTGTAGCTAATACAATCTTAATGTTTGGACTGGAAACCTAACAGAGAGACTTGGGAATTCAGTAACTTTAGAGATGATTCTTAGAAATGAAGTTTTAAATGTGATGAAATCAATTTTCACATCAATTACTTGAAGAGATGCCGTTAAATGACTTGGTAGATAGTTTACTTCCACATTCTTTAGAAAGGAAGGTAAAACTGAGTTAAAGCCGTGAAGAGTGCAATGAAATTTTCAGTGTCCTCTTTTCCTCACTTTCTCCCCCTATCTCCCCATTTTCAATACACTGTTTCTTCTGATGAATGTGCTAATGAAGTGTTAATGTGCAATTAATACGCTTGTGGAAGTTTCAGCCGCTGGCCTAAGACAAGTTCTGACAAAAATGTGTGCTCCAAGGAAGCTTGACTATCTGTTGAAGTCTGGTGTGATGATGTGCCTGTCAAACAAAGCAGAGAGGACCTAGCAAAGTGTAGTAATGTGTCCATGGAAAAAATCGATTAGAAGATCACTTTTCAGTATTATAAAGCTGAAAAGTGGGAGGATAACTTTGGCAATTTTACATTTAGAAGTTGTATATACAAAACATTTCAGAGATTTTTAAAAGCTAGGGAGTTTTCTCTTGTCTTCAGCATATCAGAGAGTATGCAAATTTTGCTCCCCGTTACTGTTTGAAGCTTATAAGATGTAGAAGAAAGAAAGAAAGAAAAGGATTTGGATGCCTATAGTTAAAGGAAGCATAATATTTATAAAGTCTACCAAAAGTAACATTTGGGTCCTATATTAAGTGTGTGTGTGTGTGTTAATACACATGTGCAAGCAACCTTGAGCTGCCACTTTGTTTTATTCCTGGTGTTGCCTGCCAGTCCCTGAAGCAGATAAACTATGGAATTTTTTTATTTTGATCTTCCATTTGCTAGACTTTTGTTATATTGTGGTTACAGTCACAATGTCAGCACATAAAATGTTAAACATCACTGCTCTGAAAGAAGCTTCCATTGTCTTCTACTTCTGGTGCCTGGGGATTCTTTCTAGTCTTGCAGTGGTGGTTCTGTCAGTGTAATATGTCATGAAGCATTTCTCAGTAATGACAGACATTGAATATGAGTGACAGGAACTCTGACCGAGTGAAATGGGTTCAATTACCAGAGATGTAGGGTTACCTGAGATAAAACCAAATGGTCCAATTGTGCTCCGTTTTGACCCTTTGACTCCCAACTACCCAGCAGCAAAGACAAATGGCTGATTAGCCATCCTCTAACCCTCCTTTTCTGTGATAAACTTGTTTGGATTTCCTTGTCTGAATAAAAATCTAAGTGTGCCATGTTTCTAAAAGGAAATATGATAGGAAAACAATGGGTACTGGTGCTAGTCATTTTCTTCTCTTACCCACACAAAACAGAAAGCTGTCATTCTATCTTGGAATGTATCTAGGACATAGTGTCCAGAAATCAATACAAGATAAATGATTGCTCTCTTAACCTCACCTTTCTTCTGCTGCAGCGCATATGTTGCTCCTGCTCACCTGTAGCCAACCTGACGCCAGAATAAATGAGAAAACCTGCCATGAAAAGTATCTTCTTGGGGCTTTTTTTTTTGTACTGGAGGGTTTTTGTTGACTGGGGGAGAGCAGGGGTTGCTAGTCAGCACTGAGTGCCGTTTTACACTTGTTCTAGTCCAGTGCCTACAGCTCCCAGATAGAGTTATAGCAAGCGCTCTAATTAAACTGTCGCTGTCTGCCCTCACTTGACTGCCTTTACAAAGTCATTTAACTAAAGACATTCCTGACTATTAAAGCTAGGAGCTGCATGTCTCCAGTACTGCAGATAAAATGAATGAAATTTGTTAATCTCCACTGACACTTGATCCTAGATGTTGAACTAATGCTGTTGCACCTGAACTTTTTCTTTATTGTAATTACTTCTCATGTTATTATTTCATATAATAAATTGGAGGAAAAATTCAACAGGTATTAAATTATTCAAGTTGATTTATGGATGCTGAGTGAATATGACATTCATCTTGTGCATTCCTCAAAAGCACTCTTCAGAGCTGGCTTCAAGAATTGTGTGAGCAGAATACTATAGGAAGATGATGTATTTCTTTCATCTGAAAGGAATGGCATCTTTAATCTATACCCTTTTTAATAACAAGGGCAAATGTTACTTTTGTGATTTTTATCCACTCTTAATTTAAACAAATTCTTTGGAAGAAAATTGAATACCTCTTCTGATAGCACATGAAAAGAATCACATGTCATCAGTGAAATTAAGCGGGCTCAAATTACAGCGTATAAGTCTGTTCTGTTTGAAGAAACAAACCTGTTTTTTGATATTTGTAATTTATTTTCCATCTCCTGCTTATGTTCTGTGCTTTTTCTCTGTGATTCATAGATTCGTACAGTTTAAGGCCAGAAGGTACCACTAGATTGTCTAGTTTGACCTCCTGTATGTCGTAAGGCATTACCTTTAACCTGGCTGTCCCTGCATTGAGTCCAGTGATTTGTCTCTTGGTTTAAATGCAACTTTCAGAATGGTGCTCCCTGGTCTGAGGACAATGGGAAATGAAGAGTCTACCATTTCTCTGGAAATCTAATTCACTTGGTAATCAACCTCACAACTTAAATGTTCTGGTCTGTCTTTGAATGTTAGGCTTCCACAGTCTTTCAGTCTACAGCCCTTACTATATTTTTTCTGGCAGACAGGAAAATCTCCCTTAGTGACCAATACTTTTTGTCTACAGAAGTACCTACACACAGCAACCGTTTAACTTCTCTCTGCTGTTTCTGAGCAACTTGGCAGACTGAGATCTATAGTTATTTCCTTCATATAGCAAGGCAGCATGCAGAGTTGCTGCCTTGGGTTCAAGAAGCTGTATATGCTAAATGTGATGTTAGCTCAAGACTCTGCACCACCTTCTATTGCATACTTCTAGGCCTAGACTTAACAGCATTGTGAAGTTTCTATCTGATGGTAGTGTTTACCATATAAAAGTGAACAGCAAGCCAAAAAAAGTCTTCTCTTGATAGGAGCTGTATTTCAGCATAATTTTTCTAGAAGACTTGAAAGGGAGATGGTTTTTTAAACCACCCAAACTCAGTCTATCTTCCACCCTAGAGATACTTTCTGTAACAAGTTCTGCTAGAGGCAAATAACAATGCCACTAGAGCCTGACGCTGCAGTTCGTTGAGCTAAATCAGTGGATGCCATTTTTTTTTAAGCTCAGGACATTTGGATGATGACATAACTGGTTCATCACAGCTGGTTAAAGATCACTTAGGATCTGTGAAAAAGGTTTTTAGAGAACTTCACACTGGGTTTCCTTCCCATACAGATCTGTAGCAAGAGTATTATTGCATTGCTTCTAAGTGATGCCTGAAAGCTGTAGTGTAAACTTCCTTATATTAAAGAGTGTTTTCAAGCTTGCTTTTAATAGGCTTTTGCAGATGCTGCATGAAACAATACTGTCATTAATTTTTAATCCTGGAGTTAGTGAATTCCTGAGAATTACCTGATACATATCTTTCCTCTATGACTGATGGTGTATTCCAATGCCATTTATTTTGCTTTGCTATTCTTACCTCATACAAATACAGTTCTAGAGTACTTATGCTGATGGCTCAGTGTTACCTGCCCTCTGGTTTTAAGATTTGTCTTTTACAGCTAACACCAGCCAACCAAAAACTGTTTTCTTTTTGAAATAGGATTTTGGTCATATAGGGTTGTATTTCTTGAAATAGATGGGTCATGATTGTTTTTTTTTTCTGTTCCTGCCAGGAAAAAAAGCATGAATATAGCTCTTTTTTTCTATTTTTGCAAGAGAGATGAATGCTGAATTTCAGAGTGACTCAGTGGAAAGCTGTGTGCCTGTCTATACAATATGCAAAAGGTGAGACCTGCACCTCCAAGAAAGTCTCAAAATCTTTCACCTTGTCATAATAGTTTCTTAATTCCTCACGTCTTTTCATGAATCCACATGTCCTGTGCAACTGGGATTAAATCTTGCAATAAACCAGCCATTGCATCCCACTTGGAGCACTGTTCCCACATTGCATGCCCTACCCAGAACCTGACTGGCCAAAGTGAACAGAGCAGGTGCTGGTGAGTGGATTAATACGCATTTCCAAATACCACCTTACTCTAAAGCAAACTTTTGCACAAACTCAGGTCATGACTCATACTCTATGGAGGAAAAAAATAAAGGAAAGAAAGAAATGTGTGTTTGTCAACACATAAATATGGGCTAGGCAAATAATTTTTCAGTTTCTTACTTTTGGAATGATGATTTACATTTTGTGGTGTATTCACTATTTTGTTAGGAATTTGGGAGGGGTCTTTTTTTGGTTTAGTTTTTTGTTGGAGTTGTTTGTTTTTTTACCTATTGGTCTTCAATTTATTTATAACAACTCTTGTATGAAGTTCAGTATTCTAAGGTGGCTAAGATCTGTATCACAGATAGACAATTATGCATAGAGTAAGGGTTTATCTCAGTTTTCAGGGGCCTATATTTAAAACCAGAACAAGCAGGCAAACATTTAAAAAAATAAAAATCATTCCACAAGACTGGCAAAAGAAAGCACCACTTAATGCAAGTGTCAGAAATGACATTATTTCTTCCCAGACTGTTAGTGGCTTGATGTCATCTGAACTGCAGAGTAACTCTTCCAGTGTTGGCTTTGGTCATGTTGCTGCCCCATTTTTTGGACTCAGGAAGGAGAATGACAATATGTAGCAATAAAGTCGTCCAAGTAATAACAAACATTTATAACATTTGCAGGTAACCTTTGATAAACAGTCTGTGATTTTTATGATTTTACAAAGCATCAGATGCTAACCTGTATCTTAGTAGGTAATTTGCATCCTATTTAATAAGTTGCAGGGCTGAATATTAATGTGTGAGAATAACAGACTTTTCCTGCATTAAAACAAGTTGTTAGCTTGTATCAAGTGCAGTCTCAGAGTTCAGATACATTTTTCTGCTGTTGAGTTATTGACTAAAACTGTCCTATGTTTTAAAAACAATTTTCCTTAATAGGCTTATGTTAGAAGGCAACAATCTGGTTTAAATTCCATGTACTCTTTGAGTATAGCAATTGATTTCTATAATTCATCTTTTATATAATGTGCTGCAGAGGGGGGAAAAATACCTAAGATCTGTGAAGTTGTTATATTTGGATTCTGTCCTGTAACCTTGTATCAATCAGATTTCCTAATCTGGAACTATTTTCAGGAGGTACTTGCACCCTCATTCACAAGCATTAAGATTTCTTGGCTTTGCCATATCCTTTGTGTTTTACCAGACAGCTTCTGAAGGCTTAGTTCTGTTCCCAGTGAAATCAGTGGCAAAAATTCTTTTGACCCTCGTGGACGTAGATGATCTGTCACTTACAAGTTTAAACATGATAATGAGAATGAAAGAGTATTAAATTGATGGAATAAATGTATTTTTATATTAATGCTATATTTTATAGTCATCAATTCATCAAATTTCTATTTGTGAAGGATGCCAAGTTAAAAATACAATGTTACCTAGCTTTAATGATGGAATAAAAATGTCTGAGGGAAGCTAATTGATGTACTCTTTATATTAATATCATTTGAATTAGAAAATAATATCTCCATGTTCTGAACAGAAAGACTGAAGTTTCATTTCACAGGTTCTAAAAAGTCATGTAGTCTTAGTCAAAGGAAGTGCTTTATTAGCATGTCAGTCAAGTTGTATTAATTTTATGAAGAGAACAGAACTTTTTCAGTGTTGTCAATATTTTCCGTGCAGCCATCAGGTGAGTTTTTTCCCCTCACAGAGCCTTGCATCTTCAGGTCTCGGTGTAACTTTGTTCTATGGGGGATTCAAAAGCACAGATAATTGTGTTAATTTTGAAATGCTGTTGCTTTAAATCTGCAGCTCTTGTATTTCGTGTGTGTAAATAAAGCTCCTCCTGCAAACCAGCCAGGAAAACATATGATACCATTTGCGATTGCAGAATGCGGCATGCTGTTCTTCTGTAATTATAATGGCCTGAGCAGTGAGGGGTTGGTTAGCCTTCCTTAACAATCATTAATCTAGCCAGTCTTAGTTACAGTGGCCCATCTTGGAGAACAGCAGTCCTTGGCATGAGGCACCTTGGGCTGTGAGTTTGTTTTGAGCAAGGGATAGCCTTGTTTGTTACATGCTGCTGCTCACTGGTCCCTCAGGAGTCTGGGAAGAGGCTTTTTCCTTGTCTTGATTGCTGCTTGCCCTCTCCCTCACTCTCTAGCTTGTCCCTTTATTTCTCCTTGTCGTGGAAGTTTGTTTCTGTGTGACTGGGAGTCTGTTTAGCAGACCATATTGCAAGTGAAGGTGCATCGTTTGTTGCCTGATTTTGGCAACGCTGGGCAGTCAGCTGGGATGTAATTAAGACTCTGAGAACAGGCTGTCTTCTCCACAGGAAGGGCATGTTAGATGTTGCTGGGATTTGGGGCTGTCAGTTTGGCCAAGGCTGGAAACTGAGAGCTAGGGACAGTGATCTTTTCTTTCATTTATAATCCCTTTATGTACAGTGTATGCACTTGGCAAAGTTTACAGATAACCTAGTGGCTGGAGCTTACAAGCCAGCGCGGCTACATTAGCATATGTTACATGTATATTTTAGTAATATTTTAAAGCAAGTGCAAATTTCCAAAGTGAATTATGCATGTATGACAGAAATAGGGTTGTGTTGCATTGGGTGTCAAATCCCACAACTTTTTGTCAAGACCGTGGATTTTACATTAAAAAGGCAGAGAGACTAAACGAGGTAAAACAGTTTTAATTTTTAACAGTTTGGTCCAGCCCAAGGAACTGCTCTCTGACAGTTATAACTGACATTTGAATAATTGGATTAATTCAGAGTGGGGCAAGTGGTGTAGTGATGGCTGTGCTTGTTCTATATATGTTTTAACTTACAGATGGAGCCGAATGGTTTAATTATTTAAAGGGCACTTCGTGCAACATAAAATGCTGCTGGTTTGAAACTTTGTTCTAAATCGGAGCAGGAAAAATATTTGCATTGTTTCATTTCTTACTTGAGTGAGAAAATAGAAATCTTATTGGTTTGTACTTTTTAATCCAGTGTAAAGAAATTTGGGAGAGGTGAAAATTATCATTTGTGGCCCAAAGCACCATGATTTAGTTCCTAGATTCCAGTCTTTTTTTACAGAAGTATAAACCCTCAGCAATTACTATGTTATGCTGCAACTGCAGAATACTCAGTCAATGCTGTTACAAGAAGGATCTCCTCCAGTTTTCTTAAACCAATATTAAGCTCTTCTTTTATCCACACTCTTTTATTTTCCCTTTTGATAAATGTAATATTGAAATATTTCAAACTATTATTTAAAATATCAAGTATTGAAAACTAAGAGTTGGAAGGCAAACTATTGTGAGGGAGTTTAGAACACTGGTTTGGTTCTAGCTGTTTACCCAGCAGGACTGTAATAGTATTAACACTCAAAGAGAAAGTGTTGAATCACAGCTTATGATATTAACACCCTGCAAGTGAAGTATGAGACGTGCCTATGAAATGCCATGTGAATCTAGGATGCATACATGATTTTAGACAAGGGTTGGGGTTTTTTTAAAGGATAACCAAGTCTTCCTTGGTGGTGTTAGTTTATTGAAATGGCTTTGTTATGGTGCAAAACAAGTAAGCAACATCTTTCCTAAGGACTCCTATCTGCCACAGTTCATCCAAATATTACATCAGCAAAAATTCTGCTAAGATATTTTTGCTTTCAAAAAGGTTCATTTGAA
This sequence comes from Pogoniulus pusillus, assembly GCF_015220805.1. Lineage (NCBI taxonomy): Eukaryota > Metazoa > Chordata > Aves > Piciformes > Lybiidae > Pogoniulus > Pogoniulus pusillus. The sequence goes on from NC_087283.1 coordinate 17,408,716, forward strand.
TAGGTTTATATAAAAAGAATGGAATTAAATTTGGAAGTGTGTCAATGAATTTTAAGCTCGTGTGATTGGGTAACAAGGAAACATTCTTTAAGGTTATTTTGTATGTTGTCATCCGAAGGAGTTTCTGTACATTCCTGAAATGTTTTATCATTTGCTGCTTTTCAGACAAGGCAGTTCAGCTCTCCTGTATCCAGACTAGCATTCCTTGGGGAATTCTCAAAGCCTTTTAAAATCAGGATTGGATTGCGGGGGGTGGGGTGGGGGGGAAGGGTTGATCTTGGTTTTGTTCTGTTTTGGGGGGTGTTTTTCTGTGGGTTTTTTTTTCTGAGGCAGTCTAAGGAAGTCCCAGGAGTGAAGTTGCCATCTGTCCTCTATATTAAAAGAATCTTCTATATTATATACCTGATGTTCTTGTCCCAGAGATAAATGTTGATAATTAAAAGGACAGCATTTGTCCTTTATTCTGAATAAAAGTGCTTTCTTATAAACAGTAGTAAAACTTACAAACAGTTTTTAGATTCTTTAAATTCTAATTTCTAGTTTGTCTCCTTTTATTTTTTTTTCCTTCCTGACTTTTGATAAGTACTGGCAAGTAAATTGAGTAGTTCAATAGTGTAAGCACGTGCATGTATGATTTAGGGAGGCCTTCAGCAAAGCTGGAGATGGCAGAGTTGTAGATAAATTGTTGTTTTAGATACATCTTGTGGTAGAGATGGGGGAAAGCAACAGGTGGATGAGAGGTTTATTTGAGTCAGACTACTATTTTGGGATTGTTTCTTCCGTAAAAATTGCATCTTAGATACTCCACCCTCCCCTTCAGGAAAGCAACATACTTCGCTGTATGAACTTCCTTCCCAACCCATGTCTGCCCAAAAACGATTCTGCATCTTTACACCTCAGCTGTAGCTCATTAGTGTCCCTAGTTGTTCCCACTGGTCCCTACGTTCTGTGAGTGTCATAGTGCATGCATGGCCTGAATACCAAGTACTGATGTTCTGAATATCGGATTTATGCAAGTCAAGATGAATAATTTGTAAGTGGTGTCCTTGTTTGCTGTTTTAGTGCTGCCTCCATTTGTGTTTTTAATAAAATGATGTAAATAAGAATATGTCTATCAATAAGAGTGGAAAAAAGAGTGCCAAGATGTCATAATAATCTGTTGTGCTGCTGTCCTTACAGCACCATGCCAGGTCAGACCAAAGACATTGTCATAGACAATGACAGTGTCGTAGAATACTGAACAACAGCAGATAGCAAAAGGGAAAAAAAAAAAAAAGAGGAGATAACAGAAGTATACAGTGATTCTCTCTCTGGATATCAAATTAGCCCCAGTAATTTGTGGCTAACTGAATTTCTGATGCAAAGATGATACCATCACATTTAATAGTCCTGCATAAACACTTTTCAGTGAATTTTTGAAACAGTTTTTTAATTTAGACTTTTAATAACCTCAGTATTCTGTCTGAGAAGTTGCACTATGTAGTACAGGTTATAATCACACCTGCTCCCCCCCAACGAAAGAAAACCAAACAAAACAAACCCAACAAAAAAACTACACCAAAAAAATCCTACCAAACCAACAATCCTATCTGCTTTAGCTTTCTTCTCTTTTTGGAGGTTTTTTTGGCAGTTGGTTTTTTTTTTTTTGTTGCTGTTCATTCATAGTTTTACCAAATTCTATTTCTTCTCTTTTTTGTGATCACTCTTCTAGGCTGAACAGTGTTTCTCTATTTAATCCTTCTTAGTCCTTTCCATATTTTTCTTTATGTAGGTCTTAATTGCAGTGTATCTGCTTTAAGGAAGCGAACGAGAACTGTTAAATTCTTCATGCTTTGGCATGGAATCATAAAAATCACCAAATTAATATCAGTGGGTTCGTTTATCTTCCTACTTTGATTTTTATTTTCTTCTCTTCTACTTTGTCTAAAAGCCTGCATATGTTTTACACAGTGAAATGTAGGGTTGACATATGTGATGAAAAATTACTTTCACAACACAGTAGATGTCTAACATCTACTTTTCTGATCTAAAACACTATCTTTATTTAATTCTGTGTATTGTTAAAGGTGAAAATGGAATTGGATAAGAGTTTATTTGCCTTCTTTGTGTAAAAGAAGGAGACAAACCCCATAGGTACCTAGTTCTAAGTATGTGGATACTTTACATTCCAGTGGGGATCTCTGCGTGTGTGCGCCCTCTTGTGGTACAGCCTAGGGGTAAATCCAGGGGTTAAGACTGACTCTGGTGACTACCCAGGTCATACTGAAAGCTTAGCAAAAGCCTGACTGGAAGATTACTGGAGAGCAGAATAGTATCTGTATACTGAGTTCCTCTGGAGTTATTGGTAGAAGATCCACTTCCACCACTTGTCCTTCTAGTCACTAGTGTCTAACTTAACTTTAGAAGCTGTTTTTACATGCTCAAGTTTCAGATTGATTTTGATTACCCTGCAACACATCCTGCGTCCCAAGATGCAAAATTTGCCAGCAATAGTCTCATGTTTTTGTTTCACTGAATTTGATCTCATCTGTACTCACCTTCTCCCCTTCTACTGCTAGGGAAAGGAGTCAGGTCTTGAAATAGGAACCAGTAATAAGTGAACTAATTTTTAGAATGTCCCAGATTGAGGAGGACTTCATTATCAAGTCTTAATGTTTATGTAGATTTACATGCAGCTAGGAATTTTGAGGTTGCTTTCCTGTTGAGATAGGAAAGCCATTGGAGGGAAATAAGATGGTTATGCAGAGACAGTAAAAAGACACAATATGTGAAGTCTAAAAGCCACCAGGAAAAAATGTATTAGTTTGTGGATGAAGGCAAATAGCAGAAAAACTATAATTTAATAGAACAACGTGCCTGAAAGATGAGATGTGTGTTTTAGGGGACATGGCTATAGGACACAGCATAGCACACCTGATAGTGAAGTCATTTATAGAGGTGATTGCTCCCTAGTGGTTTTGGGTGCAGTGAGTTTGCTTCTAACATTATGTGCACAAGAGGCATGAATTTGCTAGTGATAAGTGGATTATTACTGATGTCATTTTTCAGCTTCTTAAGAGTCGTTTGTTCAGCTTCTAATACCAAGTTGTTGGTTGGTGTATGCAAGGTAACAATCCCTAACGATGAGTGGCCTACCAGGCCATGTTCAGAGTTGTTGGTCTTCTTAAAATCATCTTTTGCAGACGTAGACATTTTTACAGTATACATCTATCAGGTGCTATGATCTGCCTGATTATAGCAAACTTAATTTAAAAGAAAATCCCATTCCCCAATAACTACTAATACACTAGGTTTTGTTACTTTACCATTTTCCTTTCATTAATATTGATTAAACTGTGGAGGGTTTCATTGCTTTTAATAGGGGACACATTTAAAGTTTTAGATCATTAACATTTAAATAGATTTTAATTGTGAAATGTAACAAATTTATGCAGGTAAAGATTCAATTTCTTCAGTTAATTTACATATGCACGTTCAGAGATCTTTCACTAAATCTATTCTCATAAAACTTTAAGGGTCCCAGAAGGATCTCCCTATACTTTAATTCTTTTAATTTTATCCCTGCTACTCTCTCCATATTATGTCTTTGAATTTACTAGGCTGTTTTCTGTGCAGCACTTAAGAAAATAACATTTCCTTTCAGGCAGAGGTTTGTTTCAACAGATTCATGTATTAAAAGTGAAATTGAAGTGTGTCACTAAATTCTTAATTTGTTTTACAAGTTTGGGAATTGGTCGTCTTCTCCATCATGCCACACATGGGAAAAATAAGTAGCTGCTTGTTTTTTATAACTTGCAAAGCAGTCCAAGAAACAATTCCTGGAAGCAGTTTTCCATCCTCACAGGTTTCAGAAGCCCAGATGAAAATAAGTCAGGTTAGTTTGGCATTTTATCTCATCCTCTAGAAGAGAATTAAGAAAGACTGTGTTTTTATGTATTCCTTGATCTGGCTTTGGCATTTCTCTGGAAGTATATTATCTTGGATGTAGCCACTTCATATAGCATATGAGTATATAGAGTTCAATAAAAAAATTATATGTTTCACTTTGTCAAACTATTAATATTGATCTGTATGATGTAAAGTTAAAACTCAAGCTAGATCTAGGACAAGAACAACTCTTGACTTTCATGAGGAAGAAGGATGGGGTAAAAAAATGACTTGACCACGGAGGAGGAAGTTAGTAGTCATTTGACATAAAATACAATCAAAAGGACACTCCTGGAGTGCACTGGCCATTAAAGGAACAATAGTGTAAACATATCTGGAGGGTAACTGGGCTTGTTGCTGCATTATGAAAGGCAGCTTGTGTGAGGAGGCGGAGTGTTTTTCTTAGTAGTGATTTATCCTGTCAGACAATATTGATTTTAATTGTGTAGAAGGTATTACAGGAAAAAATAACAAATGGCAGCTCCACTCTGCTGTGCTCTCTGATTCACGGGTAACAGATTTCCATGCAGAACTGTTGGCTTTGGTTCTGGCAGCGTTCAGAAGTGTAATTATTGTTTGTGAAGGAGGGAAACTCACTTGAAAGTATAATGGATTGGTAATTGAAAAAAAGAACAGGATTCTCCACTAGGGCAGTTTCTTGACTTTCTGATAATCATGGGCAACTCTATGGCCACCTCCCCCCCCCCCCCCCCCCCCCCCCCCAAAAAAAAAAAAAAAAAAGAGTTAGAGCTACAAATAATAAAGAAAATCAAGCTAAGATGCTAAGTGATGTAGAATATCTCCAAGCATAAAAACACTAATTCAAAACAAAGGCTATTCCCCCTTCAGTGACAGCAATATAAAATATTTCTTCAGAATTTGAGCAAAGAGTTTGCATTCCCAAATTTGTGCTTCTGCATCCCTCCATTAAGGGCACAAGCAATTTTATGCCTTTGATTCTGAGTTTAAGATAAGAAAACACAATCTGATTTCCAGGAAGGAAAATCTTTCATATTAGAGCATCATGTTAGTCTTGGGCTTTTGCTAATGTGAAAATAAGAATATTTACTGCTGAGGGACTGAGATCTACACATAAAATATCTATGAAGGAAATGAATATTTTAAAATGCAAGCACTAAAGTTGTGTTGACACTTCAAAATAGGGTTAGAGGCTGAGTCTTCCTTTGCAAGTGTCAGTGTTCTAATGCATATTACTGCATACACTCAACCTTTCATGATAAAGTAACTGATGTTGCTTTTTTCCCAGTGAAAAAATCCACATTCATTCATTTATTTATTTATTTCAAAAGATCACAAGATTTCTATTAGTAGTCATATAGTGTGTTAGATGAAAATGGAAGTTTTCAGAGAGGTCCTTCACACCTTTGAACTTCGATCATCAGCCTGAGAGGCAATGTATTTTCCAACAGGATCCCAAGTCAGCCCTTTCACCAAGCCAGAATGCCACTTTGAAGTGCCAAGAATTTCTTTCTCATGTCCTTTATGAGGAGAGGCTGAGGGAGCTGGGGTTGTTTAGCCTGGAGAAGAGGAGGCTCAGGGGTGAACTCACTGCTGTCTACGACTACCTGAAAGGAGGTTGTAGCCAGGTGGGGGTTGGTCTCTTCTCCCAGATGACCAGCAACAAAACAAGGAGACACAGTCTCAAGTTGTGCCAGGGGAAGTATAGGCTGGATGTTAGGAGGAAATTTTTCACAGAGAGAGTGATTGCCATTGGAATGGGCTGCCCAGAGAGTTGATGGAGTCACTGTCCCTGGAGGTGTTCAAGAAAAGACTGGATGAGGCACTTGGTGCCATGGTCTAGTTGACTGGATAGGGCTGAGTGCTAGGTTGGCCTGGATGATCTTGGAGGTCTCTTCCAACCTGCTTGATTCGATGATTCTAAGGCTCCTCTTTGTTCTAGGTAGCACAAAAGGTGCACAAGGAGACCAAATCTTTGCTTCAAAACCTTGCACCTGAATTTGATGTTATTTAATCTAGCTTTTTGAGAGTGACTACTGGGCATAGGACTTTCCAGTAGTCCTTTTTCCTTCTGATGTGTGCTAGTGAGAGGGAGTTCCTAGGTCCACTTCCTGATTGTGCATGTTCTGCTGGATTGATTTGTGCCTTAACAGTAGCGTAAGTTGTGGTTTCAGCTTTCGGTTTCAAAGAGGTTTTTTTGTACAGAATCAAAGTGTGTGTTATGTATTAAGTAAATGCTTTAGATATTAAACCTCTGGTAGTAATGTTTGGATGCATAAAAGCAAGAGAATAGTAGACTTATTAGTCTAAAATAGCAGTGGAAGAATATAACTCTAGATGAGAATTTAACTTGTGTCATGAGCTCAATACATACTGAGTACCTGTAATTAAATGCTGAGCAATCTGAACTTCTGTTGACCTGGTTGGGAATTGAAGAGGAATCAAGTGTATTTCCTATCACTCTAACAACTCCCCAGTTTCTGTTGCAAATTACATACACTTTTATGTAAGTGGAAAGGTTAAATAGCCTGTGCTCTTTACTTAACTTGTTCTCCTGCCTTCAAACTGATGGTAGATGAAACACATGTTCAGTTCTGCTATTGCTTAGAATTTGCTGTAATTCAAGATTAAAAGTCTGAGACAAATAATGAGGACAAAAGGTATGGTTACCAGGTAGTGGTCACCTTAAGTCAACCTGGATTCTGGTTAGATTGCTTCTGCTTACAGAATCACAGAATATTAGAGGTTGGAAGGGAACTCCAGAGATCAAGTCCAACTCCCCTGGCAAAGCAGGATCACCTAGAGTAGTTCACACAGGAATGCATCCAGGCGGGTTGTGGAAGTCTCCAGAGAAGGAAACTCTACAAACCTCTCTGGGCAGCCTGTTCTAGTGCTTTGTCACCCTCACCATAAAGAAGTTTCTCCCCACATTGAGGTGAAACCTTCTATGCTCAAATTTGTAGCTGTTGCTCCTTGTCTTACTGCTGCTGACCAGGGAAAAGAGATTGGACCCATCTGCTTGACACCCACCCCTCAGATATTTCTATACGTTGATAAGATCTCCTCTCAGTCTTCTCCAGACTCAGCCCCAGGTTTCTCAGTCTTTCTTTGCTCAAGTCCCACAGTGATCCTCGTGGCTCTCTGCTGGGCTCTTTCCAGCAGGCCCCTGTCTCTTGTACTAGGGAGTCCAAAATTGGACACAGTATTCTAGATGTGGTCTCACTAGGACAGAGTAAAGAGGGAGAAAAACCTCCCCAGACCTATTGAACACTTTTCCTGATGTACCCCAGGATGCCATCGGCTCTGTTGGCCACAAGGACACATTGCTGTCCCGTGCAGACCTTGCTGTCCACTGGGACTCCACAGAACTGCTTTCCAGCAGGGCAGCCCTCAACCTGTACCGGTGCCTATTGTTATTCCTTCCCAGATTCAGTGTCAACAAGACCATTTCATTGAAAAAAGCAATTGCTAGATGGAATGTGAATGTTTGTAGACAGTTCTTTTTAAGTAAATAGAAAAGACATTTATATGCAATGAAAAACAAGCTTTGCAGGTTGCAAAACCTGGTGCCTGATCATCCTTCTGAAATGTTTTGAGGATATTTTTTAGGGTCACCCAGAATATGGCAAAACAGAATCATAAAGTTAGGTATTTTGAAACTAATTATCTGAGAGGCAGCTAAATAAAATTAAGATGTCAGGAAAAGTTAAAATAATGTGAATTTGAACATTTCAGTAGATTCTTTGGTGCTGAGGAGCTGCTACCTCTATCAGTTCAGTTGTCTGATTGTTTTAAAAAGTGCTCACCATTCAAGCCCCAAAGTTTGATTCAAGTCAACCAGTAATAAGCAGCCTACAAGTAAGAAAGGCATAGTGAAACTTGAATGCTTACATCAATATCCTTAAATGTTGTCTTTTAAATATAAACACTAGTTGTCAGAAAAAAATGAGCACACCACTTTTGCACGTCTCTACAAAGCTCTGCTTATCAGCTCGTTGAATCTTCATCAGTCATCCTAACAAGTGAACAGAAATGTCATAGGCTACACAGAACTGTCTGTAACAAAGTATAGATGTACACACAGAACCTACATGAGAAAGCTCTGCTTCATGACAATAGATAAAAATTTAATATCTTATATCCAGCTACAACAGTCTATTTAGTTGGTGTGCAAAGACAAGCATGAGGAAAACAAACTCCATAAAATACAAAATGTGAATTAAAAAGGTAGTTAGGATTTACTGCAGATAAAAATGTACGATTGCCTGTAATGGAAATATAGTAATACAAAGTGTTACCACCATCTGAAGTTCCTGAGAGTGACAGTAAGAATATAGAATCCTGCCTTTGTACTTCCTTTTTCAGTGTCTCTATATATGTCCATATATGTATGACTTCATGCCTAAGTGTGCCTTATCAATTCACATATTTCTTTTGGCTTTGTGTCCGGGATTTCAAATTTTAGCACTTTCTGGTAAACATGTTTGAGAAAAAATTAGTTTTCTTTTCCCTTCTTTAATGACCCATAGGGGGATGATTCTAGTCTTTCCCCTGCAGACAACATATTTTGATATAGTATCTCTTCTGAAGACTGTAGTTGTTTTGTAAAAAGCACATTCTGACTGCACTGTTAGGACATGCTTTCTGAGTCCAGTCAATTCAGACAGGTCTGCCTAAAACTGTAATCAAGTTTGATCATATTTCATTGGTATTCTAATTTCCAATGTGGAATTCTGCTACACAATCTCTAGTAGAGTATGGCTAATCTTTGAGACCCAAAGTCTTTATATAAACTCTCTGAATTTTCCTCCATGTGTCTCTGCTAAACTGAGATGCTTCTTCTGGCTGAGTTGTAGAGACATTAAATTACTGAGTAAATCAATACAGCACTGTTATGTCACTGTATCTTTTTCAAAGACCAGCTCAAATTTTGTATGCTGTAGCTTTGATCCCTTTCATTTAATTCTAAGTACACTTGTTATTATAGTAACTGTTGTTTGTATGTTATTTTAGCTTTTTTACTTAAGTAGCTATTTAGCAATTTAAATGAAAATGTAATTAGGTTACATCTGTTTTACATGCATGTAATACCACACAGATGTAAACTTATATTAAAGCCATATTTTCTTTTTGGCAAAAAGACACAAGAATAGAATTGTAGCAATCATGCAATTCATCTCTTTTTTTAATGGCGTACACAAGATGTATTCCAGTGTTTATGTTGTGATGGTAACAACCCTTTCTATTTTTATGAGACAGCATGGTGAGCTAACTGGCATAGCCTTTAATTTTAGTTGCACAAGGGCAAACACGCTGTTGTGCTGGTGGAAGTTCAGAGGAACTCCACTGCAGGCAGTTAAAAGCCCTTACCAAACTCATCAGTTTCGCTAACAGAGTCTTCCCAGAGCCAAACTCCATTCTAAGGATCTCCATTGAAATCAAGACTCTGTGGGTTTACACCAGTATGTATGACAGTGATGTTTGGCTTTTGATGGTTTTGTTTTTAAAATGCACGAAGTTCTTGCTGGACTGACATTACAAAATGCTGAGTGCCCTCAACCATAATTGACTTTGAGAGAGACTTTTTTCTCTGTTCTGCAAACAGAGATAAGAAGTACATATTCAATTGCAGCTTTCCCTTAGTCTTTGTGTAGGTACTCAGGGAAACTACTCCGTGTCTCTGTGCTACTGTAATTGTAACACAGAATTCCCCTGCCTTATTTGCCCTTTTTTTTACTGTAGGCTTTTTTGCTCTTTGTTCATAAGGTCTCTAGAATAATGTCAGAATTGTAAGTAGTGCCCACTGACACAGGTATAAATCAAGTGCTAAGTGAAGTATATAAATTCCTGGCAGTTCCATAAACTTGGCTAGTATCCTCTAAGACTTTGGAATTTATTTGGAATATCTGATTTGCCTATAAATAGGCTAAAAATAGGAAGCATTCATATCTTTGTCTCGTGTAACACAACTTTTTAATAATGTAATGCCTTGAAACCTGCTTTGTTAAGGTAAGACTTATTTAGTTTTATATATGCATCAGTTTAAAATAAACTGTATTTTACTTGGAGTAAGGGTGTATCATAGATTTTTATCATTTCAGTATATATTTCTGTTCAATAGCTCTGCCTTTTTTGTGAAAGACATGAAAGAAAACTGTCACATATTTTTCTTCTTTTCTTCCTAACATTTGAGGCACTGATTCTACAACTGTGAACATTACCGTATGAGACCACGTGGAGACAGAATCAGAACATCAAATGAAATGTGTTCAAATTCCTTGTTGTTAAATACTTCAGAGGTAGTCTTGCTGCTCTGAAGTGTGAATTTGGCCCAAATAAGGACTTCAGGATTGTCTTTGAGCAGTATTTAAATGGATGATTGAATGCAGAGGTGATAGGAAGCCACAGAGAGTCAGTATTACGGTATTGTTGCTCAGCTGTGCCAGCTGGTTCTGCTACAGTTTGTGTTTGGTATCAGTTTTGTATTTCAGAGGTGTGTAACTTAATTCTTTGTAATGATCTACTCAAACCAATTTTCTCCAAAACTGTGATTTATTTGTTTTCTTTAATTTGGTTAGTTTAACCAAGGCTGAGATCTTGTTCCTGAAAAAATCTACAGTCCGAGACTTGGTTATTGCGAATGTTGTAAATATTGGCAAATCTTAATATTTTTGTAAGCCTATAGAGTATTTTAAACATGTACTTTTAAAGTACATTTTCCACATCTGCTGGACAACTTCAGGCTCTATCATTTCTCACAATTGATCTTCTGCTTTTCTGTTAACGGGCTCATCCAGTTCGATGTACTGTATAAGATATTCAAGATTTTCTTCGTTGGTAGGTGAGGAAATCTTTACTTCCAGCCTGGACCACTCTATGACTCAGTTGTTTGGCTATTACGCAAGGTTATACATGTGATATAATATTCAGGATAGCCATATTAACAACATGGAAAGAAGAAACACAAAGATTTTCTTCTAAATATTATAAGGCAAAGTATGAAAGCTGGGGTGCTGAGCATATTTCCCCATTCCCTTTCTGTGCAGAAATACTGTTTCACTCTTCAGAGAAATCAGTGCTATTTTCTTTTCCTGTGGACTGGACTTGTGAGGTACTTGCCCTCAGGTTGAGATAATGATTTATAGAGAGAGAGATACACGGATACATGAACATACATAGATATATATATATATATGCAGATGTATAAAGATGTGTATATATGCATCTCTCTTTGTAGATGCATAAAGCCTCTTGAATTTAAAGAATTTTTGTGGCTCAAAGCCACGCACTTGGTACTTCAAGAACTGTCTCGGCTTGCAAACTGTTGGTGCCAAGGTAACCTCAGCTGCTGCTGCTGTGAGTAACTCAGCATTCTGCATCTCTCACCATTCGTAGCTTGTGTGGGTGAACTGTGCGGAGAATGATGCAGTGTTAACTTGCATGACAACTGGCTCTATGATTTATGGTGACCTTACATCCGAGCAAAACTTTGCACACTGGATTCTTTCTACTTCTGTCTTCTTCTGGACAGTGGTCTCTGCATTCATTAGATGTAAAATGTAACTGCCTGTGGTTGGCAAGAAAAGCCATCTCAGAGATGTGGTGGTGAGGCTTCTAACACTCAAATACTTTGTCTCCAATCTATGGCTGGCTGAGGCCTGTTAATCCTGAGTTCCTTCCTCTCTTGGCAATGCAATGGAACATGCTGTTTGTTGTTTTCTACCTGCCACTTTATGCCAGTATGGTGTAATATTTGGACTAAATTAAGCTGTTGCAGTTGAGCTATGCCTCAACATTAACAGTAATTATTGACACCTCTAATTGCCTAAGACAAATAGTTTGTAAGTAGTCTTACAAACTGGTAAGACTGACTGTATTTTAAGTTCATCATATTGTTTGGAGAACATAGCTGCAAGATTGATAACAATTAAAGCACTTGATGTAGTGTGTAACATCTTTCTCTTCATGTTACTGCAGCTTTCTTTGCTGAAGAGGTGAGTGAGAGTCTGTTATGACTGCCAGAATGAAAAAAGAGCATTGAAACCTGGACTCAGTATCAGATCATGTTTCACTAACAGAACAAGATTGATTTATTGTGTTACACCAGGGTTAGATGGACCTAGTACTGCTTCACCACATGCTATTTCATTCCCTCGTCTACTAAGTATGCAAGTACAAACAGCTTTAACACAATTCTTTACCTAGAAACAAGCCTGGGGCTTCATCCAAATACTTTTAACATATGAAAATTGAGCTGCTTTGAACTTGTATGTTTTTGATAACTGCTTGGTATGCTTCCTGGAGGATCACCTGTAGGCTTTTCTTTCCAAATCCTAATCCCTTTGATTAAGTGCCAGGACAGATAGCTCTCATTGAATAACTCCAGTCTCATAATTCTTTCTTCATTCAGAGTTGAAAGGGAGCTGCTCAAGCTTCAATAGGTAAATCCGCAGATTTAGTTGAAGTAATTCAGCCACTTAGAAACTGAATTTGTTTTGTTCTGAAACAGGGTTCAGATGGGCTACTGAACATTTACATACCTCTTGCTGCCAGATGCTGTAGTATGGAAAAAAAAAACCAAACAACAACCAACCAAACAACAACCAAAACAAATGTTTTAGCAAGAAGGATTAAGAGTAGGAAAACTTTGACAACCAGACATTGAAAGACAAGCTGGCATGAAAATTTAGACTTGGAAATAGGAACATGGCTTGACTGCTCTTGTTTTCTTTTTCTACAAGATCAGACTGTGGTGCTTGGCTAAGCATTCCATTCCTTCCTTAGCCCTGTTCTTATTAATAACTACCAAAGTAGGGAGTAAACAGAGCTGGGGGCAGGGGGAGAATCTTATTCTTTTTATCTTTACAAGTATGCCTGCTGGGAACAAACCTGAGTCGGTGCAAGATTCTTCTATTTAAAAGTGTTTGTGGCAGGAAAGTTTTGATGGCAAATTAGAAATAAACCTGTTAGCTGCTGATCTCTTGGGGTAATAGAGCTATCTATTGCACATACATGGGCATAATGAAGCAGTTTTCAATGTAGAGGACTTACTGTTCACCTAGGAAATAAGAATATTTCCACATGAATAATTTGCCTTAGCTAATTCTAGAGCAACCAGAAATAGAGCAGAACAATTAGGGAAACTACCCTCAGTTCATGCGATGCAGATTTTCATAGCTCCTCCAGCCTGAAAATTTGCTCCCTTTAGCAGAATGCAGATGGCTGCAGTAGTACATAAAGCTGAGCATCGTAGCACAGTGTTGAAGAACTAGCCCACTGTGAGCAAGAGCTTCTATGGCTCTAATCACAGTTCCTAGTTAGACAAGTAAAATCCGTTGGGTGACTATGCACCTTACCAGCAGCAGACTTTCAGTCAAGTAGTTTTGCCTTTTTGTTACCAGAGCATTCCAAAATATTGATGTCCACTTAATCTTTCTGTCTTCTCTCCCTGTGACCCTTATTCATTACTGCTATGATAGCCAGTGATGTTATTTCTGCAGCTCACTGGCAGTTAAGCTGCTAGTCTTTCAAAGGTATGGCTTTACCTTTGAAATAAACCAATTTAATTATTGACCTCAAGAACCTATGAAGTTAGATTAAAATTAGGAAATACAGAAGGAAAGCCAGTGCCAACAAGTCTGGGGTAATTTCCACTGTTCGAGTACTTTACACTGTGACAAGAGAGTTTAATTTAAGAAGACTTTTCCCGAACTGTGTCCATAATATCAAGAAGTTGTAGCTCACCTACATCAATGCAATTAAGTTTGGAAAGAAAATGGAGTGGTATCCAGCTGCAACTAATAAGCAAAAGCAAGTAGGCAAAATGGCATGCATAAGCTGGGATTTTTTTTAGAGACACATGCCAATTTCTTTAATCTAGGAAATAATTCCCTATGTTCAGTGATTAGGCTTTCAGTCTTTTCTGAGAGACCTTGCTGCAGGCAGCAGAGTTCACCTATTGTGCACAGTCAGCACTCACCCAGTATTGCATATAGACCAGGTCATCCCTGTCTAATATTGTGAGGCTTTATAAGGTCTTGGCTGTAACTTACTATTTGATTCCTTAACTAATTTGATAAATTAATCCAGTAGGTCTTCAAATTATTATTAGAGCAATGACAACTTGAGTGTTCTGGTTAATAAGATAATAACAGAAGTCGTTTGGTTAAATAAACTTTGAGGCAGAAAGCCTGAAGGCCTCTTGTTATTACCTCATTAACAAGAAATGCCATTAAGTTGTTATTATTATCCTGTAATGGGTCTCCTTCTTATCACTCTTGCATTCTGATCAGATATTTAATGAAATGGCAATAATTTTTTGGAAATAGTGTGTACCCAAGCAAAACTATAAAGTGAAAATGAAAACAAAAAGATTTAACATCTGAACATACCCTTCTGAGATGGAGAAAGATGCTGCATGTTCTTACAGCAAAGCTTTGGAATGAAAGCAAAAGTTTATGACACATTTTATTGCACTTGTAACTCTGAAAGCTTAGCTATAGGTTTTAATTTTTATTTTGCCTCTATAACTATTTTTATACCCTTTTTATAGCTGACTGGTCCAAGGTTTAAAATAAGTGCTGCTGGGAGTCAATGCCCCATTAGTCTCCGATAATAAAATGTGAACCTGGCTAAAATAAAACATGATGCCTTAAGAGCAATTAAGAATGGTCTTTTGTAGATAACTGTAACATGAAATACAATCACTGTTATTATTAATGGATTTGGGAAAAGCAGCTCTGTGATTTATAGCAGAGGAGTGGGTTATTTTAAAATTTTATTTCTTTTATTTTATGTCTCACTCTTCAAAAAACCTTTCAAGACCCCTGAAATAATCAAATTCTGTGTTTCAAATGTTTATTGTGTGAATGTGAACCTCAGTATCCATTTTATTTAGGTAGTGCTATGATGTCAGCTGAGGAGGTGTCTTTTTCTGCTGTTTCTCCAATCCAACAAAAAAAATAGAGAAGTGTTATTTTTGAAAGCAAATCTTGTTGAATGTTTTATAAGAGTGATAAAATGTAAAAGCTGTGCTTTGTACTTTATAATGGCAGGATTTGTAGGACACAGGCATAATCTACTGGGCATTGTCTGAACGGAAAGCATAGCATCTCATTAATGCATAATGTCTTTAAAAGTATAAACAGAGTTGACAGTTGTTTCTCTAGCACTGTAATAAGAGTTTCTTTGTGATTATTAGATTGTATTCCTAACAACTTGATGTCTTGAAGATCAGTGTTTAGTATGACTGGAAATGGAATCTGTGCTGTTAAACTTGGAGAGGTTTTAGTCCTTAGGTTTGAAAATATTTAGATTCCAAGACAACTGTCTCTTATTGGATTTCAGTTGTACTTCACATGCTGCTTACTAGGAAAAAGAGTAAGTTCGGTGTCATCATGAGAAAGGAAAGGGTGAAATGACCTGTATCTTTTCTCATCTCCTTGAGGCTGGAACTGCTGTCAGTGTATGTGGGATATGCCCCCTTTTGGAAACCCTCTTTTCCAAAAGGCCTAAAGCCACCTTCTGAGTTTCAGAACTGTCGAATCAGTGAGCTGGAAAGGTGTCACACGTGTGCTGTTCATGTCTCAGTCTCCTGAGGCAGCACAGTCTTGGTTACGCAAAGAAGCATGTTTTCCAGACTTTGTGCTACTGTCTTTGTACTTCAAACAGGAAATTCGTTACCTTGTGCCAGTAAGTGTGAGGTGTTTGAATGAAGGTAGTTCACTGCGTCTTTCAGACCAGTTTTTCCACAGCAAAGCTCTATCTGGAAAAGCAATTGACATCTAAAGAGATCCAAAGTAATATTCCACAACAGGTGACTGCTTGCATTTAGCACAGACAGGATTTCAGATAGACGAAATGTGTGTGTGTCTTCTAAACAGCAGAATTTATCCTTCTCTAGGCTAGGGACATTGGCAATCTTAAATTCCAAGTGGTAACAATGAACTTACATTCTGCATCAGCATTTGGAAAAGCAACTGAAATTACATTAGCTGAGTTTGCCTTAAACTATATAAATATAGTGGTTTATGTACATCTGAGTGTATATATATATATATGTATTTTATATACATATATAGGAAGAGAGTATTTTAGTATGAAAGATACTCTTTATGCTTCTGAAGGGTAGTATGAGGATTGTTACTGGCCTCATTTTTCTTTGTATTTCATCTGCCACAAGAAAGAGTGAGTTTTAAGTGAAGCTTTCTCTACAGAAAATACTACTTGCTCAGCTGCATGGAGATATAAAATAAACATCAGTAGCCTAGTCCTGCACTCACTGTAAAATGTAGTTGCACATATAACAATTTATTTGAATTGTAAGCACATTTGTAGATGTTGTTTTGACAGCCTTTTGGTTTACACCACAAGTTCTGTAGTAGCATTAATTCTGGGGTTAAACCTTCTGGCCCAAACCCAAGGGGTAGTCTTAAGTGTCTTTGAATGCTTGGCTCTAAGCATTATGTGGTAGAGACAAATAGAAGCTGGCATACACTGTGCTAGCAATATCTTCTGTCTGCTGTAACCTTACCCTTCCTTAGCCAGGGCCATGCCCTATTTTTGGAATGTGTTGGCTGGCACTACAAAGTGGGCAGTTAGTCACCTTGAATTCCACCTGCTCGACTTTCAGTCAACTCCACACTCAGTGCCAAATGCTTTTGGCATAGGCCCCTCAGAATTGTGGTCATTCTTCAAAATTAATAATGAATAAGAATAGGAACAAATCGGCCTCTTGTTAACTCATAGACTTGCAATAGGCATCAAACTTGAGTCCTCATTTAAAGTCATCAGCAGAGTTCCTGCCTGTGTCTTTCAGAAACATGTGAATTTATCTGGAGATGCACAGCCCAGAGAATGAGAAGCTAGGACATGGATTTCCTCAGCTTAGTCTACCTCAGAAAAATAGGAAAAAAATATTTAATGACTAAAGCTGTGTCCAAGGTGTGTGCATGTGAATCTAGTATCTAGATTCTGTTGCAAGTGATAGGGTTTGTGCTCTGAGCTCATTTAATGCAGCTCTGAAAAGTACCACAAGAAGTCTAACAAGGATGAAGGATAAAGTAGCTTGAGGAAAAAGACTGTACTGAGAAACTGAATAATCTACTTTTGCAATCTGCCTGTCCAGGTACCCCAAATGAATTTCTAGAGGAGACAAAATAAAAATCTAAATGGCTAAAAAGCACTCTGTAAACTTCCAGAAATGTCCTTCTGCTTTCTGGAACAGCTCTGTAGGAACAAAGAGGTTGTCATATTGTGCTGCATGAGCTGAGGTATTTGGCGATGAAGAACTCAGTTCTGTCTCTAGCAGATCTAAATATAATGGCATTAAGCTAGATTGATTTATGCAAAGTGATCCCCACCAAATTCACACAATCATGTCAAATTTAAAGAAAAATGTTTATTTTGGCATCATGCAAGGGAAGCATGAATTTACTATTGTTACTGGCTTGCAAGTGCTTTCTGCTAGATGTTTTTTCTTCTCTCTGTGTGACACTGAAAATAATCAGAGAAATGAATAATTGTCATTTGGCTGTACTACTTCAACTTGCATTTTTAGTCAGCTTCCATTACTAGTATAAATATGGCCAATATCCAAGGGTTCGTTCATGGTTTACTCTGTGCTGTGAAAATGTACTTTCATGTCATGGTTCTCATACTCAAACTGTCAACACAGTTGGGAGATCTGCATGATAATTTAATTATCATTGGGTTGTTGTTTTTCACATTTAAAGTAATTAAAAGCAACTTGCAGAACAAGTCAAACAGTTAACTATGCTTATGAAGGCTAAAAAGAATTCTCAAAGACACATAGTTCATATTTTGGAGATGGGAATGACCATGGTTTAAGGCAGTGTATGATTACTGTGCTTACTGGTCATCACAGATGACCTTTTTTTTTGTTGGGGTTTTTTTTCCCTCTATTAAATAGTTTTTATAAATGCATTAATTAGTCCTCTTTAGCTTTTAGAATTCTTGATAGACAGTATGCAGCAGAAATATAGTGGATTGTTTTAACCAAAGTGGATACTTTGGTGTCTTAGGAGTGGTATTGACTTGAGAGTGAATAATAATGAGATTTAAGATGTACAAATCCATTCAGGGCCTTTGTTTTGAGAACTTGTGTTGCTGTGTTTCCCTTGTGTAGTTTTTTCATTCTCTCTACCTGCTACTCAGCCTTTTATCTTCAAAACAGGCAATATGACTTTCAGACTTAAGCCCTGTATTTTAGTCTTCATTGGAACTTGACGTTTTAATTCATATTTTACGTCATTTAAGTTTCCTATTATGGAGGAAATCAGGGCCCTATTGATGTCTGTGAGAAGGCTACAGCAGACTCAGGATTTTGTAGCAATTCTTCTTGTTTCAGATGCACAGCCACAGATACTGTCTGGGATCATAAAGAGTGTATATATCATGTTTGAGAGGGAGAGACCTAATAATCTTATGGAAAATTAGATGTATGATGGGGATTAATTATGTAGAAATGGGCGCTGGCACTGTTTAGGTTTAGAATTACAATTGTAGACACTTGGTGTTCTTGTTTTCTCTTAGTGCAGATAGCACCTGCTAACAGCTCTTTTTTGGCACAATTCACGAGGTGGCTGTACACAGGCTCTTCAACAAAACTGCCATGCAGTTTCCACTGGCATTTGCAATCTTTGTGTATTTTTTGTCTGTGATGTGTAAGTATTTATTATGGTATTCCAGAGTTATTTTTAGGGAACAGAAAAGAAAAAAAATAGGACCATAGGAAGTAATAATCTTACTGTTTGGAATCAGTCAATATATTTGTGTATTCATTGAGTTTAGTTCTTTTTATTAGTTCTGTTGCTGTAATATAGTCTGTGCTGAAAATGAAACATGGATATTATTATACTCCTTAAAAACAGGAAAGCTTGTTTTGATTTATAGGGCTCATCATAGCCACTCATCACTCGTGCACACTGACACAAGCCTTCAATTCCTTCTTTCTGTGCAATGGAACTCCAATTAACAGAATGCTAATTTGCACAGCAGCTTTATCCTCAGCTTACTCTATTACCCCTCACCTCTCTCTATACAACTGCTGCATGGGATGGAATGAACGCTGTTTTAAATCTTTCAAGTACAAAGCACTTGGAGTAAAGCTAAATTGTTAAAGTTCTTATGATGAGTGACTTATAAAGAACTTATAGTTACCTCTAGAAAAATTATAATACAAATTATCCTATCCACTTAGTTGTGGAGTGTAAATAGTACAGAAATATTTTTTAATCAACTTCTTTGAAGTGTTTGTACTCTCTGCTAGGAAATCCTTTTGCTTCTGCATTGTTCATAGAAGTTACCTCATGCTTGCATGTGCCAATGTACGTGACATGCAATTCTGCACCAATTGTCCTGAGACACCTAACATTGTTGATATTTTCCTCTTAAATATCATACATTATACAAAATATGCACAAAGGACTTCCACAGAGAGAAATATTTAAACATTTTGTTTACGCAGTTTTGGGATAAAGCAGCCCACAGCCTGGTTGCTGAGATCACACAGACAGACAGTTGTGCTTTCCCTAATTTTTAATTGCTTTTTAAATTACAGGCTAGAAGCTGTTTGATGTCTAGAGGAAGGCTGAGTCTGTGGTTCATGCT
Organism: Pogoniulus pusillus; assembly: GCF_015220805.1. Lineage (NCBI taxonomy): Eukaryota > Metazoa > Chordata > Aves > Piciformes > Lybiidae > Pogoniulus > Pogoniulus pusillus. The sequence continues at coordinate 17,428,252 of NC_087283.1, forward strand.
ATGGTTTGGGAGCTCTGGCTGAAATTTTGTAGTTCTGTTTCAGGAATTCCCTCAGTGAGTTTAGATGGATCTCTTTGTGAAATGTGAGAAAGTATTAGCTTACTGCAAAGAGCAGCTTGTGCAGATAGGAGCATAGATGTCTGCAGGCATAAGGTATATTTAAACCCACATTTGCTCACATGGTAAAAGATATGTTTGCACTACACTTACATAGTAAAGGATGCTGGGAGCAACACCAATAATTAAAAGATTTTTAGTGAAATGTGTTAGTGCACTGAGGCTTGAGGTAGGACACCCTTATGAATATGCTTTTGGAGGAGGTATTAAGCTTGTTTGTGTTCCTACATGTAAGGACAAATGTCAGATCATCTTTCAGTCAGGCTAGATCTTTTTATTTTGATACAGCAGATAATGTTGTGACAGTGTTCCAGTGCTGTTATTTTTTTCCCATAAGGAGAATATTTCAAAGGCATGAACTATTTACTGGAGGGATATGTTTATTCCGCTTACCAAAATCCTCCTGTTACCCTTGCAAAATTTCTTCAAAAGTCTGTAAGATCATTTTGTATATCATCTGTAGACTGTGAAGAAAAGAAGCACTATGTTTGCACAGAAAAGGGGGAGGGGGGTAGAAAAAAGCATTTCAGTGACTTCATGAATAGAAATGTTTATGTTCTTTTTGTCAAAAGAAAAAACAAACAAAGAAGCTCTGTATATTTTAGAGTGCATTAGTAGTGTGCCATACTTGAGAAGTTCTCTGCTGAAGGATTAATTTAATATTTGTGTCTTGCTGCATGCTGCCTGCACTGATTTTGAAAATTGCTTTTTGAGAATGTAGTTTCTTCAAGTGAGTTGAAAAGGGTACCAAGAATGCAGTAACGCTGGTAAAATGGACTTCTTGGGATCACTGCGTTATGCTTGCATGTGAACATTTAGTGGTTTGATTTTCTAGTGGAATAAACAAGAGTTGAAAGATGACTAGATGCTACTGATTATGTGCAGACTTCATCACTTGGCTGTTACCATCTGAAGTCTTGTGTAAGCAAATGTGCTGAATGGGACCTTCTCTGCATTGCGAGATCTTCCTGGTTTGTACCACAGAATGTTGACTGCAAGTCAATCCTGGTCAGCTCATCTTAAAACAGACCCAGCTTCCATGTTAGATCATGTATTAGAGATACATCTCTCTTCTAAATCAAATCAAGCTTTTTCTGGGCATCTGCTTTTTATACCAAGATTGCTAAACTGCTAACACTCCTTACCATGAACAGGGAAATTGCCTTACTGGAGCACTAAGTAACTGCATATGGGATTTATAGGCTTATGGACATGTTACTTCCATGCTGCATCACCACGGCTTTGAGGAAGGAGGCTTTTTCTTGATCTGCTTAGGCTCGTGTTTGTATGATTACTGCAGATGCTTTTAACAAGTAAAATTTGCTTCTGATTTGCCTTTATATTTTGAAATTAAGGAGATTTCTTTGCCCTGTACTGCTAGATCTACCTGCTAATAGTGCTGAGCAGGACTGACAGAGAAAGCTGCAAGAAAGCAGGGTTTTGTCTGTTCTCCTCAGAGCTTGTGGAAAAGCTATTAGAAAGGAATGTAGAGTGAAGTGAAGGTCTGCACTGGTCAGAAACATAATAAAGGCAAGTTTAATTGTGTTATACAGAAGCTAGAGTATGTTTTTCAAAAGATCCAACAAATACAAAACAACACAGTGTAAGGAAATAAGGAAAAATGGGTTTATGTTTGAAATATTCTGGCTTAAAATAAATATATAAAAATAACCATGGCAATGTTAACTTACAGACTTCTTAAGATCAGTGAAAGCCATTTGTATTACAGTAGTAATCAAGCAGAACACTTGTTTACAGCTGAAGTTTTAAAGTCAAATGACAGAACAAGTTAAACACCTGGAGCAAGCCTGCTAAGCTGGCTCTTGGCAGTAGTAACAGCATGTGGAGCATTCAGCTCAGTGACTAATTCATTCAAAGCTTAGAAACCAGAAAAGCTGAGTTGAAAACACAGGAAAACTTATTTTCCCATTCTAACATTTGAATAAACTGATATATAAGATGACTTAAGCTAGAAGTTTTAAATGTTTGCATGATGTTGAAAATGAACAAGCAAAAGATGATTTTTTTGTAATACATTCAATGACCAGGGGTTTGTTTTAATTAAAAAACAGCTATTAAAAAAAAGTAATCTTGTACATTTTCAGTTATTTTCCAAATGTAAACCTAAGTCACACTTGCCATTTTTACTAAATAGTAAATAATTTGTAATTACTAAAATATATAGAATCAGATAAATGGAAAAAGTATAATACAGAACTGACAAGGATATACACCTGTCAGGTGATGGAGTTACTGTACTGAGTTGAAAACCAACCTTTCTTAATAGTTACTAGTCAGTTAGCAATATATGTGTAGGAAAACCACTGGAAGTTGTGATTAGTACTTCTCAGCTTCTTAGAAAGACTCCCTTACTTTGGTGGCTGCACTTCTGCTTGCTTAGTTGTTGCTCGAAGTTGTTCCTCTGAGCTAGATTCTTCCAAAACAAAATGTGAGATTTGCATCTCAGGTCTTTGGCATTTAAATATAGCAATAGCTGATCTGTAAGAGTAAATTGGGGTTTCCTAGCTGAAAATAAGTTGTTCTTTAAACGGTTGGAGGCTGTATATGTTTGGATAAATTCTATCCTGTAACCAGATTTTCTGTATTTTTCCTATACTTCTAAAGGCATCTTTAGATGAGGAAGAAGTCTTATGAATATCCCTAAAATAAACATAATATAAGCCCACTTCCTAATTTGTTGAATATGTTGGGAAGTTTGAAGTAGAGATTTAGATAAACAGATGGACTTGCAGAGAATTGAATTACAGGAAATACTCGGTTGCAAGTTTTAATTTTAGAGTTTTTTCTCACCTTTTGATTCTGGAAGTCAGACACAACTCGGAATATTTTTAATCTCTTATCTATTGTTGACTATGATTTCATAATTACCTAAACAAAGAGCAGTGTTCACAAAAACACATCAAGTAGTGGTTGAATAAGATTTCAAAGGACCTGTTAATTATTTTTAGAGAATTGAAATTTTAATTAAATATTTTTGTAGTTTAAGTTGTATTTCATCCCTCCTTGATTTCAAGTTTCATCATCTTTTCTCTCTTATTCAAGGAGATATTTTGAATATGAAAATACCATGTCAAAACTTAACTCTTCATTAGGCTTTTTAAAAAGCTAAGTTAGAATTCTGTTTCTGAGATAAACAGATTTGGATCAGAAAGATTTTCAACTAGCTAGTATTCATTTTGACTGAGAGTTCAAGCAATGTCTTTAATCATATTTTTGTTGATTATTTATTAGTTTCTGTGGGAAATCAAAGAGCAGACAACCTAAAATATGTCTTCCATAAAGTACATCATGAATCGGAAGCTGTAGCAAAGAACTTGTAGGATGTGTGTTTCATGTACCAATATGAACTGATTGAGAGATAAAATATACATCTTTGGAGTGTGTAGAACATGCAAATGAAAGCTGACCCAAAAATGGAAGACTCCACTCTCTGGTTGGAGTAGAGAATTTGTGTTGCATTACTAGAAGTAAGAAAATCTGTTGTGAGACATGAGTGTTTCCGTTCTGTTCCATGCCGTCTGAAGGACAATGGTTAAAACTAATAAAACAGAAAAGAATTGGCCAAAAAAAGTGTGTGTTACAAATATGTTGTCTGCTTTTGGAAAGTGCAAAATGTGTGATTCCCTAATGGCCATGTACTTTTATGGGGTAGTAATAAAATTTACTGTCATCCACATATAGCTAGGAGACTCCAATGGACTTTTTGCAGTCACAATATATACTGCCGAACACTGATAACTGAAGACCTGCTTCAGTACTGGCTCGCTCTGGGAACACGTGGTATCTTAGTGTAGGAAGGTACAATGTGCTTTGAGGTTTGCTGCAGAAATCAGTAATACAAAAAAAATCACTTTGAAAATGTGATTCTGTAAACTAATTCTGGATTTTGAGTCTTCTGCTTGAGAAATACAATTCTAAGACTTCTGCAACTTCAGTAGCTAACGTTTCCTTCATGAAGCTCTGTAGCACTATCATCTGACATTAGGAACAAGAAGCATTTAGCTGGTTTCTAGTTGACAATTCAGATTTCTGAGCTTTTCTGGCTTCTTTCACTTGCAGGGGATTTCTATTCCTTCATTCCCTTCCTCAATCCTCCTGCATGTTTGCTATCCAGATTTCCTGCTTCTCTAGGAGCAGAGTGCTTGTCATCAGTGATATAAACTTGTACTGCAGTAATCTGTTTAGATGAACTGAGCAGAGAAGTGCTTTGGCAGGATGCTGCTGGCTGCCAACAGAAGGGTAAAAATACCAAGAAAGTGATACATGCTCTCCACACAAGAGTATATGAGGGGAAAAATGCAATGGCAAGCAGAGTCATGCCAAATTCTGTAGTGGAATTTGTATTTTCTTCTGAAATATACTCACAGTTTACTAAAAACTCTTTAAGTGTTGAATTTAATCTTTGAGAGCTTTGATTACAGTTTCAGGGGCAAGTACATTTTTCTTTATATATATTGGTGTGGGAGTAAAAATAATTCTTTTTTTCTTCCTTTCTTTTTTCCCTTAGAAAACAAATATAACTTTTAAAAAAATAAATAATATATTCTTTATTTTGGCTTGCAAAGCAATAAAATATCTTGTGAGAAGAGTATCTTTCTGCTAAAAATATATATTGAGGTTTTTCTTCAAAGAGCCATTGTATATAGGGGAAAAGACAATGATTTAATACTTTAGCATTTCTGTCTGAAGATTTTTGAAGGGCAGAGTCTGCTGTAGTAGTGAAAGAGGTTTAGTGCTGCATTTGGAATTGGGTGGTAGTTGGCAGTCTAAATATCAGTGCTGCCAGATATAGTATGATTCACACACCACTAACAGTTTTGCCTTAGCCATGTGTGGGATTTTGTAACGGTCTATAGAAATTGTGCAATGCCTTGAGATGATCTAAATATGCAGACAAAACTGTGTCCTCATTCTGTATCCTAAGGCAGTAGCTCCTGAATAATAGCAAGTATAATCCACAGCAACATTATATCTTCATTGTAGAAGTTCTGTCTGTCCAAGCAGTGAACTCCACTAGCTTGTGCTCCATTTGCATCCAACAAGGAAAATATCAACTACTTATTATTGTCTTTTCTGGAAATAAGTCTGGTGCAGACTCTCAGATTAGTTTGTCCAGGCAGCCCTAGGTTTGCATGTCTTTGTGAAGATCACCATTTCTGCAGTTACTGCAGTTTATTTCACTTGTGTCTCAAAGAGCAGCTCCTGTTGTGTTTTCCACCAGACTTTTCATAAATACTTTTTATTGAAACTAAGTGATTTAAGGACACTGGGGAGAGAAAGGGTTTATTTTTTTTAATAGTTATTATTTAGTTTCTAGAATTATTGGTGAGGAAACAAAGATTACCTTGTTCATAAGGGAATCGGTGCCCCAGGTTAATGTCCAGGTGTGCTTTCAACTGTTGTCTGAGACTAATTTCTTCCTGGCCCTCTGGTAACCAGCTGAAGCAGGAGACCAGCTGGTATATCTTCACTCTTGCATACCAACATCTTTCACTGATTCACAGATTTCCTTATATCCTCAGTACTTCCTCTGCTGCTTAATCCTTGAACAGTAGTTTGAAGATAGCTGCTGTTGTGCTTTGCAGGGGCTGCATCTGAACCAAGGAATAAATTATTCTTTTTCCTTTTTCTTTTTTTAATAAATCATAATGATCCTCATAAGCTGCAGTTATCAAAAGGTCATAAATTTGAGAACCCATCAAAGGTTTGCCAAAGAAATACTTAACACTGAATATTATCTGTTTTGAATCTTAAAACTTTAAATGCCTTTTAGTAAGTAATGCTACAAGTAAGAGTTCCTAATCTATTTAATTCAGTTCAATTTCTTATTCTTATACACACACACACTTACCTACTGTCACCTGTCCAAGTTCACAATTCAGTTACTTTTTGCCTGCTACACGTAGGCTTCAGCAATATCATCTAAAAATACACCAGCAGGCATCTGATGTTTCTTTACTACTTTCTGATACCTGTACTGTGGGTGTATTTTTTTAAGCTTCCATGCCAGGGTTACAGACCTTTTGTATTCACGCTTTGGTGTATGACCCATTTGAATAAGGGAGGTAGCAAACATAAAATGAAATCAGGCAAGGGAACAGCAGAGGCAGCCATCAAGTTCAGCTGCATCTTAGTAAAGAGTTTACTTGCCCTGAGGGCACACCAAAAGTGGAAGTTTGAGAATTGGAGTTTCTTGTGGGAAAAGATGACAAACAAAGTGATCTTTGCAGCTGCTGTTGACCTGTGAAGTAAGAAGAAAGAAAATTCTCTATATATGTGGTGGAAAATAATAGGGTGGGAGAAAACAGTCGAGAACCAGAAATTTAACTTTATATGGTAAACACCAGTTTGAGGAAGCAGACCCTGAAGATCATTGTCAGGGTAAACAGTGGAGGTGTAAGACATTCAGTCTTAAGTCTGAAGTAAAATAGCTGCAGACTTTTTCATGTAACCAGGATAAAACTTCACAGTTAAAAGTGCTTCTCATTGTTATTGGAGATGTGTTTGTGTGGTATTGCTTGTTTGTATAGGGCTGAGTCATACTGTGAGGAAACAGGTTGTGGATATTTAGACCAAATAATTGAATTCAGCACAAGTCACAGTTATGAATGACTATTAAGTATGATGTGGAAAGAGAAGGAAGTACTTTTTCACCAGAACGTCCACATCACAACTGCTTTCATTGTGTCCCTGTTAGCACTAAAAACATTTGAAACGCTATTAGCAACCATGAGAACAGAGAGGTGGAAATTGCTTCTAGTGGCTTGTTTAAATGATTGTCATTTGGACAACTCTTTTAAGAAAACCTCTGATTCCTTTGGTATTGTCTGTAAAAACTGAAGTGGAGGTTGCTGAGTTATGTTAATTATCTCGTGTATGTGTTAAATATCTTCTGGAATTTCTTCAGTTCCGCAAGGACCTTCACAGTATAACTTTTGTGTTCTAATTATATAATCACAAATTTATACTACTTGTGTCATTAAATAAAATTTCACTTGCTATGTGAAGGATAGAGAAAAAAATACTTTGAGAAAAATTATACCACATAATCTTAATTAAATGATTAAGAATATAAGACATACTTACCAAAATATACTATGTAGGAAAGGCTAGAAACTCCCTGGTGCACAAGTGGTGGCAGAATCCAATGTTTTCTTTTGCATACACTTATGAGACCTTTGCCATAATTTCCATCTGTGTGCAATTTTTGTTCTCTGTGTTAAACTCATCTGCTGTCTGCCCTACATCGAAATAATACTGGTAACTGAGAACTGTAGTTCTTCTTGTAGTTAGATAACCCTTTGAGTATGAATTTAACCATGATGTTTAGCTGAGAAAATAAGACCAAAGTCATAGTTTTGTAAGAATCCATTCCAGGAAAACTTTGTGCTGTGCTACTGTGTGGCAGAAGTCTGCAAGTGGCACTTTTCTTTGCTCCTGTGCCGTATTATGATTGGAGAGGTCTTTGCATGAACCCTAGGATACTGATGGGACAACAGTGTTTTGAGTGAGATGAAATTCTGTCTTTGGGGTAGTGTGGAATACATGCTAGAAGCTTTCACAAGCACTCTAGTTAAGAGTAGTATCTTCAAATGGCCGTGCTGGTAGCCACGTTCTGACTTGGTTCCCCAGACTACTGCATTTGGAGTCTGATTTATCCTTCCTAAATTGTTGATCCATGTTAAGCAGATGCTGCTTTTCATTGAGTCGTGGCTGGAGTTCAGTGCTTTATCTTAAGTTGTAAAGATAGTCTAAGACAACTCTTCCAGTGCTCAACAAAAACAGTTTCTTAATGGGAAATGATTTCCCAATCAACATGTGACAGAACCGTAGTAATAAACTGAGGTATCCTTTCATGTAGCTTAAGAAATATAGACTACCTAATTGTATAGGGTTCATTGTGTCTAGCTGAGGAATGATTTTGACTAGCTTCTAGGGTATTACAAGATGCTTTTAACTGAAATGTAAATTGAAGATGATATAATGAAAATTGAGACATGCTGTATTAGCATAATTATATCATTGTAGTTGTAAATATATATATAAAAATACTCCAAAGATTGAATATATTTATGTGCTTTTATTCCAAACACTCAAGGAAAAAGAGTTCTTCAGCAGTTCTAGGAATAGTTTATTTGTCAAGTTATAATATTGCTGAGGATTTATGCTCACCTTTCTAACATAATGTATTTCCTTATTTATTCTCTTGAAATCTTTCACTCTAGGGGTTTTTGCTTTATCACATCTTATGTAATTTCTTTGTACTCTTGAGAAAAAGAAATCCACTTAAGTGAGAGTTTCTCTTGGAAAAAAAAACATGGTTTTGAAACTCACCTGTACCTTTCTTTGAAATTAAAGGCCTGGGGAAGGGACGTTGCCTGCTAGGTATCTCTCTTAACATATGGGCTGAATTACTCAGCAAAGAATTGCACCGCACTGTTTCAGATTGGTTACGGTGGTAAAAACTGCCTCGTGCGACTCCGCAGAAGAGGAATGGATAAAATGCTCTTTGAACAGGCAAGGGTTTTTTAAATGTCAGTGCAGAGGGCTTGCATTTGTATTTGGCTTTCTAGACCTGCCTCTTGACCTTCTAATTACTTGATTTGAAACAGCACTGAGGGTATAATAAAACTGGAGGTTGTCTCTCGTTTGCTTTATCATAAATTAAAGCTGTTAGTTTGGTGAGGTGAAAGTAGAGGCAGAGTGTTCATTACTGCTCAAGTGACGGCTTGTCAATAGCACTGCCTTTTAGTTTGTTCTAGTCAGCACTTGCTGTGCATTTTGTTGGACCACTGGGAAATAAATACAACAAGATTATACATTTGGAATACCACAAGAGTTCATGAAGGGAGAGAGGAAAAAAAAAAGGCAAATGATAAATTATACACTTGGTAGAAAGTGACATGCTATCTTGTGCTATTAACAACCAGAGATAATTGCAGCGAATTGTAATTGCAGTTTGCAACTTACAGTACACTGTGTCCAACATCAATCTTAATGGTGAACAAAGCAATTTATATTAAAAGTTAATTCACTTGGTAAGTTTCGGCTGTGTACAAGGGAGCTAACAGATGTAGCTTTTCAGAAAGTTCAAAGGCGTTTGGAACATGGAGAGAAATGCTAATGCAGTAAGCCTCAGAGAAATGCTGCGTTACTATTTGTAATGAAAACAAATGTATGCCATTATATCCCAGTTTGTGATTATTCAATAAACTATACAATTCTCTACATTGAAGAAGTTGTGTTTCTGAATGTAAAACCAGGTTTTTCTCATAGATTACACAGGAATAGCAATTAAATAAGTATAGAGTAAATGGAGTCTAGATTTCCATGTATTTGAGTCTGCATTCAATTTTAACTTAATCCTTTCATGAGTCAGTACTAAAATGAATGTGTTATGTGTTTGTATTTATACATGTGTCACTGGAATTTTTTAATCCAGGCCTTTAGCCTGGAATTGTTTACTAGTGCCCAGGGTATTTTGCTAGGTTGCCTGCTTATACCTGAGTGATATCTTTAATCTGGTTTAATTAAAATGAAACTATTTGTGAAAGCCTAACACCCCTTCTAATAGAGGTGATAATCCTACTTTCATTGACCACCTCATGGTGCCCTAATGTCTGGAAGAGATTCTGCATACCACTGATTTCTGTGCTGTGGGCTACATCACTTCACATTTACTTCAACAGGGATTACCATTTTCTCAGTGCTGTGGTTGGTCCTTGGTGATCATCAAATGACATAGAGTTCCCTAACTGCAGATTAAACACCTACTGTTCTGCTATGGGATTGACTGCACATTCATGGCTGACCATCAGTACAGTTTAAAAACACAGAGTGAATGTACTCCCTGCTTCTTAGCTAGTTATTTAGCAAAGTATGAAAATCTCTAAATTAAAACATAATTAGATTTGCCTAATTGAATAATTACTACTTTTTTTTTAGAAGCGGGAAAAATTGAGGAGGAGGAACAGATTTTACTTACTGCATCACTTTACATGTCCAGATCTCATTTGAGGACTCATCAAACACAGAAAGGAATATTGTTTTTACTTTTGTACCATAATGCTTTTTCATAAATATCTTTATGAGAGAGCAGAGTTAGTTCACATAGAAATCCTGCATAGATTTTTGCCTCTAGATTTTCACTGTTGTAGTTCTACTGAATTCAGTGGAACAAAGACATTTAATACTAGCTAATGATTGATTCTTAGAGGGGGTTTGGGAGTAGCTGAAAAGCTGAACCAAGGATTTTTTTCTTCTTTAAGACATTCTTTTCACGGGGTAGGTAACAATGCATGTTTCAGAACTAACCAACGTGTTTAGAGGTATGGTGTGGATCTTTACTCAACTGTTCTGAAGGAGATCCAGACTTGCACTAAACATTTCATGCCTTACACATCCATGTGCTTCAGCCAGGGCTTTGGTCTAGGCTTCAGTAAAGACTTTTTTTTGTTCAAAACTACAATCTCAAATTATTTGATCCTAATGTTACAATGTGGAGGTAAAGTAGAAAAAATTAGTAGCAGGCATTTAAATTTGGTGGTCAGTACTTGGCTGGAATTTTTAGAATGGGATATAGATGATAAAAATCTTTCACTTTTTTTTTTTGCTGATAATGAATTTTCTCCCATAAAACAATGTACTGTATCTAACATAAATTGACAGGAAAGGTAATTTGAGAAACTTGGTTTAGAAATGTTGCATATAGTTTTCCATTTGTTTTAGCAAAAGCTGTCTATAAATCTAAGGGGTGTTTGACAGCCAGTCATTCTCCATGTACAGTATTAAATTCCAGTCATATTTATTTGATTTACTTTTCCACTGATAAAAAGAGATTTATTTAAAATGTATAAAGTTATCTTATATTTTACTTGAGTTTATCAGGAGAAAGCCTCTCTGCATGTATGGGTATACTAACCAGTGTAATTAATTTTATAGAGAAGAGCATGTGGTGCTTCCTGTATTTGGTTTATACGTTGTAATAGGAATTGAGTTCTTTCTCTGGTTTTCTCCTTAGCTGTTGTGACTATTAGTGTGCATTCCTTGCATTGCTCTGTTAATAGAATATCTATCCAAGAATCCCCCAACCACATTAACCCTACAGTGTGTGACTAGTCTGTAACACATTTTACACTGCTGCAGGAGGACAGAGGGCACCTGAACACAGCCATGCATAGTATCACCGCTCTTGGAGGGGGGGGGGGGAACATCTGCCTTCCAGAGGTGGGTAGGATGATCAAGGAGATGAAAAGAGGAGTTCAGAGCAAGAATTTGTCAAACTCTACCTGTTCTGTCTCCAGGAGTGACTGCATGCAGATACGCAGGGAAGATGAAAAACTGATTATAAATGGTACTTTACTCAGCCTTGGGATGAAGGGAATTCTTACCTGTTACACCAAGTGCCCCGGTGCATGCAATGCTATGTGTGCTGTGTACCAGGCGGTTCTGCAGAGTAGCATTGTAATGGTTAACTCCGAACCGGGGGAGTGCAGAAACGCGGCTGGAAAGTGGCTTGGGCTTGCTCCTTTCCAGATAACACCAGAGATACAGCAGCCGTGGATGCAGCTGGGCAGCAAGGTCACAGTCTTCCACAGAATACGACTCTGTTGCAGGAGAAAGAGGGAAAACACATAATTCAATTATTTTTAAAAGCTGGGCAATTAACACTTTCCATTTTAGAATCTCATTAAAGGAGACAGGAGTTCATGTAACATATGTAGATATATTTGCTTTACTTACATATACATTCCATAAAAAGGTGTTGCCTATCTTTTGCTCCAGGCACTCTGAGAAATGTCAAAAGTGTAATTACACAAAGAGACTACTTGGGACCCTCTGTTCACCCAGTAATTAACATAAATCATCATCTGGCAACAAACTGTATTGCTAGTCTTTATCATTCCCCACCAGGACAGTTCAATGGTCAGACACCCAATTAATTGAGCTGTGAGTAACTCTCCACCCAAAACAGAGTTGTTGGGTTTTTTCACATTTGTATATTTATAGAAGAAATATTTATGGGTATTAGTCTTATGAATTGGATGTGGCTTAGTGTTACCATTTTGCTAGGTAAGTGATGTCACTTTGACAGTTAATGAGTATGTTTAGCATTAATTTGTAGTATGCTTAGCACCTATTACAGAGAAGATTTTGCAAGAGAAACTTGGAGTTCAGAATTAATAATGGAAGTAAGCAATATGAGAGAAAAAATCTAGCAGATCCTGTAATGGAGCATGCCATGAAATATCTTTCAATATAATCAAAATATAGTATTCCTGAAATTAAAAATTGTAAATAATAATCCAGCCTGATCTCCTCAGGACTTCTTCAAAACTGAAGGATAAAGAGAGGGTCAGAAAGCAGAAGATGACATATAAGAAAGGTTAATTTGAAGACTTGCATTATAAGGACAAAGGTCATAAAAGGCACATGCAGGTTGATCTGCTTCTGGGAAAGAGCAGAGACCAGAGAAAGAAAGGCTTCATAAAAGATCTTTCAACAAAAGAAATGTAAATAGATCTGTAAAGCTTCTCATGTATAAAATGAGAAAGAAGTAAGAGGTATGCATTTGTCAACACATTTTTGAAAAATTACTTTATTCTTTACAATTTTTCCTTACTTCTTAACAGAGCCACAGTAACAGCTCTGTGTTGGGTGAGTCTGAGACAACACTTGAGTCGCTTAAACATGTGAAAATAATCAGATCTGGATGATATGCATTTTGTAACCAGGAAGGATTTGACTGCAACTTCTTTTTAAACATTAGGGTACTAGAACTAGATGAATTGATTTACAAGTCTAGTTTGGAAATAAAACCATTAAGTTTGTAGTTGTAAATGTTAATATTTTATTATTTCACCACAGCATTCAAAGAATCTCTGTGCACTCGTGGAAATGCTTGTACACTTTGCTACAAATTCAGTACCTTCTAAAACACAGCTTCCTGTTTGTATTTCAGAATCACTAGTACAAACATCATCGTGTTAGTCATTCTGCAGTGCTTTTTGGCAGTTGATCTCTGAATAATTTAGAAAGAGGTAAATAATATTGTAGCCTGATGAACAGAGAAATGCAGTAACTTACCCAAAGTGACTCTGAAATATCATGGGTGTGTTACCTTATTTAACATTTTAAAAGATTCTTTTAAATAGTAAACCGAATGGTCTGATATTTGGCTACAGTGCCATGTAATATAAAGAAAATATAGAGGATACAAGTAAGAAGTTTGTAGAAACCAATTTGTTGAAAGCATTTAGGCCATTTTTGCAAAACAAGGCTGCATTTAAAAACACTAATATTCTTGTAAGGTATTTAATAAGGACCTCTTCAAACTTGAACCTGATTGATGGGAGAATGGGAGGATAAGAGTGAGATTCTACTTCTGCTGGAGACTTAATCTCAGTTAAATAATTGTTGAAGCTATATTTCCAGTTCTTAAGACATTTGGGAAGGAGAACAAGTCTAGCTCTGGTTGGATGAAGACAAATGAAACCAGGCCAGGAAACTCAGCTTGTCTACTGCTGTAGTCTGTGAAAACAAGATCCAGCCTGGCTAGTTGGTGTGGTGACTGTGCTAGGAAAAAGCACAAACAATCCTGGTAAAGTAGCAAAAACAGGACTTTGGCTTTGGTGGTTTGTTTTTGTGAAACACATAAAACTGGTGAAGTCATTTAGAGCCAGATGCTTACTGCAGTGCATTTGTTTTCCAGGATTGCCAGTGCCAGCTTTTAGGCATTATAAAAGAGATGACAACGAGGATATTTTTGCAAAGTAAACATATAAGTAGCAGGATTAAATGGAGAAAAGTTTAGGTTATTAGGTGAGGTTGCAACACTTCTTACTTGCTCAAAATATTCGCAGCAAGTTCCGTGAAGTAGAAAATGAACGGAATGTGCCATGCAATTTTTCTTTAGCCTTTTTGCAATGCAACAGGACAATCGATACAAATCTTTGCAGTAATCATATATTGATTTTCCTAGAATATAACTCCATTTAAAACATTTTTATCCCCAGGAGTGGAAGCGTTGGAGGCTATCAAAGGAGGAAGTAGCTTTCCTTGACCCCATCTGCAGTTCACATTGATTAACAGAGGCTAGGTAAAATAAATAAATATGTGTGAGAGAGAAGAAAGGAAAAAGAGTCACAGAAAGGTTAATACTGGCTGGAGAGAAACATAATTGTAGTGCATTAGGGGTTCTGTAAAATTATTAGGTCAGGGGACGCTAACAAGTGACTCGGAGAAGGTGGATTCTTCATTAACTCAGAGCCAAATATTGCAGTACCTATTTTTCACTGACTCTGCTGCAAATTCAGGTACTGGAGAGCTTTCTCATGACCTGCCTGTGTGTACTTGCACGTCCCAGGATAGCAAAGATGGGTTGAAACTGGTAGATTTTTCACTCTACCCCGGACATAGGAGTCACCGAATCTAGGGCAAATGTGGAGTGTGCAGAGGTGGCATTGAAAGAGGCTCGATGATTCCATGGCACAGCATGGTATCAATAGTAACAGTGCCATTGCTGTGCGTCCCAGTTTGGCGCCAGGAGCTACCCAGGACTGGAGGGCAGAAACGGCACTCCTTGGGGAGACTAAGCATCACGATACTGCACGCTGATTGGCTGTTTACAGGGAGATTCTCTTCACCAGTGCAGCTATACAAAAGGCAATCAGGCAGAATGAATACATTCATAAGCTAGGCCGAGTCTATCAAACTAAAACCTTCTAGAACCCTCCACCCGCAGCAGGCCTGGGAGTCGGCCAGAGCCGCTCTCCCCAGCCTAGGCCTGCAAGGCCTCAGCAGGCCTGAGGGTAGGCCAGAGCCGCTCTCCCCAGCCTAGGCCTGCAAGGCCTCAGCAGGCCTGAGGGTAGGCCAGAGCCGCTCTCCCCAGCCTAGGCCTGCAAGGCCTCAGCAGGCCTGAGGGTAGGCCAGAGCCGCTCTCCCCAGCCTAGGCCTGCAAGGCCTCAGCAGGCCTGAGGGTAGGCCAGAGCCGCTCTCCCCAGCCTAGGCCTGCAAGGCCTCAGCAGGCCGCGTGACGCAGCTCACAGCTCCCTGCCAGCCAGGAGCCATCTCCCCACACAGACCCGGAGCGAAGCAGGGAGGTGCGCCCTGCCCGGAGAGAAGAGGGGCAGGGAGGAGAAGCAGCCCAATGTCAGCCAGGTACTGCCTTGTAAGCTCCCATAGTGGAAAGCAGAGCAGAGTAGCAGTTTTACAATGTATCCTGGGACAGCCAAGTCCATCTGCTGGGAGCAGACTTTGTGGTTTTCTTAAGGGACCACCCTGCTCCCTCCCCAGACTACCGCACTGTGGGCAGGCTTTGAAAGCTACAGAAACCTCACAGGTTATTGTTTATTACTGAATTTTATGGCAAAACAGAAGCAGTGTAAGATTTTTTTTAACCTCTACAGTACCACTGAGGCAAGTACCTTCTCGTGTAGTGTATTAAAGAGACAGGTTTCAGGGTATAACTATTTGTTCCCTGCAAGTGCAGCACAGATGATAGCACCTCTTGTGCAGGTGTTAGGTTCTGTAGTGTGAGATAGTAAAACCAAGGTGGAGGTCGTGAGCCATGATTTTGGAATCAAGTTTTACCTGAAAGGCAGGGATGTTTAGATGTTTTAATTCATGCCCTGATAGTCCCTGCACCCCATCCTGTGGAGCTTTTAGTCTGGCAGTTTTACCTCCCCTCCTGCCATTTATCCTCCACTTTCCGTGTGTTTGTGGCTGAGGATAGCTTCTCCTAGATCGGTCTTTATTAAATTAGAAGGTGTGTGTAGCCTCATTACACTTCTTGGTTCATTGTAGTTGATACTGTTTATTTTGCCAACAACTTCAGAGCTTTTTTGCTTCAGGCAAAGCAGCTACTACACATTGTCAGATAAAGTACCTTATCTGTCAGCAGCACTCTTGTGAATTAATCATAATTCAATAGGTTTACTAATCAAGATTTGAGATGAATGTTTTGATAGAGCAATCAGATTTGTCTAATCTATCATTACTTGACAGTTGCTTTAGGCAGAGTGCTAACTTGGCATTAGCACCTGGGTTTGATCAGTTTGGCATGGCCCCACTAGTCAGTAGCATCAGTTATTGCAGCAATGGACTTCTGCATAGGTGCTAATCATAGTTCTGCTGTGGTTTCAGGAGAGACTGAAGTGAAGCTAGGATAAGACAACTCCTGCCTGTGCTGTCACTCATTATAAAAGAGTTTTAGAACCAGGAATTCACTTTGTCATTTTCACAAAGTTCTGGGAGCTTATTGACAAATCTGAGAGATGATTTATGGTAGCATTTGCAAACATTGCTCAGAATTGAAAGGGTCACTGGAGTAGAAAGGAGATAATCTCAATATATTGTTAAGTGTTGTTAATTATGAATCCAGGCACGTTTGATGTCACTAAAATTTGTTCTCTATTTTGCCCAGTTAAACGTTCTTGGGGGTAATTTACAACATAGCTTGCAGCAGTTTGCTCAATTTGAAAGCATAAATGAAAGCTTTCATTGTGTATTGACATATTTTTCTTGTTAAGCAATGTTTAAGGTACTGATACAAGGTGCAGTAATAGTGGGTTAGACTGCAAGTGCAAGTTTGGTACGTTGTAGTCAATAATGCATTAGTGTGGGAAAATGAAGGAGGGAATTGATGTTTGGTTTGTTGTGTTGGGTTTTTTGAACATGGATGAAGTCTTGCCTCCATGTAGAAAAAGAAAATAAACCTTCAAACATCAATGGCTAAATGTGGCCAACAATAGGTAAGTATTCCCATTTGATTTAATTTTAGGGTATGTATCAGTAACGTGAACACAGTAAGTGTGGATCTGTCATTTCATCATCAACTCAACATATGCCAACCTCACAGTATTTGTAGTTGTTGGGATCAGATAGCATTTCATTTTAGTGTGACATGAAGTTTACTGTGGACTAAACTCTCTACAGACAGTGTTTATAGGTGATGCTCGTTCTTTTGCAGCCAGTGACTGAAAATTGTGTGCCTTTTAAATGCTGTTGAAGCCTTACCACAGAGCTAAAACCAGTCCCTGATCATGGAATGTAAACTTCTCTGCTTTTATTTCTTAACCATTTAAACATTTTAAACACATTAAGTAAAAGACAAAAAGTGACAGTTTTCATGTAGATTCCCTAAACCTGGAAACTAAAACTGTGCAAGTATAACATTTTAGACAGCAGAAATTAGTGTCCAAAGCCCTTTCATATTCCGGTTGTGAAAAAGTGTGGTACAATGTAGTGGCAACTTGAAGGGCAATGTTTTTGTAACAAAAAAAGGGAAGAGGAAATAGTGTCACTTAGTGAAGAGCTCAGAAGACCATGATGTAAATATTTGTATTCATTTGAAGTTAAATAAGCAATTCTGCTGCTAGATCTTTGTGGTTGTGCTTTCTTTGCTTTCCTGCAGTTACTAGTGAGCTCAAAAGCTCACTGGCTTCTAATATGCTTGCAGAGATGTATTCTGAAGTCCAGGAGCACTAACCACACAAGAGTATCAGCAGGCAAACTGAAGCAGAGTCTAATGCTCATGTGATCTATGTGGAATCTGTTGCAGACAGTGAGGAAAATAACTTCTCTTACTAATGATCAATGAGATACTTGCCTGGTTAACTTTAGCAAAAGTGAAACACCTTCAGTATCTGCGTGTCAGGGAGAACTTCTGTGCACCATTCCATAATGCAATACTGACTAGTTAAGAACAAACTAGAAAAAAGAAACTCAAGTGCGAAGAAGGTATTTCTAATTTTACCTTTGGGAGCTTTAGCAAAGCCTAGCAAGTAAAAAACAAAGCAAAAAAACCCAACCAGACAACCAAACAACCAAAAAAAAACCCAACCATCACCTTTCTATGTCTTTCTCTTAAGAATTTCTGTGTTTTTGCCAGTCATTACTGTGCTGAAAGCCAAAGTGAATATTATTTGTACTTGCTGCTTATACCATAGGCCTGTTTCTGTGGAGTGATGAGAATTACATTGACTTCGCCACCACAGGATTCTCTCTAATATCCTGTCAGCAGTCTCATGCTCTGCATTTACTGCTGTGCTCAAATCCCATCTCTCCACAGCATTTAAAAGGAATAATGAAAGGGCATCTTTTCCAGTATCAAACTATTCTATTGTTTCATTTGGACATTGAACTGCTGTTGATTGCTTTGCAAGTTCCCTCTATGTGGTAAAGTGGCCAAGATCTTTTTCTATGCAAATTTATATGAGGAAAGCTTTTTGATGATCAATGAAGTTCTGTGTATGTAAAGTGGTTGATCAAATTTCCTTGCTTGCTTCATCTAATTCTGCAAGTTAAAAATCCCATTCTGAGGATCTCCATGCACTCAAAGCTCTGCTGCCTTGACAGCCACCTTTGACTTCATTTTCTTCTTGATAAAATCTGTCATGACATGCAAGAGTGCCTTTTTCATGTGAGATGAATGATGGTCCTGCATGCTTACTACAATAACATGAGATTAACATAGATCAAAGATTTGCAAGTGTTATTAAGAGTAGACAGCCTCCAAATACTTAATTCATCTGGATTTTTTTCCCTTCTGCTAGTTAACATATCAAACTAATAAATAGCAATGAGTCTTTCTGCTAATAAATGTATTTGAGCTGACAGTTTTATAATAGTGAGGAGGTAAAAAATGTTCTTGGTAAAAAGATGTTCCATGTGAATACTTGTATGCATTTCTGTTCACATAGTCATATATATAACACCTGTGTGATCCCTCAGGCAGTTCAGTCACTCATTTTTCCTGCCAATTTGCTTGCTTCATTTTGATCTATGTTTGCTATCATTTGTCATCTGACACCTCTAGCATGTTTTCACATCAGTTGTTTTGAGAACATGAATGCTGATAATTACATCAGTACTGCCCCCTTGCAGAAGGATAGACTAGACAGTCACCTGGGACTGTTTTTTTAACAGTTATTTAACAAATATTAATTTCTTATTTTGATATGTTGCAAAACTGCTGATTGCTTATCTATTTTCTTATTAAAGATTTGTAGGCAGTAGCTAGAACTCTTTCAGTAAGTACATGTCCTCATTGCTTTGATATTGGAACTTGCTGGTTGGGTGCTTTCTCCAGTTGCATGGTCTCACTTCCCCTCACATAGGTGCCAAAGACCTCAAGAGTAGCCTCAGGTTTCCTGTGCCTCAGCTATTCCCAACTTCCTTAGCTTAGAAAGTAATTCCCCAGAGTTTGTGCCTGCACAAATTTCCATGAAAGACCAATCTGCTTTTATCAGGACATACTGATATTCCTTAAGGGCTTCATGAAGATATTCTTTATCATGTCACACATTCTTTGTAACTTCTGCCTCTCACTGCTGCAATAGTTCCATTTTCTGGATCCAGCTGCTGGCTGCTTTTCCTATCTGTGAAAGCAGTCTTCTCTTTAAAACTCACTCTTATAAAGGAGGATAGGTTAGATCTAGACAGTAATTGTGGGTCCCACTCATATATGATTTTGTGCAAACAAGATAGTTCAGAAGACTTTGCTAAAGTTAATTTTTTTATTTGAGTCAACTGACTCATTTGTTTCTCCTCCCCAAACCTCATGCTTCAGGAATGGAAGCATTTGATACAAGGAGTAACTTGTCTTTTGGTGTTTGTGAAACTAAACACTTCACCCAACTGTTGGGTTTTTTTTTTGTTTACACAGAAATCTAAAGACTGAAATAAGCCAGAAATTTATAGAAAAAGAATCATGTCACCTTAAACACATTTCATATGTGCAACCAGTAGGTGAAGCTCCGTAACCCAAGTCTTAAATAAACCAAAAATTGTTCCAGTAGCATTAAACAGTGCTACTGCTTTAAGAGAGACTTACCCCAAAGGGCTTATTACCACAATTTCCCAAGTCTTTAATTTATTATGTGCTCCATGTTTTACTACCTTTCCTAGATTTTAGTTATCTCAGCCCACTTTTGAGCGCTGAAAGGTCAAAGGGTGTACTGCAAAGCTTGTGAGTGTAAAGGTACTTCAAATGTTCAAATGTTTAGACTGTTTGAAATGAAAGAATAAACCAGAAAGCTGTTGATTTCTGAGCTGCTTGCATGTGTTTTAGAATACAGAAGCAACTCAAACATTATAGCATATAATTAACATTTACCTATTCATCTATGCATTTTTTCATCAATGTCTGGAACAGAATTTACTAGAAGTTCAGCATGGATGTTACAGAAAAAGTCTGTCAGATTTCCAGCCTGTAATCTAAATGTGTGGTGTGGGGATTTTTTTGTTTTATTTTTTGTTTGCTTTTCTTCACTAAAATTTCTTTTTTAGCCTATCTCCCAGAAGGAGATTAAGTGGTAAGATATACACAACCACAGAAATGAAGCTTCTTGTGCAGTCTGCAAACATCTTGATGTACGTGTGTTAGAAGGGAGGAAAAATTTTGTTATTTCAAAATATATGTCTTACATTTATGTAGCACCTTTTATCCCCAAGGATCCCAAAGTACTGTAGAAAACTCTTAACATATGTTGGATCACCTAGCATACCACTAGAGTATTGGCACCTGTGGTACAGAACACAGTGGCCTTTTAAAGAGTAAAATAGTTTTGACAAAAAAAGACACAAAAGACATCAAGCATCCAGGCCAACTGGCACTAAAGTCCATTGATTTTTATAGGAGGTACACAAGAAAGGAATCAGGAAATGTCATCATTTTATTCACCAGATTAAAAAAGTGCTTTACTTTTTTTTTTTCCCTTGGAAAAAATTTGTAGTTTCACAGAATCATGTATATTACTAATGATTTTGAATCCTAAAGGTGATTTTTGCTCATTTTAAACTATTACCTGAACATGAGAGGATTTTCTATTTTAAATGAGTGGGACTTCAGTTAGTGAAGAAATAAGAGCTTGTCTAGGAGTAGAATGGATGCTGTTATTTTGAAGAAAAATATCTTGCTTGTATTGTCAGTGAGGAGAAATTGTGCTGATGACTTTGAGCTTTGAATAAATTAATGTAACATTTGTTAAAATACATTATCTATCTACTTCACTTTCTCTGTATAGATGGACTTCATAATGATATGCATAAGAAATGCTCCCAAGATTTGTAGAGGGAAAGTTAATGGAAAATAGTTTTCCACTTCCATAATAGCCCAGGCACTTTCCTTATTTCACTGCTCTGTGCTAAGAGTCCTGGACAGGTCCTAGTTAGACTGGGTTTTTTTCCTTCTGTTGCTATTTTTGGATTGATCTAATTTTCAAAGAGACAAATGCCCAAGGCTATACCCCTGAATGCACATGAAAACTACTGTAACAAGTTGTATGAATCTGAAATTCACCTGTAGGACTTAACAGCTGCTGGTTTTCATCTGAGAGCAGAGATAGCTGATGTTTTTAGTGCAGCCAGGGAAAACTGACACTCAGATGCAAGTCCTGCCATCTCACATGTAAATCACTTGGAAACCAAAGCTGTGGGCTTTTAAAAAGATCTGCCCCTCCAAGTTTTCGTTTGTGTTAGCCAGCTTCCACATCAGGGTCAGCGCTGGGCTCTCCAGCGCTGGTGTTCCAGTGCTGGGCTCTCCAGTGCTGGAGTTGGCACAGTGGGGCCACTGCTGTAATAGTGTGTTTACTGCTACCGTCAAGACAGGGGCTGTAACTGAAATGACAGCACTAGACTTGCCCAAGCATAGGACTGGTCAGCTGTGGCCTAAAGCCACTGATACCAGTTTTACACTGCTAGTACTGGGTGTACTTCACTTAAAAGTCTGTGTTGGATCAATGTGGTTTTGCCTTTCTTACAGGCATCCTGTGCCACCTTAGCCAGTGAAATCCAGCACGCTGGAATGGTACCAATACCAGTGAATGTTTGGGATTTTTATTTAGTATGTATGTAAAATATTTCATAATTCTGAGTCATAATAACTAATAGGATGTGCTGTGGAGATTAAAGTACTCAATATTATCGTTCAAAAGTAATAGAAGTGGTGTTAATTATTTTCTAGGAAAAAAAAATCTTACAGCCTTTATCAAGCACTTAGAGATTTATGATACTATACAGTAAGTTATTATTCTTAAAAGCTTATTTTAGTTATTTGTCATAATAACCACTTATTGGAAGAGACCTGAAGAATGCTCTTCTCAAAGTCCAGTGAGAAACTTGGTACAGGCAGCCACAGTAGCCAGCTCATGCACAATTCTAGCTGCTGGGAAACATGTCATTGAAAGATTTTTTTATTTTGTTAAGGAGCATTACATTTTTGACAGTTGCATGAATAAGTTTAAGTTTTACAATTAAAATACTTCATTTTTTTGTCATTTGACTAAAAATATCAACAGTGTTGATTAAGTTTAGCTGTTTTTTTTTCAGTCTGAAGTGGTAAATATCTTTTCAAATTAATTGATCTGTTGCTAAATGAACATAGAAATGCGAAAGAAAGCAGAGCTGATTTGTTTCTTACCCCATTGATTGTACTCACCATCACTTTGCAGCATGAGTCACAAGCTACCTAGAAACTTTATGTCTGGGAAACCATTTTGGCATTCTAATACCATCTTTTTAAAGAAGTATTTGGCTTGGGAATGTTTGTCAGCCTCAGAATCCTCCTCAAAGAGAAATAGATTTAAATCTTTATGGTTTAATGTGTTTCAGTTGCCTTTGTGACCCTGGATATGTTAGCAAGGTGAGATGGGAAAACCAGATTAGGAAAAATAGTGATTTTTTTTTTTTCTTAAATCCTACTTGCAAAAGCAGAGGGCAAGGACTACAGCAGCCATTGCTGTGGTAAATAATTCAAGAAATATCCGTGATCATGTTTTATCCCTTTTATTGAGTTCATGTAAATTGGTGGCTTTTGTGTGCATGTTTTTGGTAAGGCTGGCTAGGTCTCGTAAGAAACTAATGTGCTTTGAAAGATGTCCAAAACTTAGATTGTTGGATTATTTTTTTTTTTTAATATTAGTTGATAAATGCCCTGTAGTTAAAATAGGTAGCAGCTGAGTGTTGATTAGGATAGAATACATTGGAACAAATATTAGTAACATACTTGTGTGAGGAAAACTTCAAGTCAATAATAAAATTGATTTGACCATAAAGCAGATGTATAATGATGCAACTGAAGCATTAAATTTGGGCATTGTCATCTCTGGGCATGCCACATCCTAAGGCTACATTGTAAATTATGAATTCCCCAGTATTGACAGTAATCAGAGAAGGGTTTTTTTTCAAGGAGATATCCACTCTCTACAGAATAAAAAGTTCTCTAATGAATATGATGCAAGATGATCAAAGCAGATCATCAAAGTATGCAGTAGCTACTGTACCAGCCATATCTCTAGTAATGGGTCTTGCTTGTCTGCCTGTCACTGAACTGTAGAGAAAGGGGAAAAAGTAACATGGTGGGAAGATTATTTTCCCAGACATATTCATTATACTTGAGTCTCTGGGTGATAGGTGAAAACACAGGCATATTATGCTGTAATTTTATATATAGAGACTTTTCTGAGCTAGAAGTTGTAGTACAGGAGGTACAACAAGGCTTAGGTTTAATTCTCCAGGAGCTACTACTTGGCATAATGTTTGGTGCATTGATATTAGCTATATACCGACTCAGAACCAAAAGCCAGACATTGTAAATAGCTGATCTTCCTCTCTTAGCAGTGGGGTTTCAACAAGTGATCTTTTATGATGAAGAAATTGAACTGAGATTAGAGCGCTGATTTTTAATTTCAAAATAAAAGGGCATTTGAGTTTGGGCACAAGGGAAGATGTCTTCTCTCTCCCTCTTTAGCACCTCTCAGATGCATTGGAGTATGTTTATTAGTTCTCTGAAGACTGAAAAGGCTTTGAATTGTCATGTACTCACACAGAAATCTGAGAGAAGCTGAAACTTTTTTTGCTTTGACTGGCACTTGCAAGACATCAGCCAAGTAAAATGCAGTATGTAATGCAGTATGTAGCTGTGAACAATTTTCTTTTTTGCGTGTTCATGTTTTATTTACTATATCTTGCTTTCAGTGCTCCAAATCATCTTAAACTAAATCTGATCCTATTTGATAAGACCAACAGTTTCTTCCCTTCTTATCTCTTTCAATCAAATCATATCAAATCGCTTATCAGCCAAAAAATAATCGGAAGAAGTCTCTTGAGAATTCCCCATAGCTATTGCCTGCCTTTGCCCAGAATGCTCCCTCAACTCTTAGGGATAAGGGAGTGCTAGGGAAGGGTTAAAAAACAAACAAAAGCCAAGATTCTGTCCTCAAAGAAAGAGATCGTATTCACTTCCCAGTATTGCTTCTCTTAGGCATCTCTTCTGTGCACATTAGCTGCAGTGGGCAGGTCAAAAAGAGGGGATGAGCATTTAGGTAATTTTCCCCAAGTTCTAGAAATTTGCAGAACAAACTACATTTTAAAGTGAGCTCAGAAGATGGCAGTAAACAGATGTTTCCATTCTGAAGCTTTGCAACACTTAGAGAGTCTTCGTTTAGCAAACAAACTGTGCAATAACTACCATTTCCAAATAGGCTTACTACAGGTATGAAACATTGTGGAACTGTCATTGCCCTGTTTTCCATGGTAAATGTTTTCATGGTAAATCGTTCAGCAGAAAACAAACCCAAACCAAAGCAGGTGGTGTGGTGTCAGTTGCTAGCTAGGAAACCATTATGAAGCATTCCAGAGCAGCTTCAGTAAGCAGAAAAGTTCTGTGCTGTCTTAAGCCAGCAATGTTGGAGTGCTCTGTTACACATCTGAGATGAAGTCAGAACAATTAAAGAATGAAAGACTGGGTTTTAATTGGTTTTTTTTTTTAATGTATGCTCTTTAAAATAACGTATAGACAGTCCACCTCTAATTGGAATAACATTGTGTATGGTGATGAACAGGTGTCTCAGTAACTGAAATTAAATAAAATTAATGGCTGCAAACTGTAAAGGAAAGAGATAGAGACTTACTCAGCACCATAGAGTGAGCTCCTAGCAATGCCAAAGTGAAAGCATTACCATCTTCGAAGTCTCAATCCGTACCTTGAATGGAGAGCTGCTCTGGCTTCCTACAGGCCAGCAGGTTTGATTTATGAGCTGTGGATATATTTAAATGATAGTGTAGGATGTAAGTTCTTATATTTGTGCTTTTATAAAATACAACTCATGAAAGAGATGGACTGAATGTGGACGCTAGCCATTTTATTTGTGAGTGCGTATTTCCTGGTTTGGGCTCAGTGAAAACTAGCAAGGGCCAAGTGATCTGATCACCATTACGTGTAGTAAATGGCCTGGAATTATTTTCTTGTGACACAATATGAAGAGGAGACAATTTACACCTGCTTTTAGTAATTCATTTTAACATTGACAACTGGGGAAAAAAAAATCTCCATTTGAGCTCAGAGGTTGAAAATTGTTTCACAGCAGAACTTGATTGCACTCATTTCTTACTCCTGAATATTTAAAGCAGAAGAAACTAAATTATAAAACTGCATGAAATAAATACAAATATATTGAAGGGGTTTGGTAGATGCAATTGGTGAACTAATCTATATGAGAACAGGAATGAGAGCTGTAGTATTTGGATAGAAATTGTTCCTTGGCTGCAAGCTGCTTTTAGATCCATGTGCTTCTCTCATCCATGTGTACAAAGAGGTCTGTGCACAGGGGAGGAGAGAAATGTGGCCCTTCATGATTAGTGAATTGAGAGCTTGAGTACACATAAAACAGTCTACTATTAGTGTAGCCCAAGACCAAAGGTATTGCAAATTAATTGAGGGAAAAAAATTGTGTACAGTTGGCGTGTCTGTTCTTACATGAATCAGAAGGAAGAGTTGGGCAGAGATCCTTTTAGGAAGAAAAAAAAAACATATGTTAGTTATTGTATTGAGAGGATGTTTTTATGAGAAAAGGGGATGCTGCTTCATTAATAACTCTGACATGTCACTCCAATTCTGGTAGTTCTGATAGATTAAACATGAACCTCTCATTATTCAAGCAGCTGAAATGTATTGGCTGCTTCACCCACCTAATATTTATTCCTCACACAGTATAGCTACAAAATTGACATCTTCTTTTAAAATTGTTTGGCTGTAATAAATATAAAACTTTCACTGCTGATGTAAAGCATTGCTAGCTGGCATCATTTCCTATCCCTTTTTAATTATTCTTGACACTGTGGAGAAACATCTAATATAAATCTGTAATGTGCTCTGATGACAAACTACATGGTTGGAAGACCATGTAATCTCTCCACAATTAATTAAAGTGCACAGAGTTGTTGGGGTTTTTTTTTCCTCCTCTTTTTCTTTTTTATTTCTTCTGTCCTCCCATCCCCCCCCCCCCACCAGATGCCACTGACTGGCTCAGATAAAATTGCTGTCAACTGTAAAAAACTAAGAAAGGTACTTAAAGAAACCAGATGCTAGGTTATATTCTTTGAGACCATGGCATACATCTTGGTGGAAGGCACTGTTGTTCAACATCTGTAGCTTTACATACTTAATTGCTCACGTAGCTTAGCAAATCTGCCACGTATCTGTCACTTCAGCAAATCCATTATTGGAAATTGAATGGTAGCAATCAGTGTGAATAGTTCACCATCAACTAAATTCAGGAGAACGTGACTGCTGTCTGTTCACTGGCCATATATATCCTTTTGTTTTTGAATGGATGTGAATTTGCTTCAGAAGAGCTTCAGCTCCATGCTAAGGAGCAGTCAGCAGTGCTGCTAAGCTCATAGGACACCTGGAGTCGATTAAATGCAGATTAATAACAATTTTTCAGCAACATAAGTTGTAACATTTACTAACTATAATAATACTGCAAATGGAAGACAGGTTAATAAAAGGTGTTTATTAAATATTACTGTACCACCATATGATTTCTAGTGGTGAAGTCTGTAGCCACAGGAAACTGCAGGTGCAGGTTAGTTTGCACAATAACAGCAGAAATTCTCTTAATTGAAGTTAACAAGAAAAAAATTGCATGAGCAATTGCATAAGTTTTCATTGACATTACAAGATGAAAATATCACCTCAGTGTTGTTGTTTAACATAGGTTTTTGGGTTTTCTTTAGAAATGTTTGAAATATGTTAATGTATTTTCTGCTGTTTCTGTAAAACTAGAATACAAAGATGGTGTGCTGGTGTCAGTTCCTATCTGCCTAGTGAGGGTATTGAGGTGAATAAAGTAAAATGGTTTGGAGATATTTGCAAGAACTCCATTATTTCTCTATTAGGATTGTTTTATTACCTAAAAAGAGCTTTTCAGGTGTGATAATAAATTATTGTTGTTGTTAGTGGGACCTTTTACAAATGATATGTACAACTGTTATGACAAGCAGAGTGAGTTACCCATCTTCTTCCCAGCTGCTACCTGCACTGCAGACCTGCTTTTTGTATTGTTCTGTGCACAGTACCAACTACAGGGCAGATGGCATAACAATTGATGGCTTCAGGATCAGGAGCATTGAACAATAAATACTTGGTTATGGAAATAGCAATAAAGATACAACTTAACTACCTTAGATGATTCTGTAGTACTGATAACATAAGATACAGTGGCAGCTCTGTGGTTCTGTCATGTTTCAGAGAGGTTTCTTTTTATGTGTGTAAACTTTTACTCTCTTTCTGGCTCACGTTTCCTTTTATGCCGTGATGCACTCACCCCTCACAAATATTATAAATCAATAGATTTGCTGAATGGCATATTTTATCAAAGACATTTACTATTATTGCTAGAGACAGATTTTTTTTTTTCTCTTGCTACTTGACAGTTGGCACAACTAGAACCTAAACCATGCTGGACTTATTAATGTTCTTGGAGAGAAAACTCCTCCTTTCTAACACAAAAACACTGACTCATCAGCTCTGTAAGCGTTCTGACAGAGCACAGTTAATTTGGACTGTAAAAACAGAGCAGTCAAAAATACAGAGCAGTTCATAAATGGGGAATTGGGGATGCAGTGTAGTGGTTTAAATCCATATAAAACTGATACAACCCATGTGTAAGCTTTTCTGTGCTCATTATTCTTGCTGGTGTTTTTAATGTACTTTGTGTTCTGTCAAGCAATTTACTGTATTCTCTATGCTGACATTTTTTGAATCTTGTCATTTGGATTTATATACAATATAATAGTCAGCTTATTTATACTTGCATTATAGTTGAGGGATTTGAAGCTGTGTTGCAACCTCTTTTGTTGCAACTTACTCCCATTGCTCCTTGTCTTATCCCAGGGAGCAAGTGAGAAGAGCCTGTCCCCCTGCTCCTGGCCAGCTTTCAGATACTTATAAACATTTATCAAATGCCCTCTAAATCTTCTTTTCTCCAGACTAAGTAGCCCCAGATCCCTCAGCCTCTCCTCATAAGCCATGCCCTCCAGTCCCCTAATCATCCTCGTAGGGCTCCGCTGGACCCTCTCCAGCAGATTCTTGTCCCTTTTAAACTGGGGAGCCCAAAATGAACACAGTATTCAAGATGAGGTCTCAGCAGGGCAGAGTAGAGGGGGAGGAGAACCTCTTTGATCTGCTGGACACACTCCTCCTAATACACCTCAGGATCCCATTGGCCTTCTTGTCCACAAGGGCACATTGCTGTGCCATGGTTAACTTGTTATCCACCAGGACCCCTAGGTCCCTCTCCACAAGACTGCTTTCCAGCAGATCACCTCCCAGCCTTTACTGGTGCAGTTTATTATTCTTCCCCAGATACAGGACTCTGCGCTTGTCCTTGTTGACCTTCATCTGGTTCCTCTGTGCGCAGCTCTCTAGTCTGTCCAAGTCTCTCTGGATGGCCCCACAGCCTTCAGCTGTATCAGTCAATCCTGCCAGCTTGGTGTCATCAGCAAACTTGCTGAGCAGATGCTCTGCACCCTCATCAATGTCATTGATGAAGATGTTCATCATGAAGATGGTCTCTCTAGAGAAACAAGGAATAAAGTTAGGTGGCATGATGGTTGCATGTTAGAAACATTCCAGTTTGGGCAAGATCAACATTCTAAGGGTACAGTAAGTGCCAGGGGATTTTAGTGACCACAAACAGTCAGGAACTTGGTTTTACATCTCATCTGACCAATAGTTTATGGCACACTGTGGTTTTTGCTTTTCTGTAACAACATGTTTCTTGGATCATTTAAAGCATTTGGCTTGCAACACCTCTGAGGCATGGGTTAGTTCACAGTAATGCATACTTTGATGTGTCTTATTGTTAAATTATATAGTGCATACAATATTTCATTTTATTTAATACAAATCATTTTTATTTACTTAAAAGGGGCAAGCTGTCTTATTATATGTGTTTGGCTTAGAAACAAAGGAATTATGTTCTTTTAAGAGGTGTTTTACATTTTATGGTTACTGTGAGAGTAAATGGCCTTTTAATAGGCATTTATATTAGTGAGATCCATGTCTCCACTCTATTATATATTTTCAAATAATTAAAAGTGCTATACAAATGCCACATGATAGCGTTACAAAAAAAAGGGGGGGAAAGTCATGTGGTTTAAGATGTCAAGGGGAAAAAATCCTGTTTCTTGGGAAGGAAAGAAGGCAGAAAGGTTTATTAGGGTAATTTAATTTCTACTGATGCTACAAACATGCATGAGATGAGGATGTTGGAGTTCAAACGTAGACGCTGCTTGTACTGTTCCCTATAGTGACCTGTTCTTCATTGAGACAGTCAATTGGCACAGACGCCAGTGCATTTATTACTGAGTCTACTGTAAATGAGACTTTCAGTCTTGCCAGGGGTAGATATTTTTCCTGTGTTCACTACTATCGCACATCACGTTCGAAGGAGGGGGGGAAAGGAACTTTTAAAACAATAATATCAAACAACTTGGGGAAAAAAATGTTAAATATTACCATATGAAGAACTGATTAAATTTGTATGGTTTTCTTTCAGTAAAAATTGATATGTGATGAAACGCAGTGCAGCTGGGTAACTTGTTTTGGCTAACGTTCCAGTGTTCTCTGATCTCTTTACCCAGCTATATATAAAAAAGAAACCGTATCAGTATTCTCATTCCTATTGTACAGGCTCTGACATAAATGCCCCCTTTTCATTTACCCCTTACCATCTGGACTGTAAAAAACTTCACATGAGTTTGCCAGCAAGGTAGTTTATCTACCTATCTTCTTCATGTTCAGACCTACTCTTCAATATCATTTTTGTGAGTCTACTCATCACAGATTTCATGCATTTAATTTGAAAACTACTGTAGCTAGGTGTTTTCCAATTCTGCAGTGCTGGGGAACTAATGAGCAGATGCTGCTCATGTTGCCTTTTTGGTGTAGCACAGACACACTTGTCTTCCGGTAAATGGGACCCAAAGACTAGGTCTCGTATTTAAAAGTTATTTTGTTCTAGCCTTTGGACTCTGTGGAGTCTTATCCATGGCTATTAATTAGTGAGAATATCACAACGTTTAGGTATCTTTTGCTGGTTTGTTGCAATACTGGGGTGTTGTGTTTATAGCGGGTTTATGACTGTGGTATTTTTAGTGTGTCGAATAAACTCGGGAGCAGTTCTGTGAGGGTGAGCTTTTCAAACAAGCACTCATTTTTAAAACACACAAAAGCACTGTCACGGACATAAATTTATGCTTGTCAATATCAGAGGTGATTTGAAAATTTGGAATGCTTGGGAATATTCCGAAGTGCCTGAAATGCAAAAGTGTGAATTTAGGCTACTTTGCTTATTTGAAATTCCTTTCTTCAGCCAAATGTCCTTATAGTGCAGGCTTTTTGGCTGGCACAGGAAGATCAGACTTCCTGCTCATTGATGCAGATAGAATTTTTCTTTTATTTTGGGAGTGGCAGGGGGTTGCTACAAAGTTTAATTTTCCATTTTGTTAACTAAGAACATATGCCAAGGGTCTCGAACTCTCTGAAGTACTGACTGACATAAAATATAATGGCAATCCAGCATGGGCTGGGGCTAGAGAGTCTTGGATATTGTCCCACTAGATACTGGAGGACTGCAGATATTTTTTTTTAACTGGGATAGATAGCATGGGTAATTTGCTCTTCATTTTGGCACACTCTGTTTAATTGCAACTACAGCAGAGCAAAACCATCTGCTAAAGTGATCAAGGTCGGCGTTTTTGAGTTATGAATGTTAGAGAAAGTCATAGATACAGTTCTTCTTGTCATTTCTTGTGGTGGAACCCCACAGAGATATACCCCATCCTTGGTATATAGTGGTTGTCTCTATTGTTTGATAAGTGCCAACCATGTGTTCCAGCCTACTGCCAGTCTTGTACCTCTGCAGCTGCTAGCACACTGTGCTGCTTCTGCTTGCTCTGTTCATCAGTATTGTTTCTAACTCTTACATATTTTTCAAGGGTGTTTGGTGCAACCCTGTGTTGGGAAACAGGAGAAATATAACGAAAGCTGCATGGCCATCTTGGACTCTAGTTAGGGACTGCGCAAACAAACACCTGGAGCTATGAGATTTTTGAATACTATATAACAACAAAGCTCTGGTTTAGCCATTTTCTGTCAGATTTTTTGTGTTTTCTGATGTCAGATAAAACATTTTTTTCTTCTGAAAAGTTTGTGCCTGTAGAATCCTTGGACAATCAGTGAGGAGTGCAATAGGAATGACTTCTCTGTTCTTGTGTTTGCCACTGTGCATCATTCTGTATTGACTTCCAAGCTGTTCATCCTCTAACATAAGCTTGCTCTACAAACATCTCTGCAGATCTTTTTTCTCCTATTTAGAATTGTACACTTTCATGGAAAAGAACACAACTTCTCTTAAAGAGATACAGATATAGATGTATAAGCCCCTAACAGAGTATTAAAAACAGGAATTTATATCTCTGCAAGACTTATCTAGATTAAAAAGGAAATATCTGCAGTTAATATACTATTAATGCTCTGATTCTACAGTGGCCTTTCCGTTCGTATTAATTTAATTCTCAGTAAGTTCTAATACATTTAGATTAAAATAGATAATTTTCTGCTTCAAATGAGAAGAGGGTATTACTGTTTATTGAATGGTAGGACAAAAATATTGCAATGTACTTCTATCCCCAAAATACTGATGGCAAGATTCTGATGTTCTGACAATGTTCTCATGATATTTAGCTTTTGTGAACACAGTTGTTACGTAAGGATGTGTATCTCATTTTTATCACTGCTAGCACTGCAGAATTATATATGTATGGATTATTTTGTGCTCTGAGTTCATACTGTGTATCTCAGCAGTACTACAGAACCTACTGGTCTGTCCAACCCCATAACCATGGAAATGAAGCCTGATACTCTACAAGGAGCAGGCTGTAACTTTTCCTGCACTTTGAACAAAATACTGACGTGTTTTCTGTATACAAAAAGAAAGATCATGGCCTTTTATGCCCTTTAAAACTAGCTTCTTTCATTTTTCTGTCTTATCATTGCTACCATAGCTTGCTTTCTGTTCATACCAGTTAATGGCAAATTTGTATTGGCCAACAACTTTCTAAAGAGTAGTCGTAAGAATATATAAAAAACCACTGTGAAAGTTCAGGTGGAAGGCCCACTTAATTCAATAATCTAATCTGAGCTGTGCCCAGTTCTGAAAGCATAGAGGAGAAGTAGAGAGAGAAGGTGGTCTCAATTTTTAGACTTTTTTAGAATACTTTTAACATTTCTTAACTTTAAATAACATCAGTCCATGAGTGTAATTCGTGGGAAAGAACATAGTTTAAAATGGTACATATGTTGTGCTTAACTTCTGAGAAGTGGCTACTGCCTGAACTTTGTGGTTACTACCTTTTTTTACTCTGAAGTACTGAGTCTGACATGATGCAGAGACACCAGAAATGACCCAAAGAAAGTATGATTTAGATAAAACAAAGGAAAGCAAGTGCAAAGAAACTGTAAAAGGAGTTTTCTTCCATCAGTTCAAAGTCTTGTCCATCTGCTCTTAATTTATCACCATGCAGAGGTTGGTTCTTTCACTGTTGTTAGGCCACGCCATGAATCAAACTCTGTTTCCTGATTCTAAGTTATGGTCCAAAGAAATGGAATTCTGAAGTTTCTTGCCTCTCTTCATGACAGCTGGAGGAAAGGCAAGAGTTGAAGAGAAGAAAATGACAGGGTAGACCTTTTATGAGAGAGCTACCTAGATCCCTACCTTTGCCTTGCAAAAGCTTTGACTTTTATATGACTTTGCTACCCTTTCAGTAAGGACTTTATGTGGCCGTTGTGTACTGTGTAACTATATAATTGTGAAAATGGTTGTTTTGTTTTGGTTTGTTTGTTTGTTAGATGATATCCACTATTTTAATGGTATTTCATTGTGAAGATGTTCCATGGCTGGATTAAAAAAAAATACAAAAATCACCAAAACAAGAAATTGAAACAGCCCAGATGGCTTGCTTCGTGCATTACTTACACACCCTCTTCCAACAAAGTCAAAATTATATGAAAACCTCAGTGTCCCTTCTCATATTTTATTTTATGATTTCAGTATGCCTGGTTTCTTTATTTAGACATTGTTCAGTGTAAAATATGTAGTGGGATAGGAATGCAAAATAAAGTTTTTGTTCAAAAGGTCTTCAAACCAGTTTCACAGATCTGCTTGTAAATTAACTACTCCCATAAGATGTGATAGGAGTTTGGTATGAAGTGACTAAACTTTGGATATTAGGCCTGATTGCAGCACACAGAGCCCAGTTCACTGCTCTGTTGCATTCCCCATATAAGCTGCTGCAAAATTACAGTGCTCAAACTTCACAGGTATTGGCTGGGCAACGTGCAAAGGAAAATAATGCAGACCAGGTATTTCTGGGACAACAAGGCCAGGGAGATTTCAGCAGATGATACTCAAGTCTGGTTGCAAGTGCTGATGTATGGTTTATGATTGAATGATGTGATGCTTATGTTTGGTTTCATCCTGTAATTCCTTGATGGAAGTCAATATCTGATACCTTCAGTTTCAGTAACTCTGTTTTAAGGTATAGAGAGCTTGATGGCCCAAATTGTGGACCACATGTCACCCCACAACTCAGTCCCATTTGAAGGGATATAAAGGCACAACAAAGGAAATGCTTTAAGCCTTTATATACTGCAGTAAAGTATCAGCTATTGTGAAATTACTTTCATTTATTGGATTTAGTGTCTATGGCAGACGGCATACTTCCCAAAAAAGCACGTTGAGAAGATAATAGTTGTCTCAACTCTCAAAAGAGCTTTCCAAATTAATTTCTAAAATTTAAGTAATTAATGTACTTATTATATTAAATTTATGTAAGCTGTTAAATGCAAATGCTTCACTTTCAAGGGGACTCTAAATCATCGATACGTTGTGGTGTCGTCCTTTTCAATGCGCATCAGAAGAGTTTCCAGTGAGGCATGGCTTTCTCCCACACAGAGTCAGTATGCTGCCCCTCTTCTTGCACATCCTGGTGTGGGTTTTTCCATGAACACTTTTTGCTCTTTAGTTATTTGTTGTAATTATCAAGTTCATTTTTCTCTAATAGATGTGATTAAGTATATTTAGCACTGTGTAATGAGTTTTCTGCCTGGTTGCATTCTGGCTAATAAGGAATTCCTCAGAGTCTCTTCTGACAGCTGCTGTGGATCCCAGGTTTGTGCTGCCACAAGAGACCTCTTCCATGAATTGCTAACATTAGAGAAATTAACTTGGTTAGACTAACCATAAAATCTAGGCTGAAATTTGATTACTAATAGATCTTGTGTTAGCTTTTGGCAGCAGAAGTACTGTGGTTTTCTCTCACTCAGGAAGACCCACAAAAAGCCGTCAGAATTCAAAGATACTTTTGCATTTATACATACTGAATATGTAAAGTTCTTTGTGCAGGCTGTGCAGATAAAAAAAACCAAAACAAAAAACCACCCTGATTGAAAATAACACTAGCAATAATTGTTTAGTGTTATTGTTACAGTAGTCCCTTTCTTGGCTCTTGTGATCCATCTACTAGCTCACTGGTTTATGGATGATACTTTTGTTATCTGTACTACTTCCTATTATTATACCAGCTCCCAAATTTGTGAGGCTGAAAATGATGGGGAAAATCTGTAATTGGTGATGCAGTGCTGTGGTATAGTTGCCTAGCAACAGTCACTGCAGCCTCTTCGCTGAGTCTCCGGAAGGGGGATACAGAGACAGGAAGATGAAATAAATACCGTTTCAGCGTGGTTGACTTTGTAAGAGAATGATAAAGGTTGTAAGTTATTTTTCTGCTAAGTGCCAGTGACTGTGGGAAAAGTCTTCTGTAAACAGATCCTGTGAAAGAGGATAAAAATGGAAACCGGTCACTTGACTTTCTGAATTACTAGAAGGGAATGAAAATACAGCAGTAAATACATTTTCTTGCAAACTGGTGAGCCTGCAGTATATTATGAGGTATTTTCTGCTGCGGTGCGTAATCGTTACAGAAAATGTGTAATCGTAACCATGTGTCTGCTATTTATCACTACAATTGAGTACCAAATTCATGGAGAATAGGGATTGAAAATTAATGCCAAGTACCTCTTAAATTCCCTGCTGGTATGTTAATTACATAAAGACTGTTCATAATAGGGTTAGTGGTAATGTAATAAATATGGATGGATCTACAATTTTAAATTCTTTTGAGATCTGAACAACTCTGTGTTTAGGATCACACAGTATTAATTGCCAGGAACTATGTTTCAATCCTGTTCTGTTTCATCTAGTGGAATATTTTACAAAGACTTGTGTGATTACTCAAGTATCATAGTGTTATTTGCCTATCCCACACCCCAAAGCCTCTGGAAATCTGCTGTGCTTGAAGCCTGTCTAGAGTGAGGTATCAGACTTCGCTGCATTACTTAGTACACAACCTCAGCCTTTAGAAAGCATAAAATGTAAAAAGGAGTAAGAAGTAAGTTGGTGCAGATATATCCAACTTTGTGAAGGGGCTCTTATCTGCAGTAACCAGCAACACACAAGGTTTTTCCCAGTGCTGGTTATTACTGCTCGTCAGTGCTGCTGTGCAATTAGAGTTGGAGCACCTAGATAAGGTAAATATATAGGAACAAAGAATAGATAACATAGATGGAAACAAAGAAATGTAAATATTTTTACCTCCTTTGTACTTGTTTCTTTCTGATCTGATCCTTAAATGAAAGAGCAAAAAGAGGCTGCTTTTCAGTGTGGTTTCTTCAGTGGAAAAATACATTTAGAAATTCAGAATGAAAGCAATACCTAATTGTATAAGAATTTGTGTTGCTTCATTTTTACATTAATGTATTTTGCAAATGGTGGTGCACTCACCATGAGTCTGGTCCTAAAATTCATTATAAATAAGGCACTGCATATCACAAAAGCAAAGAGGTTCTGATCTAAGTGGGAGTCTGCTGGTTCATTTTTAGAAGGTCAGATTGATAGACAATATCTCACAGTCTAGATAGTGACTCTATCAAACTAATTCTTAAACACATAGTACTACAATGAATTATTCCTGTCTTGGAAGTATGGTTTATGACCTTTCTGCCCCAGGTATTATTGCTGATTATTATCTGAGAATGGGTAGTAGCAAGCTTTTTGTTTCTCTTTGTGTATGTGTGCGTGGGGGGGGAGTTGTTAATTTATTTATTTAAATCTGATTTTTAAGCAACTATGTTTTATAAACCATTTAATACAGCAGACTCCAAATAAAATATTTTGTTGCTGGCATGGTAATAAAGCAGCAATCTTCACCTTTCTTTTCTCATAGAGACTTTTGTTTAAACTAGTATCTTGGGTACTATGGATAAATTTTTCTGTTACTTTTTCTGTTTGGGGTTTTTTGGGTTTTTTTTCAAACTGATTTGCAGAAAAGAGTGAGCAAATTAGAATATTTTAATATATTTTGCAAAATCTGCACTTGCTAATTGCCAGCTTTTCAAAAACAAATTGGTAGGCTTCTTCATATGAGGCTGCATAAAAGATGGACCTATTTTGTATATAGAATATTGCCTGTCCTTTAGATCTATGTGTTTTGCTTATGGAATAAACCAAAGTAGGAGAGATAAACTAATATTTTGTATAAGCTCAGCCAGACAATACACATGATAAAGATGTTTCATCTTCTTATGTATGCAGAAAATATGAAAAATTGTAGTTTACACATATTTTCTCAATTCAAGTGTAAAATTGGGCCCTCAGATTGCCCTGGGCCACGGTGGTTGTGTTAAAGAAGCACTATTTACCTAGCAGCTGAGTGAAAAATGATCAGAATATTAGACTCATCTAGGCCACATTAAGGAGCCATTGCATTTCCCGACAATTTTATGCTATCTCAATATGAAAACAGAGCAATTTCAGCTCATATCAGGTTATGATCGGCAATTACAGTTGCATAATTCACCTAGTCGTCTCTTTTCAGGGCCTTGATTTTCCCTCTTGGTGACATTCCTGAGAAAGTGCCTGATAAAAATGTCATATATCATCCTGGCTTTAAAACTCGTAAGGGGGTAATCTGCTATGCCTTGCTGAGCCTATATTCATCACTAGATTTTTGACTTGGAGGGGTCATGACACTCATAATTTCCTTTTTGATATTGTCCTCACTAGATATGACAAGGGGCTGTAAAAGCTCAGTTGTATGCGGTGGTTAAGAGCCATTCCAGTGGGGCTCATCACTAGCAATAACAGTGCATTACTGTGGATTGTGCAGTAGTTGGCCGTTTCGAAGATAATTAGATTTGATGTCAACATTTCTTTATCACCTGCATCCTTTTGTGCATCTGCGTGTCAAGTTGTTATTTCCGGATTTATTAGCACCCTCAGAGCTACTATCTATCTGTCAGCCTGTGTGGTGTTTGTGTTGACAGTTGTAAAGTTAATTACTAGTACTAATGAGCATCGGGCTTTTGGTGGACATGGCATTTTGGGCATTTAAAACTGTAATTAGATTTTTTTTTTTCCCTTTGTGTACAGCCACAGGAAAAATGCATTAAAAAGGAAGGGGGGGGGGGAAGAAAAAAAAACCACACAAAAAAAAGGGGGAAAAAAAAAGCAGAACAAAACCAACCAACCAAAAACAAACCCCAAGCAGCCTGACCTCAAATCTCTATCTTCAGTTTGACATTGTTTACAGTATCTCTAATTCAAAACTCGAAAAGACAGCTTTGTTTTTCACTGTTTTTTTTTCTTCTCACCATTATTTCTGTGAATATTTGCTTTATCATTCATCCAAACTAAGGCCTTTTTAAAATCATTTAATTTCAGATGACTTTCTAATATATACCTCCAGCTAGTGTATGTGTCACTCATTCTCTTTCCTGTACAAGAATTTGTATTTTAGGACACAGACAATGAGAGTATTGTGGGTTTTTAAAAAAAAAAATCTGTAAGGACAGCAACATTAACCCATCACCTAATCCTTATCATTTTAATATAATAACATATTAAACCCAGTGAACACAGAAACATTTATTGTTTATTACACAATTGTAAATCGGGAGTAATTTCAGTGACGTGAGATTAGCGCAGATGTAACAGGAAGAAGAATTTTGATACCTATTTGCCTTGCGTACATGTTAAATTCCCTATCCTGTAAATCATATTACCAGCTCTCTTATGTGATGTTCTGAGTAACATATAACTCATAGGATTTAGAATAATAGCACTTAGATGTGACATATACTTTGTGTAAGTATATTGTTTACTGCTGCAACTAAGAACCACTCCCTTGCTGCTGTTTCTATTTACTCTCTATTTATCATTATCTGCCGTTTTGTTAAACAACTAGCCTTCCGAGACATAAATCATCTGTAAAAATACTCTGGCTCAGAGAAAATTTCACCCTGGCACTGAAATGATGAGATAACCATTTTCATCTCTTGTTGAAGCATTGAGATTTATTGGGCTTTGATGGGCTACAGACCAGACATCATTCTCTGCTAAACAGACTCCCACTTGCATTTATTCTTATTGCATTTAGCAATTCAAAATGGAGCTCCCCAAGTCCCTGCAGAGCCCCTTCCCGGCTTAGGTGGGGCACAGCACGTCAGTGTTATTACTTTATATTAGATAAAGAAGGGACACACACTGAAGCATGTGGTGATTCAGATGATTTTTTATTTCCGTTTAGCAGTGATGACAGAATGTCATAGTGAAATGACTTCAAAAGTCATTTTTCCCTCTGCCCTGGTTCTGCAGCCTTGTCCCTCGAGGGCACTTCCATTGTACAGTTATATTAATTCTGCTAACTTTCAGACTTCATTGCTGACAATAGGCCTTTTGGCTTTCTCAGTCTATTACATTAAATTTCCCATCAAACCATGTCAGCCTCTGAGGTCAGAGATTCCAGGAGAAGCTTTAGATATTTTGCCTTTTGACTTCGTGGGCAGGTATTTCTAAATTGCTTTTAGGTTTGTTTTTCCAGTATCAGAAATCATATTGAACCTATCTGGAAACTCAGACAATGAACGTTCATCCGGTGAAGGACAAATGGTCGGAGGGGTGGGGAGGGTGTGCACGGACACCCAAGCATGTGTTTGCTAGGACACTCCTGTCCTCTGCTGTGCCTGTGGTTAATGAGGATCAGCCACCCTTAGCCCAGCTGCATTGCTCAAGGTAGCACTTTGACCATACTTTTCACATGTACCCTTTAAAAGGTTCTTTAAAGGTTCACCTTCCAAACAAAAGGCTTTTATTTTATCTTGATGTACTTTTCATGCTAACTGGTTTTACTGTTCTGCAGTTTGTTCGGCATCTTTGTGAAAAACAGATGTACTGCTTTTCAGTTCAGAGTCAGAGAAACTGAGGCAAAGAGAGGTGAACTGTTTCAGTGAGGTGATGGAAGCACAACAACACAGGGGACCCTCTCTCATGAGGTCCTGTCAGCTGGTATTGTCTGGAAACACTTGAACTTTGAAGGTATTTTGAAGACTTGAAGTTCAGTGGATGCAAAACGTATTTACATAAAACATGCTTCATGTAAGAATCATCAAAAATCTTGGATTGTACTATGTGACCATGAAATAGTTTTTAGATTATTGAGCAAGCTTTGCTGCTGAAGCGTTCTTGTAGATAGATAGGTATATTCATCAAGATTCTCAGTCTTCTTCAAATAACACAGAAATTCTTTTAACTGGGTGGATTCTTTTTCTTCTCCTCAGAATAACTTTGCATTATGGAGGGGTAAAAAGTATTTGCACCAACCCTTGTTAAATAAGATTTTTTATTTATCATAGATAAATGACACCTAGCATTAAACTGGAGAAAATGGCATTAAAAGAAAAAAGGTTTTACTGCATGCAGAATAAAATGACGGAAAAAATGAGGGGGGGGAAATTACAAGAAGAACTAAACCAACAAGTTTTACATGATAGAAACGTATCAAGAAACTAAGAGCTTGAATGGCATATAGAATTTGGTCAAATTCAGTATGTACAGCTAGCTTGGCCACTGGTTTGAATTTGTAATTGTGGTTTCTGGATTTAGAAAGTAGGAGTACTGCAGTGTTTTCTTCTCCCAAAATTGTGTTATTTAAAATTAGGGCAGAGGAACAGACTCTTCAAAGAAAAAGACTTCGTGACAAAAACAACCTCTGCTCACTTTTGGTGGTAATTTTAAAGGACACAAACTGGAACTGTCTTAATTCTTAACTGAGAATTACATACGTGTAGAGGAATGTGTGCATGTGCCTGCAGAATAACGGGCGGGTGGCAGGACTGGAGAGAGATGAGCTTAGAAAGGCAGTGTCGATGTGTTACTACCTGCTTGCAGCCATAAGGCTGGGGAATCATTTGTGACACTCTGGGGACAATTTTGTCACCCTGACAGTAATGCTGTTATGCACCAACTTGACACACAGGAAGAATCCATAAAGACAGATAAGTAACTGTGAAGGTGGCTGGGGATCAGCCTGAGTGCTACCACTCACCTGCAGTGACAAACAGATAGTCATGAAGGATTGAAAATCCTGCCCAGCACAGAGATATGTCAGTCCAGAGCTTGAGTACTGCACGGTTACATCAGGCTTGTAGTAAAAATACACAGAAGGCATGCTCGTGGAAGAGCCCCCAGGCATAAATATGAGGAGGTTAACTTCAAAGTGTTTTAGTTCTTCTATGTAGCATTTATACATTTAGAAGAATACTGGGTGTCTTTCACAATTTGGCCAGTTTCTTTTATTAATTACATTTTCTTGAGCTGATTCCTGCAATTTTAATTGAAATTGGTGTAACACTGGTACACTGAAAATAAGGGCTGGGCCAATGTAATTTCTGTGGAAGCCAATGGCTCTGTGTCTAGGTGTCATTTTTTTCTAGTAATTATTTTATACCAACAGAGGTCCCCATCTGCAAATCAAACGAAGAAACTTGTGACAACAGATAAATAGTACTTTAAAAAATATTGTAGAAATCAGTACCAAACTCTTTGCCATTTATGTTCTGGAATGTGTTAATCCTACTGCAAAGTAATTTCTTATACAAAAAAATAGTGACTTGCAGTTTGTAAAATATGCTTTAGCAACTTAATAATTTTAGTGCTAAAAATGATAGTTTTAGTGTTAATATAATCTAATGTTGAGCATCACTTCTGAATTTAGTCACTCTTTGTGGCCTTTTTATTATTTGTATTTGATAATTTGAAGTTTTATTTCTCAGGAAATAGATGGTTGCAGCCAAAGGCAGGTGATGTGCTTGGGTTTTTTATTTTATTAAGTTTGCAATCTCTGTTTTCCCCCTGTTTGCTCATTCTGGCTTTCATTTTTAAGAAGCCATCCTTTGGGGGCAATCTCAGAAGTCTTTGTGATCCCTGGAATAGAGAGCAAAAAGAACTGCCACCCTTATGTTTCCTCACATCTCTCATGGTCAGCACCATGTTTTTCATGTTTTTTTTCTTTTTCCTGCCAATCTGGAAGTCCATTGCTGTGTCCTCAATTCCATTCCACACTTCCAGCTTCTGAATATCTTCTTCAGTGCACTGAAATGGAACCTGTTCCCTTTGCTCAGATACCTTATCCTAGCTGGAAAACAGTGGATTGTGCCAGGTCTGATTATCAGCCCCAAGTGCCAGGCCCAACTTCCTTGCTGAGCACTTGCATACACCACATACAAACCCTTCTTAAGTGTTAATTTCATACCCTGTTACTTTCTACTTGTGAAGGATTATGCAAAATTAAT
This sequence comes from Pogoniulus pusillus, assembly GCF_015220805.1. Lineage (NCBI taxonomy): Eukaryota > Metazoa > Chordata > Aves > Piciformes > Lybiidae > Pogoniulus > Pogoniulus pusillus. The sequence goes on from NC_087283.1 coordinate 17,470,424, forward strand.
AATCTGTATTAATTTTGATATCCAGGCAATGATTGTTAATGACTATGAAAACTGTTTATTAACATTAAAACTCACCAGAAACTTATTCACAGGTTCAAAAAACCACACAGGTTGGAAATTTATACAGGCAGGGCACAGGCACAACTAGATCACTTATTTCTTAAAGTGGCAAATGCAAATATTACACTGGAAAAGGCTTTTAAGTATTTACTCACAAAATTATAAATCAGACAGTACCCAAAGTATGTGGAACTCTGTCCAGTTGGCTGCTGCAACTTGATTTCTCCAAGGCTTCTGGTGAAAGGAGTCCAACAATCTCTGACCTTGTTCCCGGCTTCTCTGGACAATCTGTGTATCTCCAGGATTTGTAGTCTTAGCAGGAAGACTTTCAGGGGCAGGCAGGATGTCTTGAGGTGTGCTCAATCTCACCACAGTGTCATGCTGGGGGCTATACAAGGTGACTGCATGCAGGCATTTGGAGCCTGTTCCTGGTAGGCTCTCCAGGCAAATTCGGGATGCGAAATGAGGCAGCAGCAGCCTCATGCTACCTGCTTATCCCTTTTATCAATATGCAGCCTGCGACTAGTGAGGCATTGGACACAGATTAGCCAATCGGAATGGCACTTTGCCAGGCCTCACCGTACTAGGCAAAGCCAGGGCTCTTGCCCTCCCCTCCCAGGGTTGCTTCTCCAGCACGGAAGGAGAAGGGGCAGGCAAACATCTCTGGGCATGGATAAGCTCATGTTTGCCCCATCAGACCTACCACCACACTCCTTTTATTCTGACACAATGTTGGCACAGGTTTTCTGGATGACTCCTGGTGATATCTTTGGTCTTCTTTGCATGTGGTCTGTGCTGACTTTCCTCCATCTAAACTCCTCTTGAGCTGCTGTGTCATGAACATTTTCTGTTCCTGAGAGAGGTCTTCTCAGAAGGTCCTGAAAAGTATGAGTTTGGGTTAGCTCAGGAGCCAGTCCCAGTAAGGCCAAGGTACATAATGAGCTTTTGAGCAGTAAGGTGCGCTGGTCATTGTTACCAGCACTTTCAAACTATTTAGCTAATGTGTGGCCGCCTTCTCCATTGTCATTTCTCATTTGAAGCACAGAGGAAACCCTAATAATGACATTTTGAATCCTGTTTTCTGCCTTGCCCTTTTCTATCCAGAGTTTCTCCTCATGGAATGCTTTTTAGGCTTAAGTTAAAATATAAATATGTAAAAGATGAGTGCCAGGAGGGTAGAGTCAGGCTCTGCTGGGTGCTGCCCAGTGACAGGACAAGGGACAATGGTTGGAAGCTGAGGCACAGGAAGTTTCATTTAAACATGAGGAGGAATTTTTTCACTGTGACGGTGACAGAACACTGGAACAGACTGCCCAAGGGGTGTTGTGGAGTCTCCCTCATTGAATGCGCTCCTATGTGATCTGGTATAGGTGATCCTGCCCTGGCAGGAGGGTTGGACTGGGTGATCTTTCAAGGTCCCTTCTAGCCCCTGACATTCTGTGATCTTGATCTGTGGCCCCCAGGATTCCCCCCTCACCACCACCCCCCATACTGGCACTGCTTTAGCCTTTTCTGCTTGTTTTGTTCTTTTGCCTGTTCCTTACAATAGACACCCCATTCAGACATGGCTTCCATTTCTTGCAGGTCTTCTGTTGCTATCTACTACTCTGTGAGAGGTGGTTCTTTTTCTTGGTCTGGTTGCTTCTCCTTTGCCAAGGCTGTAACATGTTTTGGTTTTGTCAGGAATCATTTGTTGATATTTCAGCCTAGTATAAGGGTTTTTTTCTGATTCTTTCTGATTGTTACAACACTTTACAAAACTTAAAGAACAGTTTTACACTGAAAAAAAGAAGTCTCAGGAGAAAAGTAACTATAGATAGTTGTATATCTGGGTCAAATACATGTGTTTATGTTACAAGTGTTAAAGATGATGCTGTCTCATAATAATTATTAACATAGACTTTTAGTTCCTAAAAGATCATTTCTGGTATGTTTTTAGCTTCTATTTTTGAGTGGATAGGGCTTGTATTTCAGTTGTAATCTTGAACAATGAAGCCTTTTTAAAGCTTTTTTTAAAAGCCTTTTTAAAGATTCATGTGTTATGCAAGTCCAAGAATTTCTTGTTTAATAAAGAAGCAGCAAATACTGTGAGATTTTTATAAGTTGTAAGAATTAGCAAAGCAATGTCATAACTTGTCCCATTTTACCATGATTTTGCTGCAATACAATTATTTGAACTAATCAAAGTGAAGGTCAAATGCTTTTCCACCAAAAAGTGCAATTTTTCAAAGCTCTATCTTTCCATGGTAAATATCTCTATTTTATTAAAACAAAACCTGTTTAATTTTATGTGAGTTTGATCTGAAGTATAATAGTTCAGGTTTGTATGATCATCATTTTGAAATTGTCTTTTAGAAGTGTAGATTAAACTCCCATTTTGTTCTGTTTGTTCAGCTTTTTGGCAAAAATATTATGACTTTGATGTATTTTGCACTTTGCAAGGTAAAGCCATGTAATGGCCTGTAGGAGTTAAATGACTGCTGAATAAATTATAGGAGATGTAGGCTCCCATAAGGGACTGGAACTCTAGTGTGAATGTCAGGCTCACCTGACACAGCTCCCATCAAGCTGTGTGTCACCATGAAGAATGCAGTTCAGTATTTTACTGTCTAAAACCCAAGTGTTTCAGCTCAGTTCTACAAATCAGAGTGAACACTGCAATTTGGAATTATTTAAGCATTATTTGATTAAAAAAAGAGAAGACAATATATAAAAAAGCAGTGGAAATTCCAAAATTTCCTCTGGCAGAGAGATTTACGTTTTGACTCAGCTCATGTGCAATAAGCCATTGGCAAAGCAGTTCTCGTCTATAGTCAATTGCACTTGTTGGTTGAACAGAATGCTAATGGAGGAGCTTTTATCTCATTCAGAACATATTAGTCAGAACTCAGAGAGCAAGAGGATACTGCCAAAAGGTGTCTTGCATTGACAGCAAAACTTCCAGCTCATCTCTCCCATTTCCATTCTAATCTTGGCTCCAAGTTGGAGAAGGAAAATAGTTATTTCCTGTCAGCACTTAGAAACACTTTTAAAAAAAGTTTTGTTGTGCCTTTATCCAGAGGGTACATAATGACTTCAGTTCTGGTGCTTTGAATGGTACTAAAGCAGTGGGTTTGCTTTACTGCCTCATGGATTTGCAAAGGGAATTGGAAGATGGTTTTTATACTTTTATACTCTCTTCCATACACTCATGAAAAAAATGAATGTAATGATTCAACATATTAGTAACAGAGTATATCTTAGGAAACTGATAATGGCATTTCTGTTTGTAATGCTTCTATTTCTTTAGATGATGTTCATTTTGCCTAGGTGTCCTGTGTTATGTATCCATTCCTATGAAAAGAATTTTGAAGCTATGTTGACATGTCCTTGCTTTGACATAAGCCATGCATATGTAAACTACATACAGGGTATGTAATATAAACTTTGCTAATGATGACTGAGCTGTGTTTTTACATGCATCTCATCTTTGTGCGCAAAGGTGTGATAGAAACTTTTTGAAGACTTTAAAAGCTGTGTTTGTGAACTGTTATCAATTAACCCTGCAGATTTTGCTGGTTGTCATGGTAGGCCTAAGCAGGCCAAACTAGGCTTATACATGTCCTGGCTTGCCCAGACATGTTTTTCTGCTCTCCCTTCTTCTGCTATGGGGAGAAGCAACCAGAGGAAAGAGGAGTAAGTACCTGGAGCCATTGAGTCTAAGGACTCTGTCTTGCCCAGACTTGTTTTGCTCCTGTAATAAATGCTTAACTTGTGCCTGCCTTGTGTAAGGGCTATGCTTTTCCCAGTTTTGGGTAAAGCAAGCCTATTGCTTCACCAAATACAGTCAAGCTTGGCTTGGCACTAGAACAGGCTGCCAAGGGAGGTAGTGGAGTCGCCATCCCTGGAGGTGTTTAAAAAAAAAGAGTAGATGTGATGCTTGAGGCTGTGGTTTAGTGATTAAGGATGCTGAGATGAAGGTTGGACTGGATGATCCTGGTGGTCCTTTCCAACCATAGTGATTCTTAGTGATTAGTTGTTGTGCTGAGGGATTTGGTTTAGTCAAGGACTTGTCAGTGTGAAACAATGATTGGACTCAACAATCTTGAAGGTCCTTTCCAATCTGAGAAATTCTGTGATTCTGTGACCATGCAAATAACTGATTATTATTAAAATTAGTGGTGAGACTTCTGAATATCAAAATTAATAAACAAAGTTAATTTTAGAAAAATAGAATCTTGCATTAATTAATTATTGCTCCGTAACACTGGTAAATACATTTTGCCTTCGAGACTTACATTTTCAGCCCAAGTGATGATGTAAACCTAAAGCCATAGCCTGACTGAGCCTGGACTGAGGTCCAGAACTATTTCACAGCCTACAAAATTGACACTTTTATTTACTCAAGATATTTTTATTAATGAAATATGAATCTTCCAATGAATACCTCTTCAGACTGAACTGGAAATAAGTAGAATGGTGTGGCCATTTGTCATCAGGAGATTGAAAGTGGCAGGTTTAGATGTCCTTAAAGTGTATGTATAGTGATTGCTACATCTCCCTTTGTTAACCGTGATTATTAGACATTTTCTTGGTAATTGGAAGTAGACTTTCTAGTTTTGTTGTATCTTCTCCTTTTTAGAGAAGTCCCATGCTGAACTCATAGTACTCAGTGCTTTGGCTGGTACACATTATTCACACAGAGTGTAAATTGGTGTCATGGGAAAACTGAGTACAGTCCAGGAGAAGAACCACATATTTAACTGTCTTTATTCCAATTACTGAATGTTTACTGTGTTCCACTGACTGCCATGCCACTATGTGAATTCATGCCATCTCACTTTTGAGGTTACTGCAACATTTAAATAGAAAAAAAATCAGATTCCCTCACTCCACAATAATGTGATTTTGTCCAAGAGGAGGACATGGAAAGAAAACTCTGTGGGTGTTTGGTTAGAGAGACCAAGAGTCTTTCCAACTGGTTAGAACATGAGGTGGCTATAAATTCAGGAAGAGTGCTTTTCACTGAATAAGCAGTATGCAGGCAAGGAATTGTTTTGCAAGAATTTTTAATTGGAATGGAACTAATGAGACACCATATGTATTCTTCTGCAGCAAAGCCTTGGGTTGTGCACAAAAGGAGAGAAGTCACAATGCTTCTAGAAGGGCTCACGTAGGTCAAATCCTCAATTACAAGCTGAATAGATTGTAAATAATACACATAGGTCACAACCATATCTCTTTCTTCTGTGATTAATTAAGCAAATCTAGTATTCTATCTCAGGTCAGATCTATGTCCATACAGTGCATTGCTTTTTTGTGGAAAACTGTGTTCTGCTGCCTCCTCCCAAAGAGGAGCTACGAGTAGAGTTTCAGAACTTCAGTCCACATTTCTTGCTGATTTATTTCAAGCAAAGTGCATTTTATGGATTTATCCACTAATTCTTTTGATTAAAACACAAGCAAAACTCAACCAAGTTGAACAGGTTGAATGCCACATCTGTGCAGAAGATATCAGCACGTTTATTTATGGCTCAAAGAAAGAGTCTAAATTAAAGCAGCTATTGCTATAGAGTGGGTAAGCGGCCATTATGAATTATCCTTAATTATAGCGATTTCCTAAACTAATAAACCTGCTAAATCTTTATTGCAAAGGTTAGTTTACACAGTGCATATAAAATCCGCATGTGCTACGCATCAACCACCAGCTGTCTGACAGTGTGTTGCTATTGCAGTGAGTGTTCACATAAATTTTATGTTGGTTATATTAACAGTCAGTCCATATCACTACCCACAGATGCCACTAGACATAAAAATTGCTCTCCAGTGAGCCTAAATATCCCTAGAAGCTAGTTGTGTCTAATGTTCCATGTAGTATTTGTACGTGAAAGCAGCAGATTGAAAAGTTATTTACAGATGAATATTTCAATCCAGTTAGTTCATATTGCCCTACTTAGGCTTCTTTGCTGGTTTATTTGTATGCTAAATAATTCACTAACGGTTCTTGTTTACTTCCAAAAGTAGTTTCTATGAAATGCAAACAGAACCAACTTTGGATGCTCAAAAGGCTAAACAGCCCTGTTTTAAATGCAGGTCAGAGCTACAGACAGCACCTTGCAGATGGGCTGTCACTCACAGTTTGACCCTTACAGTTGCTGCTTTTTTTGAGAATTTACTGAGATTTGATGTTTTCATATATATTTCTTGCAAGAATGGGTTCCTTTCTCTTAATCTGTTCTTTTTCATGGACAAATGTGAAGTCCTTCTATGTCATCCCATTAAGCAGACAGCATTGGCAACATGTTGTGGGCTTTTAGATGGATTCTTGACAGTACACAGGACTAGCAGGTGCAGTGGATATGTGATTCCTCTGGCTGTAGGACACAAATATGGTTTTGTATGAATTTCTGTGGGGTAGGTATTGCATAGCATTGGTTGCATACTTCAGTGTCTAGATTAATCAGAGCGCTGGACAAATTCTTCAGCCACTGTCTGTTCTTTTACTGTGATCCAGGACTCTAGGAACACTCACAGCACTATGTAGATCATACAGTTCATCTATGTGCTAACTTTTTATTTTACAGTATTGATTTTATCATTTTTACTGTTTGTAGCAGGAGTTGCTGTATTGATATTTACTCAACCCTCTTTGTGCAAATGCTGTGGAATACTTTGTTGCAAGTATTGACATCCATCTGCTGGTTGCTTCATGACCATCAGCTCTTATCACCCAAATGGTATTCAGATGCTATAATTGTTTCTTGCTATTGATTTTAGATTGCCTTTATAACGTGCTTCTGCATACCGTAGCACACGTGCTGTGTGAGTTTCAAGACAGCCTTTTGAAGAAGAATACAAGTCACATGTGTTGATACTGCTACAATGCAACAGTTTAAGTCTAGATTTACTTTGCAAAGATCTTTCAAGAAAGATGGAGATAAGTCGTTTCTTGAGAGATGGTGAAGATGTACCTTAATGCTTCCTAAAAATAGTTGGTTATTTTTGCAGGCATTCTGAGTTATTAATGAATGTTCTAGTATAATGCTAGAGATGCTTTACTGTCAATGGTGACCTATTTTTGAACAAATATGTAGTTGCTCAGGCTTAGGTTCACAAAGACATTTAAGAGGCTATTATATTGCTACCTGCATGTCTCACCAGTTGTAATATAACAACTTTAGGGTGAATTTCAGCAGTCACTAGAGGTGGATCATAGGATCACAGGATGTTAGGGGTTGGAAGGGACCTCCAGTGGTCATTGAGTCGAACCCCCCTGCCAGAGCAGCACCATAATGTAGTGCAGGTCACACAGAAATGTATCCAGATGGGTCTTGAAAGTTTCCAGAGAAGGAGACTCCGCAACTTCTCTGGGGAACCTGTTCCAGTGCTTCGGGAACTGTGCAGTAAAGAAGTTCCTTCTCATGTTAAGGTGGAACTTCGTGTGCTGTAGTTTATACCACCAATTGTCCCTTGTCCTGTCACAGGGCACAAGTGAGAAGAGCCTGTCCCCTCCCTCTTGACACCCAGCCCTCATATATTTGTAAACATTTATTAGATCCCATCTAAGTCTTCTCCTTACCAGGCCAAAAAGCCCCAGATAGTGCAAAATACTTTCTGCAAGCGTTTCTTTAAACAATTGGTGATTTCCCTTGGTTTTATGTTCAAGTCCCATTCAGCTCTTCCACAGAGGTTTTTATTAGTGAGTTCACCTGCCCAAGTGCCATGACATATGCCTTTCATGCCATTCCCCAGAGAATGAAAACTCTGACTGTAACATTAAAACACTTGCACTAGGAAATACTGAAGAATGAAAAGGAAGCCTGCTACTTGGTGCCATGGTCTAGCCTTGGGCACTGTGGTAAAGGGTTGGACTTGATGATCTGTGAGGTCTCTTCCAACCTTGGTGATACTGTGATACTGTGATACTGTAATACATGTAACACAGCTCTGACTTTTATCAAACCTTCAAAACCTTTTTTTTTTTGAGCTAAAAGCAATAGGCCAGTGTATTTATTCTCATTTTACACAATATTAGGCAACCTGACACAAACTTAGGAAAAATCAAGAAAGTACTTCAAAGTGTAGGAAAATGTCTTCTCTTGTGCCACTAAAATATGAGCCAGCTCCTCAGTTATTACTTACTTGGCTGGTGGAGCATTGTGCACAACAAATGCTGTGTTACCATGCTGGTTGTGGAATTAGATATATCTATGGAAGATATCTCTTTGAAGAACACAATAGTAGTTTTTTTTAATTCATTTGCATGCTTATTTTTGAAAACTAAGTTGCATTATTTTTAATCAAAGCCCAGTAAATTAAATGCAATTGATATAGATTCTCTGGGAAGGTTAGTAGGGGGTTGCAGCACAAGCATTGGGACATTTTGAAATTTTCACTTGCATTAAGAAGAAGAAAATATTAGAATGTTTCAGAAACATGCAAGAAAAGATCCTTATGGGGAGGGCAACTTCGTTCCACAGGGAATTAGCTTTCCCAACAGGACCCGAGCTGAATGTTGTTAATATTAAAATACAAAACCCAGCTACATTTGCCAAACTATCAGCAATCAAATCCAGTCCTCGTGTGATTGCATCAAACAGAAAACTTGGCCCCACAGTGCTAGCTGTGGATGAGACAAATCAGCAGCACTTCTGCAACAGACAGGCGAAGAAAACAAGCCGTTATGAAATATTAGTGTACATGTTGTGAGACAGCAGTGTTTTGCAGAAGCTGTCCCGTTTGTCAGTGCTGCCCTACTTGTCGTAGAATGCATGTATTTAAGGAAATTCTTCTGTGTAATTTTTGTATGATAACACAATCTGAATTCATTCCAGCCTCTGTGTAGCACTGAGAAACAAATTTATGAATAGGGGTAAATTACATGCTTTGTATTTTGATGAGAGAATGTTAAAAGCTTAGCAAATCTGCTAAATATCTGGAATGCAGCATTTTACAGTGGAGAAACTGTGGCATCTTTGCACAGATTTCAGATTCTGCTTCCTGAGGACTTTTCCTGAATTAAGGAGAAGTTTCCTTTTTGCAAAGGGCTCAGGACTGGGCTCTGTCATCATCAGTTAATTGGCAGAAATCCAGCAATGGGAACATTTGAAGGAAGCCTGTGAATGAAGGCAGAAAGACATCTTGCAACAACTAATTCACCCACATAACACATCTTTGAACTGTCTAAGGCATACCTAACTGTTTACATGCTACCAACAAGAGTAAATACTCTGAACAGAAGGAAGAGACAGAGTTGCTGTGAATAAAGAAAAAGATATACAAGACAGCCCATCTGCTAGAGAGAACCTGTCACCTCTAGTTACAAGCCAGAGGCAGCCCTACCTCGCAGCAACTAGAGAGACCAGTTTATTATTCAAACAGGAGAGAGGAGGAAGCTTGCTTCACCCTCCACTTTCTGTCTGATAAGGTGTCAAAACATCAGTTTCAGAGAATCTTGTGGGCAGAACAGTGAGGATAAGTTGAGTTTAAACACTAACAAGAAAACAGCTAGAAGAGTCTGTAACTCCAGTGAACCTAAATGGCTATCCTGGCTAATAGCTCAGAAAGGGATTGAGCCACTCTGACTGTTGGGTGTAGACAAGAATCCTGCCAAGGAAAGCACTGCTGGCAACAGGGATGAGAATCATATTAATAGCTAAGGTAATGTTGTTATCCTTAAGAATCCTGATTGCAGTCATTTAAAAAACAACAACCTGTTTGTCTTTGTACTACAGAGCTGACAGAGGCACTTTTAGAGGCCTTAATTTAAGCCACCTCATTTTGTTTTCTCTTTGGAGTGCTTATTGCTTTTAAAGTAGATTCTGGAATACCTATTGTCTTTGGAAACTATGCTTTGCACCTACAGCCAGGTCAAGTTCTACTGCTTCTCTTAACATCTTCAAGGTCAGGTAGAGTGGTCACAGTCAGTTTTCACTGCTCTTATTACATTTTTGTTTTATCTAGTATCCCTTGGAGAACAGACAAATTGGGTGCATACATGTAGCAGGCCATCTTGACATTGATTTTTGAAGGTTCATTAGATAAATGCTGACATCATAGATTGATGTCTCTTTAAAACAGTGCCTAGCACAGAACCGTTGAGGGAATCAAAAATATCGACTTAGCATGTTTGTGCAGAAGGCCCACTAGAGATCTCTAGCATTATTGGGCCCATCAATTTAGGTGTTCTTTAATTATTCTAATTGTACACCTTGGAGCTGGAAAATTACTTTATTAGGACTTCTGGCTAGATAGCTGCACCTTCCACAGAAAAGAAATAGCAGCAGATAATAGTGACTTGATTTTGTTATTGTATCTTGAGTTGTTTGGGGTTTTTTTTTCCCTTTTTTTTATTATGGCTAATTTGCCTGTCTAACATGGTGGTAAAATGAATAAGGATGCAGCAATGGGCCAGTGCAGAAGCCAAGAAGCTATATGGTACTTTAGAGAAATACACACTGGTAAAATAAAGTTGATGGTTTTGTTCGTGTTTAACCCCTCACCCTGGTACCATCAATAGATTGAAGACATCATTTGTATCTGCAAGTGTTTGTTTAATTAAGACCTCCTAAAAATCTTTGCTATTGATTCATTCCATTATCTTATTGATTAACTGCACTGGATCATGTACTTGCTCTTTAGTGGAAGGCAAGAGTTTCAGCCTGCTGTCATTTACCCACAGATGTGAACAGTAAGCAATGTTCAGCATCCATGTCTGCCAAAGTGTCTTGTGTTTTAATGAAGTACTGGCTGCAATTCCCTGTATTACATGAGAAAAGCCAGTTGTCTCCTGCTGGTGGTGTGACCAAGCATAAAGGTTTTCTTCCAGTTATTCATAAAGCAGCTGCTTACCAGGGAATGTTAGAAAGTTGGGCATTGCATTTCTCTGTTAAAATCTAAATGTTTGAGTCAGAGCAGCAAATTAGCACAGATAACTCACATATTTTATGTCCACGCTTTTGTATTTTGCTTTTTTTCTGTACTGGAAAAGAATTTAAAGCTTTTTTTTTTTTAATAATACAATGTCATATTTATACCTTGCAGCCTCACTGTGTGGAGTTTGCTCCCTAGTATTAATACATGTGTATATCTGATAGATGCATCCCACCACTATCTCTCTAAAGATTTTTCCCAGAAAAATAATTCAGTAACAACGCTCGGATTGCTCAAGAATGGGACTGTATGGTACATTTCTGCAGCCACAGGTGCCCTTGTTTGTCAGCTCTTTGTCATCTTTTTTGTGGAGAAAAGTCTCTTCCTTATACCAGTGTGATAGCAGTGTGGCATGTAGTACCTTATTTTACAATTCCGGAAATGAGTTTCCATGTTGGAAGTGGCAATCTGACAACTCAGACCTGCGGCGACCAGCTGCCAAAAGGTCACACATGTGTAGTGTTCCCGTTTGCTTGCCCACCCCAAGGTAGACTGAGTGCTAGTTTTAGAAATGCTCATGTTTCCTCTCAGACTTTTAGGGACTGCCATTAGCAGCAAGAAAGAGATGGTGACTGACAGTGAAATTATGGGTAAGTTTAAGGCAAAGCTAAAAACTGAGCCTGGCATTTTCTCTTTCTGTCCTGACATTTGAGTGACAATCCATATTGGTCCAGAGTAACTGCCAGTATTTCGGTGGAAAATTTTAAAACATTATGCATGCAATATTGAAGTGTTTCATAGGAAACAGAGTATATAGTCTTTATTTTCACATGCAGTTCTTTCTTGACATTTCCAATATATTATATGTGCTGTGGGTGGTCTCCTAGTGAACGCCAGCGAGTTCTTTGTTGCATTGTGAAGAGAGGACTCAGAAACTCCCCCCATTATAAAATCCTTGCTTTTTTCCTCCCTTTTAATATGTAAAATGAAAACTCCACTTGGGCTGTTTTAAAATCCTAGCTTATTTCAGACTTTTGTGTTTAGTTAAGTTTATGTATCTGCTGGCATGCTTTGTTAATTTAAGCCAAACCCTCAACTTTACCTTGGCAGTGACGCTGATTTTGTTGGGTTCCCTGCACCCTGCTAAATGAGCTAGTACCAAAACAACATCCAAAGGACAAATGACTGTGTCCTGATTACTCTTCAGGGTCTTTAATGGCAGCACTAAGTCCTGACTCAGCCTTTTGATACCTTAGCATGGCAATTGTAAATGCCTCAGGTCATTTGTAACTGCATAAATGCTAGAATTAAATCACAAAGAAAAAGTTCTCTACGTTCTTGTGCTTTAATCTATATTAAACCTCCTCTGAGAACATATATCATACAACTAGGTGGTTGTTTTTTTTCAGAATCCATTATTGTGCAACAGGTTACTTCTGTTTGCTGTCATAAGTAATTGTTTTATTTATTATGTATATATGTAATGTCTCATGTGAGAAGTTGCTAGCCAAATTCTGGTGAGCAGTAGAGGGTAGAAGGAACTACCTTGTTGCAGGAATAACTTTTGTTTCTATTCTGGTCCAAAATTATTAGTTGTTTATGTTACCAAAATGACTGCTTTACTTTGAAGCTGCTGTTGTGGAAGATTCTGGGAGTCTCTCAGGTACCTTGAAAGGTTCGTGTCAGAACAGATCTAGAACTGATTTTGATATTTGGTGTGGAATCAGAATAGCAAGAGAAATATTTGTCTGAAGGGTCCATAGATGGGATGACTAAAGTGGCAGATTGATGTGGGCTTTAGCAGCAGACTGAGAGGAGTGGGACAGGATGGAACTTGGTGTTCAGTTTGATGGAGTTTTCCCAATTTCACTGTCTTGGCATCTCTGTGATATTCTTTTTGTTCCATGTCTGGCTTGGATTTTTACTTAGCTTCAGTCTGCTCCTTTCCTTAGGTTCTGAGCACTCTCTGTGATTAGAGAACAGAGCAAATGCTCAGACAGAATGTTTTTTGTCGAGTTCTTTACCAGTAATTGAAATGATGGGAGAAAAGCTCCATGTGTCCCTTCTTATTTCATCTAGAGAAGGGCTGATTGAACCCACTGCTTTTAAATGGTGGTGCGGTGCAGTAAATTCGTTTTAGATAGTCATACTCTAGATGGTTTTGAATTAAGTGCAATTGGGTACTGGTGAAGCATAGCTGTATAGCATTGATCACCTTGTTGAGGTCCCAGTTTACTTGACAGGATCAAAGATATGTACCATATACTAAACACTATTAGCTAGCTGTCAAGTGTTCCTAGACTAGCTCAGTGATGCTTAGAGGAATGAGCTCACACCTTTGGTTTGTGAGCCTGACTTTATTAGTTTATATTCACAGCAATAAAGAACAATAGTTTCAGCAGGTTTTCAGAAAATAGACTGGTTTTGTTCCTCACTGTTCTAAAATCCAATTGCTTTGCAATCTTAACTAGTTCACCCTTTTCTCTACAGGAAAGAGTAGATAGTAGTAATCACTACTGATATAAAGGGTGAATGTGAGTCTAAGGAAAAATGTCAACAATTGGGATATTTTCTATAAGGACAAAAGTCAAATTCTTAAAAGTATACTGAAACCTTTAGTTCAGAAGACACTTTAGCACAGACTAGTGAAAGTATTTTGTGTTCCCAAAACACATATGAGTTTTGACAGGTCTTTTAGATATATTTAGCTGAAATTTCCAAATGGAAATTACTTGTTTTGAATATATTAAGTTGAGATTATTATTTCTTACATTTTAGAAATGTCTTTCCAAAATATCTTTGAAATGTTTAATAAGTTGAAGCTGACCTTTTCCATCAACTTTTATGGTTTCAAGAAATTGGGATATTCTGGGGAAAACATGTTTCATTGAAAAGATCCCAGCTAAATCTATTGAAGATTTATTATTTATCATGGACCAAATCTTGCTTTCTGTACCTACATAAATAGTTAATGAAAATGCATCCAAGCATAAAGCATGAACTATTTGGACCAGTGTTATAAAGTGCTTTGAGCTGGGAGAAATAGAAGCTGGAACATGGAAGTTACATTATAAGCAGAGTTATTTTTGTTCTGTAGAAAAACTTTTAATTGTCAAAGACGTCAAAAAGGAAATCTTTCTTTTCCTTTTGAGTCTTACAAGAGTTAACTTCAACAGACATTACTGATATTTTATTACAGTTGTCAAAAAGTCAATGCTACTGTTTTGATTACTGACATACAGGCAGAGATCACTTGAACAATTAAAGCCTCCAAATATTTCATCTAGTGCAAGCATACTCCAGACAGCTTTCTCAATGGGCAGGGCCCACTGCTAATGAATGTAATAAAGCAAATGTATTTAAGAACCTAAATAATTCTATGCTGAGCCCTTGATTGATGTCAGCATTTTAGCAACTTCCAGGTTAATTTTCATGTTCAATACTTCCAGATGAAGCATCCTAAAATAAACACTGCTACCCACGCTTTAAGTTCCTGTGCAATTTAAATGCCACCTCTGACTGTCCTTGTATCTTAGCCAAAACATGACAGCAAGCTTTTCTGCAAATAAGGTTTTCACTGATGTGAAATAGGTTTTTGCTATTTGTTTGTATTCATTTATATTGTTGGTGAACTTGGTCTTCCAGCAGAGAGTTTGGTAGGTCATTCCACGCCAGTGATGAAAAAAAGTGCACAATAGCACAATCTAAAAGTAAATAAACAAAAACCTCTGTGGGATTTCTGCTCCGTGAAACTTTTTCTTGTGACAATTTCTTTTTAACTTCTTTTCCTTTGCCCTCCGTCTGAGGCCATATTTATGCCCATTAGGTTTTCTTGGAGGCTGTAGCAAGCTAAACCAGCCCCTGCTGCAGTAGCTGCCTACTCACATGCTGGTTCTATGCCTTTTGTCTTATAGACAGTAGTGTATGGGCGATACTCTAAGAGAAGAATCTAAAGATGTTGATTTGTCACTCACCCCAAAAAAATGGGCTGCCTGTATTTTTCCCTTTGCAATTAGCCCATCTCTCCATAGGTACCAAGATACCTTTTCACTTGGAGATGAAACAGTGAGCAAACTTGTGTGAATTGCTTTTGTTTCCTGACCTCTTATTGCTAAAACACCAAAGTTTACTTTTAATCTTGTCTATAATTTTACAAAATCCCTAGCGAAAAGGAGCTGATTTATGTACAGCTTAGCCTGAAGCACTTGCGTCACTGTACAGTTTTGTATTGCTTGCTTAATAGACCACAAAAGTCAACATCTCTTTGGAAGAACAGTTTGTGCTTAAAGTAGTCACAAATTCCAAGAGATCCTGTTAAGGCAGGATGTTGTGAGAAACCCAGAGCTGGAACAAAAACTCTTGTTTCCTAATTATAGTGTTAATACTTGGGAAACCTTAAGCCACTCTGTCTTGGTTTATGTCAATAAAGGCTTGGGTTTTTGCCTTTCTTGCCCATCCTGCTTTGGGAAGTTGGAAGTAAGTCAGCATTTTTAGCTGCAACATAGAGGGTTTTAGTTGTCTGTTATAATGGAAACAGATGCAAGATTACATCTCTGGAAAGAGACAGACAATCTGCATTTAGAATGTCTTTAATTTAATGAGGTCAGAAACTTTAGTTCACAGGTTTATAGAGTAAATGAGGTTGGAAAGGACTTGAGTTCTCCAGGCCCACCTCCTGCTCAAGGCATTATAATTGGTGAGGTCTGATCAGATTACTCAGGGCTTTAACCAGTTGGAACTTGAAAACCTTCAAGGATGGAGACTGCATAACTTCTTCGGGCAACCTGTTCCACTGCTTGACTGTCTTCATGGGAAGAAAACTTTTTCTTATACCTAATCAGAATCTTGCATGTTTCAGGTTCTGTCTGTTGCCTCCTGTCCTCCTCCTATGCAGCATTCTCTAGAGTCTAGCTCCAATGTTTCCTTGCTAACTTCATAGATACTAGGAAGCTGCTGTGAAGTCCCCTTAAGAGGTCCTTCTATAAACATTGATGGTACTTTGCTTGCTTACTGACATCCATGTGGAGTGCAAACCATTGACCACTGTTCTCTGAACCTCCTTTCTAGTTGTCCATTCAACCTTGGATGATCTCTTTTTCCCAGCAATGGTTGTTTGTAAGTGCTTATATCAGACAAATCCTGCACTTAGTCACATACACATAACATTTGGTTATTTAATGTCTTAGGTTCTATGCAGGTGAAATGCAATTAAATCATTGGTCTTTCAAGAGCATAAAAGTGATCTATAGCCACATTCATGTGAAATTTCAACCAGTGCTTTCAAGATTTTCATATTTGAAAGATTAAAATCAATCTTATATTGTGCAGTCATGTAGTTTGCAGCATGGCCTCACTTACAATGATCATTATTAGGAGCCTGCCAATGTATATTTTACATCAGCCTAGATTAGATGTTCCACAATAGGAATTCTGATGGGTTCAATGCTGAGTGGGTTTACTTTTTTTTTTCCTTCCTCCTTAAAATAGACAAAAGAGGTATGGTATAAAACTGCTCATCTTGATCACTTTCTTCATGTTAACTTCACTAGTTTTCATAGGATGTGGCATGCTGTATATGCTCTTTCAGAAGTGTGCTGTATACATTTACACAGGAAATTAAGCACAGAAGCTAATATAAGATCGATGAGAAAAAGCTCATTGTCAGCATGTCATAGTATTACAAGCTGTATCAGATTCGTGTGTCCAGCATTAGTTTAGAGGAAGTGCATGAAAACCAATGTATGGTTGCCTGGTTTCTTCTTGAACTATCAAATACAAAGCCACACATGAGCAATTCTGAGAGATGAACATAACCCTCCTGATAATATCAAACTCTTGAGTTCTTCTGACAGCCACAGATAAAGGCAGTTGATTTGTAGAATAACAGATTGTCCATTCCTCCAGACAACTGAAATTATGGTCTTCACCTGGTTATATTGAAATGATTGTTTTATTTCAGGAGAATACATTTCTAATAACACAGAGATTTTTAGCAGTTTCTGTTGTGGTGGATAATTTTACTGATCTTAGACAGCAACTGCAGTTTCAGCCTCCTCTTACAGAAGTCATGAATGGATCTATGTATACATTCATGTCAATATTACATGCTTGTTTCATTACACTGACTGCTAAACTGGTTTCATGATGTAAGGTAACATAACCACACAGACAAGCTTACTAATAGTTCATGATGATAATTATGCTACATAGTCGATGAAATTGGTAGTAACAACTTAAGGAGAAGAAAATAGGGCACATTCAAAGCATCAATGTGTGTTTGCCTCTGTTTTATTATCTTTTGAGAAGTCTTAGTTTCAATTATGGAGGTAAAACAACCTGAAGATATGCAAAGGTAATTAAAAAGGAATTTTTTTTAAAACCCTCTTTTTTTTTAAATCTGTCTGAGGCCTCAGCACTTATGACAAAGGAAACTGAATGATCTTGTGGAATAAAATATTAAGGCACATTTTTTGAGTGGACCAGAAAATGATTGATGTACTAAACTGGGAAATTGATAAATAAGCAAGTGTATGAACATGAAACTAAGCATATCTGAGGCCAAAAGAGGTAGCAAAAAGGTCAAAGGGACCAGCTAAGTGTCCTTTAGAAGCTCATTCTTTGGGGGTTTGATCTTATGCCAACCATAGAGAAGAAGGAAGCAGTAGTAAGTGAATGAGTCCTGAGGTACTTAATATGAATTACAGCAGTAGGCAAAAGATACTGCTGACATAAAATGGAGCAAATTATAAGTACAGCTGAGGACTTCTAAGGTTCATAGGGCCTAGCAGATTTGCTTTATTTCTGGTAGTTCCAGAAACAACAAGGTAGATTTTTTTTCTATGGATTATATATTGTTATTTTGTTCACCAAGAATTAATTAAATGGATCATCTACATTGTTAAAGAAGGAGATAATTTATTGAGGAATTAATAGCAGATATAACTTATTTGGTCATTCCAAGAATCTGAGGTCAAATTTGCAAGCAGTATCCTGATCAAATTTCTCTTCTATGCTGCTGTGCTCTAACTGCTTGAAAGCTGTCTGTTATCTCCTACCCATTTGTTATAGTATCCCATTCTTGGCAATATGCCTACTATTTAAGGTTACTTTCATTAATCAGCCATAAGTTAATTTCTTTGCAGGCAGAATCTCTGATCTCATTGTGTTGTCTTTATAGGTGAAGGCCTCAGGTTGCTGGGGGTTTTTTTGTACTTTCATTTCAATGTAAGAAGATATTCTTGAGGACTGTGTCTCTGGGGACTCGTTTGGTAGTCTTTGAAAAAGCGACAGTTTGGGCAATTGTGAAGGAATATTCACTTTTTTATTTTAAAGTTACAAAACACAGAGACTAATGCAGCTGTGGAATATGAATCATGTCCTTAAAATAACCTGTGAGTTCTATGGATTGCCTTGCAATGGTACATAGAAGAATTATTCTCACAGGCTGCCTGGTCTCAGGGCTAACCACACAATCAAGTCGGTGATAACATGACAAAATCGTATTCTGTGTCCAGTGACATTCAATTCTTTTTCTAGAGGTTATGGCATATTTTAGCTAATAGCTGTGTCTCTCGCTGTTATGCTCCTTTCTGATACCTTTTTATCAGAGCCAACATGTTTAAAAGTTTATATACTGATCTGTGTCTCCTGGTGTAGTACATGTGTGCTTTGAGATGTTTCTTTTCTGAACAGGCTGATCACTTTTTTTCTTACGTTTCTTTTCTTCCTCTCCCCAGCCCTCCCCTTTCTTTTTTCTGAGACAGATGGCCATTACCACTACATTGGAACAAACTTGATATGTTGCATATACTATGAGTTTAATGTTTTTTCCATTGCACTTCATTTCCCTAATGCTACCTAAGGTATTTCAAGACATATGCATCCCTGTCTTCTGTCTTGCAGAGTTAACTTCAACTTGAGCAATAAAATCTGGGTGCTTTTTAGAGCATTAAATCTGGCGAGTGGATATTTGTCACAATGTCTTTCAGGACTACCAGGTGTATGTCAGAGAGTGGGGAAGTTGCTCCACAGGTAACTCAAATCTCTGTGAGCAAGCCTAGTACATGAAGAAGCCATTTGTATCCCACTGAGTCCCATCATGTTGAGAACATCGCTGAGATTTACACAAGTCCAATCCACGCAAATGATAAGATGGCTGCAGCAGGGTGGCAGCCATATGACCTGAATCACTGTTTCTCATGCCTCAGAGGCTGTGGTACTAGAGGGGGATTGGATTTGTTTGTTTGTTTGTTTGTTTTAGAAGGGTCAGAGCTCCCACGCAGAGCACATTCTAGTAACTGGAAAGTGGTTAGGTGCAGGAGCCCAGAAAAGAAGCCACGTTGCCTCCTGGGTATAGAATGGAAACACTGGGTCAAAGGTAATATACCGGCGAAGGTCCTGAATATCTATTTCCATATCTCACATAGGGTTGCCCCAATGCTGTCTTTTAGACAGAATTATTGCCAGTGGTATTGATTAGATGTTTGGATAATCTGACAAGTTTCCTGATGTGTTAAATTTCTGTTTTTCACATGATGTTAAGTGTGGAAGCAGTATATGTAACTGCAGAAGTAACTCCCAGTAGACACTTCCACAGTATGACCACTTGCCATCAATTGTACCACACATGCCAATTCCAATTAGTCATTGGCCAGTCACTTCTATCACTTTCTAGCAATTCTGTGTGCCCTTACTAATACACTTGGTACTTCCAGAGTTTTAATTTTTATTTTTATCAGATTACACAAAAAGTGGTACTTCCATCAGATGTAGAAGAAGTCTGAATTAAATTTCCCTTTCATTTACAACATGTTTTCTTAAGTGTATATTCAAAATGAAAAGTAAGCAAAGAAAATAGGCGTTCCGGCTTGGAGTAGATGATCTTTCATGGTCCTTTCCAACCACTAATACTCTGTGATGCTATGATAGTAGAATTTTATATTTAAAACAATTTGTCAGAACAGGAGCAAAGATAACATCTGACATTAGAAGTTAAAACCTGAAATTAATCTTGAAAAAAACCTCTGACTTCACTTAGGCTTCTGATTACTTTTGCAGAGTTGTTTGGTATTTGTTTTATCCACAAATTTTACTGTGGAAAATATTATCAAGTTTTCCATCTACTTTAGCTTGTGCTTTGAAGCAATTACAGTGTGAGAGGAAGGGTGTGATTTTCAAGACCTCTTCCTATTTATCGGTGTCTGTGCCTATAGAGTAGCTTCCAGATCTCCCATCGCCTGGCAGCATGAGCACAGAAGGGCTGGTACGGCAGACAAGATCAGGTATCCTTGCTGGTATGGTTTAAAGGAGCTTGTGTGATGTCCCACCTAACTGACAGCTCATCACTTGCTGCCACAATGGAGAATAGAGGTAGGGCAGCCTGTTAGCTTTGCCACAGCCCGTGAGATGCTGTCCAAACTTGCTGTCAGTCAAAATAAGACCTGTTAGAGCAAGAAGTGGGTTAATGATTGTATCTCTACTTCAGCAAATGCACAATAAAGAGGTAGATTAGTAGAGATGAAAAATTTATTGCAAAACTGCCACAGCATTATGAAGAACAAAATTATTTCATTGAGCAGTAGTTCTGTTACCATAATCCTAACGATAAACTCTTTTACAGTAATGATAGCAGAAAAACTAATTGCAGCAAGGACAGGACAAATCTTTTTTAATCCTCGTTGTCATCTCAACTAAATCCAAACCTATTTATATTAACCTTTGCTGACAGAGTCACATGATGGACATAATTTCTTGTAATTTACCAGCAGTAGATCTAACCTTTCTTCATAAAATATTCATAAAGGCATGATTCTCAATGATTTTCTGTCTCTTTTCATATTTACAGCTTGTTGTCTTCTTCCTTTTTACTATAATTTGAACACAATTGAAGTCAGATGGAATTAAAGTTAAATTGCTTTAGTGGATACAGTACCTGAAAGCTAAGAATAACTAATTGAAATTTCTTACAAGTAGAGATCATGCTGTACTCTGATCTGATTGCATTAAACAGCCCAAATGCCTTTGCCTTTTGAGGGGCAAATAAACCAACCTAGAAGAGATGGCATCAGTTCCTGTTGCTTACATAACTACTTCAAGTGTGTGTGTATGTCAGATATCTATATAAAAACACTCATGGAGCGAAAAGTCTGCAGTTTTATGGGTTCCTTAGACAATATACTTGAGTCTTGAAAAGAAATGATGTAGGCTTAGTTCCTTATTTAGGTGTAATTAAGACTCACCATTGAACTCAGTCCAATTTTGCTACTGTAAAACTGATATATATGGTTGTAGATAAATCAGTTTTATTAAGGTGATGTAGAACTGGTACAGAACTTGAACTATGCATCTTTTCCATCTAAGAAGTTTAAATCTGAAGTATATCATATGCTAGAGGCAGAATGACCATATTCCCAGTGGTTTTCTGGTTGGGTTTTTATCTTAAATGAGGAAACAGGACTCTCTTGATGCAAGTATAAGGTGTAATTATAGAATGGTTTGGATTGGAAGGAACCTTTAGATCATCTATTTCCGACCTGGCAAATATTAAACAGAAATTCCTATGCTTAAGATATTATAATGAGAGAAATTCCCAGAAATGCTCTAGACTGGTATATTTGAATTTAAGATGACTGCTTAGCTGTTGTAAACATTCTTTGTATCCTGCTATGAACAGAAACTGTGTGTTTGAGTAGCTCTAGTAGACAATTTGGTATCATCATGTTCATTTTTTTTAATAGATTGTGGATAAGTGGAAACAATATAAATGATTTAAATAAACATGGCTTTAAAATGCAATGCTTTTTAAGTAAGCATAAACTGCATAGGCTTGGGTTTTTTAATGCAATGCTTTTTAAGTAAGCATAAAATGTGATGCTTGCTTTGTTTTCATCACTTTGTTGTCCTATTCTGGGTGCATGCCAGTCAGTAACTGAGCTGTTAGGACCTTGCTTAACATGTTTCAGGTAGGGCTGTCATGCTTTCTGTGAGCAATCCCTACTAGCTAATGCGCTGAGCTGTTGAGAGCTGTCAACTCCCATTTTCATCACTGAGAATGGAATGTTCAGCACCTTCTAGCATTAAATCTCTAGAGAGCAGAGGGTTCTAGGAGCTCCTAAGTAGTGAGATATTGCTTCAGATTAATGAAGAGAATATCTTAAAGTTAGGATGATCATTACTTTTTTTTTCCGTGTGTGTGTCTAAAAGCAGAGAAAGTTCTTTGTGCTCTTTGATGAGTGGATGAAGATTACTCATGAAAAACACATCTCTTTTCTCAAACAAGTTATTGCCTATGAAGGAAAGGATGAAGAGGCATGAACTGACAGAACACTTTCTGAACTTTGAAGGAGGTTTTTTTATTTGGTAACAGAATTACATTTCTGGAGCTTTCACAGATTTGCTGAGCACACCTGTAGTCTACACTCCCTTTCACTTTGCAGTTTTTTTCTGTTGCCCATGACATCTTTTCTAGGTTTAGATCCTCCTTTGAAAGTGCTCAGCCTGTTATTGCCAGATCAAGAGAAAGAACTGTATGATGACAAGAAGGAAGCAGTAGTAGACTGATGGGGAGGAAGCTTGTCCAGTGGAGTAGGGACCATAACAAAGATCAGTGACTTTCTATGCAATGGGAGAGCATATGCTTGTGACACTAGAAGGGAACTGTGAAGTGTTTGGATGGATCAGTGAGGAGACCATACAACAGAGTTAAAAATGCACTAGAAACAGGTGGGCTTACAGCTGAATGCTATATACTTTAGCAGTTGGTATGCATTTATTATAACATAAAGTCTTTCTTTTAAAATTGATCTACTTGAAGTTAAGTGTGGGGCTTTTAAGGAATTTCTTAACTGAGACCAAATTAAATGCTGTGGAGAAAAAGTCTGGAGTCTTGCAAATAGAACAAGTTGCTGAAAAGATAGAGAATTAAAGAAAAGTGTTACTTCATTTCAACTTTGCAGAGAATTAGAGCAAATATTTTGTATGACTTTGGTTATTGTAGCCTTAAAGAAAAACACTTTCTATGTCTGTAGTATTAATGACATTAAGGGGAGTTACACCTAATAATTGATATATATGCATGTTTGAAAACCCATATTAGAATTACTAATTCAAAAAAATAACATTTTTAGATTACCAAAATGAAAAGCTGTCTAAATTCTCCACTGTGTGAGGATATAGTGCATCTCAGACACTTCAGCTTGTGTAACTGTGCATCTGAAAATCCTGAACATAAAGTTAGCAGTCTGCTGAGGAATTTGTCTTTCCATCAGTCCCTTGGTAAGGGCAGGAGGTTATTTGGACTAATAAAGCTGATCTTGTGGTCAGCCAGTCAGGCCTTACTGTTTCCCAGATGACCTTGGTCCTGTAATGCACTGTAAAGGATTGACTTTGTCCATTAATAGTTTGTTTGAGAGAGCTGGAAAGGTGACTTGTAATACAGCCGCTTTTTCCTGGTTCTTCCATAATGACATTTTGAACAAGCAGATGATGTCCTTTGATTCAGTGCAACCTTGTATGTTTTGTTCCAGAATGCTTTAAGAGAAGCAGAACAAAGAAAGTATAAGTATGCTGTTTAGTTACACTTCCATATCTTGAGTAGTTTTATAAATTCTGTGATAAATTAAATAAATATGTGTATGTGTGCATTCCTTTTGGGTAATTCTAGTTTCAGTTAAACCAATGCATATTAAGAACTTAGACTTACACCTATCTGTAACAAGTGCAAGATAACAGAGAATACGGATGCTTCTAAAGGCTTTTGTCCCCTGCATCAGGGTTTTTCTCTCCATAGTATTATTGGGTTTGAAGGCTAAGCTAATACTTTTGGGACTTTGACGATAGAAGTCTTCTATCTTTTTTCTTCTTTCATTCTCCTGCAGTATCCATTCCAATTAGAATGTAGAATTTTACAGCAAGATGTATTACAAAGTCTTACGTGAAGCAAGCTCATTAAATAATGTCTGTGTAAAAGTTTAAGCATCAATGTATGTAGGATTTTTATGTCAACTTTTTTGACTTCTATCACAAGTTACTGAATTTTATCCTTTTATCCATGTGCTAGCTGAATAACTGCATGATTTCAAGACCGAAATCTTTTGTTGATTTGAAGATGTCAGAAATGAAGAATGTTCTATTTTCTTTAAGTTTGTCCCAGTATGTCATTGGCTTCTTTGTAGAAAAGACAGGCATATTTGAATTTCTCTGGTTTCTTTTTCAAATTCCAAGCAAGAGAGCTTTCATACAGAGTATTTTCCTTCAATCTATCTGTTTTAAATCTGTGAAGCAAATTAAGCTAATCATTATAACTTACTTCCCACCTATCTACACAGTTTCTTTTCTCTGTTCTCTTCCATGCATTTCTGAAAAGCTAGGAACAAGGTTTTTTCTGTGTTACTCTTGTATTTGTCCACCTAGTGAAATGCAAAATTATTAGGTACCATAGAGGGAATTCATGTTGCATTGTCCTGGAAAAAATCTATGCCATTGTCACATGCAGTGGTTTAAAGGACTAATTAATGATTTTCCAGTTGTCCTCCTTCCTATCATTGCATACAGTTCTGTAACACATTTGGTTCCAGCAGGACTCAGACCTGTCCTCATACTTCTTAACCATATCAGTTTATGTACTGTCTGCAGCTGAACGCTGCCATTTACTTTTAGAGGGTCACCATCCAGTAGTGATTCCCCACTGACACTTGTCACTATGGGACTTGATAGCGACTACTTACTTGCAGTGTATCTTCTGTCTATGTTGAGTGCTACTTTAGGAAAAAATATCATTCACTAGCTAGTGAAAATCAATCCGTCCAGTGCCTTCATATTTTCTTCTGGTAACTGATCTTGTCATCTTGAAAGGTTTGTCCAACAAGATTTATTTTCCAGAAAGAACATACCAATTGGAATGCTTCATATTTTTGTATTATCTGTAAAACGAATCCTGTGCCAGCCTAATGATAAGCCACAGGACCTGTAAATGCCTGGTATCTGGTCACAGAAAGTAGCCCAAGCCTGGCAGTGTTTGCAAAGGCATCAGTGTGCTCCATTGCACTGAAATGCTAAAAAAGCTGAAGTGAAAGTGGAAAGGACAAACTCTGTAGGACAAGGACTGAAAAATGGGCTTTTTGTCTTGCTGAGGAATGTCATTAACTTCCCCAGGTGCTCATACTGGCACTTCAATAAACAGGAGAGTGTGTGAAATTTCCCTGTAGAACTGCACATATCAGAGAAATACAAACTACAAATTAATAACTCCTCAGGAGTATTTAAGAAAGGAAAAAAGAAGAAAGGACACCTCCTGTTTTTGCACCAGAAAAGGAGGATTATGTAGCTATTGCCAAAACCTTTAAAGTTTACACCAATATCTTGATATTAAGGCAGGTTGGAGTAATGGCATTTCAGCAAAGAAGGTGGTGAATGCATACTTTGCATTTTAGATTAATATAATCACAGTATTATTTGGAAAAGCAAACTAAGTAAGAGGGATATTAGGTCAGTTCTGTACTCAGGGCAGCAGTTTCTTGTAACACAGAAAAGAAATTTCATCAGCAGTTCATTGAAAGGACTGACTAAAGTAGCTCAACTGGCAAGCAATGAACTAGGAAAAGTAGAGTCTGAAATACGTCATTCATAGACAAAATAAAACATATGGAAGGCCAAGACCATCCAGTTCTCATAGTTTAAGGAACGGCTTTTTAGCTGACACACAAGGAGGGAAGACAAAGCAGTAGGTTTCTTGCAAGAGTTATGAAATTGATACTTTTTGTTAAGTAGATCTTGATTTCTTGTGAATCTGCACAAAGTAGAGAGGGATGTGTTCCCAACAAAAAAAGACTTGTGTTTCCTGTGGCTCAAAACCTGACACTGTTATCCACAGCAGTTGCACCTAATGGTGTGGCTACTATGTAGGTTTGCAGAAATCCCCCCAAAAGAGCTGCTGGTACAGTATAGTAGTCCTGCATTACTTCTCCTAACACATGGGAGATTCTTTTCCATTGCATAGTGAATAAGAACTAATGAGTGCATTGTAGGCACTGGAGGCCAAATACAAGAATAGGAATGGAGCAGGGGTAGCAATGGAGTGGTTACCTCAAGATCTTGAGACGGGTTCCAGTTAATCATGTGTATGGCTGTGCTTTGAGCAGTGATGAAGAGACCACCTTGAGGGATCCCACTGTTTTAATCCTGTGCTGAACTTGAAATAAATTTGAAAGTCCTACTAAGCTAAATTAAATTTAAATATGTGAATTTTGCTCACACCTGATAGGAAATTTAATTATGTCCTTAATTAACTAATCTGAGAGGTCTTTGTCATTCCAATGTAATGGAATCATAAGAGAATAACATAGGGCAGCATTGCAGGTCAAGCAGCACAGCAGATGTCCACTTTCCTCATTAAGAAACTTCAGATCTCTCAGCCATTTTCTAATAAAGAATTAGTCGAGAGAAAGCACATAGATGTTTGAGAATGGATTTGAATTTGCAAATACAAAATAATAACCCATCCAAACTGCACTTAAGGCATTGGCACCATATCCTTTATTATCATTAGACTGTTCCCTATGGCAGTAACTTCCTCCAAGAAGAATTTCAAGAGCAGTTGCATTATCTATTGAAAAGCAATTTTTTACTTTCCATTGAGGCAAGATAGTTTGACAAATAACTCCAGAGTTTACTCCGAAGGCCATTTCAATCGTCCATAGGTCTTATGATATTATGTTACCTTTTTTGTTTCAAATTCAGGCATAAGAAAGAAAAAAGAATGACGTAAATTGGATGTTAGAATAGTTCTGAAGATAGACATCAGAAGAATTCAAGAGTAAGAGAACTCAGCATTATTTGTTATTTTCCATCCTAAAGTAAAAAGGGAACAAAGCATCAAAAGCATCAGTAGTGAGAGTGAGCTCAAAGCCAGGACTCTGTGTCATAGCATATAAAACAAGGGAATTGGCACCACCAAAAGGTCTAATGTCTTAATCTGTGGTTTAAAGTCACTGATGTTGCAGTCAGAAAGGTTCTTCAGACCACAGAAAATAATATGCAGAGCTACATGCATTTGTTGCTATGTACATTTTAGGTTTCACCCATTAGCATTTTGGGTGCATACTCATTTGGGTGAATAAGTCTTCATGATGCTATGAGAATTCAAGTCCACCCAGAGAATGTTACGGATCATAATCTTGCACTTTCCTTAAGCACTCATGGAAACAGCGTCTGTGAAAGCAGCAGGATAAGATGCATGTAGTTTATTGTGCGTTTCAATTGATTGAATGCAATTATATTCCACAGAGGAAAGTGTATCCCTGTCAAATAACTTTAAGTCATCATTCACTCTACACTTGAGTTTTAGTTGGTGTTAAGTATACTGCAACATTACCTTAATTGCAAAATTTTGAGGTATAGTGATGCTGAACTTTCACACATAATTTCTACCCTTAATGCAGTTGAAAATAAGTAAAGAAATGTGTTTATTTGCACTGTGTTTGGGCTGTAGTAGTTATTTACAAATTAAAATAGAAAGGCATATTTAACATTGATATACAATATTTGCAGTCATTTGAAATGCAAAAGGTAAGTAGAAAAAATCTGGTAATGGAAAAGATTGACTCCACTTACAGAAGTAGAGAAGAAGCATATTTAGTGTATCGCCATCATATGATTTTTAGTTTTGCCTGCAGCATTTCATGGGACATCAAGTCTAGTTCTCTGCCAGCACTGGAGTTTTCTTGGTGTTATATTTTCATAGTGACTTACCCAGAAAATATCAGAGAATAAAGCAGCAACTATGGAGAAATTCTGCAGTGATTGAAACCTGATTAGTTACATGAGGCTTGCTTTTTTTCACTCCTAAAGTTCTTTTTCCTCTTTGAGCCTTTCTGACTTTCTTGTATCTGTTTTCTCATTTCCATATTATTTGTTCCCTCCTGCTTCTGTTTGACTTCCTATTAACCTAAAGGAAACTGTGTTTTAGGCCAGAGGATTGCATTGTTTTTATAGTATTAGTTCCAATATATATTATAAACATTCTGCTTGCAGGCTAGAGCCAAGGTGCACAACAAGACAATGTAGTTCTGAAGCACAATGAACTTCTTTTTTTCTCATTCCCTAAGCCACATTGGAGTTCAAGGCCATCTCTTGACAGAATATATGGTGCAGTCTCCTGTTATGTATGTGTCTGAGTGTGTGCATCTCTATGTATAGATATATGTATATATGTGCACATACATATTTATATCACTAGATACAGTGGTAAGCAAGATCTTAATTCTAGTCAGCAGAGAGTTAGCCTTGTGGTTGCTTGGCTTTCCATATGGGACCTGCTGTAAGGCTATCTTAATTTTCTTTTGGCTAAGGAAATGTGCAGATTCACTGAATGGACCAAAGCTAGTGAGAGTTGCAGTGTCTGAGAGCGGCTAGACAAGATGTTTCCATATAAACTTATTTCTATAAAGAGCTGTTCTGTGTAAAATAGATGTGGAGTTGGCCTTGCACACTAATCACTACAAATACCTAAGATCTGTGGTTCTGGTCTGCTCCCAGGTGCTACCCTTTCTGTGTCGCCTTTGCTTTGGTTCTGATGGAAGCTGCGGGGTTTTGAGGTTGGGTTGTGTTAGCAGTTTGCAGGAAGCACTTGGGGCTGGAAGGATTACATAGCTTTGATGCTAAGATATAGCCCATTTTTGTCCAGTCTGATTTAAAGATCAAGTAACATGGTTACTGTTAGCTGCATTCAGTCATGTTTCTTTTGATTTTGCTTTCCACTTCTAACAAGCAGGGATTTGTCATGCAGCAGTTGATTTTTATTAATATGAAATGTTGCCTTATGGAAAAATGTGCACTCAACCAGGAAAATGGTTTAGCTTTCTTGCAGACAGGCAGAGCTGCAAACCCTGAAGTTCTTTGGAAAATGGGATTGGTTTACTTTAAACAAGGGGGCATTAAAAGGAAAGGCCATTCTTCTGCAGTGCCATCCATCTGAAACCAACCTGTATTTGCATTTATCCTTGGCTATTTGATGACCACATAAAAGGAGTACAAAAGGTGAAGTGAAACAGTAAATGACACTTAGCTTTTGGAGTGGCATTCTTCTGGAAAATGCAGTGTCTTGAAAAATGTGCCATATGCATGGCTCAGTCCCAGATCTTCTAGCAGTCTGATACTGGCAAGGGAGGGCATCAGTAGCCCCCTGAGAAGTGGGCTGGTGAGATTTCCTTTTCTCCTCTTTGTTGGTTTTTATTTCCATTTCCTTTTCCTCTCTTTTTCTCGGTCATTTAACACTGTTCTGCGCAACAGAGGGGAGCATCTGGCTCCAAGTAAACACCCAATAAAATAAGTGGAGGAAGTTCACAGCTCCCTTGGTGCTATTGCGTCTGTCTGTCTGGTTGTGGACTCAACAAGATAACCATGCATCAATTTACATTGTCCAGGCTATCTTCACAACCAGAAGTGCTCAAAACCTTATTTTAATAGAAGCTTCGATTCTAGAGAATACTGTAAAATCTCTCCAAAGGCTCCAAATCAGCAATTCCATCTGTGTTTC
This sequence comes from Pogoniulus pusillus, assembly GCF_015220805.1. NCBI lineage: Eukaryota > Metazoa > Chordata > Aves > Piciformes > Lybiidae > Pogoniulus > Pogoniulus pusillus. The sequence goes on from NC_087283.1 coordinate 17,499,867, forward strand.
TGCAAATGTAGAGGAACAATGCCCCAGCTGATTATGCAAACAGAATGAAAATAGTTATTTTAAAAGTGCATAAAATCAATACTTTGGGGGAAACAAGTCAGCTGCATTTATACTCAGCATATAGCAGACATTTTGTTTCTTTGTCTGAAAAAATCATAGGAAAGCAAGGATTGCAAGTGAAATAAAACAGCCGATCATCCAGTGCAACAAGGGGGAACTGGAACATCAGATGCCTCAGCAGAGGCTTAGAGCATTTTAGGTTCCTTTTGAGAGAATATAAATTATATTGAGGTTGATATATTTCTACATTGTTTGAAGTCAAAGCCAAATATTCTCAGCACAGAGGGAGTAACTCACATCCCATTACTGCTCATGAGAAGTGTAGAACTAAATCCATGTCTGTGGCTCTGAAAATTTCCTCCTAAATGCTGTCTGTTTGGGACTGATGGAATTTTTTGCAAGTATTAATATGAAGGTGGGGAGAGTGTACAAATGTGTATTAATGTGCTTCTCATACAGTCAGGTTATATTGCTTATATACATATTATTCAAAAACCAGAAAACAAAGCACATGAGAAATAGGCCTGAAATGGAACAATTTGTAGACCTGTAGGTTAAATTGGATTAAACTTCATCTTTCAGCAAATGCTCTGTTATTTATTCAGTGTTTCTCTAGGGGATTTCCCTACCCCCTATACTTTATAGAGAGTGGTGATGTTTCTTAATTAAAAAATCAAACTATCATGGAATGGGGGCTGCCCCACACAGCCTTTCTTTTGTGGGAATAGGAGGTGCACTGATTTTTCTCATGCTCAGTTTCTACATTTGTTGGACAGAAGCCACATAAGAGAAAAAAATCTGTCTGGGAAAGTCAGGTTCACATCATGCAGCCCATGCCAACACTCTTCTCCAAGGCATTGCAGCTGCTACAGTGCCATCACCTAGATATTCCCCTTTGTAGGGTGGAGTTGGTGGACAGGGTGAGGAACATCACTGATGAAGGTCATCAAAAGTATCTTTTGGGTAGATTCCTGTTTGTTAACTCCCCCACAGTAGTGGTGAACATGAACATTTCATAGAAATGAACTTCTCTTATCTTTTTTTTCTTACATTCTTTCCACCCAGAGCTGAAATGTCTCTGAGGTTCTGGGGCTTTGTTTTACAGTCCTCACTTTGTAGCTGCAGATAATGTGCAGCAAATCTTTATCCTTTCCCATAGTTTGTCAGCTAAACAGTTCAGAAAGACTGAAGTATAGTTTTACACATTTTAATAAATATTATAACCCCCCAAAAAGTTGACATTTTATTTTGATTTCTCTAGAGTTAAGGAAAGCAAGACATTCTTTAAAAATAAATTTTTGAGATTTTCATACATTTCTGCAACTAGATGTGAAGTGCTTTGGTGCACCACTTGAAATCTTTTTGCGGTTGGACTTCACCAGTGCTTTGATTGCTGTTATTTCAGTATTTGGAGAGTGTTAACAATTTAAGATGTTCTTGTATTTATCTGATTTATTATTTGAGTAATAATTGAAATATGACATTTTCAAGTTTATGTCACTGTCATTTTAACCTCTTCAGTATCAGCTTCACTGAAATCTCTCCGTCCTCTCTGTGGAACACAACAAATGCACTCTATAGGCCAGTGTTAATAGATGGACTCTACTCTGCAGAAGCACACACCTTGGGATATTTTAGCAGCATTTCCAATGACAAGGCTGACTTTGAGGCAGTGACTGTGAACTTTGGCTCTGTAGTAAGGGCCAAATGCATCAGTGACACGAGTTACTATCAGCTTTTAAAAGAGACAGACAGGGAAGATCTTCTCATGTGCCATGCTCTGCATTTTTACTTGCAGGTTTGTGCAAATGGTGTTTTTTTTCCTTGGATTAAAATACTGCCTCCATCCCTTCCTAAATCTGACATCCTCTTTTCGAGTTTCTTATCTGGAAACAAATTCATTTTGTCCTTTCTGAAAATGCAGCCCTGGTCTCAGCCATTACTTGTGGCTGGGCACACTCTAGTTACAGCACAAGAAAGAGTGTCAGCAGTGGCTTAATATAAATGGGACAGACTCCTTTGGAATGCACTGGGGAGTAGATGTTCAAAGGAATAAAACACTACTCTCTTTCCATCTGGCCACTTGAAATAAAGTGCCTGTTTGGGACCAGTACTTCTGAAGTCTGGTTTGCAAAGTCAAATATTGATGTCATTTGTTTAGTTCTTAACAGGCAGAGTAAACATGGGAAGTTTTCAGTTGTGCTGCTGTCACAGCAGGGATGAGCATGGAACAACTGGAATGAAATAGTCTTTGCTAAGATTGACAGCTTTCTGATTGGTTCCTTGGTTTAATGTTTAGATTGAACTCAGTAACTTGCAAACGTCCAGTTGTGGCATGAAGAAGAAAATTTGGTGATAAAGAATATATAACCATATGTGGGAAGCACCTTTCATACTGCTGTTATTTCCTATTTCATTCCTTCCATACTTTCTTTTGTACAGTTCATTATTACACTTCCTAGCTTTTGTCTGTTGTGAGTGTTCCCTGGAAAAGTATTTGGACTGAAATTTGGTCTTGAAGTCACTGGAAGTTTCAGTTTTTACTTAAGTGGTATCAGGTTTTAATTGTGATGCATTAAGCAGAAGTAAATTTGTCATACTTGTCAATGAGATACACTCTTTGGGGGGTGGGGAGCAGGGGTCTCCAGGAAATGAAGGTTAACTTTTCCGAACAATTATTCTCATGTGTTTAAGTTTGTAATTTCTCAGTGCTTTGCATGCCAATTCAGATAGCTGAAAAGACACTGTGTTCTCTTATATATGCTCTGGCAACTAAGGATGTCATCTTGAAATGACCTGGGGTAATCCTGACATTGAAATTAGAGGAGTGTAGTTACACATAGTTTGCATAATAATTTCCAGGCAGAGGAAAGATTTGAAGGACAAGGAAGAAGAAATCCAAACCTGCAAGCAAAGCTCTGTGCAGCAAGTACCTGTGCTCTTAGGACTTGTATTCATACTGCAGAGCTCTATGTTGGAACAGTGATAACCCAGAACTGACCTGATTCATGTTTGCGAAATCATTGTGAATGTTAAGGATGGAAGGTGCTGTTTAGAGAAGCTACTACTGTTACTCTTGCTCAGAACAGCATCCATGTTCACAGTGTTATACCATTTTAACCAGTCAGTACGGGGCTAACGAGTGTGCTTGTGTTGGTAGAGTGACCCAAATGGTGGAGTAAGCATGTGTGAGTGTGTACTTCTGAACATGCAATTCAAATACCCTGTATTCACTTTCTGACTGTATCAGTATATGGGGAAGATGTCCACAGACACATGTTTCTTGACTTACCTTGTGAGTTTCCGCCTGATCTCCATTGGTAATTGAATTGCCAAGCACAGACAGCTAAATTAGTACCATCTAGGAAGCAGGACTATTCGTATTATCGCCTCATTCTTAACAAGCCTGTGCAGTCTGAGCCACAAATTGACCTCTATTGATCTGATTTGACTACATTTCTGTGGAGTAGACAAACAGTACACTAGAATCCAGGGATCCTAATTCACAGCACCTTATTTAGTTTCCTAGCTAATAATTCTTATTTGCATTGATCACATTCATCAGCAGAACCTGAGGCCACCTCCTGGCTTATATGCATCCCTGATCTTGACAACAGTTTCTGCTCTGAAAAAAAGTGTTTTGAGTGTGCTGATACTTGATACTTAGTAGTTGTAAAACTTAACTCTTAGAAAGAAGACTGTTTTCCAAATCAATGGCTCACACATTACTGTAAAATATATCGATTCAAAACAAAGCATAATGTAGTCATTTAGTCAGAATGATGCAATACTGAAATAAATGTATCATTTGACTTTTGCATTAACCTTTTATTGACTGCTTGCATACTCATAATTAACACACACTTTAGCTAGCTTGGTTAATTTTAGCATCATGATCAGTGTCCTCTAATGTAGCTGACAGCCTGCTCATCAAAATGTCAGTGCAGCCCAGGGGACTGTAACCAGGCAGCTGTCTATCTTGGTGGATATACACCTGTCCATGGTGAAATCAACCACCCTCCAAGGGTCCTATACTGTCACACAGGTTTACAAGTGTTTGTCCTGACTTAGTACAACTTACGTATCTATTTAGATATTGGTATATAATAAGGAACAAAGGTCATTGGGGGGAAAAAAAAAATCTGTGACGTTTACAGGGAAGAGATTGTAAGAATGTGTACCACAGCAGTAAATAATTGTTCCTTAAAAGTAGGCTTTTGTAACAGAAACTGGCACAGATCTTGTTTTAGCTAGAACATAGGGAACATTTAGTTTTGTGCATTCCGCACGTCTTTAGGCAAATCATCCTTTCTATACTACGTTGGTGACCATGTATTATCAAGGTGGTGGAGCTAAATTGCTCTGAAATAGGTCATGGCAATTTCTCTGTTCTTCTGCCGCAGCTAAAGTATGAAAGATGCCTCTCAATTTGGCATCTGTTCTGTAACTCAGAGCATGTGATAATTCCGCTCTTTGCACATTTTGTGTGTACAGTATGCAAAGATTTGATCTACTCTCTTTTGGGTATTTGACTTTATTAACTCAAATAACAGTTTTAAATTGATATATGACATTTTAATTCACTTACAATACTACAAACTTTGGTAGTTTCCCATTACCACTGTGCTTTGATTTTCACAGTGTTTCCAACATGGAGCTTTGTGAGGTTTTTTTTGTGTCTGGGAAAAGACAGGATTTCTGTTTATCCTGAGTTATCAGTGCTAACTTACATTACCTATCTTCTCCCAGATAAAAAGGAATTTAAAATCTGTGCAATTAATATGCCTTTGAATAAAAATATTGCTGTACTTCTGCAGGATCTTTAAGTCTATTACTCTGCTGCAAATTAAAGACCCTGTAGGAACAATTTCTTTTACAGAAATGTATTGCAATCACTAGTAATACACTCATCTGCAAAGGATTGTTCTTGCACCCTAGTTCTGAGTCAGAAAGCACATTTGGATGACTGCATCCAAGCTTGTGGATGCCCTTCAAGTGAATGACTTGATGAACTGTGCAGGTCAGTGATGATTGTGTGGAACCCAGCCCTGTATCTTTACATATAAGCAATGTGAGCTGACTTTGATAGAAGCAGACAGAACACAAATTGGTCACAATAGGTGACCCAAAATTTACAAATGTCAACGAATTGGAAAGGAATCAATAGAAATCCTGGTCAGAAAGAGAAGGGAGCTGTGAGATTGCAGAACTTGGAATATTACAGCATTGCTTTCCTCTTTATTATATTTTTGCAGTATACTTATGTATTTCTGTCATCAGACTTAGACAGGAAGTTTGAGGACCTGACACATTTCTTCCAGTTCATCACATGGAATGTGATACGATTAAAACTTCCCAAGTATGTGACTGCCTGGAAGTTAAGATGCACACTTAGTTGTGGGATGACCTTTCAGAGATATCTCTGCTGGGAAAAAAAAATAAAAGGAAAGAAATAGAAGTGACACCTGGAATAGATGCTCATGAGCTGTCCAGTCACAGTGTCACTGTAACTGCTGCCACATTTACAGCGACACAAAGGCCCAGGTCCCAGATATGAAGGAAAAGCTAGTCAATCTGTTCATGTGAGAGGACAAGGCAAAAAGACATGTAAAAGGTAAAAAAAGGGCTCTGAAATGGTGAGCAAGCTAGAAGTTGGCATATTTTTCCTCTCAGGGAAAACTGTGTTGTTAATAGCAGATGTGTGTGAAAAAGAATGTTTATTATTGTTATTATAAGTTGAATTTTGCAGACCAGATGACATGCCTGCAGTATTTACTGCCTGAGCTTCCTGACTTGTAATAATCTCAAAAGGGTTAATTTCTCCACTTCTAGACTGAAATGCTTTTACTCTAGTATCTTACACTACCCAGGAAATTGAGCATATTCTTTGTGCCAAGACAGAAAATCAAGCAAGATTTTAAAAGCCTCATAAAGTTATGCTGTAGCTAGCTTCAGCTTTCTCTGCATATTAATTTTCTCCTGTTTCTTTATATAATTTGGGAACTGTCTTCAGAACATGATGGCACAATCTGTTAAGTACCTCTCAGAACTCATACATTAAACTGTATTTGCTCTAACAACTATTATAAAGCAACCAGCAAAACAAATCCTCTGTTATTCTGTACAGTGCAGCTTATCAATGCAAACAGTTTAATATTTATGCTAAGAGGATTGTCACAAGTAGCTTCTGTTCCTTTAATTCTTGCTTTAAATAAATAATGAGAACATTTAAACACATTACTCTTCCCAGGGCCCTGAGGTCGGCTAATCTTATTATTTATGAAGTGATGTGCTACATAATAGTACTTAGTCCATGTTAACAGATGCTATTATCAGGGGCTGATGTGGAGAGCTGAAGATATATTGGAATGTTATGTGTTAATACTGTCCTTGTAGTGTAATGTACGATGGATTGAGTGCCCAGGATGCTGGTGCTGCAATTAACCACACACCAACATGGGTGTAAAGCTGAAGTATGTTTTCTCATGGGGATTACACTGCCATTAATAATTCCCAAGAGAAGAAGACATCTTTCATTAAGAAACAGTCTCTTCCAGAAGTCCAGTGGTGGTAACAAGGAAGTTGCATGTATCAGTATTTTAAGAATTCATTTTGCACAGATAAAAGACACCAGTATGTTTAAAACAACTGTAAAGTTGTTGTAACAATTATCTGCTTTGTAAAGTATGATTTTTTTTACATGTCATATAAGAGAGAAATGTGTCTTTCTACAATTTACTTGCTATCTCTCCATAGATCTGCAGTATATACCAAATTATCGTAATTCTCAACATTTTTCTTTTGTCTTCTTTTGTTGCAAACATTAATTAATCAGCAAGATGCAAATTGTTTGAGGACAGGGGAAAATAAAGGGGGAGAGGTCCTCCTTGAACTGTGACCAATTTTTTTGATGCAGCATGTTGTATTACAGCCTAATCTTAAAAGCGTGTGTGAAGGTTGCCACTTACAGAACTTTCCTCTGCAGGCTGTGGTTCAGTTGAATATTATGATTAGACTTCACTAGTATTGATGAATAATCCATTTAATAAAAAACACTGTAATTTAAACATTTTCTCTGGAGACTAACATACACTAACCTCTTAATTTAATTTTATTGAAGTTTTGCCCACCTATTCATCATTTGAAGTTGTTATTAACCTCCATTTCCATTTATCTTTATAGAATTTTCTCTTTCTATATTGCTTTTTTTCAGAGCTAAGCAGGTTGATACACTTGTAAATCTCCAGAATCTACAAAGCTAGTCCGGCTTCTTTAATATTGTTTAATCTATCCCCCCTGACCCTAATGCAGTAAATTCAGTTTAATCTTTCTCAATAATCTAGTAATACATTGGAAACTGGCAAACATTTAAATCTGATAATGGTTTAATCACATACTTTAAATAACAGTTGAGATAATGAAAAAATAATTCACCATATAAAGGTACACTAACTGAGTTTTCTCTGTGATTGGCTTTTTGAGAAATCCCTACAGAAAATACAAAGCCTACAACAGAAATCAACTTCACTGGAAATGAACAATCCATTTGGTCAGATGTGGTGTTTCTGGTTTAGTATCATCTTTCTTTTTAAATTAGTGCACAAATGTATCCTTGCTGAGTACTCAGTTTCTTGATACACTTTTACTTAAGCAGTTCATCTGCTTACCTCTATTTTCAGGTGCCAGTCAGAAGCTGCAGAGAACCTACCAGAAGACCAAAAACCAGAGTGCCATCCCTTCTGGACAGATGATGGATGTACTATGCCACTGCCATATGATCTTGAAGAAGTAATTGCTAATCTACAATATCTTGTTCAGAGGGTAGAATAACAAGTGACTTTCCAGCCTCGAATTATTGATGCTCATCATTTGGAGAGAAACCTTTTAGTTTAACATAAATCTTTTTGGCATTAGGATTTCTCAGTCATGTGTTAGGTATTAATGCAGCTTTTACTGGTCTTTACACAGTACCTTAGTTACTGTCTCATAATAAGAAAAGACCCAGATTTACAGAAACGGGTTTAAGACATGAAGTACAGAAAACCAGCCTCAGTTCTTTCCTCCTCCACTATAATTCTCATTATCCTACAGATCCCAAGACTTCCTTGCTGGTTTTCATCATGAAAATTGAATAGTGCAGGAAGAGATTTCTAATGTGAATCTACATCTCTTGGACTCTCTGGTACTTGGAATTTGATTCCCCAACATATACTTTGTTTCTTCAAGTTGTGAATCCTATTCCGAGGCCAAGTTTCCTAGTGCATTGTCTAAAGAGCTGGTGTACTTAAGTAAGGGTTTCCACCTGGGGTATCAGGTCCTCTGACAGATTAGATCAGGAACCTGAGCAACACAATCCACTTAAAGACATCCCTGCTCTTTGCAGGTGGCAGGGAGAAATGGGCCGAGATGACCTTTAAAGGTCCCTTCTAACCAAAAGCATTCTACAATTCTGTGATCCTTGTGTGATACTGTGCATTGTAGCATCTGTATTGATTTAGTGAGATATGTGTGAACAAACCCAGAAGACTACTAGAAATGAAGCTCTTTGTGATGGGTTTTGTAGTACTGTGCTATAGAAAGAATGATTCTATGTTGGGCAATACAGGGCACCCCTGAAGGAGAGATTTCACCAGGTCAAGTTGCTGTTTAAGCTTGAGCTAGTGTATGCCTTTTCCCTTGTCATGAAAAGCAGAAGAAAGTCGTGGTGAAGCAGCTCTTGGTCTCTGTTACCACTATAAAAGAAACCAGTAAGACCCAGAACTTGGCATTGCCACCAAGAAATGAATATGCCTTCTGTGTTAATCTTCTGTTTAAAATCACTGCTGAGGCTACGCTCACCCAGAGCATACCAGTATCCTGTACTAGCAAAGCGCTCTGTGTGCACATGAGGCTTATTCTGCCCAAAACTGTACTTTTGACAGCATAGCATATGCCAGACCTCCCAGGAGCTAAAGAAGCTTTACCAGCAAAAATTCAGTTTTAGTGGTATAAAACTGTGTCCACACCTTCCAGCTTTTGCCAGGACAATTACATCAAGGAGAGATTGTACCTCTTAATGCCTTTGACATAGCTATGCCAGCAAAAGTGTGAAGATCTGCATCAAGCATTTTCTTTTTGTGGTCTGGGAGTGCTGCAAAAATGGTTAGCTACCCTAGAGAATGTAAGATGCAGAAGAATAAATTATTATTTAGAATAGCACATTACAACCTTGATCCACACATTTATCTATTGTCTCTTGTGCCACAGATTTTTTTTTAACATCTCAAAATACTTTGTTATGGGCATAGCTTTTCCTTTCCTGCACTAGCTAAAGCTGGCTTAACCAGTGGGCAAATAGCATATATTTGGATGAATGCCACACTAAATACTGTTTACTTTGGAGATCACTTAGAGAAAAGCAGGCTGAAGATGTGGGAATTCTGCTTTTGAAAAGGCCGTTCTCACAGAAACAGATATTGCTCTGGAAATGAGCAAGATGAATTCAAACAAGCTAATGATGTAACATGGTTAACACAGTGTTTGAAGGGATTATTTGTTTGTTTATGCTGTTACTTTATGATTATTTTGTGTTTAATTAAGCGCTGCTAGAAACCATGGGGATCACAGTATTGAAATGAATCTGACAGCCATAAAGGGTAGAGCAGGCACATGAGTGTTGCAGTTTGTAGCTGATCTGGAGGCATAGCTATTAAAAAACGATTGGCAAATAATTATTTCCAGCAGTAGTGAAAAAAAAAACAACACTGTTGTTTTTTTCTTGTTTTAGGAGACTGCTGACAGCAATAATAGAATTGTCCGTGCTGAAGATTTAAGTTAGAGAATTATCTGAGGTAGTACTAGCCTCAGTGTAGCTAGACAGCACACATTTGACCTGTGGGTGGCAATGACATAGACAAGTGAACACCTTTGGAATGGATAAGAACTAAGATTGATGGGCAAAACACCAACAGTCAAGTGGTTAAAGACCATTAATGCTCTTTGTTGCATTCCAGTCTCAGATCATCTAAATAAGTGTAAATTTGTTGAGTTCACTTTAAAGTATAAGAAGAGTTTATATATCCAAGCCCACAGGAGTTGATAGCAAAGACATGAGTAAGGTTGATGGAACTGTTAGAAGCATGTAGTAATACCAAAGGGCACACCAAAAGGAGAACATGGCTAAAGGTAAACGCCTATTAAAAAAAAGAGAGATCGGTGTAAATTATTGCTGTTTGGATTACAAACTAGAAGTAGACAAATACTTCAAAGTTTTCTTTATTTAAATAGTTATAATGTAGTTTATGTTGCAATCATACTTTACCAATCTGTTTATATTCCAGCATTAAATAACCCGTTTTCATTTTGGATGAGCTAAAAGACACAGCCTCAAATGGATGTTCTGTGTATAGCAACTGTTTGCCAAGTCTGGATGCTCTAGAGACATGAGGACCAAGGTCAGTTATTTTAGAGAAGAGGCGAGAGCATAAATTAGTTTCCAACATTAGATTCAGTGATTCTTTTTAAATGGTAAAGATCATGACTTTGCTTACATTTACTTTTCATCAGCCATGAAAGAATTAAGGTAAAATAGTTCACTTGCACGTGTGCGTCAGGCTAAATGGATTACAGAAGATACAGATCTGTTTGCCTGTCTGCACTTGCCTTTAGACAATATTCATCAATTTTACAAAAGCTACTGACTAAACATGGAACCAATACAAATGAAATGCTGGAGGCAAGGGCTTTCTTTTAAAAATCTGATGCAGAGCTGGTTTTACACTGACAGAAGGAAAATGTTGGCAGAAAATGAAAAACTTTCATTGTTTCTGTAACTTGGAGGATAAAAGGTAAAGGCCATTTTAAAGTATTTGATAGAAAACTGCTGTGTTATGCAATGCAATTAGATGTTTTTATAATGCTTTTTTCATATCTCTCTATATGAAAATATTTTGTACTGTAGGTGCTTTTTTCTTTTTAAAAGGTTATGTAAATATTTTTTTTTAATCTCAATACAGAATATTTTAAAGGCATCATGCTTGTTCTCTGAGCTTTACAGCAGATACTGGTTATCCAAAGTGTAAATAAGAATGTCATGAGTAATCATTGGCTGGAAACTGTTCAGAATGAGTAACATGAAACATAATAAATATTCAAATCAGTTATTATCATCTGGATGTACTTTTAATTTCACTGGTAATGATGCATGGTGAACTTTAAAATCATGCTGGACTTAGTGCTGTGGGATAGATTCAGGGCTTCCAGTGACATAACACACTAAAAGAAACTGAAAAGAACACTGAAATCCATCAGGAAATCTATCTAAAATACTCTGCTTCTTGTGATAAGAATGGACAATGCTTCTTTCTTGGTTGTTGTAGTGCCATTCCATTGGTCCTATGTCATTCAGTAGAGTGTGGGCTATTGTAACAGAGACTAAACTAGCCCAGGAGCAGATATTTTAGATGGGATGAGAGAGGAGGAAGAGAGATGGGATGCTCATGAGCTTTCTCAAGGATGTGCTTTCTCAAGGCTACAGCTTTATTGACTGAACTCATATGGGAATCATTGAGCAGTAACTTGTACAGTGCAGGTCAAGATCTCTCCCTTAATCATTGCCACCTGGTGCAAAGTTAACGCAGGCTGCAGCTCATCTTCTGAATTATCCCACCAGTGAGCTGCTATAGGGAGGGATCAGACAAACAAGCATAATCTTCTCCTAGCAAGGTTTCTCATCCTAAAAAAAACAACCACAGCACTCCCTAAAGCAGAATGAAAAGCTCAGCCCTCCACTAATCAAGCATTAAAAGGTGGTAGCTGTTACTTAGTGATGAAAGACTCAGTCAAAACCACCAGCATCATGTTCCTAAGGATTCTCAACCTGCCCGATTCTGGCTGTCACCTCACCCCACCTATAACAGCAGAGGCAATCCTGAATAGAGCCACTGTCCTCTCTCTTTCCAATCCAGGACTCATTGCCTTCAGTGTGGCTGGGTTTACATCTTAATTTACATTCATCTGTCCTCTTTGCCTTAGCCTGGAGGCATTCATCAAACAAGAGAAGATAATTTATACAATTGCTAGAAGACTGTACTTAGCAAGGCTGCAGAACTGGCTGAATAACACATTGAATGAAAGTCAAGACGTAATGGATAAAACAGTTGCATTAGGATGCTGATGTTTGGGTGCAAACCCTTCACACATGCCACGAAAAATATGGTTTATCTTCTTGTTGCTATGGAGATAGCATTCTTAATTCACATGATAGAAAAGGATGTACCATGGTTTGCATCCTCTAATCCTCTACTGGTGTGCTTGTCCCTGATGAATTAGAATTTGGTCACAAACATTGTTCTCCTCCCCCTTCATAATGGCAAATACTTGCTTTTATGCCAACACATCTTGGTCTGATTAGTCCCCTTGATTAGAGGCTGAAGTAAAAAGTCAGGTGTATAGGATTCCCATTATCCTTTATTTCGCTGCTTCTAAGAGTAGGTCAGATAGAGTTATTTCAGTGAAAATGTGATCAACTTCTGTTTACCATTAACCTTCAGTTTTCTTTTCTTAAAATCAAATCAGGGCTTGCTAGGCAGTTATTTTCATACATGGCCCTTGATCAGTGGAACATCTGTCAAAAGCCATTAAAACCTGTATTAGGTGGAATGGCATTCAAAGGTAAACTATCCATTCATTTAAAGGACTGTGATGATTGTTTTTAATATAGTATACATTGATTCCTCTCTCTGAGAGGTAACATAACTTTGAAGCTAAGTATGTATGACTAGGGCTTTTGCTGTCCATCATGTGTTGAGAAGCTTGGTTTCTTGTGGAAGATTGATGTCTACATAAAAAAGGAAAAAACAAATGCGGTGAAATCACCTGTATATTCTCAGAAGGAAACTTCTCCTTTTTTTCCTGCTTCATTGTATCCATCATGGTGTAATGTATATGGAATGAGATGACATTTTCCAAGGTCTCTTGCTCAAAAGCTTTGCTGAAAAATTTAACATCAAATTATAGTAATCCTTTAAAGTGACCTTTTTGTCTTAGGATCTCAGGGTGGTTTACCAAGAGAAACTGAGGCAGAGGTCAAAAGTGCAGCTAAGTTCTGACTGCTGCCACTGCAACCACCCGTGTGTAACCCTCTGCTGCTGGCATGTCTCAATTACTTCCAGTTAATCCGCTCAGTTTGCAAATTAGAGATGCTTTTGTAGAACTTTTTTTCTCCAAAGATATATCTTAAAGTGGAGGTGGAATCTGTTCTGCTCATGTCCTGTTTAACCACTGTTTCGAGCCACCTAATGTTTGATTAAACTTTCCAGTGATTCTTTTACTTATATTCCGAATCTCTGAGCTCTAAATGGGAAAAGTAAATTTCATTGGAACTATTAAATTATTCCATGGAGAATATGCAGATGTGCAGCATATATAATATGTATATTTATATATATATATTTAAAATATAATACAATCCACACTCTTCTAGCTTTGCTAGAGTTGCTGTGATAGGAAATATTCTGGGAGTATTTAGGGGCTATTTATAAAGGTGAGGATATATTGCTGGGACAAACTGGAATGCTGGTTATGCACCTATACACATTTTTGTCTGGTGACCACTTAGTAATGTGGTAGCACTTTACTGAGAGCACTACTTTTTCTAGTTATTTTGATGAACATTCTATTTATTGCCCAAACATCATCAAATCATTCTTTCATTGCTGTTCTTTCTCTTTTAGCCAGCAATGTCCTTTCTTTCCCTTTTGTCTCAGTATTAACAGGAGTGTTAACAAGAAGTTGTGTTCTTTGTTAGACTGACATGGCTTTAAAGTGAGAAAATCTAAAGAGTTGGGGCTGTTCAGCCTGGAGAAGAGGAGGCACTGAGGTGACCTTCTTGTGGCCTTCCAGTACCTGAAAGGGGCCTACAAAAAAGCTGGGGAGAGACTTTTTAGGATATCGGATAGTGACAGGACTAGGTGGGGAGACTCAGACTGGATGTGAGGAGGAAGTTCTTCAGCATGAGAGTGGTGAAAGCCTGAAATGGGTTGCCCAGGGAGGTGGTTGAGGCCCCATCCCTGAAGGTGTTTAAGGCCAGGCTGGATGAGGCTCTGGCCAGCCTGATCTAGCGTAGGATGTCCCTGCCCATGGCAGGGGGCTTGGAAGTAGATGATCCTTGTGGTCCCTTCCAACCCTGACTGATTCTCTGATTCTGTTCTATGATTCTTATCTCTGGCATGGTTATTTACAAAACAGTTTATGAGGATGTTTTTGGTCCTTGTTTATGTACGTCCAATTTTTATTGAGGACTGTTTGCATAATACTGCAAGACACACAGTGATATTGAAGTTTGTGTTATGTATAGATAATTCACTTGTCTGTCACCTCCAGAAGGTGTTAGGTCTTGTCTTCAGTACCACATTGTTGCAATGCATGGAAGAAGAGAAGCGTGTTTTCCACACCATCTAACTTCAGGTGCCTGTGTGAGGAAATTAGTTTCTATAGGCTTCCTATATACTGAATAGCAAGAGAAGAGCTTCTTCAAAGCAGCAAACGCAAAGATGCTCTGGCTCTACTGTTCAGTGGGTGTCTTGCTCTGCCTGAACTGTATTGCAAGTCCAAGTTCGGTGGCATGGTCTCATCTGCTTATGCTGACATCTTAATAATGGTAGATAAAAGACATAATGGGAAACTCCTTTAAATAAATAGAATTAAATTCTGGTTACATTGCAAATCTTCCAGTAAGGAAGGCAGATTAATTTCTGTTATTTTGGTGAGACTCACACCATTAAATTACATAACTGAACTTCTATCTGCTGTAATAATATTTTCCCTCAGCAAAGGTTTATGACTGTACTACTAAGTTTAGGAGATACTTCTCTGGTTGTGCAGCCTCATGCTTCCCATATTTGACACCAACTCTTACATTATTTGCCCAGTAAGAGCTCCATGCCTACCAGCACTGCATTAACCTGTTTGAGTGTATGCACTGTTTGTTCTGTTTGTTGCAATCAAGTTTGCAATTTAAAATGTCATGTTACACAAGGCAGTACCAAAGATGTGTCTTGCACAGATAGTAATAGGTCGTGAGTCTGTGGTGCCTGTTGTTTCTAGGGATCTGAGTTTCACAGTTTTATCTCCCACTTGCACAGATTTCTATGATGTCAAATGAACAGCTACCATCAGTGATTTCCATCCTGGGGCTGTGGATATGATAAAGTCCAAGCTAGCCCAGATTTGGGTCACAGAGCAAAGCTAGGACCAATGCTGCAAATTTCCTTTGGTACTCTGAAGAGTGCCACTGCAGAGCACAGCAGAAGAATTTGATGTGCACATGCCCATGAGATGCACTGCAGTGTTCTCCGTTACTTGGAGATCCCTCAATGCCAAGGGCAGTATGCCCAAGCTATTCTGCATTGCTAGGTTCCAGCCAAGAAGTTACTAAAGTGTGAATAACAGAGGCCAGGTCTTTCCCTGCCAGGTTGGAATGGAGTCTCCAAGACAAAAAGAATTGACAGCATTGTTCATAAATACTCCAGCTTAGAATCAGCAAGGCATCAAAGAAGAAAGAAATTTAGTTTCTCAGCCTAAAACACTCTTTCCTTGGCTTTAGAAAAAAGTTTAATTGATTTCACCAGAGTCAGCACACAGGCAACTGGATGGAGACTGCTTTGTTGTTTGAAACATTTCTTAGAATTCATTATAGCATGTATCACGTGTATCTAGAAAGACCAAGAGCATCCTTGGGTTCTAGAGTGTCTTAAACTGTTCCCTTTTTTTGATGTGTCTCTCAGAGCCAAAGAATCAATGGAGTTTCCTGTTCCTTAACTTTCCATAAACCTAAGTAGAACACATGGCAGTAATGACCTTTCAAAGAAAACAAAGTAACCATCAAGGAGCCCTTTCTGGAGGGATTCAAGCACAAGTAGGCATCACTCCAGTCAAAAACAGGCATCTTCTGGGTGGTTTAAAGCACTTTTTCCACTTGAGAGCAGCTTGTCTTAAATGAAGCAGAGGCTAACTGGGATGCATTGCTTCTTAAATTTTGAATTTTGCCTAAGTTACACCAGTTCAATGAGAAAAAATCAGTCATGAGAACAGTCATCTCTTTGAGAAGAGGGACTTGTAGTTGCCCTTTCATCTTAAAGATTCCAGCACCCTGTTTCATGGAGTTATCACATGGCAAATAAGAGCTTCACAAAAGATATATGGCCTGCTATAGCTAAAAGATGTTCTTCTTTCACTGATACAACTGAACTAAAAGGTCTCAAGTTATACTGCTGCAGTTGCAGGTGTGCAATTTATCTGCATCCTCAGTGTCTTTATTTTGCAGTCACAGCTAGTAGATTTTACTAAACATTCTCTAAATTGTTGGGGGTTTTATTCCTGAATACTCAGATTAAGGAAGCATCTTCTCTAAACAGAGGAGCCACAATGAGTTTGTAAATAAGTAAAAAGAGTTAGAGAAAGTTTGTATCACTCTGGATACTTGCCTTTTCAGTGAGTGGGAAGTACCATTTTGGAGTTTGTAACTGAATCATCTTCTCTACTTTTATGTCTGATCTGTACAATATACTCTTTGCATATTTGCATTTCACCTCATCAGGTATGTGTGAAACTTGGTGCATAAGTGTCATTAAGATTTTGGAACTGAGGGCACATCATAAATTAGGCTTCTGTTACTACCCTGCTCTTAGCTACATCTTAATTATTAGGGTGAGAATAAAAGCATTCTTTTCATAAGCCTTCATATTTTCTGTTTACAAGAATTTTGCTGTCATTAATGAATTTAAGGATCTCTACTGGAAATCTTGCTTAAGAAATTCATAGCTTTTCAATGTTTCTTGTGGCTTTATGGCTTTTGAAACTGTAGGTATGTAAAAGCTGTTAAGGAGCTGTTGCTGGGCTCAACTAGCTGCAGAAACTGTTAAATTATTTTTGTTTCTCTTTTATTGCTTAACCTCTGGGGCCTAACTCTGAGCTACCTGATAAAGCAGTCTTTCAGGAACTTTAAACCATACAGGCTTTGACTTGATAGACATAGAACAAGGTCTTGTATTAAACATACAGTTTAAAAACATAATTTCAAATCTGGAAATTGATTGTGGCTTGACCTACTTATTTTGAAGAGCTCACTGCTCCTTTCTTTTCTTTGCTGATGTTATTAGATCTATTGTTCTTTTACAGGAACTCCCAGCTGATAGAAGGAAAATCAATGTAGTGCAAAGCTTGTTGAGCAACAGCACTAGACACAGGACCACAATTAACTAAGTAAGACTAAATTATGACATTTCCACTTTCAAAGGTTATAAATGCTTCTCTTATGCAGTTCTGGTATTCTCAAAGGGCCAGAATCACAAGCTGCAAACAGAACAGTCTTTTTAAAAAATCTCTTATTACACACTAATTTTTAGTGCATGGCAATATCAGAATTGTAAATCACACAGAATTTCATTCCAATGCTGATTTTTAAGCAAATCTGTGCCAAAATTAGCACTTCTCAGATTTTCTTATTCTTCTGCTCACCCTGGTGTCATTTCAATCACCTGGGCACACTGATCTCAACTGCCTATTGCAATGTGAATTTGGCACCTGCCCATGTGGTACAGAGCAGAATACAAAGGGATCTCTGAGGATGCATCCCTTCTAGACACCATAGACTGAGATAGCTTATCTTGGATTGAGGAAGCTCAGAGGTCTGTAGTTCAAACACACATCTGCCCAGCTAATGGGGTCAAAACATCTTCTTCCAATAATGGATTGGTTCTGTCTCGGGTAAAGTGCCTCTAAGAGAATTTGAGAGGAGATCCATCCTTAAATAAGATTTGATGCAGCCCAGGAGAATGACAATTACATCTCTTACTGATGTTATTCCGAAGGCAAAGTCATGCTTTGTAGGAAACAGGATGATCAAGTATTCAGGGAGCTTTTTTAGTGCAGTGACTAGTAGAAAGAGCCATGCTATGAGAGAGTTTTGTGAGAGAAAAAATGAAGCTCACGTAAGTGATTCTTCAGTTGGAGACACTGAGCACAGAATCACAGAATCAACCAGGTTGGAAGAGACCTCCAAGATCAGCCAGTCCAACCTATCACCCAGCCCTGTCCAATCAACTAGACCATGACACTTTTCTTCGATTCCTCCAGGGACAGCGACTCCACCACCTCCCTGGGCAACCCATTCCAATGTCAATCACTCTCTCTTTGAAGAACTTCCTCCTAACATCCAGCCTATACCTCCCCCAGCACAACTTGAGACTGTGTCCCCTTGTTCTATTGCTGGTTGCCTGGGAGAAGAGACTGACCCCCACGTGGCTATGACCTCCCTGTAGGAGGTAGTTGTAGACAGCAATGAGGTCACCCCTGAGCCTCCTCTTTTCCAGGCTAAACAGCCCCAGCTCTCTTAGACTCTCCTCACAGGACTGTGTTTCAGACCTCTCACCAGCTTCATTGCCCTTCTCTGGACACATTCCAGTACCTCAACATGTCTCTTGAATTGAGTGGCCCAGAAAAACTAAGTGTCCTCATGAGGGTCACCTTGGTGAAGTCTGAGCTATGTTCTTCCTGTGCTAAGTGAGGATGGTGATGGCAGCAGATGCTTTTATCCAACAGGTGAAAACAACATGAGCCACAGTTGGGATTAAAGATGAGGGAGGAAGGCAGCCAAGACGTACAGTAAAAGAGGCACTCAGAAAGGCTGCCAAAATTGAATTAGAACTGCAACTAGAATTCTCACCTGACCAGTCCTTTTCTGGGTCTTAGCATGTCCCTGCACATGTCTCAGCTGAGGAACTGGTGTAGGGCTGGGCACAGTCATCAATTCTGGCTTGGCTGACATCAGTCATCCATTTTGGATACTCAGGAACTTGCACAATACTCCGGGCCCTGGCTCCTACTTTAGCGCCAGTCTATCAGAAGAAGCCCAAGCTGCATGGGGCACCTCAGCCTCTTCAGGAATGTGACTGCAGCCCTCTCGCTCCCACCCTTCTGCTGTCTCCTGGAGCAGCACAGTCCCATTGCCTCTGCCACTTGTATTCCATAGTTCTGTAAAATAAATCCACTGTTCCCTTTGGTGTTTCTGGGGGTGAATAGTCCTGAAGCAATAGTGTTTGCTTACCGTCCGCTTTCCCCAGGAACCACCTGAGCAGTGTATGGTGATCACTGCAGCGGCTGTGCCATTCCTTCCTGTGTACTGTGCATATCTTGCAGAGCCTCCCTGGGTAAAAGAGGAAAAAAGACAGAAGATCCTGGAGTGGAAATATATGCCAGGGTTAAGGAGCAATGAATATACATTTCCTGAAACGTACTCCAGGATTTTCTGTTATTTAGCAATACTGTACATCATTATTTTCAGAGCAGTAAAATATGTAAAAACATTTCTGTATAGTTCTTTTCTAAAGCTAACACTGACGCTTCCCCCCCCCCCATCTTTTTTTTTAAGGCAACCATTTAATAAAGTCTGACACTTAGGAATGTTTTGAAATAATTTCCGCTGCTCTGCCAGCAGTTGGCTTTGCTGTGAATCTCTAAAGACAAATCCATCTACAGTGAATCGAGCAAAATTCAGCTCCGTGTTGTATGTCAGGGTTGAGGACTACTTGTCAGCTCTGGCACTGTCAGATTTTATCTTTAAATATGACAGGCAATTTGTTCAGGGAGCACTTCTGAATGACAAGATATAGTGGTGTTGTAAAACATGGCACCTGTGTGGTATGCCCTGCCTTTGTGGACATCAGAGGCTATTGTTTCCTTTGCTATTAGACAGCCACAGTCACACAATAAGGTGTGTAAAATGTTCACAGAAACCTTTTAAATAGAGAAGCAGGAAAGTAGATACCCTCCGGTCATTTAAGTCAGGCCATTTATCATTTTATCTTATAAAACACAACATTCACTAAAATGTGATAGAAAGAGAAACACAGATGCTCTGCTGAGCAACTTTGGTGCAAGCCAAAGGTTTGAGCCTTGCTGTAATAAAAAGGGTTTATCTGTGAAGTGCCATGAAATAAAAAAATTAGGGGGTTAGCTCTTTCTCAATCAGACAGGTAGCAAGAGCCACTCAGAGGGCTGTTGTTGACACATGGGATGAAGAAGATCCCACTGTATACTGCAGTGAGGCTTCCTGGAATGGGGCAGTAAGAGCAGATGATGAAACATTAATACACCTAATATGTTTGCTTTAAAAATAAATAAATAGAGGGTCACAGGGAATAATGTGCTTACAACATAAACCAGATCAAACTAGCAAATTAAACTGGAGACACTGTGAATATGCTGCTTCTAAGTCAGTGGAGGTTTTTCCCACGTTGCACAACCAGTGTTTTTATGTGAGTGTGTGCAATTTTTTTCAGAACATGAATGTAAAAGTGAGTAAATCCAGAAAAAGCTGATATTTGTATGCAGGTACATCCCAGTATATCTGTGCTTGGACAATGCTGTTGCTCTTGCCATGTTGACTGGAAGTGGTGGCCATATTCTGGAGAAAGTGGGAAGGGGCCAACCAATTGTTTAAAAATAAAAGTCTCTTTAGCCTCTTGTGTGTTGCACATCAGCAGGGACTATGCCATTCCAGCCCAGTGGAACTACTGCCCTGCTTATAGCCTTTGCAAACACGAACAAAAGCCCTCCTGAGCCCACCCCTTTAAAACCTGTCCAGCAGTCAATATCCCTCGTGGTCCTTGTGTATCCACATACAAGTGAAACTGCTTTAAAGGCAGGGGAGAAAATACAAACCTGCTTTTATAGGCAAAATAAGATATTTAATATGTGATGTATCTTAGTGGCCCAGGCAGGGACTAAGGCTCTAACAGATGTGTGTCACAGGAAGTCTCAATTAAGGCCATTCTGTGCAGATTTTCTAAATCCAAGAACAAAGAAAG
Source organism: Pogoniulus pusillus (assembly GCF_015220805.1). Taxonomy (NCBI): domain Eukaryota; kingdom Metazoa; phylum Chordata; class Aves; order Piciformes; family Lybiidae; genus Pogoniulus; species Pogoniulus pusillus. The sequence continues at coordinate 17,520,773 of NC_087283.1, forward strand.
TATCAGACAGGGGTTTGATTTGCAGTAGCACTGATGGGATCATGTGAGTGTCCTATTGTCAGCTGAAAGGCATGCCATAGTTGTCATTTTACTTAAAAAAACAGTGATTCCATAAGAATGATGTTTTAGCTTTCCCATAAGAAGCAGGTATTTAGCTTTCTGTTTATAGCCGAGTGGCATAGAAGTGAACACTGAGAACTCAAACACTAGGTGGCAAATACACAGGTGTCAGTTAAAAACATATTGGTAGCAAAACTACACTCTCAGTTGTTGCAGACTGCTCACTAATAGCATTTGGTGGTGGTGGTACTGGGGTACATGTGGCTTTGGTGTGGCAGTTCGAGCAATGAGGGGAATAGAAGCTGACTGGTGATAGAATGGGATCGGCGGTGAAGAAGGTGCAGCATATGTGCAACTGGGTCCCGTGTTGGAAAGGTCTGACAGAGTTTAAATACCCTTTTGTGTTTCTTATTCTGGTTAGAAGTTAAGTATTATTTTCTCATCTAGGTGCAACTACTGAAAGGAAATGCAGATGAAAAGGAGAGGTGATCTGTGCTGTTTCCACTGTGACAGGCAAGACCTTTTGTCCTTTTTGCTCTTAGTGTGGTTCCTCCTCTTCAGCAGAAGAGTACAATACTTTTGGTTTTAAAACAGCATAATTGTCTTCAGATATTAACAAGTTCCCCTCAGGTATTTTTATCTGGGTTACTTTTCCACACAAGGCTGCCACAATTTTTTCAACTCCTGGGAGAACTCCACCTTCATCTTAGGTAAGGGAGCATCTTGTGGCAATTAGGCCTCTGTTTGTCATGGCTTTCTTTAAAGAGCAGACAGAATGAGATGCTCTCAAATGAACTGGAAAGAAATACAGAATTACATCTGAAAAGAAAGGTACACCAAAAAATTACAGAGCATATACAAGATACACAGCGACCTCTTTACATTTTTGCCCAATGCACAACTGATCTGCACTGCCCAATGCTCCTTTTCTCCCCGCTCAGAGCCTCTGCTGCCCATAGGCCCAAACAAGGCCTCTGCAGGCCCAGACAGGCCCAGTCCCTACACGTTTACCTCCAGAAGCAGCTCCCACCAGGGCGCAGGCAGGAGGGAGAGGAAAGGAGAATGAATTGGCCTTGCTGCCAGCTTGTAAAGAGGTAGCAGAGTTATGGGATTGCAGCACAATTTTGCACTTTGCCGTGTCCACCCCCTAAACTCCTCTGGCCCCTCTGTGTTTCCCGGCCTACGACAGTACTCTACGATGCTTTCCGTAACAAAAGCAAGAAGCAGACCCAGAGGGTTAAGCATTCCACCTGGTCTTGGTATTTATTTCAGATTAGGATGGGCCACCTCTGAAGAAGCCTCTCTCTTCCCACGGACCCTGGAGAAAGCTAAGGTAACTTGCTTGCCTAACTTTCGGGTAGCTAACTATGTCTGAGGAAAGTCATCCTCAGCCGTTTAAGTGCCTTGACTTTCTCACAGACATAGATGCCTACAGAGATCACATTTGGACAATGTCTGCCTTCTCTGTGTCCACAAGCACTCGACCAACTGTGGTATAACTTCATAATGGAATCTACTTCAAAAGGCTTTTAAAAACCAGGAGAAAGATTTTATTGTGCCGAACAGTGATGGCTGATTGGTATGGTCACACAGAGCAGCATAAATCTTTGTGCCATGCCCAATGCTGAGAAGCAGACAAACTCAATAGCTCAGGGAACTCGTGTACTTAAGCATAAAAGTAAGTCGTACAGGGAAAGGTTTTTAGACCTTAGGTCCCTTAGGAGGGCAGATAAACACACAGTGAAGTAATTTTGCCTGCCCATCACTAAATAATGTACTCTGAAATGAAGTGCTGCACTGCAGTTCCAACTTCCTCAAGCAAGTGCCCTTGCCAGGAGGTTTAGAGAGAATGTAACTGGGAGGGAAACCCCTCAAATGCTACTGAGGAACCAGCTACACCAAAATCAACTCTCCTGAGTAAAGAAGCAGCTGTGTGTAAACATCATCAGTTATCTACCACCTGATTTTCAGTAGGAATTAGATCTAAAATGCTCAATGTATCTCTGAGGTAGTGTGGTCTGTGTTGTGGAGCTGTAGAAGCAGCATGGTGTCAAGGAGCAGGAGGACTTTTTTAAAGGTGGGAATTGAAAATCTGGAACTGATCATCAGTGAAAGAACATATAAGCCCATCTCACAAACTGTGCACCACTGTATAATCTTTTCCTGATAGGGCAGTTTCTCCTCTCAAACACTGTCATGTGAATATTTGTGTTAGAGAAAAATAGACATGTGCCAGCTAGGGAGGAGTGGTTCATCATATTATGCACTCTACAAATGTAATGTGCTGGTGAGCATGCTTTAGGAGTTTCTTCTGTAGAGAGTTCACAGATATCACTTAATGCTATCTGCAGCATAAATATTTTGGGTGGGTTTAGTGGAAATAGTAGGGTTTTGCTTTAGTGAGCTCCTTGTGTCCTTCATTTGTCTTGTGTAAGCTGTGAAGGTGGTTATCATTTAGGTGTGGGCTTATATAGGAATTAAAATAATGACATCAAATACATAGGAATGGCTTCCTCTGGCAGAGGAGAATTTACAATTCATTGATGCACAAGATACCACCCTGCTCTGGGCCTGAAACGTGAAGGACATGATTACCCACAGCTGTAGTCAGTCTGGGGTGACGGAAAATGGAAGCACACATGCACAACCTACATTTACCTCCCCAGCTGCCCAGGAGGAAGCCTTGAATCTGTGGCAGTGGATTGAGCTAGAAATGTGACAGGAAGGCACTCATAAAGGCTGGAAGAAGCTGTTGGGTGTACTTGAAGGCAGAAAGGTAGGTGGGAGTGTTTCTCTGCAGTTCTGAGTTTACTGCTGTGTTTTGCAGAAAGTAATACATTTGGTAGAAAAAACTAATGTGTTTTGTGATTAATAGAGGAATCAAAATCAGGCATTGGAATTTTTTCAGTGTGACTCTTGCATCTGTAGGAAGAAGAATTTGGATTTTCGTTGTGGGGTCCTTTATGTGTTGTCCTAAATTCTTTTTTTTAATATGGTCATCTCTAATCAAGTATGAAACAATTCAAATCTTAGAAATTAAAATTTGGGTATTTTGGTGATGTTTGGAAAGTGGCAAAAAAATAGATATGGTTGGCAATGTCTCTTCTGAGGAGGAACTGGCAGAACATGATCATCACTGCATCCAGCTGGTCAGTCAATGGCAGCAAGGTCTGTGTCCTGGGTAGAGGAAACACTAAACAACATGGAGAGAGCAGGGCTATTGTAGTGAGGGGATTTGGTGACAAAGAATTTGAATCCATGGGAAATTAGGCCTCATTAGTTCTGCTGATCACAAAACAACTTCTTTCTGGTAACCCTGGGAAAAACAGGATTTTCTCTGTTTTACACTTATAAATCAAGGGTAATGTTATTTGAAGTGCTTTAGCTATATAAAAGCTACCATTTTTCAGGCTTCCAAGCATTACCCGCAATGGGTATGCATTCTTAACTCATGTTTGCTTGTAATAGTCAGTGTGACATTTTGAGTGGACTCAAGTGAGGTATTGAGCTTTTCAGCTCCAAACCAGCAGGGCACTTGGACATATATTTTGATTTAAGTTGCATGGGGCTCAATTGAGAGAAATATGTAAGTGCTCTGCATATCCATTTATCATTTTTTTTAAAGTAGAGGTCATTTCAGAATAATAAATTATTTAATGTGGTTTCCTAAAGAAGTAGGATGTTTGCAGCTGTGCTGTGTGTTCGGACACAGAACCTATTAAAATCCAATTTAATTGAATGAGAGGATAAGTTTCTGGAGGCTTCATGAACGTAGAATAGGGACATCATTAATATCAGGACAGGAAAGGCTGCTTTGAGAACTCAGTCCTACTAGAAAAAAGCTCATCTACCCAGATGTGAAATTAGGAGACAGCTCCAGAGTAAGTGAGAATTCTGGATCATAGGTCTCAGAGAGCTATCTGTGGGAGTTTTATGGTGATAGAGCTTTAAAAGCAAACATCACATCTTAAAAAACCTGTTCAGAACTTTTAACCTAATGTGGGAACCTTTTTCTTCTTGAGGGATGCCTGTGGTAGGCTGCACGTTAATGCAGACCTTAGCAGTATCAAGAAGCCAGGCAAACTGCCAGCTGGCCATAAGCTCCCTCCCCTCTCCACCTTCCGAAACTCACAGAAGGGGCGCATTGAAAAGTGGCCCAGACGTACTAATCTGAGTCCTTGGATGAAGAACAAATAGCTTGTCAAATCACAATATTACATGAGGTAATGTTTCTGTTATTCCACAAAGAGTTGACAATTACATTGCAGCTTTATTTTGGTTTGCTTTTCTTGAAAATCAGCTGAATATCAATCTACAATCAATAAGGCAAGTTGCCTATAGGCAGTTCTGCCTTCAAATCTACTTCATGGATCAGCTGCTGGTAATTTATACACAGTCAATAAGACACATTTCAAAAGTGAGCTTTTTCTCCCAAAAGGCAAAGCTGCTCCAATTTACAGCTGGATATGAACTGGGCAAACAGCATACACCTGGAGTAAATGTAATTTCTGATTTGCAAGGAACTCCAGTGAAAGATTAGATCTGATCTTCTCTGTATGCAAGTAATCTGTGTATATTTATATTATGATAACTGGAGAGCATAAATTGCTTTTGTTTTTCCTTTTGGGTATCTTTTTCATTTGTTTGTTTAGCAAACCTGCAGGGGAAACTAAAACAACTATAATTACAGTCGTGGTTACAAGTTGTGGGGTCTGTAGATAATAAGCTACAAGGCATTTTTATTGTGCTTTTTTATTATTATTTAGTTAAAGAATGCTTTTTTCCCAAGACAATCCATCTGTAGTTTGCAGGAAGGAGAATCAAAGCAATAGCTGTCAAATATCAGTGAGATAGCAGATTTACAAATTAATCCCATTGCTTAGTATTTCCACAAAGGCTGAAATCTATAATTGGTGCTAGAAACTGTAATTAACTTATTAGAAGCACTCAGGCAGCTAGGTGTGCACGATGGCAGCAGGTGGGTAATATCATTAGAAATACTCTGTATAAAAAAACACCTCTGAGTTTATCCCTTTAGTTTCATGCTACCAGCTGCCAATTTGATTGGTTAAGTAGTTTTGGGCCATGCAATACTCTTTCTTTTGGATTGATGTGTTTATTACTTTTTATGACAGGGGATCCCAAGGCAGATGTTCAATAAAGAAACAAGCTGCTACAGACCAGAGTAAAGAGATAGGTGGTGTAGATGCAGGAAATTGGGAAAGTTATCGTATGCGCTAGGTTGTTATTGAAGATTTTGCTCCCAGCATTTGTAGCAGTTGTGTTATATGCTCTTCCACAGACAGTAATCTAACAGGGAATTATTGAAAGCCAAGTGCCAAGATTTCAAATTGCACTATATGATCCAGAGCTGCTTCTCAAACAGGGAGCTGGAGCTTTGAAATTATAAAGACATGGCCATGCCATTTTCAGGAGAGCCATCTGTGAACTGCTAGAGCTGCTCTGCTCATGCAGAGCTTTTTCTTACCCAGACACACAGTTGAATATCTGCTTTTCCTTTGCATCTTGTGCAATCATTTACGTTAGTGAAAAGTGAGTGAAAATCATTACTGCGAGTGAATATAATTCAGAATTGAGACAAAGGATGAACAAATTCAGGTTGTATAGATTTGATTTATGGATCAGTCAAAGGCAAATTGTACTCTGTCTTCACCAGTGAAAACGTGGGATCATCACATTGAAGTGAATGGGAACATACATTGGGAAAACCAGAAGACAGTTTTTTTAATACCTGTAACTATTCACAGTGTGGTTTGTGTTTTGCTTAGATTATAAAGAGAGAGAAAATACAGGCTTCATTACTCTCAGAAACTTTGGAGCACTCATTTTTGGAAAAAGCAGATCTTTTCAAAAGAGGTTTCTTGGCATAACGCAGCATTTATTTTTAAGTGGTTTAAAAGGAAGCAATACAGTGCAATTGACATAAAAATATCCTTTTTAATTGATTTAGTAAATTTTGCTGGTGTTGTGACTTTTATGTACCACAGCCAGATATGACAAAAGTTAATAATTCAGGAGAGAGATGTTATTTCCTAATTAGATTTTTATAAATGCCCCTAAAGCTTCTGCCTAGGAGGAGAAGCTGGCCAACAAAGTTGAATTATATTGAGAGGAAACTGTTCTGCTCTGTCCATGTTCTTTGATCCACTGCTTTCCTTTGGTTTTTTGGTGGCAAGTATTTGTGTCGTCCCTGAAATAGCATTCTTCCCTGGGATTTAAAGGGATGAGTATCTCGTTCTGCCTTTCACCACCTCTGAAATGCTTCCTGTCTTACCCCTGTAATCTCTTCTGACCTTTCTGAGGCTCAGCTGTTCAAACTCCACTGGGAACAAAGTGCTGCCCTGCCTTTCTCTTGCAAACAAGAAGGTGTGACTATGCCATCCCAAATCTTCCCACTCCCATGTGTGTTGACAGTCACTTGAAACCTCCCTTCTTTTGTTATAAGACTGTGGTAGGCTTGTTCCAACCTGCCTCATAAGCAGTGCCTTGCTGTACCCACTGCACTTTCCTGCTCATTGGTGAATTATGGCATGGGCTACAGGAGGAGAAAAAGTAAATGTCTAATGGTCTCTTGCTACCTGGGGGAAGGGGGTGGGGAGAAATGCTGTTCAAATTCAGACAGTCCTGAGGGCTGCAATACTTCCCAAGGTCTAGAATGACAAATTTCATGATCTGGGACAAGTATTCCAGATAATTTCTCAGGTCTTCTTTTCATATCCAAATCAACAGTTACTGAAGCATTGGAGATGGGGCAGGGAAGAAATAGCTCAAGAAGTGATCAGATTTAGTCTGATTGTTAGACTATTTGTCAGACCAGGCTAACCAGCAAATTATATATGGTACTTAGAATTTCTGTTGATTGCGATTCAGTTACAGCAGACATTCAGACAGGTCAGCAAAGACTAAGGTTTATGGGAACAACCAAGAGAAATGCCAAAGACACGTAAGGCAGAAAAGACAGAGCTGTGACAACAATGTTGTGTTAGAGTAAGGAGTGAACATAAAACTCAAGAGTACTTTCAGTAATGGGATGCGTTTCATCAGTGCATCTCAAAGCACAAACAAAGACAATTGGAAGAGACAATACAGACTTCAGAAGCTGAAGAACAGGGGAAAGCAAAATCATGCTAAAAAGCAATATAAGCAGTTGTGGGAAGTGACGTTTTTAAAACAAACCACTGTGGTTGCTGCATTGTACAAACCTAATAAGACATAGTGAAAAATATTGGATTTATTTTTACAAGTTAAAAGTGACCTTGTTGGCCTTATGAATGGATTCACTTCTCACAGCACCTCTTAAGGGCATTAGGGTTATGACTAACTCATAAAAATAAATCCAATATTTTCCCCTTGGCCATGTCATATCCAGTGTTGGAATTCAGCTGTGAGAACTGGTGGAGCTCCGACTTTCATTTAGTTTGACCTCCCATTATGAGAAGTACCTGGCTCTCAATCCTGGTGGGCTGCAGCATAATTCCAGCAGCAGTCATATCACATACCAAGTGGAAATAGAGAAAAAAACCTCCAAGAAAATGGAGGGTCATGCAACACAGCATGTAACTGAAAACAACATATGAAAGGAATAAGTTTTTCAAATACTGATAGGGTTTTTCTATCCCTGTTCTTCATCTGACCTGCTTAACAGATCAAGGCAGGAGTGCTGGTTTAGTTATACACTATATATGGAGGGAAAATAAAATCTAAGCTGATGACTTAGCTCACACAGTTGTTAATGTCCAATTGAGGAAGGAACTTCAAATAATCAGGTCAAGAAAATAACCACAGAACAAGTGGTTTAAAAACATAGTAGAGGGCTTTAAAGGTGATAGACACACCTATCTAGTATTTGTGACAGCAGAAGATCTGTAGCAGGCAATATACTAGTTCAGCAGAGCAGGAAAAAGCAGGAAAAACTGTTTTCAGCACCCATAGATGTCTGAAGCTACAAATCTGAAATTTTGTTCCTGCACCTTACTGGCCTGTGTTGATCAGTGACGCCCTAAACTGGGTCCATGCATACAGGTGACTTCCCTGTAAGGTAGGCACACTGTGATCACTGTCACGTGTGGGTGAGGAAAGGTTCATTATAACTGTATACAAAATGTGCTCTTTTTGAAACCTATGTACTTTGTCTATCTGCTCTGGCTGATAACCGTTCCCTTTCTAGCAGGCTCAGATGAATTGAGTTCATCCTCTTTTTGGCTGAATAAATTTTTAAGGTCTAGTACATGCACCTGGGCATGATCCTGGGCAACCAGCTCCATGTAGCCCTGCCTGAGAAGGCAGGGTGAACCAGATGACCTCCAGAGGTCACTTCCAACCTTAACTATTCAGTGACACTATTATTTTAAATCCATTCTGTAACCATATAGACCTCTGCATAGGCTAATTCACCCTGTCAGGAAATGTAATATGGGCAGAAAACCAGCCAGTGACTTAGGACTGGTGGTGTAGTGAGGTTAACAAGAAAGTTTGCCAGTTACAATTAATTAGTACAAGCTAAAATAAAAGCGGCATGAGAGTAAAGATTTTGTTCATTGTGGCTGTCCTTGCAGGGGTAAAACTCTCTAACTAGTGTAATTTGGGTCAAACACAAACTCCAGAGCAAAGAACGTATAAATCCATTTATCTGTTGTTATCTGAAGCCAAGTTGGATCCCAGCCTTGGTTACTGCAAGGTTAATTATGCCATTGTTCAGTGTTGCTCTTTGTCCCCAAAGGGACAAATTGTCTCCCCACAACTTGAGCAGCATGCTGAATTAAAACTGTAGAAAATCATGAATGACATGCATATGCTGTAGGCATTTTCTGAGGCTGCAGGGCTGGCAGTTAATATTCACACTTAAAATATTGGATTTAGGTTTATATGCCATGGAAATGTTGAGTACCTTCTTTGCTTTGTTTCCTCTGCCTCTGCTTTTCCCATGATTCTTTTATTACACTGAACAAGTTCCGTATCTGTAACATCCAGAAGTTGATGAGTTCTCATATTGCATTTCCTTATTTTCTCTGAAAAGTTTCAATGAGTATTATTTTACCTGCATCATTTTGGTCTTCAAAGTATTCCCATAGTCAGATCAATCATGGGAAAATTTGCTTTCCCCAGAAACATACAGGATCCAGAGATACAGGCTTCCCTGAGCCTGTGAGATTCCAGCCCAGCTCCGTGCTGCTCTGCTGTGCTCTCTACAGCAGATGAACTGTTGACTTTCCTGTGGAACAGCCCGTGCGTGTTAGCACTGACTTCATACCCCAGGCCAGGCAAATGCCTTGCTCTGGGTATCACGGTGACTTCTGCAATAGCTAAAGAGATGTATTGGCCAGCAAGCCATAACCACAGATTTTGGGTTCTTTTATGAGACAGCTTTTCCAGGAGTTAGAGATGTTTTTCCCTAAATGTGACAAATAAGCCTGCTGAAGTGGCTAAGAACTCTTATTTATATAAACTGGCTCTGATGTTACTTTGTGTAAAATATGCTTAATTTTAACCAATGCAGATTTGAGTTATGGCTTCCAAAAATATTTGTGAATACATTATGATAAAATCTAAAACCTTGGCAACACTTAAGAGAAGAGAGTTTGTAGATAAAAATCAATATTGCCTGCAGTATCCCAGGGGATCATACTGCTAGTGAAGTTTAAATTAGCTGTGCCCTAAAATCTAAGACATTCCTGCAGCATGCTTTAAAGCATCTTAAAGTGTGAAAGAGTTAAGCTAATTGCTGTAGCATCTGAAGACAAGACGTTTGTAAAATTAATGGGCTAAAGACTGCAGTCTTTCATTCAGCAGAAATTCCTACTGCAATTGCCTATTTATTATGGAAGATCTGCAGAACTTAGTTCCCTGCTTTTAGTCATCACATCTACCGAGAATATGAACCAAATACTGGTGTTTTTGTGATTTCTGGTTACATAGTGAGCAGAGGGTTGAAGTCAGACCACTTAGCTTCAAGCATCACTTGATGTAATCTGTCTGTGATGACAGGACTTCATCCCAATCCCCTGTGGACATGCTGCCTTACACCTCTCCCACTGAGCAGCTATGGTCTTCTGACCAGGTGTTGTGCTTGTCTTTGGCTGTCTCCATCTCATGTAGACTTGGCCTTGTGGACCAAGTCATGAAGCCTGATTGGAGCAGCTCTGTAAAGCAAAACATGTGGTGCTGAAGACCCAAAGGCCTGTCAGTGCTTCAGGTAAGCATATGGCAAAATTAGCTCTAGTCTGCTTGCCCGTGGCTGGAAAACACTGACTTTTGTTTCACCTGAGAAGATTCCAGTTCATGCCGTGGCTTTCTGCTCCACAGGCATGTAAAACACAGAAAGTACTGGTGATCATGAGGTCTACCTCACAATGTGTTCTTCTGGACTAACACACAAAGGCAGACATGTCCTAATAAGCTGAGGATACATGCAGCAGCTGTGACTCCTGCTGGCACTAGGTAGTGCAGCTACACTACTGTGATAGCCCTGAGGGTACACTATCACCTACTTAAGACTGCAGTGAAAGTAACAGGTTCCCAGGGTCTGCCGGTTCTCTTTTCCATGGAAATCTGTTGAGATGTGATGCATAGAAATAAGAGGGGTAAAGCCTTTTGGAAGGGACCTTGCTGCAAAGTTGCTGTGTCTCCCTGTGCACAAGAGAGACAAGCAGTGAGGATAGGAATGATGTTTACCTGGAGACATGAAACTTCAGCAGCTTCGTTCTTCCTCAGTGATCACACAGGGACATGACTACAGACCACAGATAAATAGGTAGGAGTTCAGTTGACAGCTTCCTTTGAAGTGTTAGAAAGATGTAACCCTCTATTTAAAGTACTTATAGGTCAAAGCAGTGGTCCATTGCAGGTTGTTGATACTATTCACTGTAAGAAGCACTAACCTCTGAGCTCAGGCTTAGGAAGGCTACATCAGGTTGACCCCAGTCTGTTTCTCCTCTAAACCAGCTCAAGTCAGTAGCTCAGTTTTGGAGAAGAACGAAACTTCTGTTGCCCCCTTTAATGACAAGTAGCCTTGTTCTTTCCAGGCTATGGAGACATTTCTTCCACATCTGTTTTTTAACTGAAGATTTTTACAGGGCATTCACAAATAGGAGGGGTGGGAGGTGGAATTAGCATATTACATGAACATTTGCCCAGCTGCATCTTGCCAGGCTTTATTTTGGCTATGGAAGTTGCTGGCTGGAAAAGGTTTGGTGTAAGTGTAACAGACTTCTTGGTTCTTGTTTGACTGGGAGGCTCCAGGCTTTGCATATCTTAAAAAAAAAAAAGCCCTCACTTCAGTTTCCTGACTGAGGTAGGACTCAATTAATGTAAATTAACATTTGGTTTGAGATTGAGGGTGAGTGGCTGGGTGGGGGGAAAGATTGTTGATTGAGAATTTGCATCCCAGACTCTGTTGGAAAATGCTAAGATACGTTTCACTTTTTTAGCTGAATACAATTGCATTACTGAGTGTGGACCAGATGAAAAGAAACAGTGCACCAGATGCAATTTATATACACACACTCATATGTGTGCATTTCTCTGCCTTTGATCTTTATAGAAAAATATTGTCCTTCCAGTAGATTCATTTTCAGATGACTTTGCCTGCCTTTTTCCAATTCAAAGATGTAGTCAATAACTGAAGTTAAGCTGGCAGAGATGGTACAGAAAATTGTTCAGACTCTCAGGAAAAAATGTGATAATTGCACTTTCTATAGCTATCATCAATTCAGTTTGACCAGACCAGCAACTGTTAGTTTTTAGTTTCTTCCCAACTGCTATGGAAGGTTTTTTTTTTTTAATAAAACTTTCCAAGTGTTCCTTTGCCTTTGCACTGTTCTTATAGTTCACTGCAATCTCCCCAAGTCTTTGCCTTTTTTGCAAAGCCTGCATTAGAAATGTCTATGCAGTAGCTATACAGCTCATCAGCTTTTTGCAGGGCGTCTTCTATGCCTTCATACTTAGAAGTTTATTGATCTGAACCACATTCTGAATTTGTCCCCTGCCTTTAAATTCTTTTAGCATTTCTTTATGCATCATTGACCTGTGAGTCTTTTACCTTTTTTACTGCAGCTGCTCGGTGTCTGAAGCACTTTTCTGCCATCCTGTAGGAGCCTTCAAACTTCTTTCTTTAGATACTTGTCTGTGAGCTGGTAATAGTAAATAAAGCCTTGTCAGCCCCAAGCCCTGGCACGCAGGACTTTCCTGTTCATCCCCTTTCAGAGGAGGCTGGAGAGCTCTCATTCTTCTTGACAGACTCGAGTGTCCTTTGTGAATTGCTTCTTCCCTAGGGGAAATTGAAGGAATATGCCTTAGATGACCACTTTCAAGCAAATCTCACTCTTGCATTTCAGTGTAGTCAGTTTAAATCGCACACTTTATGCTGTAGCCAAAGCCTTTAGCCCGTGTCATCCTTTGCTGTAATACAGATCTGCTCCTATCTCATTACAACCTGCTTAGCTCTACCGCAGGGTCTGAGATACACATACAGAGCTATACTGAATTATTAAGGATTTCAGTTAAACCAGCAAGACTCAAAGTTTTTAAACCCTGTCTTTAATGCATCCTGTAAGGTTTAAGTACTTGAGATGTCTCTCAACAGTTGTTTTCAATACACTGGGCAGCATTTCACATCTGTATGATTATGTGGATTTCAAGACATATATATGTTTTGACTTTGGACAACTCTGGCTCTATTGCAGTGTGGCTGCCACAAAAAAACTAAAGACCCTTTCCTCTTATGTACATAAACATTGAAAAACTTAAATCTTCCTTGTCAGATGAAAGCCTGGGCATTCCATGATAATATTTTTCATGTGCCTTACAGTAGGAATTATTTTGAGTGCTCAACTTTGCCTTAGTAGGTCAGAGATGATATTCTTTTTATACATATATTTAATATAAGCAATATTCCCTCTCACCTCTGACTCGTAATACAGCAGTTTTCCTTCAAAGCATAAATTAAAGTGAAGCCACAAGAGGGTCATTAATGGACTTAGTAGAGTCAATATAGAGGGTATCGTGTTCTGCCTGTTTAATATTAAAAGCAAAGCCAATGGAAATATGGCCTTAATATATCTGGGCTTTGTGAATGGCAAGACAGAGCAGAAAGTTTAAACTTCGGAGTGTACAGAGAGATAAAACAGCTTGCAGTGAAGCATAATGTTGGGGTTCATTCCTGAAAAACCCAGGAAAATATATGCCTGCAGTTAAAGGTCAGGAGCTATTAGTGAGGATTAGGATGGTGTCATCCACTGTATTTCATACATGGAAACTTAAAAAATTCTAATGGAAGGGAAAGATTTGTAATTCCAGAGCCACCATTTAAGCAGTAATATCTAAATCACTGGCTAATCTTTTCCTTCAAAGTAATGAATGGAAAGGCCAGAATGCCAGAGCAAAATCCTCAACAGAACATACTTCCAAGAGAACTAATAAGACACACAATATAACTTTATTCTTCTTACAGTATGCAAGACTTTTAGCGGACCAATTAAAAGAGACTTAAAATGCAATTAGAAGAGAGATCACTTGGAAACAAGGCATTAGCTATCTCTCCAATCAGCACCGCATTAGCAAGCCTTTAGCAAGAGATGTGCTGGTGGATAAAATCTTTGTGAAGCACAACAGTGGGACAGAGCTAAAGCGACTGATAGGAGGTTAGAGTGAAGCTAGCCTCCAGGGAAGGGTCTGGCACTGTCTGTTCTTGCTGTGCTGAGATGTAAATGGTGGCAAGTGATGGGAAAGTAAAGCAGCTTCTGAGAGATGGCTGCACCAGAAAACAGAGGGCACAACCTGCAGGAGCCCTTTCACCCTTCTGATAAATGGTGCTGCAGCAGGGATCCCATCTGTTTCTGCAACTGACAGTGCAGATTTCTTTTAATACCAGCCTCTCTTTCCCTGGGAGAAGGAAGGCAGGCAGCATTGCTGTGACTCAGTTTTAGCCCAGAGGATCCCTCACCATTGGTGCAGGAGAGCAGCTGGACACAGGAGTGCATCACTGTACCGTGAGCCAGCACATTACTAAAGCTTATCCTTGAAATGCACCTCTGTATTGGGACAAGGAGACATTTCTAATATTACTTAAAGTTTGTGTGTATTAGAATCTGAGCCTGGAAGCCACAAAATAGAAAATTCTGCAGAGGGTGAGAAGAGGTGCTTGTACTGAGGAAATGCCAATGGCAGAAGAAATTCATGTGAGCAATTCAGTAAGTAGCAAGTTTGAGTGTGCATTAATCCAGAACAAAGAACTTGCCATCAAATTCACTTTCAAGTTAAGAATTGCTGAGTTAAGAGCTGAGTTTAAGACCTGGACACATGATCCAGGCAATGATCCTTTCCTGTAGGAAGGATTGCCTGCCTTATACTAAATAATGCCTAATGTTCTCATTAACACTGAGTGAAGAATGCCACAAATGCAGCTATATGACTACATGACAAATGCTGTTTCAGATACACACATGCTACCTGGGCACATACAGATAAAACATATGTGTGCACAGGTGCTTCTGGGTACTCTGTGTTCAGAAACCTACATCCTGCCTTGTTCAGTCACCAGTACTGCTCTGCCTGCACAGCTCTGTGTCATGTGTGGCTCTGCACAATGCAAAAATAGTTTTAATTGTTTGTCAGGTATGGCAATGAGCCATGACAACAAACTGCTTCCAGCCTTCTCAGGCCAGAGCTGATCTCTGAACTGTTACAACTGACCATATTTCTAGGGCCTGGAATAACAAAACTGCTGATGGGTGGTAGCAGTGTCTGTGACATGACTTATGTCAAGACAGTCAAGCCGTGAATTGAAGGGCTGAGGTACTATTCTGTGTTACCTGCCAAAAGAACCATGATGCATTTACAAATTCTAATCATGGGTGGCTAGATTTTTTTTTTTTAGTGGAGGGAAATACCTTAAGAGAATGCAAAGCAGTCGTCTAGCCATTACATTAAAGGCTGGTCATGGACATTAAAGAATTATTAAATCATCCACACCTTATCTAAAATGGAAGAAGGGATGTTTCCTGTTGCCTGCCCCTCAGTGCAGCAGTCTTCGAAGGCCACTTGTTCAGCCAAAGTACTGTGGACCCTGAGCTGCAAAGCCTCACCATGAAGCATGGGGCTGACATTCTGATTTGGAAGCATCACATAAAATCTTAATCAGTGCAGCCAAATTAGCAGAAGGAAGCTTTTACACCATGTTCATTGTTTATGCTTATCATTTTTAATAAGTTTTAAATGCTTATACAGGTGTGGAAATAGGCAAATCACCAAGATAATGGTTTTAATCGTAGGCATCTTAGACTGACGTGACATTCCCCGTTAACTTCCTACTCTATCTCATAGCTCTTTAAAAGCTGCCTAGGTTTCCAGCAGCATCTCTGTGGTAGAAGTGGTATCTTGACTGATGTATCTCCTAGCCTTTGAATAGCTTTCCACATTGGCCTTGAAATAATTCAGCCTTGCCAGACTTCCTGACTCCACCAGGCACCTTGAATATGTTTCTTAAAGTATTTAGGAGGAAAATATTAAATTTTTCTAGGCTGGGTCAGAGTTCATAGCATTTGCTAATAAAGAGGTAGGCAAGGAAGATATTTACTTGGGGAAGGCTTTGAGTGTATTTTATGCACAGCTGCAGGTTGAGCAAGCCTTTAGTTTGTGTGTCTGAGTTCACATGCCTCCAAGCTTTTGGTGTCTTTGAATCTTTTCTCCTGGATTTTTTTTATGACAAGTAAGAAAACAATTTGAGTCTTTTCACATGAAGCCTTTTAGCAAGGTCCGTGTATTCAAACTCCAGGTTGAACCATATCTCAGTTAGACAAGGAATATATTCTATCTTCTCAGTTTGTTCTCTGTAAAATGCCCTTGCAGCTGGAGTGCGCTGAGAGGCATAGAGCACAAACTGTCCATGTGAACATTGGGAGCCTTCCATCCACCCTGGCATGCTGCGTGTTAGCAGCATCACAGCTCCTTAGCAGTTGCTCTTCATAATGTTTGTGCAGTTGGGCTAACCTGAAACGATTCTTGCTGTTGATTTTGGTGTGCAGCGTCAGGTCTGACTCCCAAAGCTGCTGGAGAATTGTTTGTTTAAGAAGTTGTCCTGACTCCAGGTTTGTCTCTCTCGCTGGACACTGTTACAAATTCCCTATTATTATTGTACTGCCCAAGGGCCAAATTTTGACTGTCAGCAAAATATCCCATGTATATTTTTAGAGCACTTTGCAGTGGTGATGGAAAAATGGCCTCTATATTTTTCTTTGGAGATTTAGTGCAGGAGCTTCCCAGTTACTCCTGCTGCTCATAGCCTGCTGCAAAGGCCCTTAGTAGGGTGGCTTTGTGCATCCCTATCAGTTGGATAACATGAGGTTAGTAGGGAACAGGGGCTAATTGGCCTCCCTAAGCTGCATTAAAAACAGCCTCTACAGAAAAGTACTTCAAATTTGGAAAAAAGCTTAAAGCTCCCAACTATTTTATCCCTTCAACATGGAGCTGAGCTATGCTATACTGGGTTGGAAACTGCTGTCTATGTTTTAAATAACATAAAGGGGGAAAAAAATCATTACCTGTGCATTTTCTTCAAATATGGGCTAAGAATTTGAAAATAAAGTAGAGGCAATATTGAACATACTGAATGAAGCAGAGTAATAAAAGATTGTGCTGTGTTTTGTTTACCTTGCCCTTATTTTAACAATCTGCACTGTAATTACCCATGTGGAAGGAAATGTGCTCATTTACTACCTACGTTATTAAATTGAGTGTCCTTTTAATCAGGCTATGTAGTTTGCCCTGTGTGTTTCACTTCTGGTTTCATATGCCAGAACCACTTGAAAGAGCAGTTTGTTGCAGCTTATCACTGTTAAGAACATGTTAGCTGTAAGCATGTGATGTTTGTCAGGTGGTACAGAATGTGTTGCAGAACCACTGACCTAAAATGCCCACAAGTATTGTTTCCTTTAAAATAATTTCTTAGCTTTAGCCTTATCTTACAATGTAGAATCAAGTAATCTGAAAGGTAAATAGTCAAAGTATTGCCCAAGACTGCTTACAGTGCTTTTAAAACCAGGTCTCTATGCAATGTTAAAGACGCTGTAGCTACTTCTAGAAACATGCATGTGACAATAGCTGCACTATCAAAAAAAATTAAATTCAGTGGTTATAATAAAAAAGTAATTATACACTGCATTTAAAAGAGACAGTTCAGTGCACCTCAGAGATCAGTTACAAGCAAAGCGTGTGAATAGAAGCAGGGAGCTTGTACGACTGTCATGCAAAGCCCCGCCAAATTACTATTCACTTCGATTAACTTTCAGTGACCGTGTCTATAGGCTGCTTGGTTAATGGTTTGCTGTCAATACTGCAAAAATGCTAACCTGTCTTTACATCTAATCAATTTTGAAATGGCTCTTTACATAAACGGTCTATTCCTTTTCTTCATTAACAAAAAGCAATCAAATAGGATTGAACTGAATGAGCAGTTGTAAAAATAAATAAATAAACATGCAATAATTAATTTTGAGTCTCTATTTTGAAGTAGTTGTCCTTGAGTGTTTTCTTCATCACCATTCTTTAAAGGGCATTGAAAATCAATGTTTCGCTTTACTATCATCCATCTTTATATAGTAATAAATTAAGTGGAAAGCATTGATATTT
Organism: Pogoniulus pusillus; assembly: GCF_015220805.1. NCBI lineage: Eukaryota > Metazoa > Chordata > Aves > Piciformes > Lybiidae > Pogoniulus > Pogoniulus pusillus. The sequence goes on from NC_087283.1 coordinate 17,538,476, forward strand.
TTGACTGAGCTTTTAAAATTTACATACTAATGCCAATTGTACCCTTGTGGCTTTTGATTTCTCTTGCTGTTTACTGACACTGACTAAAGGGAAATTTCAGTCATTTGGGGACCATTTTTCTTCTGAAGGAATAAGGCAGTGTCATATCTCTGTTAATACTGTGCTTGAGATCTTAGCTGTAGTATCTCTTGCTGGACTTCTTTTCACAAAACAGTGTAAGCAGTGAAAATGGTTGTAAAGCTTATCATGTCACTCTGCCTCTGTGTGCTCCAGAGCCAGAGCAATACATGTTGAAAACAGCTAATGGACCTGCAGGAAAATGGATGCATTTGGTGGGTAACAGCAAGTAACCATGCTTTTGGCAACTCTATGGTACCTTAGTGTGGCCTCAGACTTAGAAGGAATGGGATCACATCCTGGTTATCTGTGTGGAAGTGGGGTTGATTAATATAAAGCAAGGACTGTTAATCCAATCTTATCCTTTCTGGCTATTTTTCTTATGTATGCTAGTCTTATAAGTAATGTCTAGGAAGTATGCTAAAAAAAAAACACAACTAAATCCAGTGCATAAAGGAAGGAAGCCTTCATGGATCCTGTGATCCTTTTACAATGTGTTATTTAGAATATAGCCCACTGTTACAGCAGGCAGTTCAGAAGGGTTATTTTTAGCAGTGTATAAATACTTGAAGAAACGTTTGTGAGTGTTATTTCAAATGAAATCTGCAAGTGATTTTGACAGTATTTGCTTCATCTTTGTTCACTTCCTGGGAACATTATGACCTCTTTCCTGCACATGAATACCTTTACAGAAAGAACTTGTGTGATTATAAATTACCAGCACCAAAAGTAGGTGATCATCTTGTGTGTTCCTTGCTGGCATGGGAATCAGCCAACCTGATACAGCAGGAAGAGAAAACACCTCCCGAGTCAGGTGAGCGAGTGCTGAGCACAAAGGGTGGGGTTTATGGTGCAAAGAGTAATAGCTGTGGTTAAAAGCCTGCCAGTAAAGCACCAGCAGCGGTTTGCTGACACGTCGCATTTGCTGAGTAATTCTAAACAGCAGATAGATGCACAAGCTCATTCTCTATTTGCAGATAATTTGCAAATAAGAAGGAGCTACATGTGCTGAATCCCTCTTTCATTTCACATATCTCATTAATAGTTATTTTTCTACTGTTTATCTTCTACAAAAGAAATTCTTATAGCCTCTCTTCCACTTACTGCATTTGTTTCAGCAGACAATATCTATTTTCACTTATGAACACCATCTTATCATGGTCTTATTAACATGATGAGTATCAGTGCTTAGTTGATTGACTTCTAGTGTCCATTACTGCATTAGCTCTCCCCTTTAATAACATACAGGTGGAAAACAAGCTACTTTGTACTAAAAGATAAAGCCAAATATTGACAGGACAGCCATGTGGGATTTTCTATATGTAAGTAGGTGTGTTCATTTAAGAGTGTGTAAATATTATACTGCAATATGTTGAGCACAAAGATTAATGACAAATAGTATGCCAAAGGCCAGGTTCTGAAATGCTTTTTCACTGAGCTCATTCAGAAAAATCTGTCTTATTGAAGTAAGATATTAGTTTTTTAGTAACTCAGCAAGGGCTGGTAATTTGGGTTGGAAGTGATCTCAGGAGGTGTCTTGTTCAAACTCCTACTGAAAGCGTGGGCTTTGAAGTCATTGTTCTGGGTCTTTTCTTGTCAAGCCCCGAAAACCTCCAAGAGTGGATATTTCACAACCTCTCTGTGCAACCTGTGCTTGACTAGCCTCAGGGAGAAGTTTCTCCTCATCTGCAGTCCGTATCTCCCTTGTGTCACTTTTTGCCCATGGTGCGTCATCTTCCCACCATGTACCTGGCTCTGACTCTATCTCATCACTAAACACCTGAAGGTTTTGAGAGTGACTATTGGATTTCTCAGAACCTCCTCTCCTCCAGGCTGGACAAATGCTCCTCCCTAAGCAGGGTAAACACTCCATCCCTAACCATCTTGCTGGACCCCTCTCTATCTGTCAGGGCTTGGGCAGGCTGGTGAGGTAGAAGCAGGGTCCTGCTGCTCTTGCTTCTTTGGGGATTAATAAAGCATCCCTTGCACCCTCCCAATAGCAGCGACAACACTCCTGCCCACCCATTTTCTTGGCTGAGAGCAAGGTCCTCTAGCCAAGAGGACAGGAGCAGGTTCTAGTGCAAAATCCTAAAAAATTCATTCTGGGCCCTTCATGGTGCTGAGTACTCTCTGACTCTGATGGCACTCCTGTCTCAGGTGGAGGGTTTAATCCCTCTGGAAGAGAACCCCAGGACATGAGTTGAGTTGCAGTGTACTCTCAGCAGCAATTTGTTAGGTGCACTGTACTCCTGCCAGCTTTTTTTTTTTTTCCTGTGAGCAAACAGTAGTTCAGTCATAAAGGCTAATTTGCACAGCACTATTGATTGCCTGCAACACGCTCAATTCTAGTTTAGATTCCACAGGATAAAGACACAGCAGCACTGATGTGGGGTTTGTTAGGCTTTTTTTTTTCCCCTCTGAAACTTGAAGGGTGCTGGAAAAGACAAATATAAAAGAAATTGTGCACCAAGGTACAGACAAACCATATGTTAGCTGCAGCTCTCCTCAGGGCAAGGTGCTAAGTTTTGTTTACATTTTGCCAAGACAGCAATAAATTGCTTGTTTACAGATGGCAGGAAGAAATGGGATGTCCTTAAAAGCAAGCTATGCGTGGGGACACACACAGCACAGAGGCAGATGCACATCTTGGAGCAAAGTACAATTAATGCCCCTTCCTGGGCAGCCCCCTGCCTTCCTTTTTTTTTTTTTTTTTTTGGTTAGCCAATCCTGGGGGTCATTATGCAGGATTATAAAAATATTAAAGCTGATGAAAGTTTGCCTTCTCCAGTTTCCACCCAAACGGTGTATTACGCTATTAGATCCAACTGACCAGGATGTGCCTCGCAGCCCTGTCTGTGCGCAGAGGACAGAAAATATGAGAGGTGTGGAGAAGGACTCACTTTCATCAAAGTATCAGTTTCCAGGATAGTTTGGAAGCCCACAGCATTATTGTATTACACATTGCACAGAAGCGTGCCTTGTTCATTTTTTTCAGTGTTTTAGAAATAAAAGACTTTTCTTCCAAATTGCGCTGGGAGGCAAATTCTTCAACAGTGTAATAGAAAATGTTAGACAATATTCCTTACTGGAGCTATTGACATTTTTGGTAGTCGTGACACTTTGATTTTTCTCCAAACATATGGATCAAGCCTGAGTGTGTTATTGGACAGGAAGACCTGATGAAAGGCCTTTCTTTATCTTTCTTTGTATTTTTTCCCCCCTCTGTTTGTTCATGGCTTTCTCTCTGAATATAATAGTGGTTTTCTTACGCTGCCCAGGGAGTCGTTATTGCCTTACTAAATATTTTATAGTGCACAGTGCACCATACCTGCCAACTGGTTATTATTTGTTGTATATATAAAAAAAACAAACCCCCAAAAAAGGAGGGGGAGAGTATAGCATGTGAAAAGGAGTGTGTGTGCCTGTCTGTTTTAAAAATTTCAGAACTACACACAGAATAAACTCCTGAATTAGATGTCAGTCTGGTTTTGGGTTTCAGTTTAGGGTTTTTTGTTGTTGTTGTTTGGTTTATTTGCTTGAAAAAGGTCTGTTTATGGTTTGGAGTTGTTCTGGTGTCTTTGGGGTTTTTTCTCCTTTCTTTTTGGTATATGTTCCTCTCTATGATTCCAAGCACTTGTTTCCTCACAGTTTCGCTTCCTATTTGTTCAAAAGGGAAAAGTTCAAAGCCACTCTGGCAGCTGAGGGAAAAGCTTGCTGAATACTAACCCTCAAGTGTCTGTCTTGTCCTGACCTTGAGAAAGTAGCAGTAAACTGTTCTATTGCAAACACCACATGTGTGTTTTGTTAGACCAGGTTAGGAGGGGTCAGAGCTCACCTGAGGCTTGGACTGCAGATTTAGACTGCTTTTCAGCAGCATAATGTATTTTTAAAAAGGGACATTCTCGCCTTTGTATGGGCCTAATATAGGCTGTGTTTAAAAACCTGTCAAAATCCCAAGCACGCACTCCATAAAATATAAATAAGTACTTACTGTTTGCAGATGTTGCTTGTTTTTCATAATGTTTGTATTTGAAGTCCCGAATCCCCGCTTCCTGTCAGAGCCAGCCCTGTTGCTTTAGTCCATTTCTTTCTGAAGGAACGGGAAGAACTTCAAAATGCAATTTCTCAATGAAGACACTTTCTGTCAAAGCTGTCAGCGTTTGCAGCACAATTACCTTTTTTCAGACTAAGGCTTGCATTTATGGCTTTGACTGCTCGCACAACCTCTCTTCCCCCCAGCTCAGCTACAGCAGTTGCTGCTTTTTTCAAGACTCCTGCTTGCCATAAATTGGGGCTTTAGGTTCTTTCAAAGCAACAGGGCAACTTAGCAGACCTTTCTTCTATCTTCATGTTTTAATTCATTTGATAATGGATACGAAGTATATTGTAGGGAACAATTCTGTCCTGGGAAAAGAGATAGATCGGATTTTTTCAGGTGCAATCTATCAAGCATCTCCCTCGGTAAGGTGAGCTCTGTCAAGCCATTTCTCAAAAGAGGAGAGAAAAGATAGGGGGAAAGAATTGTTTCAGAAACACAGCTACCAGCTAGCCTCGAAAGAACAACAGCTTTCTCTGACCTGCTGTCTGTTTGAAGAGTAGATATAGATCATTTTGGGGAGACTATTGAAATTCCACTTAATTCAAAGAGAATTTTCTCAGATTTGGATTGAGTTTCTGCTCTGCCCAGACTTTAAGAAATAGTGCTTTTGATGGATGGCTTATCCAGGATTATTTAAGGTAGTATTTGGGCTAGTTCTCGTACCAAACAATTAAACCACTTGGGCAGAGGACCTCATAAATCCTTTTTATACTCAAGACTTTTTGTGTAGGGGAAAGTGTTTTCCACGTGTGATGGCACATGTGGGCTGATGAGAACCACACTACAGGTAATTCCTGAGCATCTCACTGTGGAGTGACCCACACGCTACAGCCTCTCTACATAACGTCAGAAGTGTGCCTGATTTGTACCATGCATTTCCTGGTCAGGCAAGGAAACCTTGCCTCCACGTACTTGCTTTAGTCACCATCTTTTAAGAGCAAGTCTCTTTACTGTAGCTCTCTCCTCTAGCAGTTTAACCTCTCTGCTGACTGCAGGCTCTTTAGTGTGCAATGCCACCGCACTGCTGGCAAGGAGAAGGGGAGAAGAAAAGCCTCTCCTTTGTATTACAAATTCAAAGGGTCATTATTCCATCGTTCCCTATGGACAAATGTGTGAAGATTATTGTGGAAAGTTAGTATTTATTCTGAAGCCCTAATATGATCCTCTTGAACATTTTAATAATGCATTCTCTTGGGTCCGTGCTGCAAGTGTTTAAAAGGAAGCAATATGCCTTAGTGCTGAATGGCTCCTGCTTTGCTGAAATAGTCTAAGTTATGGAGTTGCTTTTGATCAGTCCCTGCTTTAAAAAAAAAATCAAGAGTCCTTTTGCCCCCTTTCTCACCATCCTAGAGGTCTTTTATCAGTTACATTGATCTAGAAGCAAGGGCAAGGCCACAGTATTGTATGTCCATGTTTGTTATACTGATTTACTAGTTTCTTAATTCTAACCCCCTTACCTTATCAATGGCCCCAGGAAGTCTTAAATCCCTGATATTAAGTAAAGAAAGAAAACATTTTGAATCAAACTAGGTGGTGTTTGGGGTTTATTTTATCAGAGACAAATACAGGATAGACAGCATTCACATGCAATTTGCTGCTTTCTCTGTAAGTTTAAAGCTTCCCTAAGTGTGCATTGTTTCTGTAGGGTCTGATTATAAACATATGTGTGGGACGATGCACATACATGCTTGGATCAGGTCAGTGGAGCTTTCTTCATCTTTAAAGCTCAAAAACCATAAATCAAGATGAAAATACTCCAGCCAAGAGCTTTACCAATTGATACAATTTTAAAATAGGCCGCTGCTAAGGCTTGGGGGAAAGCTGACATGATGACTTTTATAATAGCAGAACGTTTAAGGTTATAGAAATAAAAGGAAGAGGATGAAATCAGTCGCGTTGATCTTAGCCTGCAGGCTCTCTCAGCGAACTTGAAGCTCCAGCAATTATTTCTGCTCTGGCTTTTCCCCCTTTTTTCCAGCAGTCTGTTTGAAATGAAGCAGAACCAGGCATGGCAAGCTTATCAGTGTCGTTAGCTGACAGGGAGCACATCACACCTGCTTTTACTTGCTAGTTTTTCAGGCACTTTGTGCCACAGAAGAATGTTGATTTTGTTCTTATAATGTGTAAAGATTCATTTATTTCACCTTTTGAACTTGGCAGAGCCACTCAATTTTGACGGGAGTTTATTTTCATGCTGGCATTTGGAAAACCCTGGCAATTACTGGACTGTGGCCCAAGGCTACCTTGATGAAACGTAGAGATGATCAAACCCAACAGACTATGTATCTGTCCCAGCTAAAAACCCCAGCCTACTGAAATCCTATGGGACTTAGGAAGGCTTAGGGGTGGTTGAAGCTCAGATGTGCCTGTGTCACCTTGGTAATTATAAAGCTGTTCTTAGAACACGGATACTCACTGGAGCATCAGGCAACAGTCATGGATTGCAACCTTCCAGTACCACTTAAAGAGTCTTGGGTAGAAAAGACAGCAAGGTCTTGAAAGTTTCTCTTTATAATTACTTGCCTTCTTTAGGCAAGTCATACCTGAGTTTTCTAATTTCTCCTTGGAAAAAAAAATGTTCAATGCAGTTATTGTCTTATTTATTTGAGCAGCTCCTGCCCATCTCACTCTATAGTTGTGTAAGACTAGGAGGATCATAATCCATAATCAGAAGTCTAACCAGTTCCCATCTGTGGCACAGATAGGTCATTCTTTCCGTGCCTTCCAGCCAGGCCCATCTGATCACACTGCTCAAGGAGCAAAGGAACTCATTCACCCAAAGGGTCCCATTATGAGGTATTCTGTCATCTCCATTTTAAACCTGTGAAAGCCTTGTTTTGAGTACCACTGCCAAGTGTGATAACGGGAGTCCTGCACAGCCAGAGAGCTCAAGTATCTGGGATCCGTGCTATGTAATTGTTCTTATACAGACCTACTTTTCAGTTGCACAATGATGCTTGCAGGATTTGAGCTTGTAGCACTGAAAGCAGTAGGATCCTCTCTGCTGACTTTTAATGAGAACAACTCAGCCCTTCACTGAAGCAGGTATTTGAGCAAAGGATTTCAAATGTTTCTTGCAGCTATTGTTATTTTCCAGCCAAACAACCTACAAGTGACAACTATGTAACTGACAAATACTTGCAGACCACTGGCTAATAGATATGTCATGTCTAAATTCCAGACACTCTTACAAAGCTGCTGCCATATCATCTTTACTTTCCAGGCACAGGTAGTGAGATTTTCAAATGTCCTTACTGAGTCATTCCTTTTACATTTGATCTTCGGCTGTGATTCTTAGAGGAAATTCAGAATAAACCTAGACTGCCATGCCCCTGTGATATGAACATACCCAATCACAGCTAAGCCAGCAAGAGCATCAGATGTAGTTGTTTACAGAGAAAACAGTTAAATATTAATTTACCTGTTAATTTGTTTCAGCAGAGCTGGAATCCTTGGTACATGTGTATGTGTGTTGTTTTGTGCAGGGAGGTTGTAGATGCCCCACCCCTGGAGGTTTCCAGGACTGGGCTGGATGAGGCTTTGAGCAAGTTGGTCCAGTGAAAGGTGCCCCTGCCCCACAGCAAGGGTCTTGAAACTAAACAATGTTAAAAATCCTTTCCAAATCAAACCGTTCTATGGTTGTATTTTCCTAGAATCATAGAATGTCAAAATGTGCATTTAATGTATTCCTGTAATCAATTCTAAATTTCAAACTGAGGTACTCAGGTTATTCCTAGAGGTGAGTGGAGCTGGTTGAAGCCTGGACTGTGCCATTACTTGCCAGCCTTGTGTCACCCTTGAACAGACAAGGGAAAGCCTACTTCACCTTTACCTTCCTTCACTTCACTGGAGGTGTAGGCTGTGATAAGACCCTGTCACAAGTTATATATTCCAGTTCCCTATAGGGCTATAGAGGAAAGAGGGAGAAGACTGAAAATGTAGGTACCCTTTACACAAAATCAGACTTTACTAACCCTGACATGGGCAATGATGGAGAGAAAGGGAAGGTTTAGATCTTTATTTTGAGCTAGAGTTTTAGGATCATAGAAATTTGGGTGAAAATTACCTCAGAGAGGAGTCTATTGAGAAGTCTCTACTCCAGGGTAGGATGCTAGAATTGGTTTTGATCTGTGTGGGCAGGATTTGGCCCTTTGTCTTAATGTGAGGAGTGCCCACGACTCCACCTAACACTTCTTTTCCTGAATCCAGTGACAAATATCTCAAAGAACTGTGTGATAGACATGCAGCAGACGCAGTTTAGGTGCTACGGTGTTAAGAAACAAAACCAGGTTCTCTGCAAGCTGTTTTCTTTATCAGCCATTCAGGAAGGTTTTTTGTAAGTTTTGAAATACAGTCTTGTTTGTTCAAGTGTCATACTAATGTTTTTTAGCAACCCTGATTTGTTTGTTTAATTGTCAGGGTTAGGATTTTTTTTTAATACTGAATTATTGTTATTATTCAGCACAATTACTGGGTGAATAATTTCTGCTTGCAAAGTATTTTAAAGAGATTTGATCTCAAACAGTTAATTCAAGTATAGCTGAAGTGGGTATATTGAAGATGTGATTACAGATGAAACATGAAGTTTGAAAACAGGCATTCTGAGGTTGCTTGCTTTCTGGAGCTTTGCCCATCCTCCTTAGTGAATGACTTTCAAAAAGGACTGAGTTGAAAGGTGCACAACATTTGCCTCCTTCTCCCCCCCACAATTTTATATAGGTTCAGATTTTCTAGGCTACATATAAGGGATAAAGAAATTGTCAATGTGCAGTTTCATAAGACTGCTGCTATTCCACAATCAGCTGCAACTGTCTGGCATCATATGTTATACACAGGCATAAAATATGCTTCGATGTACCCTTATGGATTATGTGTGGATGAATATTTATTATATCTCATTATTGTAAAATGATCATGCAATGTTTTATTGCTGCTTATTTCTTACCTTTGTTGCTTTAGCAGGGGCTTAAAGACATGTTTTCCTATCTATATTTGACTTTAGAAAGCTTCTGAAAACTGGCTGAAAATGTATAAACTTAAAAAATGTACCCAAAGCAAAGTGATCTTTGTTTGACCTTAGGTTATGTGTAGTGGTATCCTGATACCACCTCCATTATTCTCTTTGGTCTTTAGCTTACTCTAATGGGCTGATATTATGCAGGGCAACCTTAATTAGGGTGTCTATTGCTTACTAGGCAGCACTTTTTGCTTTCAGGCAAGTATGACAAGCTGTACAGTAGAAACTTAATTCCTATTTAGGGAAAAACCATAATACATCTCAGTTGCCAGGTGCATAGTGAGCAACCACTCTAAAGAGAAAAAAAAAGGGGGAGGAGGGGAAAGGTATTCTCTCCTAGCTACAAAACACCCATAATCCCATTAATGTAAATGAGTGATTACACATGTGCATATCTGGGAGAATACACTGTCAGGAGATGACAGAATTTTAGATGAGATAAAGCACATAGTATAGCATTTAATGAAGAGCCCAAATATTCTTGCAAAGGAAGTTCTGTGTTACCATCAAGCCTGAATCTCCTGGAGTTTTATTTTTAGTGGCTCATTAGAATTATAGGAAATGTAATCTCTAAGGCTCTATTCCTATATTAATAATTACTTTTTTTTAACCTTCAGCATTCATTTCATAGATTTTTTTTTTTTTTAGATTTGCCTTGCAAATGCAAGCTCAGATTTACTGTAGATGACTTTAAGGAAAGGTGAGTTTGTTAAATGACATTGTAGGTGCACATATATTCCTGGAGATATTTGGTTGAAATGTTACAGTCCCTAGGACACATCATACAAGTCAGTATCAGCATTACTGACATATCTGTGAGAACAATCACTAAGATAAAGAAGGTGGCCCATCATGTGTTCATTTCCATCAAATTAATAATACATGAAGTTCAGATAGTACAAAGTGTCAGTTATTTATTTTTTTGTATATTCACAAACCAAGAACAACTCAACAGGAAGATTTTTTTGTTACCAGCAAATGGGAATGTTAGTTTAAAAGGTAGTTGTTCAATTTAAAAATAATTATTACTGGGTTTACAACAGTAAAAGATACTACTGAAAGACTTGTTTATATTAAAATCAGTTGGACCTTTGGTGAAAGGAGACTGAGATTTATACCATAGTCTTTTAAGGAGATACATTATTAACAAAGAAAAGGTATACATTACCATATCTCTGACCTTTATATGAAAGGAATTAAGATGGACTGTTTCAGTAAAACCAAAGAGTGATTTTTAAGTTATAGTAAGACATTAAGACTGGGAAAATTCAGGTGAAAAGAAGAACACTGTAAACACAATGAAGTTATTGATTTTAATTTTCTGGCATTCTCATTGAAGAATGAAACATCTGTCCAGGATAGCTGATAGAGAAAAGTGAAGGAATTGGAAATCTAGCGCAGATCCAGCAGAGGATGGTTTGGGTTTGTTGGCTTTGGTTGGGTTTTTTTTTTTTTCAATATCTTTAAGATAAATAAATTCAATCATTTTATATGCTTGACTGGGAACAACACAAAAACCCCAAACCCTACATGTAGATAGCATTAACTTTTGTGGTATTCCCACAAGTGTCTATGTTTAGACATATTTCTAATTGGTATTCAAGCCTGTCTGTGTTGGCCAGTTTAGTCCATTAACTAGTGAAAATGAGTTCTTCTGAAAATCCAAACTTTCTTCTCAGGTCACAAGTGAAAGCAGCAACACCCACGGAGAGTCAAGGGGTCTGGGATAATTCAGTGATCATGCCCTAGATTCCTCTCTGATCCTAGTCTCACAAGTTATTTGTTATTTTACTGGCATATGCTAGACCAGGGGTCCTCAAACTTTTTGCACAGGGGGCTGGTTACTGTCCCTCAGATGCTGTTGGGGGCCAGACTATAGTTTGTCAGGGACTGGACTATAGTTTGGTCTCAGCCTAGTAGTGTCAGGGCCAGACTATAGTTTGGTTCCAGCCCAGTCCCGGCAGGTGTTTGTGGGCTGCGGAGGATGTTGAGCAGATTAAGTTGCAGGAAGTGGCTGCTTGGTTTCCCCCCCAACCCCTGGCCGGAGGGGTGTCTGTAAATACCAGCAGGCTGGATTGAGGACCCCCATGCTAAACTATTTCTTGTCTAAGAGTAATTAGACACATTATAAAGCTGACTTTGCTGATGAAGATACTATTTATTTACAGTAAAGTCCTCAGCAGAAATGTATTTTGCATTGGTAGCTGTATTGTCAAACCCAGATCTGGTCCAAATTGTTGTATGGAAAGTGCTGACCAAAACAACTTCTTTTGGGCTGTAACAGGATTTTCTGTGGAAGTTTAGTATATTGTGCAATTGCAAGTAAAAAGATGAATATAACACAGAAGATGTTCACTTCTGAGGTTTTTTTAAAAGCTATGAAAAATCTTCAGAAGGCACATCAAAACCAAAAATCCTGAGCTGTAATGCAGACATAAGAGCATAGAGGAAGTGGAGATTCTGGGGTGTTTTTTCCCTTTTTTGCTGCATCCCTGACTTAAATAGCGATTTGCTTTATCTCTGTGCTTTCGACTTCTATCTCTGTGATAGTGCTTTGAAGATTAATCCATTAATGATTGCAAAGTGCTCATATTAGTAGTGGTGCTGTAGTCATGATAGTCTTAGAATAAAAGTGAGGCAAGATATTTAAGAAGATTCAGTATCTCTTATTATTGTAGGCGCTGTAGTTATATTAGGCATAATCACGGAGAACCAGATAAGTGTTTGGGCACACAAGCCCATGTTTCAGGTCTGAAACACAAGCAGCAGCCTTGATGCATTCAGATAAAATGTTCTCAAATTAATCCAGTTCCCACCCCTCATCCATGGCTGTAGGACCATGGCTGCTATGAAAAGCTGCAGGAATACACAGCATTGCTACTGCCAACTGCAGTTCACAAACCTTAGCATGACAGTCCTAGTAGCATATGAGCAAGGAAAAGGTAGCAGGTGGCTTGTTAGGGGTCTCTTGAAGGGAGGTGCTGAAGACCCACTTACTAGGAACAGTCATGGGAAGTATAGCTGGGGGTAGTTCCTATCACTGTACACAAAAGGTCTTTCGGCCAGCACTGACAAAAAATAAACAACTAATTGTTAGCAAGAAATGATGACTGTTAAGTCAAAATGCATTTGTATGGGAGTCTGCTGGCATACTACTGAGTGTTTTGAGACAAGAGGAGACAAGGGGAGGAGGAGGAGGAGTTTGGAGAAAAAGAAGAAGAACGAGATGAAGAGGAAAGCTGGTGGAAGGTTTAAAAAAAAAGATTAATAAAATTGCAAGGACATGTTTAGCAAAAGAATAGAGAAAATATAAGCTGGAATGAAAAGATGAGGGGGAAAAGGAGGAGGGGAAAGGAGAAGGAGAACAGAGAGACTGGAGGAAATGGTCAGACTCTGTGATCTTAAGGGTCTTTTCCACCTAAATGATTCTATGATTCTAAACTTGGATACTCCTAAGTAGGAAAAGTATTTCCTTAAATATGATTTTTCTTCTCTTAAAGTAATGAATGGCAAAAAGGCTTAAGGCAAGTTGTCATGTCCTATTTGCAGTATCCTAGTGTAAAGGAGATATAGTTATGGACTGAAATGCTTCACTGGTCTCAAGAACATCTGTGCTTGGTGTTGTACAAACACATGGTGATACGGCAGGTTAGTCCTGTGAGCCAAGAGATATGCAGACAGTGCTAAGGGTCAGAACACAGGCAGAGGTCTTAGCACAGCTGAGCCACCAAGGAGCTGTCACATTCTGTATGGGCATGATGGCAAAGAACATCTTTGAGAAGGAATTTGATGTAGGCCTCTGCTGTCTTTTTCTTCTGAAGGTGACCTGGCTGGTGTATGGGTGAGGAATTTTTTTGTGAGTGCCTAGCATCACGTGATTTAGGTGCATTTGGAGCAGGGAGAGCTGCACATTAGAGTCTGGTGACAAAGGTGCAACATCTACAGTGACAGGACGAGGTGGACATGCTACAGCAGGACAGCTGGCAAACCTAGAACAAGGAGGAAGCCACCTATGGACACTGCCTCCAACTTCTCTGTCAAGTTCAGTTCTGCCTCTGGAGGTTTAAAGTGCTGATCCTATGGAGAAGTGATGGCTCTTTAGCTACCAAAACCCTAAAATAACTCCTGATTATTTGTATACAGTCATAGGATCTAATCCTGCAATCTTCCCTTGCACAGCCCATTAGTGCTCCATCCAAGGAGTTTGCAGCTGTGAACAGGACTGCAGAGTGGCTGCTCGCTAGCTAGTTGAATGTCAAGCTTTTCGTGAGAAGGAGCATGGCACAGTAACTTCAGGGATTTGTGATGAAGAGAGAGGGATGTAGCACAGGGTCACTGAGTCTGTCCAGATCCTTTGAGGCCAGACATCTCAGAAAGCTGTGAGTTACCCTGAAAATAGGTTTCACTAAGTCATGATAGCATTTGAGGTGGTTGAAAAGGTTTCAGCTGCCAGTTCTTGTGTACAGACACTGAACATAATATGTTAGTGATGTGGAACTGCTTTTTCTTAATAAAGAAATGTCTTTGTAGGACATGGGATGTGGCTTGGAGCAGATGTTGCAAAGGGCAGAGTTCGCGGATAAGGTGGCATCCACGCTATCTGTCATAAGGGAAATAGTACTTTAGTAACGTATACAACATCCCACGAGACTTCTTTCATTACACAGCAAGTCTTGTTTCATTCTTAAGTACTTAAACTCGGATGGAGCTGGATAACTGCTGTGCTTGAGTGAGGATCAGGCTTAAGTTCTTACCCCAGTCGTGATGGATTTCCCATGTGCTCGTACTGCTCTTTCACTGGTGTGTCACCACTGATTTCAGTGAGCTACTTCTGATTTGTACCATTGCAAAAAAGGGAAACAAATCTGTAGGAGGATACACCTGGATAACTTTAAGAAACACCTCTTCTATAAGGAGTACCCACATATATTCAGAAAATTAGGTTAATCTTAAAATGTAGAAAGACAAGATTAGAACTTGTAGAACTTGCAGATCTCTAGTTATTTCCCTTTAAAAAGCACCCACAGAAACAAAACCAAAACTCTTTACACAAATATTACTGATGATAATCAGATTTCAAACGTAGTTGCCACCTCTTACAAATATTTACATGAAACTATGCTTTTTTTTTTTCCCAGAATAAGTTACTTTTTTTTATTGTAGGTCTCTTTCTCCTACCCCTCCTCTCTCTTTTATACCTGACACAAGTTATTGTGGTTCATGGTCTTTGGCCATGCTGATTCAATCCAAACCATCCACCATTTAAAGTGCTGTAGTAGGCTGCTGCAGAGACAACCTGACAACCAGCAGGAACAGAACCCTCCAGCCCTTTGGGATTGAATCTTAGGGATTCACTGTGAACAGCACAAGCACTTGCAATCATTTGCTACAGTCTCCATCTAGGAAATTCTTCTGTGCTTCAGCCCTACAAAACACACATTTTTAAATCTAATTTTTAAATCAAACTTCCATTTGCACAAAACTGCCCAATTTATCAGCAGGATATGGACTTTCAAAGCTATCAATAGTTCTGAGTTATGAGCTGCTTTAAAATTGTTAACAAGGAACAAGATATTATGGATTCCTATTATCTGCCTATGATTTTTGAGTGTCTAAGGTCACAATTTGCAAGCTCTTTATTCTACATGTTTGGACAAGCTATAATCTGGGGTCAGATTAACAGATAATTTACATTTTCTCAACTGCATGGTTCTAATAAGAAAAACCTTTTTCTTGAATGAAAAGTTACAGTTCTCTCACAGTCCTGTGAGTGTAGAAGTTCAACTGTGAGAGCCACAAATATTGCAAGCCCCTCAATAAAAATGGTAGAACTTGAAATGTCAGCTTAGCGTGGCTAAAAATGTAACCTGGCTTGGTTGTTTGGAGTACTGTGTGTGCTCTGAATCCTGAGCTTTGCTGAGGACAGCAGCAAGGCATCCCACCACGCCTCAACAAGACCTGACAACGTCAGGGTGTGGATGGGAAGACAGCTGTAATCTGGAGCATGTCTCCTGATAAATGTTGAAGGCAGCAGTGAGCTCAGACAGTCCTTTCTTGTCCAGGATTTCCTAGGCTGAGATACATGTTCATGTATAGCGCATGTGGAGTACAAAGTTGAAGCAAATCTATGGTACACGAGACTACAGCACGTGCCCTGTACAGCTCATGGGTACTTGTGCCCTACAGTTGTTCTATACTTGCTTGGGAGCCATTTGTTTGGTCTTTCTGGGTATCCATCAGCTTAGTGGTAGTAACTGCTCTCACTGTGTTGTCAGAAATCCTGGAACAATGTCCAGAACCTTTACATTCAGACCAGGCAAAATTTCCAAATGGGAAGAAGAGAGTAAATCAATGGCAATGCCATCACATCCTGGCATAAAATCTTCTATACACCTGGTCAATCTGTTCGTTCTCTTAATGTATTATTAGTTTTATGGAGGGGGAAAAAAAAACAAACAAACACCCCACAACTCATGGTGAACTTTGCAAATATAACCTCCTGTGTGAAAGAACAACTTTTTCATTCTGAAGTGACCAGCAAGAGTTACTGTATTTGTGCCTTACAGGCTCTTTAGTGACAGTGTGCCTGGCAGTGGTGCCCACTTCACTCTAAACAGCTCTGGCAGTGATTTGGGAGTTCTTACTTGAGAAATTGTTCTTTGTCTCTTTTTGGGTGGGAAGAAAAAAGATATTTTGCTGTAATTATGAGAGAGAATCTTTTCAATCCATGATCTGTGAGGTCTCTTCCAACCCTGATGATACTGTGAATGGGTCTTTCTGTAATACCACTAAATTACCTCTGAGTGTCTCTATAGTTCATCTCCTCCTAGCAAGCAGCCAAGCAGCAATAATGTTAAGAGAAGTGAGTCATTGAAATTTATTAGTGCCAGCTTTGGTTTTGTATTCATAACATCTTTTACTGTTATTTTTAAGGATATTGCAGATTGAAACAAGGGAGGATCAAGTGTCCCAGTAGTGTTTAAAGGAAGTAAATCTTTAAGAAATTATCGTGGAACAGATGTTAAATAAATGATTTTGAGTTAAGATCTTTGACAGAGCAGTGTACCTAGGGAGGCTCTTTAATAGCAAAAATCTTACTGTGATTTAGACCAATAGCTGATAAAGGGAAAATGAACTTTTTTTCATTGCTATAACTATATAATGCAGTAATTTAACACAAAACCAGAAAAATGGATTGGTGAGTCTCCAACATGAATATGATTTTCAGTCAGTAATCACTTACTTTAAGAGACCATCCTAATACCTATCAGGTACAGAGATATGTGAAGGGTTTCATGGGCTTTGCTGCTATACAACACTGAGATGAGTGTGCTGGAAAGAGTGTGTAGAACTGAGTAATTGTGTGTGCCTTTATCAGGAGCGGAAAACAGACTTAGCAGATAGAATACTCATCCTCTATTTGTCTGCTGCTGCAGATGTGATACCTGCGCCAAGAAGAAAACATTGTGCGTGTGTAGCTTTTAGGAGTGACCAATACATATGATGGCACAGAGTGACATATAATTGAAGTAAATGGATTAATGAATAACCAAACTCCCCTTTATAGGGAGCATATTAAGCAGGCGAGGCATACTGCCTTTTGTCTCAGAGCCGAACTGGTTCTTGTTAGTTCTAATCTGTAATACAGATATCCACAACATGTAAGTGTTCACAGTTTTGAAACTCAAGTCTTGTTGGTTCTCAGTCTTTATATAAATAAGTTTATCAGAAAGACATTTAATGACCTTCCTGCTTCAGGGCAGGTTACAAGGCAATACTTACACTGAGAACCTTACAACTGAGACAGCCATTGACAGGCATAGCAGCAAATCTTTTGTTTGTAGAGGCAACTGAAACATTAACAAACTAATTCCTTTTATTGAAATGTTTTTTTGTTGCTGCTGTGTTACATATTGACTCACTCTTGTGTCTCAAGTTGTATGTGAAGATCACTATGGAGAAAAATGAAAGCTCAATTTGTGTTCATTGGTCTTATGTTTACAGCAGAAATATTTCCCAACCTCAAAAATGAAGCCTCTCATGAACACAAAGAACAATTAATGTATTCATTCAAACCTGGAGATTGTAAATACTTTTGTGGTTAAAGCTAAATGAATAATGTCATGGCATACAGGGAAATACAAATCCAGAATAGTTTACCTTTTGCATGGCAGGAACATTGGCTACATGTGAAAGAAAGGAGAAAAGACATAGCTTGTTTCACTCTGGTAGTAAAGGTTCAGGTCTTTCAGATTATATGACAGGATAGCAAGTAATTGTAAAATAAACCCCTACGTACACATTCCTCTCATGTACCCTTCACTGCAGGAGGTCGTTGGGCCTGTAGAACATAACAAGATACTTTGCTTGCCCTCTTTGAAGGAGCACTTGTGTTTATCACTTGGGATGGGGATGTGTTCCTGCCATTGATAACATGTATTATAAGGTTAGACTGCTGCTAACAGGTTTGCGTACTGACTTTAATAAGAACAACAATATGGCTGAAGAAAATGAGATTTCAGAGTCCTGGATCTTAGAAAATTACTTGGTTTGCCCCTATTGTGCACCCAGTTTATCCCTGTATGTATAGCTTTGTGGGGTTCTCGGTGATCACAGCGCTTTGCCGGTGGAGACCAAAATACCAGCTTGTCTTCTATTAAAGCTGTCTCACATCACTTTGGCCAACTGTTCACCAGATCCCTTCTCTTGGGGAACTCACCCAAGGCAATAGGCATTGTTGGCAAATCCTACTTCCTCAGATGTCCCACAGAGAGACTGCTGCAGGCCATTTGCGCTAGGGGACAAGATATCCTCAGGAGTTACATTTACTTGTATAAAAACATCTGTCTCTGCAATAATCTCTGTTTCTGCCTCCAACATAGATTACTTGTGCCCAGAGGAAAGGAAGGCATTTCTTGAGCACGTGCAATGTGAGCAAATGCCCCCTCACTGCTGAGTTGTTCCTATGTATTTTACATGGGTGGCAAAGTCCTTCATCCTGGTCAGAATATGACTGATGTCTGACAGAGCGATACCTCTCCGTCACTGCTACCAAAGTACAGTTAGGCAAAATATTTCTTGCCCTGGGAAGTGCTTTCTCTTTACTTTAGACTGCCAGAAAGAACTGAGACCATACTGCAGCCTGGCAGATGTTGATGGTGACTTGCAGAACCAAGAGAAGCTTCAGCCTGAATCCATTGGATGTATCATATGACAGCACAGCAAAGATTAGTGTTGCAATGTTGTGTGCATTCAGACTTTTCCAAATATGCTTGTGTGCATTGAAGCAATAGCCTGCACACAGCCCTTTCAGTGCCACTTGCCTAATGGAGCCCTGTCGTTTGCAGATGACCCATCTCTTAGTCACCTGTGCTGTGAAAAGAGTGGTGTGCATACTTACAGGTTGTGTAAGGCAGGTACAAAATTTTGTGACTCAGGCCTGGGCTTGAAAGGGAGAGAAATGAATTAAGTATCTGCCAGATAATAACTGCATGTATGTGTCTATTTGAAAAGACTTCCCTTTGTTTTCAGAAGCCACCAGCTGTTGATCAATTCCTCTTAAAATATATGCTAAGAATTTCTGAGATGGATTTGTGGAAGTCTTGTGTGCTAAACTCTCTCACTGGAGTTAAAACTCCTTCTCTAATTTATTCTTTTGTGAGAAACCTCCACATGTGCAAATACTGTGAGTTCACAAGCAGTACCTGCAAGAACCAAGTGGCAGACTGGATGTTCAACTCCTTGACTTACACATGTGACCCAATGGCCCTCTCCTGCACAGCACAGAGGACCTTTACATCCCAGCTTCAATAGTTGTTGAAAGCAATGGGAAATGTAATGGATAAGAGGCTCAGCACTTCAAAACGGGAGGCCTGGTTTGTGCACACAATGGCAGTCATGTTTGCTTAATTTTTGGATGTCAGAGATAAAATTTACAGGACACAAATTGTAAAACTGGAAAAAGAATTGCCAAGAGACCTTTATTTCATGTTGCTCTACAAAGCTGGGGTTTTTTTAATTAAAAGAATAAATTCAGACATAGAAGCTACTAATCTATCTTATTTGCTTTGCTTTTGCATACTTTAAGAAACCAATTGACATTTCTTAATTTGATGTTTCATGAAATTCCTCCCAGGGACAAGCACTTTCTTTCTGGATTTCTTCTATGTACAAATTTTTCTGTGGTCAAGCTCTAAGCTCTTGACACAAGTTTAATAATAGCAATACAAGTATGTTACCATAAGAATCCCACTCCCTTTAATTTTTCCCTTTCATCACACTGCAAGCAGACAGAAAACATGAGCCTCTCCATATGGCTCTTTAGAGAGGCAAAGATGGAGGCATGTCAGAAGACATGCTGCTGAGGCATCAGGAAATGTCAGGGCAAGCATGTGCCACAGCTGTTTTGAGTAGACACTTTAGGCCTATAAATAATAAGTTTTGGTTTTGTTCCTCAAATTTCTGCTTTAGGTCTGCGTTTTTATTTCATCCTCAGATTTCTCCTCTAGGCCTGACTAAAGGTGATTAGATAGAAGCAGCAGATGATAATAGTGTGGCTGTGTTTGAGGAAAAAATAGTGTGGCTCTTTGTAGCAATATTGCAGCTGTCATAGGAATATTCTTCGTTATTTGGACCTTGAGGAATTAGTTGTGGAACAAAACTTTTTGTTGTATATCTGTCTGAATATAGAATAAAAAGGAAGTTCCTAAAACTTAGGAATGAGTACAAGTAATGTTGCTTTCTGCAAGATGGCTCTGCTGGTTTGTTTTTTCATCACTTAATGCTTGCTCACCCTCTTACTTAGCTGAAATTGGTATTGCACAGAAAGATGCATCAAAGTCAGCAATTAAAGTGACTTCATCTAACTCGTTCAGACAGATGAAGTAGCTGTGTTTGATTTTGCTTAGGAAATCATTAGCACCTTAACAGGAGGCAGGAAACTTTGATCAAGATGTGATAGATGCAGATCAATATAATGTGTAAAGATTTTATTGGGTTGTGGTATTGACACCTGAGGAAAGAACTGGTTTATGGCCAGTTCTCTTGGCAAGTTTGTATAATTGTTCAATAGTGGCCTTGTGTTTTCCATGGGAAATAACACACACAGCATTTGGGTTACACCTTATACTATTTTTTTTCTTGTTGCAAAGACTGTCTATGTGTATTTCAAGAGATTATTTATGAGTGGGTACATAACCAGTCAGTGGAAAATCCCAGTGAACACAGAACTGACCACAGACATCTGATTTAGGAAGATGGAAACAGCCTAGGTGTGAAATTCGGAGGGCACCTCTGGGCAGAGCCGGCTGCAGCATCCTGCCTGAGCTGAGCAGGGTTAGGAGGTTCAGGAATTCCCCACACATATACACTCACCTTAATATAGAATAATATAGGCTGTCATATCTCCTGGCACAATGGAGCACCTTTTTCAGTTGTACTTTGTCAGGATTTAAGGTAAATTTGGTGGTTGTTTTTTGTTGGTGGTGGTGGTCTGTTTGTTTGCTTTTGCTAAGTAAATGGCTTTGATAGAGCAGTTGAGGAAGCAAGCAGAGGGTTCAATGGAGGTGAGCAGTTTGTGGGAGACATCTGTCATCTCCTCATCTGTCTCAGCTGAAGCCAGGGACTGGGCACTACAAGTTGGGTTTTTTTTAATTGAGCTTAGTTCAGTTGCTTTGCAATGCCATAGCAAATTAAATTCACATCCTACCTTCATCCATAGTTAATTGCTTAGTTATCTTCCCAAGTTATTTTCAGGTTTGAACACTAGGCTGTGGGTGGTATTACTTGGCTAAAGGATAGAATCAGACAATTGTTTAGGCTGAAAAGTTCTTTAAGATCACTGAATTCAATCAAGTGTTAACCTAGCTGTGCTGGCTATGCATTCAGACTGCCTCTCTCTGACCTGGGCACGGATCATTCTCAGTGGAATTGTGCAGTTCTTGTTGTTTCCCTTGAGCCACAGAAGGTGAGCTTTGAGTATGTTATAGTTGGGGTAAAAGGGCTCTGGAGCTAAGTGCCCTGATGGTAATCAAAGGCCTCAACAGCCCCTGACTACCCACTCCTCCCAGTTGTCCCAACACTCCTAGCCTAGGTGACCTGATTTGGCTCAGCCCTGGGCCTGAGGGATCAGTACTACCAACACTTTGCTGTAGGAGTGTTGGGCTCCAGTTCAGCATGTCCCTGCTTGGCCACTGATCCAAAGTAAGTCCACTCAGCTTGTCTTCCGACCTGCCTGCAGCTCCACTTTGTCTCCTCGTACCATAGGGTGGCCCTGCCCTACTGTCACTTGTGCAGTTCTCATCCATCAAGGAGTAACTGGTCCATGCACACCACGACCCTGGCCCCCTCATTCGACCTAGACAACAGGCAGATGTAACACCATGAGGACACTTTGAGACAATCTGTAAGTAGATTCAGAGGGACTAAGCAATAATTTTCTGTGTCAGGCATTTTTAGCTTTGAGCCCCTTGCTTTGGTTTTATACTTGTGATAGAGCAGCTAATACAGGTATGCTGGTAGATACAGAGGGATTCTGCTGTTGCTAGCTTAGTACTACCAGTCTCCATCACTAAGACATTGTAGACTCTGTAACTTCATTGTCCTTTGCTGACTTTAGCTTTCTCTCTTCTACTGCATGAAGCTATGAGCAGATTTGAAAGGTCCTGCAGTACTATTTTATTCCTCAAATTGCTGGCTGGAGACCAATCTTGTGCAATTCCCCCTCACCAAAATGCCAAAACTATTAGTTCATCTGGAGATGAATAAAGAGAATTTACTTTTTAAATACACCTAAGAATTCATTAGAATGTTTGAGCTGGGATAAGGGGACTCTTGAATACCTTTGTTGTGTCCTGTCTTTAAACTGTTCTCTTTTGTCAGGAACCTGTTCATGTAGTTTCCCTGTCTGCACTGGGTCTGTACAGCACTTCCTTTGGAAGACAGGCATTTGCAGTTCTTTATTGAACTCGGAGATATGGTCACATAAGAGTGTTCAGTGTTCTCAAGGGAAAGAAATCTTAAAAGGAGAGTAGCTTTGGGTGAATAAGCAGGTTGGCATGAATAACTGTGTTCTTTAGCAGGAGAGGGTCTTTAAACCCCTTAACAAGTGTGTCAGTGTGTGAAGTTGCACAGCTGTTTGATGACCTGTTCAGCTTTGAATTTACATTAGGCTCAATTCTGTGGAGCATCACAAGGGAATGAAGTTCTGGGCTCATTGCAGTCAGCAGGAGCCAGAGGCAGCACTGCTCAGCTCAGCAGTGCATGTGTCCCTTTCTGAAGTTGGCCTATTCCCACTAATTGAAGATAACACTGTTTACTGAAGCGGAAATTGCATTCTTTTTGTGGAGCCCAGCTTTAAAATTTCATTTACCTATGCAGATATTTGTAGCCTCCCTAGTTCTGGAGGAAAATGCCAAATAATGTGTGCACCAAAATTGCCATCAGAGAAAAAGGTACAAAATCCAGAATGCATTTATTTTTTTCAGAAAGCTTGTGATTTTTATGGCAATGATTAAAGGGATGATAGTGGTGCTGCAATCAACAGAACCCAGATACTGCAATGAGTATTGCTTAATATAGAGAATCCATACACTCAAAGAGTAGGTAGTTCCTGTTTTGACAGCGTGCTCAAAGGAGCAGGAAAGCTCAATAATTCAGTAAGCCAAACACCTCAAAGAGGCTAGGAGTAGGCTGAATCCCTCCTCTATAGTAACTAAAGGAGGACTTATATTCATATACACTGCATCTTTTCAAAGCACGTTAAGGTTCACCTGTGATGTGAGCAGGCTGACCCTTGAAGAGAGGATAAGGATGCATCCACACCTCCTCCTGGTAATGCATCCTCTCCTGCTACCCAGAACAGGGAGGCTTTCAAAGGCAGAGAGGAAAGCCATGAGTTACCCCAAATCCATTGTCCTAATGCTGAGAGTTAACCATTACTTGAAGTGAGAACAGTCCCATTGCCTCCAAATCTGTCTGCACTGGCTTTTCATCCAGAGTAAGTTCCAAGACTGAGATGGAATGAGTCAGAGAACGAGAGAAAGACCAGAAGAATGTGGATTAACCCCCTCTTACTTTTTTCCCCATGTCTGATTCACATCCTTTGAAGTATTCCACTTTTCTCCCTTCTCATAAAAAGCGCTGGGGACAGAAGAAGAACAATGAAATATTCCCAAATAACCTCTCACAGCTACAAATAATAAATATTTCATATTTTGAGTTATTTATGTTTTGTGTGTTCCCAAATAGCATTTAATTTCTTGCACTCTCCCCCCCCCCCCCCCCCCCCAAACTTTAATTAAGTCTCACCACTTGCCTGTCAAACTTTGGTGCCCATTTGTAACAGCTTGCTTCCAGGTGAGTTTCCCTGGGCTAATTCAGTCCCTGGTTTGTGTTTGAAGGGATTCTTGATAAGACTGTCTCTCTAGTCTAGCTCTGGCCAAGTGATTAATAAAGGAATTTTCACTTAGTGCTTCCCCCCGGCTCACAAAATAGAGCTGGCACAGAATAAAGTAAAACAAATAAAAGGCAAGCCAAATAGTTCAGAAGAGGGATCTGAGTTTGTCTGAAGTGTCATCTGCCTTATATCTGCTATGAAAATGCTAGGTGCAGATTCCCACTGTAATGTGCAGGCTTCCCACATGCTGGTTTTGATTCCTCTCTCACACATCTGTCATTTGGCAACAGGTTCATTTCAAGCATTGAGTCTGCTCCTTGAGCTGGAGCTGTGTGTGATCAGCATCTCCCCAGCTGGTTGGAGCTGTTGTGGCTCAGAGTTCTACCAGCTCCTTTGCTGTCTCTGGTAACTTCCCACTCTCCATTATAGAGAGCGTTTGGACAACGGTACAAGTCAACAATCTGTACTCAGAATATCAAGTAAATTGCCTATTGGAAAGCACTGAATAAAATAACAACTGATTTTTTTTTGCCCTGTGTATTCCACACTGGAGAGCCATTTTTTCTTCTGCAGCATGGCTATTCCCCTTAACTTGATAACCTCCGTGGAATGTTTTTGGGGTCAGGTCCTTGCTGGTGTCAGTGAGTTCTTAGTGGTAGGACAGATGCAACTGTATAAGGCTTTGAACTAGACTAAGAGAGATATTTCCGTGGAGAAAAATTGCTATATCTAAAAATACAGTGGTTTGTAATATAACTGTTCTCTGCTTCAAAGTCTGTCTTTAATCCTAAGTGGACAGTCCTGTTTTAGGTTGCTTCTAGCCAGTCTGCCCACTGCTGTGCTGCAGCACTGACGCTGTGCAGCCTCTTCCTTGCTGTGTTTTACAAGCTTTTGAAGATATACATCAGCCAGTTGACACCTGCTAATGGAAGATCTCAGTTTGTCATCCCACAAGTGTGTGAGGAGACTGGGAGTAGGGGGAGAAAGCAGCAGGGATAGAAATTGTTGAGTACAACTCCTTTTCCATTGCCACATATTTAAAATAAATGGAGTCCAAAAGTCACTCTTGTTCAGGGCCACTGTTGAGCATAGCTCTTCTTA
The DNA here is from genome assembly GCF_015220805.1 of Pogoniulus pusillus. NCBI lineage: Eukaryota > Metazoa > Chordata > Aves > Piciformes > Lybiidae > Pogoniulus > Pogoniulus pusillus. Next base: position 17,563,205 of record NC_087283.1, read on the forward strand.
ACAAACTTGTGTCATGAATGTCTCCCAGAGGTGTAAAAGATGGTACGAACAAGATGACCTGCATCTTCACGCTCTGTTTCTTCATTCCTCTTTGGATGTTGCTACATGTAACAGTTTAGTGAAGTGAACACATCTTTCACTCAAATATGTGTTCTGAAATATGAAAGGAAAAGTCATTTTTTACATCTCATGTCTTAAAAATGCCTGTCCAGGGTGAAAAACTCTGTAGGAGTGGGTCAAAAAAGGAGCAGTCCATGTTGAGCTAAACCTTAGGTTTATAAGTAGGTGGTATCATTTGTATGACTTACTGTTCTACATTGTGCATTATATGCTACATTACACATTAGGACTTCTCAGTACCTTTTTGTTGCAAACTCCCCCAGTATATTTTCCTGATTAAGAGCTGCTGCTCTTCATCACCAGCTCTTTGTACCCCTCATAATGCCTGCTTTCTCCCGGGCAATCTTGAGGCATGCTGGGACCATGCAGACGGCTGTGTCCTCTCACTCCAGTGCTGGCCTATGACCTTACAAGTAGGGTCAGTCAACATGCTACAAAGCTTTCCTTGCCATTTATCAAATAACAAAGCAAACCAAATTACATAGTTTCTATAGCAGGCCACTACAGTATGTAAACTGCAGAGAGGGCTTACACCACTTGCTCATTCTGTGGTGCCGCCAACATGAAAGGCTTTTTCGTTCCAGTGCCCAGAGCCTGTATTTGCCTATCTCACCTATTACCAGGCAACAAAGGAGCTGCAGAGGTTGAGCAAGCAAATGGAAAATGAAAATGGAAGAAAAAACAATTGCCCAGCTTCGAAGAAATGTTTGTCTAAAGTGTATGCAGACATGTCTCAGGCAGTTTATAGGTGCTGAGGGCCCCTTTCTGTGGCTGGGAGCTGCTCTCCCTCTGCAGTAACAGAGCCAAAGAAAGGTGGAAGTAATGTCTCCCTTTATAACATATTTTATTCTCCTAAGTGGTGAAAAGCTCAATGGCTGTCATGATTAATCAATTATATTTATATTTCATCTCAGGCAGTCCCAGTCATGCATGTCATTACAGATATATTTTCAGAGATGTGCAGCAGTATTGCCCATGCTGCCAAAATGAGCTTTCCTGGATTTGGAGCAGGGAGAACATATCATCAAGTGAAGTTTGTTCTTATTCTGTCTGCTCACAACTGCTAACAAGCGAAGCTGTGAAGAGACCTCCTCTTCAAAATCTAGCTGCTTCACTGAAAGAAGCCACTGCTCCCAGGTGTGGATTCCCATTCCCTGCCCATTCCCAGGCATTACCACCTTTGCTGTTCTGCCAGTGAGCTTGGTTTATGTCAGGGGAGCACAGCTGGGTTGGTGTAGACCTGTCCTGTAAACTGTGTACGAAAAGCCCTGTTCACTTTTCCTGAACTCTGTCAAGTGTCTGTACCTCTGCTAAGGGGGTGGACACAGGCATTTAGGGTTAGTCATCTGCCTACTAATGAAGTTGAATGTGGAAGGAAACGTATGCTCACAGCCTAGGAATTAGGTGGCCTGCTGACTTTTGTGAAGGATGAATTTATTTTGCTAATGGTGGTAAGGACTTGTGTTACCCCTCTGCTCAGCAGTGGTGAGACCACATCTGGTGTGCCATGTCTAGTTCTGGGCAGAGAAGTACAAGCTGGTGAGGGGCCTGGAACACAAATCCTATGAGGAGAGGTTGAGGGAACTGGGCCTGTTTAGCCTGGAGAAGAGGAGGCTCAGGGGTGATCTTATTACTGTCTACAACTACCTGAAGGGACATTGTAGCCAGGTGGGGGTTGGCCTCTTCTCCCAGGTAACCAGCAATAGAACAAGGGGACACAGTCTCAAGTTGTGCCAGGGTAGGTATAGGCTGGATGTTAGGAAGAAGTTTTTCACAGAGAGAGTGATTTCCCATTGGAATGGGCTGCCCAGGGAGGTGGTGGAGGCACCGTCCCTGGGGGTCTTCAGGAAGAGACTGGATGAGGCACTCAGTGACATGGTCTAGTTGACTGGCTAGGGCTGGGTGATAGGTTGGACTCGATGATCTTGGAGGTCTCTTCCAACCTGGTTGATTCTATGATTCTATGATTCTATGATGTGGGCATATTGGAGTACTGAGTCCAGCAAGAGGCTACAAAGATGATGGTGAGTTTAGAGTGCTTGTAGTATGAGGAGAGTCTGGGAAACCTCAGGATTTTTTTGGTCTTAAAAATAAAAGGATCAAGGAGACCTCATCGGTGTGAATCAACACCTGATGGTATGGGTAGCAATGACAGATGGAGAGCCAGGCTCTTTGCAGTCATGTCCCATGAAAAGACAAGAAAGAGTGGGCACAGACTGAAATATAGGACTTCCTGTTTAAACACAAAGAAATTTCTTCTACTATAAGGCTGATCAAACACTTGAACATGTTGCCTAGGAAGGTTGGGTAGTCTCCACCTTTGTTGATGTTCAAAGGCTGACTGGAAAGAGTGCTGGGCACCCTGCTCCAGCTGGCCCTACTTGAACAAAGGGGTTGGACCAGGTGTTTCCAGAAGTCCCTCCTCACCTCATCTTTTCTGGATGATTCTGTGATTCAGAAGTTCCAAAGGGGTACATGGTGAGCATGGAATTCCTTTTGAATTTCAGTGCTGTTGAACTTCCAAGGATGGAAGAAATGGAATGTACACATGGAGGGCAAACATCCTGCCTTTGAAAAGGAGATAGTACGTAATGGTATGAGGATATCTGCATATATCCAGAGAAACTTTCTTCTTTTTTTTTGAATCAGCAAAACAGTTGTTTTAATAGAATGAGCTTATCTAGCATAAAGTAGAGAATCCTACCCAGGGAGACAAGGGGCAAATGCAGCAGGATGAATGGTGATTGCACTAGAGTTGGCAAATGCAACTATTTCCAAATATAATGGCATTAAGTGTTCATTGTGAAATTAGATCGGCTTTTTAAGAGCTGCAGGGTGAAAAAACACAGTATTCAGCTAATTAGACCAAGTTAGAAGATAATGTTAAACACTTTTCCTTCAAAAAGTATTTGTCTGCACTACCATGCATTTTAAAATAGAGCTGCTTGAGATGGCAGTGTTATCAAATGATCTGCCATTAAAGGAATTATAATTCAGGTCTTTTTAATTCTCTATTGTGGAAATCTTTAAATTAGAACATATCTAAACTGTACAAATCTGTAGTTCTTCTAGAACAATGCTGACACAGTCCTCTGATGTTCATTAAAAAATTTTATGCCTTGATTTCTATATAATGGAACATGAGGAAATTTAACTGTACTTACTGGGGTTTGTGCCCAATCCAGCTAATTACTGAAGCGTCTGCCCAACTTTAAAGATGCACTTAGTTTAATCAAAGTTGCTAAGAGAACTGATGTGCTTTAGATCAACTGAAATTCTTGTTGCCATTCTTCATTTTGAGTGTCACAAGTAAAAGGCTATCACTTTTAAGAATACAAGTCAAGTAGTCATCAAAAGTATATCAAGTTGAGAACATTAAAAGTGACTTCAAATGAATGGTTATTTTTGATAACTTACATCTGTGCATTTAAAACCAGGCCCTGCTCTTGCATATGCTTAATGGCTGTTAAAAGTGCATTGCTCAGCAGCTTTGAGGTTCTTCAGTAGACTGCAGCTTCAAGAAACCTTCGTGATGAACCTCCTTTTTGATTAAAAAAACCCTCTGTTAATCATAGGCAAAAATGTTCTGCACTTTCAATAGATATTTTGTTATCTTTCACGAAACAAGCAATTCAAACATGATTTTTTTTTTTAATTAGTTGAGCCAAAGGAACATAACTACTGTAGGACAAATAATATTGCTGCCCATATGCTTCCATTCTGTCTGGCTTTTAGCATGTTTTGGGGGTTTAGGGTGTTTTTTACGTTGGGATTTTTTTTTCCTTTTTTCACTAAAGCTCTTTGTGATTGAAAGTATTGGTGCAGGACTAGGGCATAATTTGAAACAGAAATTTGGTTAATATTGGGAGATTATTGTCTGCATTATTGTTTGTTTGTTTTTACTTTGGATGAGATTTGCTGCCTTTCTGAAGATATTTTGCATCCAAATTATTTATTCTACTCTTCTTATCCCAGAATCCAGTTATACAAAAAAGACCTAGTGATGTGCTTATCCTTAAGTATGTGCTAACATATATCATTCTGTAAAGATATGTGTGTGCACTGGTGTAGCTTGTTGAATTAAAGGTCAGAAGCATATAGTAATTTGATTATGGAATACAGTACTTGTCTGTCCCTGGGGCCATGAACATGCATTCACTATTTAGTGTAATATTTTCAATGTTTGCTACAAACACAGCTACCACAATACAAATCAGAAAATAATTCTGCAACTCATGCCACCTGTCTGCGATTCCACACAGAATCTGCGCATGAGGGAGCAATGATCAGCTCCTCTCAGACCTTCCAGCATGGTTGTGTTCAGCCCTGGGGACAAATCTTGCTGTAATCAGGGTCACCCCATGCTCAAGGCTTTGAAGAAGGTGCCTAACTGTCTCGCAATCTGTGTACCATAAGGAGCTACTAAGATGCATTTGTTCAGATAATTAAAAGTATGCTTTCAAGCAGCAATTGTGAGGTCATGCACTGCCATTCAAATATTTGATTTCATATAATTAAACAGTGTGTTACTGTTCCTGACAAACACATTCTATCTTAAGAATTTTATCTTATTGCTTTTATTTGGGACGTATCTGGAGAGTATTGTGCCTGGCATGGAAGTTAGTTGCTAGCTTACTGTAATATTTTTGGTTGGGGGTTTTTTCAGAGTTGTAAGAGAATTTTCTTAGTCTGTGTCAAATTAATGGAGTGCACTTGAAAGAAACTTACAGTTCTGTGTTTCTGTGCTGGTGGAAAGACTCCCAAAGGCTTCTGCAGAAGCTCGTCCGGGCGTAGAGATGAAAAAGACGATGTTAATGCTGTGGGAACCCTTGCATATATGGAAGAGCTGAAGAACTGTCTTTGTAAAGGATCTGCCCAGTGCACTCCAATTGACCCAAATGTTAAGTAGTGTTAGTGGTCAACATCATCCCAAACCAATTGCTTGTCATTAGTTTTGTATTGTTTTCTCTTTAAGAACAAGAGCACAGTACTTTTCCAAACTGTTTACATATCAGAAAAAAAAAAGAAGAGAGGGAAGATAAAGTTTTCTTTATGATTGTGTTATATGTATCAGATGTGATCTTTAAGGGAATTATACAGTATTTTCTGAAGAAAGAAACCCCCATGTCCTAAACAGATGATGCTAGCTTTGGGACTGGTTTTGTTGTTATTGAAATAAGAAGTAAATAGAATCAGTGCTCCATGAAGTGTCAGCAGGAAACAAAATAAATTATAAGAATTTGCCTTTTAACTGAGGTTAGATTGTATCAAACTGGAAATGGAGTCTGATAACATGAAAACAGTATAATGCAGATATGCACAGTGTGTAAATAACACTTCATTAAGTTCCTTTTTAAAGCGTCTGGTCTCGGACAGAAGGGCAAATTCTACCAAGTGGAACTACTTTTACCTTTCCATGGTGTGGATGCAATTTAAAGTAGCCCTAGGTGTTCTTTGTGCGCTGTTTAAATAAAGAATTTATCCAAGAATAAAAGCCACTTAAATGAAACATCACATATCTAGAGTAGCCTGTCTGCAGTAAGAATGATATTGATTGCTATGGCAGAAATCTGTGATGCCAGGTCACCTTCCAGCCATTGATTGTTGATTGTCTTCGTCCACCCTGCCAATGATGACTGCATTAATTGTGCTGCTGAACTTAGCAGTTTCTTGTGGTTTTGCTATTTTACCTCCATCCATTTTCCTAAGATGATTGAAGTGTGATGGCCATTAAAAAGGCTTGAAATATGAGCCAGAGAAGTTTAAAAGAAAAAAAAAATGTTTTTAAATGCAGATTGACAGCATTAAATAAAATCAGGGTCATTACATATCCCTTGGCAAGTCTTAGCCAAATTTGAGAACATGGACAGAAAAATAAAACACAGGAGGAAGAGCAATGGGATGCTGGGGAAGGAGGGAAGGATTTCCACAACATGGCAAAACCAGAGGAATTGGTCAGCAGGCCTATGTTAAATGTTTTATTTTGGCAGTTTATTTCAGTGACATTAAAGCTTGCTGGCATTTCCATCTTTATTGTGTGAGTACTTGCACAATTACACATCAACTTACTCGCATTTTGTTTACGTATATACATGCGTGTAGTTGCACGTAGACATTACATGCATAACACCATCACAACCTGTGAAAGAAAGCTTATGCTTTTTCCATTTCCTGAAATAATAATGGCAAACAAAAGACTGGACATTCTTTCACAGTTTGCAACAAAATGGTTTTACAGTTAAGAGATATGACCGAGGTCCTCGGAATCTCCAGCCAAATTTTTGTTAGCGTTTCTTTAACATATTCTGAAGTAATAAAGCTTTTCCAGTTCCCAAATCTTGATCCTGCTATGGGGCTTAAGTTTGGGTTATAACAGTTGGGCATGAGTGTCAGCTTGTGGAATACTTTTCCAAAGAAGTGTGATGAAGAAAGTCTTCCAGAGTTTTCTCAGGGTTTGTTTAAACCCACTGCCCAACTACCAGAAGTACTTGTGCCCTATCACCAAAGGGTATTGCAGAATGCTACTTCAGCACCAGGGTCAAGCCATCCATAGCTGGTTTTCTGCTCCCCTTCTCCCGCTTGCCTGCAGTGCTGTGATTGTTCCACTATTCTCATAAGAACATCACATCCCCAAACAAATCTATAAATTTGACCCTCATCTGTCTTTATTCCCCTTCCAAGCTATCAGCTGATTTCAGCTGCAAAAAAAAAAAAAAAAAAAGCAGAATCCCAAACCAAACAAGTAGTATTATATGGCAGCAACATTGACAGTGTCTCATTTACAAACACCAAGGCACTCCCGATTCCATGCAGCAAAATAAAATCTTGACTTTCTTTAGCTGTTGTTTTTATTGAATTATGTGCAACATGATGTTGATGTTGCTTGTTACTCGTTTTCTTAATCTAGATGCATTCAGCATATATTTTTAATACTAAATCTATTTGTGTGTGTTTGATTTTTAGTATACATAATGGTTTGCAAAATCGGGGGGAAGGAGAATATCTTTTTTTCTTTTCTGTGTATTCTTATACAAAGGCCAGGCAAGATTTCAAATGGAGCCTGCTATGCTAATAGCTTAAGCCCAGACACCTTATGCATGTCTGAAAAAAAAGCATCTGTAAAAGTTGTTACAGGGAGACAGATGTACCATGAAGTTTCAAAGGCCTAGAAAGGCATATGGAGACTGCCTCTGATAATATACAGCTGACAAATTAACAGTTTCTTGTATGAGGCCCTTTTAGGAGTGCTTCCTTTTTTTTATTCTCTTTTTACTTTTTTTTTTTTTAAATCAGAAGTCTGACCACATGGGCTTTGAATATGTGGAAAAAAACCAGAGCTAAAGAGCTGATAATTCAGGGTGTTGCAATAGAAGTTCCAAGATCAAATTTGAAAGGCCACCTCCCCCTTAAATGGTTGGAAATGCAAATAGCTTTCGTAAATACACTGGGAAAGAAGCAACTCTCCTTGTCCTTCCCTTAGTCACTGAAATACACCTTAGGGAAATTTGTCCAGTGGGGCTGGCTTCCAGGCTGATGCTGTAGGCCAGCTATAGCTGGTGTATTTACATGTTTTCCATTGTCTTTTCTGCTCTGTGATCATAAACCAAACCTTAGTACCTTTGTGTCCATCTTTCCTACAGACTGCTGCAGTTCTGGGTTGATGTCTTATTTAGCTGTTTAGTGATAACAGCTGCCCAAGTGCCACAATTTGCCTATTTCTTCAGCTTATAAATGCTCTACTCAGAAACTATTCTCTTGTCTTTTTTTTTTTAACTCAGTAGAGGATTTATTAAATAAATTAGACTGATACTATTGTTATCTGAGATCAGATATGTCATGTAAGCTGTAGAGTTGGGCACTTGCAGCCATCAAGTTTTGAAGGCAGCATCTTAGGATAAAATGTAGCACAATTTTGAATTTATTTTTTAAATTTTAAAATCCTTTTCTACAGTACAAACCAAATCCCCATAGGCTTCTAGTTACTGTAGGAAACAAGAGTTAAAATGACAGGAGAGAATGACTTTTTCCTCCACTTACATCCTTGCTTTTTAAATGTATATTTAAAAATAAGCAAGAATACCTCTTTCCAAACTTCAGTAGATTTCTTACTGTTCAGATTTTTTTTCAGGACAACTCATCCACTCTCTATTCCTTGAAGTTTTTACAGCCAACAGTACGTGGATAAATTACTAAACAGGTGTCATTGCAGTGTTATACAAAGTGCGCCGTGGAAGCGTAGATTCAGAATTAACCTCATACTAAAGAGAGGCTGAATGCATTTTAATCTGTGTCCCAAATGACTTCAGTGTCTAGTAGCCAGACAGAAACAGAAAGCACTCACATTGCAGGATGTTGAGAACACTTCTATCAAAAGTAATAAATGAGTTGTTTGCTAAGGTGGTTGGCTTATATTTTTTACCCAGAACACTGCAAATTATTCAATAGTCCTGTTCAACAATGTCTATCTACTAATTGTAGCCAGTTAGGCAGAAGTGAAAGATCCAGCTTTGTTTCATCTGATTTTGTGGAAGGAGCAAAAATGGTGCATGATTTTGATATAGCAGGACATCTGTAAATGATGAGAGACTTACTGAAGGATTTCATTTCAGTAGCAGTAAAGAGAGCCTACTGCTCAAATCATTAAATGGCTAAAAAATCTAGCGTTCTTTTCGAAGACTTTACAAGTTTACATTAAGCATGCTTTCAGTTGTCAGGCTCCTGTTGTGACATATTGTTTGAGTCAGACTTCATCAAGCTACAAAGCATTGCTTGAGGTCTGATGGCATGTGCATACACCCAATAGACTGTGTACAAATGGAAGTGATACAGGATTCTGTAATTACTACATTTCTTTTTAACCCATAAATACTTGGTGCATTAAATTTCTGCCTCGAATTTTTGGGGAAAGCAATTAGTTGGTTGCCCTATCTGCACAAAGTAGATAAAATATCATGGTATTGATGATTTTCCATGTGCAGATGTTTTGCTTTTAACACATCTGCATGCAATAAATCTATTTTCTATGTAGGAATGGTATTTTATTAAACAATTTAATATGGAATCTTAAATATATTATTTCAATTGACATTCCTTGGGAGCACACCAGAATTATTTGCACTAGCTGAGTATACCACAGATACTCCTGTTTTGCACATAAATACATTAGCCAATTACTTTTAAATAGCAACAGTTTTATTGATATTACTTTACACATAAATGGATAAATTATCATCTGTATCCTGCATGAGTTTTAGCTGTTTCTTGTGTTTCTCTTACTGTAGATGTGCTAGCAGATTGGGTTTTCAGCTAGATTTTGGTGTGGGCTGTAAGGAATAGATGGTGTGAAAGGTGTAGGGGGGGGAGGGGAGTGGGAATATTTACTTCCTTCTGGTAGTCATCTGTGAACTGGGGCAGGAGAGGGGAAAGGCAAATGCAAAGCAAAGCCTCCTGTACTGTAAAACCTATGTAAAGTGACTTCCAAGGACAACTTTTGTCCGTCTGTTTGTATGCAGATTTCTGTAGAGTGGTGTATGCTCCCAGACCTCCATCAGAACGTTGGATTAGTGAGGAAGGGGTTCATCCACAACCTGATAGCTCACCCATGAGCAACCAAGAATGGCTTTTGATTGGTTCTTCACTGTAACTGTGAGCACCAAATACAGTGAGACTGAGTCGTTAGGCCAGCCAATGCAAGTGTTGAAGCATGTGGGGGCAGTGCAATCCCTGGGCAACACGGAAGGATGCGTGTCCTGTCTTCTGTAGGGTCTCACTTCACAGAAGGTCTAGGAGAATGTAACTACTGCAACCTTTTTGGTTTAGCTCCCAGAGCCATTACCCAGTCCATTCTAAAGCAGCCACATGAGGGCCCTTCCTCAGCTGTGAAACTGCAAGGTTGGGTACCTAACTCTCCATGCTGAAAAGACTCTTTTTGGCAGAGGAATCTGGCTGTAACAAAGGATGTAAGTGAAAGAAGACACCTTTCCTCTGCCAGTCCTTGCAGTTCTCACTGTGGGAAAGCAGAATAGGCAAACAGCAAGTGTTTTCCTGTCTTCAGTCATTTGTTTTCCATTTTAAATGAGCTTTTTTGTGATCTCTGTGATCAGTGAACAACAAATGACTTCCTGACCGTATGACTGTCCCGCAGGTAGCTACGTGACTGTTGTCAGCTGGTTTGGGTTTTTTTTTCGATTTTGTTCTGTTTTTTCTCTAGTCAGCTGCCAAATCTCAGTAGCCAACTAGTTAATTTTATTACCAAACAGAGCACTTGAGTATGAATACAGCTCGCCACCTGTTTCTCCTACTGATCCATCCAAATTTGGGGATTACTGGGCAATAGTGCAAAGGTTTTCTATCCTTTATCTGTTTGCCTGAAGAGTCACTCCTGATTGTCCCCATATATAATTATACATATGTATATAAACAAACACGTTCATAACTCTTTGCTGGGAGTTTATTTTTGCTGATACCAGGGGTCAGGTGTGTTCTAAAATGTTTATACAAGGGGTCTGTGTCCTGGTGCAGCCCTACTGAGCATGTATATTACATTGCAAATGTCTTATTTCTAGTTAATATTCCCAATTTTTAAGTAATGTCCCAAATATTTCAAAACCTGATCTCTAGCAACATACTCAGTAGTAATCCCAGGCATCAAACCTGGGAGTTTTTTAATATAGCTGGTCTAAAATGAAAGCATTCACTGCTTCTCAAGCACATGGGGTTACCTGGTGCTATTACAGGACCATTCTGACTTGTATTCTGTATGGTGTGAGTCTGTGTTTCTGTGTATTTCCTGCCTGGTCTGAGAAGTGCTAGCTCTGAATCTGACCACTTCATCAGCTGAGCCACAATAAAAGGCTGTAGTTTTGGTCATGACCAAGTCATGTTACGTTATTACAAGTGCAGCAAGTTCCAGGGCCAGATCACAGAATCCATCACTATCAGTCATCCTTTCAGCCTTGAAGGCCAGGAGGTTTGGGGGGGTTGGTTGTTTTGGGGTTGGTGGGGTTTTTTTTTTTGTTCTATCTCCAGACTTTGACCTTATGTCCAGTCCAGGGCTGGGCAGTTGAAACAGGGAACCAAGGGGCTGGGAACCTTTGTGTGTTACTTAGCAGGAGTAATGTGTGGCCTGGCACTGATTAGGTCTTCTAACTTGTGATCTTGGACATAGAAGCACGCTTCAGTGGGTTTTCAGGACATTGCATTTGCTAGTATTAAGTGCAAGAGAAGCTTAAAGAGAGATATAATGGTCCAGTAAATAATGAGCAAGGTAAGTCTGTATTGTTAGTTTCTATCCCTGACTCTGCCAGCTGCTTGCTGTGTGACCTTATTCTCTCGGTGTCTCAGTTTACACATTAGTGAAATGAGAGTAATGATACTTACCTATCTCACTGGGGCTTTTTGAGGCTTAATTAATTGATGTTTGTAAATCACTTTGCCATCCTCTAGTGAAAGTTGTTAGAGAACTGCCAAGTATTTATCCTCTCCTTTTTTTTCCCTCCTGCTAGTCTGCACTCATCCATCTAATATCTAAAAAGCACACTCACAGCTAGCAACAGATACTAGCCAAATTGCTCTTAACAGGAGATGTATGGAAGCTTTTACAAAATTGCTTTTGCAAATTGCCACACTTTTTGAAGTACCATGTGCAGGGATGCAGTGAAACACAGTGCTGACAAGTGTCTGTGCTGCTCACTGCAGTAACTGTGGTTGTGATTTCTCCTGTAATCTTTCAACAGATCCAAATGTATAGGGGCATTTTGAATTTCAGATATGCTGCCTTCTAATTGATTTCCCTTTGGAAAGTCTTTGGAGTTCTTATAATTTGTTTTGATTTTATGTTGACCTGTCAGTAAATGGCATGTATGTCTTTTAGACTAGGATGGCAGATGAATGTGCAGATTTATTTCTGCTACCTGCTTTGCAGTTTTCTCTCAATGTGGCAGGAGCTTACAGACTGTGTCCTGCAAGGCATTCAAAATAGGCAGGCCCTTCAAGTCTTACAAAGCCTTGTGTAAGTACACAGCTGCGTCCTCATACATGTAGACCACCATAAACTCAAACCTTCATCTGCTTTGCTGGACACCTGGCTGAGCACAGGTCAGCAACAGGCTGCTCAGGGAAGTGGATGAATTGCCATACCTGAGTGTATTTAAAAGCTATTCAGCTATAGTGTAGTAGTGGGTCTGGTAGAGTTAGATAATAGTTGGGCTTAATGATCTTAAAGATCTTTTCCAACCATAGTGATTCTGAGTGCAAGGGTAGGGGGTCATTGCTGGATGTGAGAAACTACTGCTCAATGTGATGCAACAGGGCATAAAAAGTATGTTTCCATGAGCCTTCAAGGAATTTGAATGTTAAATGTTGTAATAAGATGGAAACTAAACTTTTCAGCCTTTGTATTTCTTGTAGACATCAATGCCAGTGCTGAGGGGATATAATTTTTGTCATGAAATACCATGCCTGTTTAGCAGAAGAAAATGTGCGTGTTGCTGCATTATGTTGATACCATACAGTCTTACATGGAAGTATAAGGACAAGCTCTTCCAGGAATGAGGAGGAAAAGCTTTGCTTCTACCCTTGCAGCACAAGGCTTGAGGAAGCTTGTAAACCAAGCTGCCACCCCTCCAATCCCCTTTCCACACTCCCCCTTTCACCCTAGCCCAATTCATGTTCCTGGTGTGACTCTCCATTTCTTCCTTATCTCATGAGGTCCTGTTGTGGAGTCAGAACTCAGAGAGGACTTTGACCATGGTACTTGGCTGTGAGCATTACCCAGATTCATCAAGTGAGGGCAGGAAGAGTACAGAGCTCCTAATACACCAGTTATACCAGTACAAGCCTGTGCCTATCAGTGAGTGTCAAACAAAAAGGAGCTGTCTCCTTGTCACCTGTAATCCTGTATAAGCATCTTTGTTGCCTGTGTAGCTCAGCACATACTAGTATCAGGGGGAAAAGGCTGATCAGTTCTGACATACAAAACCCAGCACAGGCCACACCTTTACATGCCTGCTGAGCCTCCAAAACCTTCTTTTCCCAGTGGCACAGCTCATCTCCTGGTGGTTTTCTTTTTCAGTAGCTACAGCTGGAGGAAATGGGAACATGCTAAGGGTTTTGTTTCTTGATGGAATTAACTGTAGAGACATTGATATTTCCTGTTAAAAATAAGTTTAGAGAAATAAGATCAACAGAATGTTCACAAAATGAATAGGACTGTTCAGATACCCCAGCTTGAAGTTGCTTCTTGGCCTTCCTGTGGCTGCAGGAAGCCTCTAGCTTATGGCTGCCCTTGAGGCATGTGTTTCCTGAGTTTGATGCAGCTGAGGGATGAATATACTAGCAGATGTCCTTGAGATTTGTGTGTTGTGCATGGCATTGAGCAAGAGCCCAAAATGCCATATTCCTTGCTCTCTCCAAGGTCTCCCCATCTACCAGGCCATACAGGTGGTAGAATTGTCCCAGAGCAGAGATGTCCTCAGTGCCAGGCCCCAGGACACACCGCATAGTCTGTGGCAAACTGAGAAAGCTGAGGTCACTTCTAGTTTAAAATCTGCGTTCTTACACAGAACTTTTGTTTTCATGAGTAAACACTAACTGGTAGAAAGACATCTCACTGTAGAAGTGCCAGCCAGCAGTGGTCCCTAGCCCATCACTCCGCTCTTCCCATTCTTGTAGTAAGAAGGCATGTAAGATGTCAGTATGTTCCACATTCAGGGCCCAGTATATTTTCTCTGGTGGCAAAATGTTTTAACTTAAAACATTTCACTGATGCAGATTTGGCCTCAGCACCACGTGTGGTTGGGATCTGCAAATGAGATGTTGCCCAGGGTGGAAATGATCACCTTGGGGTTGAGGGTTACTCCTTAAGTTGACTTTACTGCTGCTGGGAATCCATTTTGCAGCTACTCTTTCAGAAAACTGTACATAGAATTAAGAACTGCTATCAACAACAGAGCTGTCAGAAGATTTTTTCCTCTTTTTTTTCCCTTTTTTTGAGCACGGCTGGTATTGTGCTCTATTGACTGGAACATACATGAAAGACTTTGTTTTATCCATTGAATGAATTAATTCTGAGTAGTTTTAGAGGTTTGGGGGATATCTTCCGGCAACTCATAATAGTAATGGGAAAAGAACAAAAGCCACCCAAATAATACTGCATAGTATGGTAAGAATAGTATTAGCACTGTGTATTAATACTCTGACCACTGTTGCTTGCATCAAGATACAGTCTGGGTTGGAAGAGTTCCCTGGCAAGTCTAGAGCAGGTAGATCATGTGCAACATCTTAATATTCTGATGCTAAACAAATGGCCTTCAGGTGAGCAAACAGAAATGTAAATAGCAATCTGGCAACAATTTGGTGCTTGAATTTTTAACTTTGACTCTAAGCATGCACTTTTGGAAATTTCTACTTCATTTTTATGAAAGATTTTTATGGTAGCTGCAGTTTATTTGCTGTCTTAATGATGGCTGGTTTCAGTGCAGAGAAGACAAAAAAGAAAAACAGACTTGAGCTGCTCTGGCAAATAACTGGAAGGTAGGAATGGACAAGAAAAAGTCCTCAGATCCTACATAAGAGTAATCCATGCATTACTGAACTAATACTGCAATTTAGAAAGGGAAAGAATGCAAAATGTTCCAAACAAGCCTCCAAGACTGAGCACACTGAAGAATATTCAAAGTTCAGGCCATGCAAAGTAATGGGAGAAACTCACTCATGTCTCTTATCCTGGCTTATAGGTAGTTCTGCTGGTTTCGGTTGCTTTAGGTGTCTGGTTTATGCCAACTCTCTGTGGCATTGTCCAATGCTCAGAGTATACTCTAAGTTTATTTCTTCAGTAGCAGCCTTGTGTCACCATTAGTCACAGTTTGTAGCTGATGTTTTGTTGGTTTTGTATTTTTTTCGGTTGGTGGGAGGATGGTAATGAACAATGCCTGGGATAGGACTTTGGAGTGCCTCATGATCCATCCATGTCAGTGGAGAACTCCCAAGCAATTGATCAGCTGTTTCCTGGTGAGAAGATAGGGCATTGACCCTCCTCAAGAGATGTTCATATTCTGTATTGGAACAATTTGCATTGCAGTGGAACTTCCATATATCACAAAGGGAAAGAGTTTGTGGTGTGTGTGTGCATGTGTGTTTGCACTCGCAATGGTACTAAATACAGTACAAAACTTACCACACAGAGTTCGCAAACAGTTTCCCATCTTATGGCAACATTAACATCAAAATTCACAGACAAGAGAAGCTTCTGAGAGAAGAACAAGGACAGAAGTATTCAGTGAATAGGCATAGGCTTAGATAGACCGTGGACAAGTAAATAAAAATCCTCTCAAGATTTCTTTCTTCTCCCCAAGTATTTCTGCATCTTGATACTCTTTGCTCACAGAAAAGTCATGGCAGGGGGGTGTGAGTCCATGAACCTGACAGCAGGACTGAAGCCCAGTATCAGTCAGGTACTTAGCAAACATCTGTCGTTGTTGTTTCCAACACAGCATCTATGTGTAAGATATGAACAACAAACACTTGACAAGAAATGAAAAAAACACTTTTATCTGTTGAAATTTCTGCAGCAAATAGTGTGTGTATGTGGATGCAGGCTCCCTCAAACAACCCTACTTAAATGGCTGCTTACAAAGTTAGACAGCTATCAGGAATTCATTTGGAAGTGAGCTTACAATGCAATTAGCTTGCAGCACAAACCCCATCATAATAGTTTTGATGCTTCCTTAATGACAGAGACTGCAGGGGTAGAAGTGAAGTTTTATAAAATGAATCTACAAGCCAACAATCAGTGTTTATTAAAAGAGTACATTCAGCTACCATCCCTAAGTCAGTTACAGTATCTACCAGTAAAGTTCTTGGGCTATAATTAGCGAGGTCCTAAACGAGATAAGCGTGGCAATTTAATTATCAGATAACTTGAGCGTATGCTTAAAAGGATTCCAGCTTGATAAGAACTGTGATAATGTTTTCTACTTGGTGAAAATATCAACATCTAAATATTTAATACAGCCACAGGAAATTTAAATGAAGTAAATTTTCAGAGAAAAATGAGGCAAAGTGCTTCCCACAGCAACATGGTTGAAACAGGGTTTCCTTTTAATTTTTGATGAGTGTTTGTTCTTCTGAGGGTTACATAAGTGATATCACAAAATTCTGAGCCTTCTTCCCTTTCTCTGTGCTACAACTGAAGGTACATTTAGCTTGCATGTTAATTCAGAAGTGTGCCTAACTGATAGCTCTGCCGAACAAGACTCCGCTGCAACTTCATGATGTGAACTCATCTGTGAGCTGAGAATGCTCTGTTCCTTTCGCTCATGAAATCCAGCCGTACTTTATAAGAATGCAGAGAAGAAAGACAAATGGTTTATCCTCTAAGCCACTCAGCATCCTGTTCTTGATATTTCACTAACATATGCTAACATATGCTTTCCTCAAGAACTTCAAAAACATGCTTTTAGCAGCAATGAAAATAGTACCATACATCGAATTCAACTTTAAACCTCATAGTTTACCTCTAATACCATTACCTCATGTATAGAAGAAAATGTAAATCTAAAATATGCTGGTGATTATAACCTTTCTTCCTGACAGACACTGCAATATAAATGCACATAAATTGAATTTCTTCTTTAAAGAAATCTGAATACCTTTGGAGCATTTTAGCAAATCATCTCCAGCCCTTATGGCACAACTTCAATGGACTGTGGAAAAGTGCTCTCCCTATGGCATGACTCCTGCAACAGAAGGACATAGCAAGGCAGAGACATGCCAAGAAAAATAGAATGTACTCCATTGATATTCAAAATTTATTTTATTAAACTTGCACAAAAGGCTGAAAAACTGGAAGCCAGTTTTATTAGATAAGGCATTCAAATATTAACTCTCTGAGTGCTGTTTGTGTTGCTCATCTGGAAAAAATAGCAATCGAAGATACACAGTTTGACTTTGCTCCCTAGGAAAGTTGTTTGATTCCTTATGTTAACCATTAAATCAGAAACTGTGAGAGTGAGTAAGTGGTGAGTAGGACATCCTGATGCATCAGATGAGAATTTGGAGGGATTCTCCATTTGAGGAAGAAAAGAGTGTATTTGAGCCAGCTTCTGCTAATTAGTAAACATGCCAATTGGTGGCTAACAGGCATATTTCAGAATTCCACTTCTCTGGGAATGTGGCAGTGTTCCTGAATACCATCAGCTGTCAGTGTTTATCTTAGAATAGGGATGGGAAACGAAGATGCCAAAGAAAGTATTTTTCAGAGCAGCAAACACTAATATTTCCATAATATGTTGGAAAGATAAACTACCTGAAGTGTTTTGAGTGTTTGGTTGAGTGGAGAATGTCCAAGTTTGCTCTAAATTGGTTGGATCACTTTCCTGTTAATCAAAAAAAGGCGGGTGTTTACTTTAGCAAGGTGAGATGTTCCAGTGTCTTAAGGATTTTTACCTCTGTCTGCATATTGGAATGTATAAAACTTATGGCAATCTTGGGGATTGAAAGAGCTGCTCACTGAGGTAGGCTTGCCACATGATATATTTTAGGGTGATCTACTGCCAGGTAAATTCACAAGTTAAGAAAGCTACCTCAGTGGTGAAATGTTGCCCTTAGCCTTTGGCTCCGCGTATGTTATGGTCTTTCCAACTTCAGAACTTTAGAAATTGGAAAACTCTGTAACTTTTCAATAAATACAGTATGTGTGGGTGTGTGTGTCAGCTCTGTCCCACTCTGCCGTTACACTTTATGGTCTGGATGTGTTTTTATTCCTACTATAACCACCGATTTTCTCACCATTATAATTTATTCATAAATATTTCCCTGTGACAAAGATCTAGGATGTGATTTAAGCCAAAAAAACTTCTTAAAAACCCAAACAGACAAAATCAATGTGAAGTTTACAAGTAGAAAGGTATTTATATCCTAAAGAAGTAAGTTTTCATAGAAAAGTTATGAAATCATTTTTCTGAGTGACAAAGCATAAGCATCAAGGATGCATGTGAAGCTGGGCCATGGCACTGACCAATCCCAATATTGCTCTATCATCCTGTTTCATTTATGCAGGCTCTAAATTTTCATTGTAAGACATGCCACCATCTTCTTTATTTCTCCATTCTAGTTAGAAGAGGGAGTGTGGGTAAAATTTTCAGAGCTTCTGAGTGGCTTAGAGCCAGATAAGAGTTAAGCCTTAAGGCTTTTAAAATGGCTTTTTTAATGGCTTTTAAAATCTGGCCCTTAAACTCATTTTCAATAAAGAAATGAAGACACTTAAGAACCTGAGTCTCACTGAGAGTCATTGGGATTTAGGATCCCCTCTACACTCAAATTAACATGTGTAGAGATTCAAATAGTTGTGTTAATTGTTTTTTGAATGCACGTAGACATTTTCCTACGCTTTCAGACACCTGACTGCATTTGGGAATCTGGCATGACTGAACATCCTGTGCTCAAAATGAGAACTGATACCATGCCAAGTCAGCTGGAGCAATGCATTTGTCTATGCTAGCAATTTTAAGTAAAACTTGTTTGAGTTTTTGATGTGGCTATTTAGATCTAAATTAATTTCCCATTCTAAGTATAGCAAAAATGGGAAGAGATCAAGCAAAAATGCTTCAAGCCAATGTTCTGCTTCAGTTGCTGCAAAAAAATTGCTGGTTGAGATGCAGAAGTAGTGCTGATATAATTGTGGGTCTTCAGTGCAGACAGGGGAAATCATGGAATTGTATTATCCTTCACTGGCCAGGAGACTGGGCATCCGGGCCACTTAGGGCTGTGGAGGGCCCACAGTGCTGCTAGCCCAGAAGAAAACAGTACAGCCAGCCTTGAGTGCTTGTGGAAAGAAAATCAGAGGGCTTGGAAACAGAGTCTAGAAATTACTTGATGAAATGGCTACTTTTGTTCTTTTGAGAGTTATAAAAATCATAGAATAGCCTAAGTTGCCAGCCCTGTATCATACTGTTTCTTTCTTGGCTTGGTCATGAATTTCATTTCTGAAGGTCTGTCTCCCAGATTCAAAGGGTGGTGTGCTCTTTAGTTAGTACATGTATAGCCCATACAATGGCCAAGAAAAGCTTGACATTGTTGAAGTTGATAACTTCAAAATTGGAAGAAACATAAAATAATCTCTAAATTTGTAATCTTTAGGTCCCATGATTGGTCACACAACCTTCTAATTTTGAGGCCCAGGTCATGATATGTGAATGTTTGGGGTTGGCAGTAATGTAAAGAATAACAAAGTCATTTGAACATCTGCCTGTCAATTCTCACATTTGAAAGATCAATTCTTCCTGGAAGAATACTTGTCCCCTTCCAGTATTGGTGTATTGATTAGACTGCTGTGTCTTTGGCAGCTTACTGTTTCTTTTGGAAATCTGAAATACGTTTTAAAAATAAATATCTAATCTCCCCTTTCCCTGACCCCTGTAAAGATGGTCATCTGGAGATAATCTTTAATCACAGCTCCAGGTTCTGAACTTGGGGGTTACAACTGAAATGGAACAAAACTTTAACCATTCCATAATACAATAGTTCTGTAAATATAGGACATAATGTACTTAATATGCAATCTCTGAACATCAGGGAGCAAAATGTCACTGAGGCAGGACTCAGCTATACCCTAATAGCCTTTTGCTTGCAGGAAAAAAAATTAACTGCAAAGCCTGTATGTATGAGCTGCTTCTTCTGGTTAGCCCTGGCATTGCTGGGAGAAGGAACAGCACTCCTTAATTTTCACTTCAACCACTAGATGATTTTTTTAATAGCATATCCTGTCAGTTAGGCTTGATTTTGCTGTGTTCTGGTGATTTATTTTTGTTTGACAATAATGTAAAATACAAACCATCTGATGCTAGGTTTTAGCTCCTTTAGCTGGGAACCACAAACCTATGCCATGTCACTTTTTCTTTTTATAGTGCTGCTTCAAACTTACTGGCACAATTGATCAATCTTTATCCTTGTCTGGATTAAATGATGGTTTTGGACAGAGTTTCATACCAGGATGCCAAATTTTCTTACTCTTACGACTCCCATCTCCACGTTGCACAGGACCATCTATATAACAAATGCCTCATTTGTAGACACACAATTATGTATACAAAATGTGCTTCTTAATGTTTCCCCAGTTTGGCTCTGCTCTTACAATAGTGATGGCTGCTGGCAGGCAGACCAACTAATTTGCACCATGCCAGCACTCCTAAAGCTGAGTTAAATTGGGCCTGGATGAAGTACAAATACTGCAACTTAATGTTTTTTAGAAGTCAGTCCCTAAGAGCATACATACAGATGAGTTTCTGTTAACTGCGTGTTATCTGCGCGTGAACCTCTCATGCCAATATATGGCTTTTAGTGAGGAACCAGTTAAGAGAGATATATTGGCATGTTATTCATGATGTGGTTCTTGCATTATGTAGCTCCCTAGACATAAACAAAACAGCCTTCCTTAAACATATTGTATGAATGGATCACAGCCAGTCCTTACTCTCTCATTTAGACTGCTGCAAAGAGGGAAAAAGAACAGCTTAATCTACATGGTGGATCCATGTCCTTCCCGTATGAGATAGAGCCATAGAAAGACATAGCTGTGGAAAGATGGCTTGCAGGGGCCTAGAGGGCTTGCACAGGGCTGGAGCTGCTCTGTAAATGCAGGTTTGCAAACCTGGAACTTGTGACTGCAGCAGTCAGTTTGTTTGTTGTTGAAGGTAAAGAGGCAATTTCAGCAGCTTGTGAAAATAGTATTCCCTTCCTTGACACAGGTGGTTTCTCATATCTAGCTTAGTAAAGTGTGATAGATCCTTTTCTTAAAAGATAGTAACATGTGTTACCCTCTGTGAACCTTAATATACATGTCTCGTCAGCCATGTGCTCTAGACTGTGAAGCATTAATAAGTCACAGTAGGTCAGTAAGAGTTTCTTGTGTTAACAAAGTGTCCTCAACACACCAGAATATGTCATGCAACAGAAAACACTATTGATTTTTCTGGAATTAAGTTTGTGTTGGTTTTTTTTAATACACCTAGGTGTTTCAGTTTGGCTCCTTTCAAAACACAGAGGAGACATCAGAGGGGAGCTCTGTCTTTCCAACTGTCTTAGCTCAGGTAGCACTTGTTCATGTTGTTTGGATTTGTGCACTCATATACTCGCTGTAGCAATGGGAGAGAATGGGAATAGAAAATATCTGAATATCTGAGTGCACAGCAGATGGAAAGAGAGGCAAGTCAGGCTGTTAAAAAAAACTTTTTCATATTTTAAACCTCTTCACATCTATAGACTGTTTAGATGAGTTAATCACAAAACACTGCTGTGGAAAGTAATAGGGTAGATAAAAGATCTGGAGGGGGTGAATAAAGAAGTAGACAATGATTTTAAACTTGCCAGGTTTCTGAAGAGAATTTTTAGCAAGGGAGGCACTGGAGGTGGTTGCTGTTGCTGCGTGCTTAGGGGCAGGAGGGCCACTGCTGTTTCTATATGGAGAACTTGGTGAACTGGTTCAGTTTATGCAGGGCTGCAGATTTTGGCTAATTCACAAAGCAAAAAGTAAAATCAGAAGGAAATATCATTTCCTCAGATACAAGGTATTAATATCCTGTTCAATTTAATTTCTGCCTTCTGTTACTGTGAACCCTTTAATAAGTAGTGTCAGCTTGGCAAAGGTTTTTCCGACAGTATCAAAAGAGAGTTTTACCCATGAAATATTGTCACAGGAATTGCTGCAGCTCTCAATAGTGTAGTGTCCTAAGAAGCTGCTGCAAGAGAAGCAAATCCCCCTTGGGCCAGGTACTGCCCCACAGTCCCCAGCAGTCTAACGATAATTTGTAAGGAGGCAAGAGAATACAAGCTGGATGCTGTAAGTTCCTCATCATATGGCTATACAGCACCAACAGTGCTGACCAACAGTGAGCTGCACTGGTGGTTTCAAGCTACATAATCTCCCTGCATGCAAATGTGTTGAGTAAACCTGACTTTGGACAGGCAGCACAAATGTTGTGCAAGGAGGCTGCTTACCCAATGGAGAAATACATTTTGTGTGTCTGTCTTGGGAGGTGAAGCAGCTATAAAGTACTCCGTGAGAATCTCTCACACTGTTCTTTAAAAGATAAATATTCTTTCTGTTTAACTTGACTTGATTTTTCTGATTAAGGAAAAAGGGCCTTTTCACACAGATACTTCCTTCCTTAAAATGTCCTAATTTCATGTTATATTGCCCAGCGTTTTTTAAATTAACTGATGTTGTTACTGCATGTTTGCTCCCACTCAGATGAACCACAGATGGAATTTGCCTACTTTCAGTCTTACATTAGTCATAAAACCACCAAAAAGATTTATTAAACTGAGATTTGGAAGCAGAGCTGAGTTCTCCTTTTCTGTAGTTTTTAGATTCCAAGTTTTGAGTTACCACTGGTTTATTTGTAGGACATCAGAGCCTGCAGAACTTGCTGCCGTGTCAGAAATTAACCATCAGGACAAACGATAAAACAACTCAGTGCTTATTAGTCTCCATTTCAAGGACAATTAATACATTGTTCTCCCAGCACTAAAAAGAAGGAGAAAAATAGAAGAAATTCAGGATAGAAGATGTTTGTAATTCCTATCTCTTCCACAAATCTGTTTGGCTCAGGTAGGAAATTTATCTTGCCACTTGAATCCCAAAGAACCAACTAAATCAATACTCCATGAAGGCCATTTATTTTTTCTTCTTTATTAAGATACTTCCCTATAGCGATCCTTTTTCCTTGTACCATTAAAATATTTCCTTTGGAATTATGTCGGTTTCAGAGGTGACCTGTGGCCTCAAAGTCACCAATTATATGACTTCAGAAAAACCTTATTTTCACAGAACAGCATCTGAGATAGGATGTACCTTTTTTCTTTACCAGGCCGCATGGTTCAGGCATTTTGTGTTGAATGAACAGCATGAATAATTTCCCTCCACTCACTGGCACCCCTGCTTTTAAAAAGCAATAACAATTAGAAGGTCTCTGCCCTTGGAGTCGCCAAACCACTTTTGGTATCCGTTACCATTTCCCTGCAATGAGTTTACAGGATGTTGCAAAATATTATGAAGATGCAGCTTACAGAACTCCGGTTTCCTGCTGCATGTGAATAGTGTTATACAAGTCATGTGGCAGCTCAGACATGTGTTTTGAGGTTTTTGGTGTGTCACTCAAGCCCCTTGGCCCTGTGTCCTTTGTATAGCTGGATGATGAATTTTATACTGGCAGAATATACTGTTTGTGGAAAATGATTTTTGTGTGTGTGTGTAGGAGCTGCCAACATATTTCCTTAGACTGACATCAAAATACAACAAATGCTGTCAGGGAAGTCTTGTTCTAAAATGCATTCTTTTGTGCATGAGTGTTGGTCTGTATCTGTGTGTGTATTCAGGGATTTTGCAATATTCAAGAATAAAACTACTAGATATACACAAATGTAACTCAGCGATCTCTCTTTGACCCATCTACAGCAATCACCTTCAGGTCTTTTATCTCAAGCTAATGACAGTTGTACCTTAGCAGTCAGGGGTCCCTGGCAAATTCCTGGAGTTGGCTGATGAGACACAAACCAGAACTTGCAGAAATGTCCAATATTGTTCTGACTTCTGGCATTATTGTCACAAAAACTATTCATTTTAAATTCTGTTTGGCATCTCTGAAAGCATACGATCATGACAGGATCAGGTTCAGGATGAGCATCCTCACAATTTCAAAACCATCCAGTTTTCATTCTGTTCCGTACTTAAAACCTCAAAAGAAATGTATCATCTCACTGATTCTTACTCACCATTTGACTGTGCAGCAGCTTAATTGCTTTGTGCCTTAGCTTCCTGCAGATAAAAAAGAGATAGCTGAATTTGCATGTAATGGAATTGCTTCATTTTTAAGCAGGCGTGGATGAGAAATGCAATTTTAACTACATCATTCTGCTTCAATATTTTACTATTTGAAAATATCTAAATTATAGGGGCACTGCAATACTAGTGACTTTGGAAAGTGCAAAAGCAATGCCTTCTCTGTCTTCTCACTTTCAGCCTATGAGTGGGAAAGTATAACATTTAAAAACACATGCAGCCTGTTTTTTCGTTTGGGCTGTTGAGAAAGCTTTGGTTTGCTTTTGCCCAGAGACATGGGAAACTGTGATGGATAGTCAGAGGGGGTAACCCGTCCCTTTTGTTCCCACTGTGCTCTATAATTTGTAATCCTTATTGTGTCTGAAGCTAAATCTGAGGCATTCCAGAGCCTGGATACCACATAAAGTGAAGTCCAGCTGACTGCTCTGGGCTGGAAGGCAAAAGCCCTTGTGCCAGAGGTCAGGGACTGAGTGGGGAGTGTGAGCCCAGGGGTGGATCCTCTGCGGTTCTGGAGCTCATGCTGAGCTCTGCACCAAGAGAAATAGAGTATAAAATGCTGCCAAAGCAGGGAAAAAAAAACTTCCTGCTTCCACTTTGCACTGATAAAATTTGCTGCAAGAGGCAGCAGCCAAACCCTCCTCATTGTGACCAAGAAGTTGTTCCCTGGCAGCTAGGTGTGGATAATGATGCTTCTCCATGCTGAAGATCTGTGACAGAAAATTTAAGTGACTTGTTAGTGATGTTTCACAGCTTTTGGATCCTGCATAAATAATATCTTGATAATGGCTTGTTATTTTGCTTTGGTTCCTTTTCAAGCATTGTCAACTGTTGTTCTACAGCACAGTAAAATGCAGAAGGAATATCTTGCAGTCAGGTATGACTCTGTGGGAGAAAAGTAACGGGAACAAACAAGCTTCAAGAGATAGGCAGGCAGTCATCTTGATCATACATATGTTTTAACTTGTGGAATGACAAAAATAGTCTTCATGCCAGAGATGTCTGAAAACTCAGTTGTCATCTCTATAAACTATTGGTCGGGACCTTTGTCATTTTCTTAGTCTCGTGTGGCTCTGTTCGCCTCTCCCTGTACTTCATTGCATGAGAAATCAAAAAAAAGTCCAAGGTATCTTTTTTATTCTATATTGTTTCATTTCCACAAAGCCTTAATCTGTTTTTCATCTGTGTGTGACTGCAGAAAGGCAAGAAAGAGTGAAAATGGATCAATCCACAGTAAAGCAGTGGGAGAGCTATTTAGTTCTGTTGAAATAACTCCTGTCCTACCCTGACAGATTTCAGTGCTAGAGCTTCAAAACCACTAGCAATCCTATGGAGGTTTTTTCCTAAGTGAAGTACTAATATTCCCTCTTGATACATTTCTGAAACAGTACATATGTTGGTTTGCTAGAAACATTTAGGAGAAACAGCTGGACATTACAAGAAAACTGTCTTTTATACTTAATCTTTTTATATGAGCCAGTTCATATTTTCCCTCAGTGCTCCTTCTCCTAGCCCCCATCTCCTCAATCTTCTGTATTTGCATTTGTATCTAAACATACTTTCAAAGAAGATGTCAGAAAAGATTGAGCACAGGATTTTGTCAGTGCTAAGGGCCTGATTCTGCACTCATGATTGATAGTCAGGAGTCTAATAATCAAAATTATTAAGGGACACCTCTCCCCCTACACACACACACACCCCCCAATGCCTGGATGAAAAATCAGTGTAGCACCACTGCTCCAGGAGAAACACTCAAAACTCCCACCTTGCCATTTTACACTGACATTTACATAGATAAAATATGAAGATTTGTGATTGCCTCATTTGTACCCACAAATGTGTTTGCAACAGTCTTCAGATCACCAACTTTGTAGCATTACTGAAGGCCTGCTATGAATAGTCTCCTTTAGGATAAAGTTACTAGTACGACATGGCTTGGTCCAACAGAACGTTGGTGAAACTGTGTTACTTCTGAGTCACTTAACTGGGCTAGAGTAGATAAACAAGTATCACCAAAGTTACTGCTGTTATAAGATCTTTATCTAGCCAATAAAGAAGATGGAAAGGAATTTTTTCCCCTTTATTCTGTCTTTCAATCTATGGGGCTGAACAATTGATTCTAGCCTTGGGCTGAATCAAGCATTTCAATAACTTGGGTTTTAATCAAAATCAGATGTGGGTGTATTTTCCTGCCACTGGCCCAGAAGACTTTTCTTAAGGGTATTCTGAAATAATTCTGTCAGTAGGCACCATGTCACCTGTTATTCTGAGACTATTTGTCCTCATTGCAACAAAATTGTCATCATTGCTGTGCTCTAAACAGTAGAAATTAAGCAAGTAATAGGGTGCTACAGAAAAGCTGTTAGGAGTATCAAGGCTGTGAAGGTTAATATATGTCCATATTTTGTTGGAGAAATGTGTACAATGAAAAACAATCCCCTGTCTCACTCTCCTTCATGAGAATTCACATTCTCTCTCAGTCCCTTAAGTTACTGTTGTTCTTCTGAAGAGTGAGTGGGCTCCTGAATGTTGTTCAAGCCTGAGCACTTAAAATTTGGTATATGACAGAGCACAAAAATTGTGTTAGTGTCTTCTGTGATGACCACAGCCACACATGTGCAACAAGAAGAGACAAAAATTATTTATTTTTGCTAAGCAGCCCCTTCAAATAGGGCTGATGTACCCCAATCAAGTCAAGGAATCAGGATCTGGTGTTATCATTTAACATTTCACTCTGATGCAGAAAGTCCTGGACTTTCTGAGAGGAAAGGCACTCAGCCCAG
Source organism: Pogoniulus pusillus (assembly GCF_015220805.1). Lineage (NCBI taxonomy): Eukaryota > Metazoa > Chordata > Aves > Piciformes > Lybiidae > Pogoniulus > Pogoniulus pusillus. The sequence continues at coordinate 17,589,941 of NC_087283.1, forward strand.
CCGGCAGGAACTTACCAGGCAAAAGGCTGCAGCTTAATTAACAAGTCTCTAGTCCAAAACAGCCTGTAGAGCCTGTCAATATGGTGTGCTCTCTCTTGCTTCTCTGGCTTAGAAGATGAAAGTGTATTTTCCCAGTGAATGTGTTACATGGCCCAGGTTACAATAATTCAACCTGAAAATCCTGAAGACACGAATGTGGGGTTGTTTTCCCAGCAGGAGAATCAGGAGTGCGGAGATTGTTTCTGCTCCAGCGCTCAGTACCAAAGATGGATTCACTAAGACTCAAAAGCAGCATAATACTTTAACTGTCAAGAAGAAAGAGCCTTGCAAATGGAGGTGAGACTGTGTATTGCTTCATTCTTCCAGTGTTTTCTCTTTCAGCCAACATTGGCTTGTCAGAGTGTGTTTTAAGCCAGCTGTTCTTCATCCCGATTCCAGCCTCCCTCATGCACTAAGAGGTCTGGAAGGCGGTGCTGGCTGTGCAGGATGAAAAGGATATGTCTTGGCATATTGCTGGGCTATTAGTCCGTATCACTGCACAGTGATCCCAAGAGATGGCAAATGATAAATAGACTGGACAGTAGCTAGCAAGTTAGAGCAAACTGGGACTAGCCAGTAGCTAGTGTGTTGGCAGAACACATAGACTTGCTGAGGATGGACTAGGATGCTTGGTCACTGAGTCTGCATACTTGCTTTCCCAACCTGCTGTTCCAAATCAAATAGATTCCCCCCCTCCCCTTCTTTTCTGGGATAAAGCATGTGATTAAGAGAAAAATAATCAAGCTGCACATGAATTCTGTGAGCCAACCGAGTGGAAAAATCTGACAATGAAAACACATCTCTTTTGCTTTTCCTTTTCAGAAGTAGCAGGACTTTCCCTCACAAGTGGAGTCTGGTCTTCTGCTTTTCAAAACAGAAAGCTTGTGATATATCTGTCTTAAGATGATGTGGTGAAATGATTTAATTTTTGTTTAGTTACCTTTGCCTGCTGATGGAAAATCACACCATGGCAGGCTTTGCATGACTGTGCAGAAGTCACTTGAGTATATTCCTCTGCCACAAACCCACCTTTCAGCTCTACAGAATACTTCTCAGGAGTGGAATGCAGATGTACTCCTGCTCTTTCTAACACGAAACAAGTCTCTGCACCACAGGTTGTGGATGCAAACATGAGAATTTGAAGGATTAGTGTTAGAATAGACAGTCCATTGACATGCCTAACTAGCCAGGGACAGGAAATGGCCAGGCTGGGTTCTTTGAAGCTCCCTTCCCTAGGTATGCCTTCTGGAGCTCTCCGCTTGACACTTATCCCCCCTAGACTGGATGGTGGCACGAATGCCACAGGTTAGCTCTTGGATAACATATAGCTCGTGTCTAAGCCACTATTAGATTTAGAAAACAGAATCATTTCCCAAAGCCCAGAGGGAGCAGAAGGGGAAGCAGAAGAGAATTGTTCTTAAAAAGTCTTATGTTTCTCTTTGGAAGAAAATTACCATCATCTATCTTTCCTCTCTTGCAAGCTCCTGGAACCTACTAGTAGTGCCCTGCTGTTGGATTTTCAAACTTCTATTTTGAAGAAGAATATCTCTCTGATGCAGGTGCCAGTGTCATTTATCAGAGGATGATGTCAACATTCCTGTGTCATACATGACAAATGACAGCAGAAAGGAGTGCCCCTTGAATTCTCTTACTTTCACAAGGCTCTTTCCTTTCTCCAGTTAAATGACATTTTATTTCCTACAGTGTTTCAGTTTAGATTTCTGTTGCCTCTAGAGAGAGGTACATTCAAATTGACTCAGAACGAGCTCCAAATTCAGTATTAATGTAAATATAATTGCACAGTAATGGACATAAACTTTGCTTTCATGCTTTTGGGGCAAATTCTGCCTCATCTTACACCTCAGAAAATGCTAGAGAGTTTTTCTGATACATTCCCAATTGCAGAGCTGGATGGATATGAGAGCATCTCCTTCATCCACTGTTTCTAATGCTTTTAAAGAGATGACAGGTTTTAGGTTGATGGCAGCTGCTGTATTCAGAAGTGTTTGCTTTGCAAAGCGTTTTCTTGTTCCCGTACCAGTGGACACTTTCCAACAGAAATCTGTACTCTGATCCTGTTCTGCATGTGGGCCTGATCAGAAAGGTAATGTAGAAGTTACTTGGGTCGGCATCCAGTGGCACATTCAGTAAGTGGAGCAAAGCAAAGTAAAATATTGGGAAAAAAACAGGGAGGGCAGAGCACACATGCTGCTTCTAATCCTCTATTTCTTCTGCTTCTTTCTATTCTTCTTGCTGGAAGAAGGGATTTGGACTCTTCTCTCTTAAGCCATGCATGTACAAAAAGGACTTTATTTTTAACTCATATTAAAATCCTTTCTTGGACCAGGCAGCTACAGTTTTAACATGTTAGCTGACTGTGATAACTCAGAGGGAGCTTAGAGGTTTATCTTGACCAGTAAAAGCCTGTAAAAACTGCTACTGCTTTGACTAACACTTGATGAAATATCAGGATGGACGGAGTGTATTTCAATACCCACACCTGTAGTCGCAGGGGTAGCAAGGCCATGGGAAGCGATTCACAGAAGCACTGCTCCCTGCTCTTGCCCACTCAGCATTTGAATATAGTGTATTTTCCTCTGTTCAAACATGCATGGGGCTGCCAACGCTGGGATTTTTTTGGTAGTAGGCTTTTAAGCTAACCAGTAGCATGACTTGTTCAGCACCCAGCGAAAAGGCTGGATTTTCATAAGAGCTCAGGATTCAGCAGCAGCCAGGGCACGGCTTGACATATGCTTAAATCGCATCCCAAAAAAGCAGGTTTTTCCCCTTTGGCTCCCGCCTTGCTCTGCAGTGGTTCAAACACTAATGTAGATAAACAAGAAACCATTTAGGGAAACTGATCCAGCTGAAGAGAACCATAAATAACTTGAATTTTCAGTGGTACTATCATTTACTTGTCATATTTCACACCTTCCATCTAAAATCAATAGAAGCAACAAAGTGAGGACTTTCTGTATCTTTGCTTGCAACAGAACTGGGTTTTTTTGTTACTTGGTTGGTATGGGGGTTTTGTATGTTTGCTGTTTGGGGTTTTAAATTACATTATCTCACAGATGTTCCAAACAACTTCCCTGAAAGAACAAACTTGTTCCCAAGATTTGAGAGAGATTTTAGGGTAAGGTAGTGAATTTAGATGTGCCCCATTCGTTATATGCTCCATCTAAAACTTAAGCACAAGTTTGCATTTGGAAAAATCAGTGACTTGTACTGAAAAAAATGATGGAGCTAACTGGACACAGCATAGTTCCTAGGCCAAACTGGGAGTACACCAAGACCTTCTTAGCATTACTGGTGAAGGTAGGGGGGGATCACTCACTCCTCAATGCAGAAATGACTCAGATGTTTCCATACATTTGTATATTCAGTGGTTTCTTTAGGAGGAATAGATTTAGCAATGTACCTTTCCTCTCTTTATAATCTGAGAACAGAAATTCTCTTTCTGTACACTTTTAGTTTCTCCCCAAAGCAGGGGTCCGTTAGCTCCAGGCTCCACCAGTCTCAAGGGCTGTGATCTTATCTTAGGCTGCCAGAGATTGTTATACACATCACTGTCAGGTTGCTATGTTGTTGGTGGTTTTTTTTCCTTCTGTTTCATTTTATTTGTTTCTTACAGGGAGGGGGAGAAGAGGTAGTAGGGGTTTGCTAGCCCTTAGACATGTAATCTGAGACAAAAGGCCTCTATTTCTCTCACTGCTGCCTTCCAACCCTACCAGCTGTAGTGCTATTTTTCACAGGATTAATTGCTGATAATTTCTACCTAGGCAATCTAAGGGCAACAACTGAGTCTTCCAGTCTGTTAACTGTCTTAACTCAGACAGTACCAACATCAATATTCCTAATGGTAAAGCTTTAATTTTGGTTTCTATTCCATAGCCTAGGATATATTCCTCATTCTCTAGTTACTGATACATTTCTGATGTGCCCAGCAGGTAACTTCTAGGAGTCACCCTAGGTCAAGTTTACTTTAAAAGAGGGAGGAAGAGTAAAGAGTGGAGAGGCTGAAAATGGTTGGTTCGTTTCTTATGATCTTAGCTTTAGTCAGCACTTCTAAGTTGGATTTCTGGAACTATAAGTAGTTTCTTTACTGAAGTCCGATAATAATGAGAGGAAACTAGTGGCAGTTTTGGTTATGTGAGTCAACTCAAAAGTGACACAGAATTCTTATAATTAATCTGTCCTAGCAAATTGGAGTATATGTTCATTTATCTAGATTCCTTAGGGCAGCTTTCACAGCTCTTCTGAAGTTTCTAGGGAACTGAAACTTTTCTGTGCAAGGAGACTTATGGTACTGCTGGTTAGGACAGAGGTGATAGTGAGGAAGTGGTCAGTTCAGTCCTTCTCCTGTTAAATACAGTGGAATTTTCCTCTGCCTGAGAGGTGCAGGGCAGATACATATCTTGGTGGCACAGGCAGAAGTTTTCAGGTGTAAGATGGTGGAAGCTGCCTAGGAGGATCTTGGTTTTGCAGTACTTGGTGGGATTGGAGTGAGTGCACAACTGCATTCCATTGTAGGCCTGGAATATAATTTTTGGCAGCTCTTGCTGACTTACAGAATCCCACAGCTGATGATCTGAATTACTCAGAATGTTTTCCACCAACACAGTCCTAGTGCCAGACATCTGATGTAGTTTGAGCATGGGAGCTATACAAAATCTGCCAATCAACATCATGAAGCTGAAATGCCACTGGTTGGCCATCCCCATGGCTGTCTTACATTGTTTCTCCTGTATCGCCTCTGCTAAGGCTGTGCCTGAGCATGTCTTAGTGGTAAGAAGAAAGCAGAGAGGGATTTGGCCAAGTCAGCTGGTTTGAGGCAAACTGGAGTAGGAGTCACAGCAGCCAGCACACTGAGTAAGGAAAATTTAAGAGGTGAGAAAGAGAGCCCTTCTGGAGTTGTTCCATACTTGGGAGTCTGTGTGCCTAATGGAGATTCTAAGCCAGATCAAATTTAAATCTCCTGGGCTTGAGGCCCAAAGTACTAGAGTAGGGTCAACCCTCCATGAAACAGCCTCAAGAGGAGGCAAATGTTCAGTCCTGTATAAAATAGGCTGAATGTTCAAGTGCCCTTCTTAGGTGGGCTAGATGTGGCACCTGCTTGACTGGAGGGCTTCAAATTCTCATCCTGGGACTGTCCTACCTAGCAGATATGCCCTGGTCTAGCGTGAGTAGCACTTTGTTCTTTACCTTGAAGAATCTTTGTGTTCAGTGCACTACCAGGGGATGGAGTTAAAGCCAAAGAATGGCTCATCTCAGGTCAGCTTGGACTGGTGATACGATTTCTTTTGGCTCTTCAGTCTAATTGAGTTTGGTCTTACTCTGATATTTGAACTATGGAAAAATACTTCCATTATTTAATGTAAATTACACTTGCTGCAGTGAGCAGTAATGACTACAGAGGTATATTTTCTCATCTGTATCCCACTAAGTCTCAGCCAAAATCCATGACAAAGTGTTGTAGAGGTAATTGTGCTAATGCTGGTGTATTTCTTGAGTGGGAATGAGGGCTGTGAATGTCAACCATCTGTTCCTAACCACCATTTTTATTATTTTTAAGAGTACCTAGAGGCTTTGCCTGAGATAAGGGCCTTGACACTTCAGAAAAAAAATGTAATTACAAGCTGGCTCCTCAGAAGAACTTGTGCTCTATAAAAAAGCAAGACAGGCAAAAGTAAGAAGAGAAACAGAGCAGTGGAATGATTTATCCAGGGTCATGAGGCAGGTCAGTGGTGAAGCTAAGATCAGAGTCTGTATCTCTCAGTTTCTGCCAAGACATCACGTAGGACATGTCCACAAAAAAGGAATGTTTTAGGTATACACGTGGAAATTGCAGGAGTCCACTACTATTGGAAGTATTTCTAGTTAGAACAGGAATGTTAAAGATTAACCTTAACAGCCCTGCTTTTCTGCTGTCATTCAGTTCTCAGAGTGTTCCAAAACTTTGTACAATCCACCCAGCTTTTCACGTTGGGGCTTTCCTCTGCACGTTAATGATACAGGGGCTTCCTCAGGACAGCAATCTCCTCTGATAGCAACTTTTTATTGGCCCACATCTTCAGGGAGATGACAGATAATGGGAGGAAGTCAGATATGCTTAAAATATACTTAGTTTTAACAGCACTGAGACACTTAACTTGTCAGCAATCCAATTATTAATCAGATTAATGGACTTTTATAAATCCACTCCATCCTTAGGACAATTGCCTGGTTTATGTTTCATGCCTACAGAATAAGGTTTCTCATGAGCTATGAGAACTTCAATATGAAAACTAAAACTGGAAAGTAATCCTTAGCTTACTCTGCTACCACACCTTGCATGCAAGAATGCTGATCATTGTCTGCGTAGGAGCATCATTTAATTATGTTTTTTCACTTCTCAGCTTAATGCTATTGAAGGAAATCCATCAGCATTTAATTAAAGACTAAATACAGTCAGTCTTTCTAGCTGGTTCAGTACCCACTTAGAAATATATTTGATACCAACAGCCAAAAAGGATACCAGTGGTAACAGCATTTAAAAAGGTTTTGTAAGAGAATGGGAATCTAATTTGTATCTGGAAATTAAATTTATATCTGAGGTTTAAAAAAAAATTGATATTGGACCCCCATCTGTACTAGGAAGTAATGGGAATAAGTCATCCAGTAAGGCCTTCAGTTTTCTCGGGGAAAGAATTCCCTCAAAATCATTTTTACAGTTTCTGATTCCAGGCCAGGGGTGCTCTGAGCCCCTGGAACATGCTGCAATGAAACAAAAGCAGCTTGTGCTGCAGCATTTTCCTGTTTGCTTTACATGGGACATGCCCATTTCTGACTGGACAATGCTGCATTCTGTGTACAGGATTTAATTCTAACATTCTACTTTATAAACTGGGACTTTTAAAATTGATTTTGTAAAATTCAGCTTTTCAAAAGGAATCTGTGAAACTAATAACGTGCAAGTACTCCTTCTCACAAAGAAGGCAAGTCCAATGCAAATCATATGACAGCGAGTAAAGAATTAATTAGTTTCAGTTAATTTTAGATCAGGTCTGAAGATCAGTGTGTTCAGAACAGCACAGTGTAGAAATCACTAATGTCAATGTCATGATAGCGTTTTCCCCTTGAGTGGGGATCATGAACAAATGAAATTAACAGAGGCTTGAATATTGATTTAAGAAGGTGCAGGCAGGGACCTTAAGGAGTGCTTAATGTTAAGCACATGCATAAGTGCTCTCTAGAAGAATTTTCTTCTTTGTGTGTGTGTGTGTTAATAGCACACACTATGTAAGTAAAAAGGGAAAGCATATTTGTATCTGTGTGAGAACCAACTTTCTGCACCATGAAAGCAAAGAGCTATCAAATACCTAATTGGCAAGAGGCCCCTGAAGAGAAGCAAGTGAAAATGTTTGTATTTTTCACCTTTCCAGATTATAATTTTAAACTCCTTTATAGCTTTTTTTTTGCCCCTTCAGGACTGTACCACTGAAACCTGATGATATGCTTTTCTGCATTTGTCTTTGTTTCCTATAGTTAGGGTAGTTACCTGAAGCACAGGCTTGGTTTGCTGCTGAAGGAAGGCTCATGAGAGCTTTTAGAGCAGAAATAATAATTAACAGACTTCTCTTAAGAAACCAGTTTTATCTTGCAGGATGAAATAAACAGATATTATACTTGGAAAAGCAAAGTCTTTGTCAAGTTCATGTGTGTGTGTATGTCTTTAATCAGGAGATGTATTTCCTGTGGCATGATTTATTGGTTTCCTTTGTAGTTTTGTCACAGTTACTTGCCATTTCAGTCTGAAATAGACATTAAATCTATTTGAGGTTTTTTGGTTTGGTTTAGTTTTTTGTTTTGTTTTGGGTTTTTTGCTGGTTTGGTTTTTGAGGGGGTTTTTTTTCCCATCTCTTGGCAAGAAGTAAATCTGCACTATTTGCTGATTTGTTTATTACTGTCTGGAAATACAATCCTGCTCAAAGTCAAAGATTTTAAATATGTCAGATCATCTTAAAGCTACATACTAGTTAGATGGGTGACATTATATGTGTTCAGAGAAATTCATTTCAAGTACTACAAATGAGTCCTTTAGTAATACCCAGGAGTCATAATGTCTGTGACATAATGAACCCTCCTAAATTACAGCCTACACTAATTAGATCAGTTATTGCTACATTCCAATCCCTGAAACAATTTGCTTAAAGCGGTAGTTACCTGTAATGAAAAGACACATAGCTGACTGTCAGCAGCCCTTTTGCTTCTCCCTGACTTATCATACAGACTGTCTGCACTCAAGTGCCACCAGTCTCATTGCCTGCAGTCAGACCAGCTATCATCAGGGAGGTAGTTTATGACATCTCAAAAGTACAGTGATCCCCTTGGGAAGGGACAGTGGCCCCATGGGATTAAATGCGTATAAGGTTTTGATCATCTCTTCCTGTTTTCAACGTCGTTTCCATGCTCATTCTCCAGATACTTCTCAGTGTAGTATCTTTTGTCACTTCATTATATCTTCCATTTCCTTTAGGTGTTCAGTGACTTTACTTTTTTAATACTCTAATTATTAATTATTTCTATTAACATAAGGAAAGATATTTGGTTTTGCTTCCTAGTCTATGCTCTTTCTCACTCATGCAGCAAAAAATCAGCAAGCTAGAATAACATCCTGACCAAAAACTACCTGAAGCTTGGTGGGGAAAAGCTATTCTGGACTTTGTGCTGAAGCAAACTGCTCTCGGTGATTTTGCTGAGAGCAGGTATCAATAGGAGACTGCTTAGTTAGCTGTGGGTTGGGTAACTTGCATTTTTACTGTGGTAATGGGTACAAATCTACAAAGAGTACAAACTGCTTGTTAATTGGTTATTGCAGGATTGGAAAGGAAAGCAGAGAAATGTAAGAAAGTTTTTTTTACAAATGTATTTTAAGAAGAAAAGTTTGGGTTTTTTTAAATTGCAACTAGTGAGAAAAGCTAGGTGCACATTTCAAAATAGGGCAGAAAAGCCAACAGCAAAAAGGCTGCTCACGCGTGTCACGGTCACTTGGTTTCTTTGCTTGTTCTTTACAGCATATTTTCTATACTTCAGCCCCTGTGTTCTGTGCTGAAAGTGGTTGGTTTTCATTTCCCTCTCACTGTAGGCACAGAGGATGTGCTTCATGCAGAACCAGTGTGGCTTCACTGCCTGGATAGGGAGAATGGCATGAACAAGCCCAGTCTGTGAAGCAGACTGCTCTAGAAGCACTCCTGGGGCCAGCTGCTGTGAGACATCACAGCATCCTTCTGAAGAAGGCTGGGTTGGAAATTGCCTTTTTTTGGTTGTTGTTTCAAAGCACCCCTCTGCCTTTCACCAGATTGTGGTCCTGCCTAGTGCTACTCTGCCAGCTAGTTGTGTCATAAACCAGCATATACTGGGAGAAAAAAGGTCAGCACAAAATCTCCAACAGCAGAGAGGCTTGACTGCTCACCTGGTATGTTGCTCTCCTTGGTGAAGAGAGCCTCACAGAAATCCTCCATTGCTGTTGTGATTGTGGCCAGTGCTTTTGGAACTATGTGGTTCAAAACTGAAATGTTCTCCAGAAGTGGTCCCACTTCATAGAAACTCTGAAATGAAGTTGACTCTGTTGACTCGAGATACACAAACACAGAATGGTAGGGGTTGGAAGGCACCTCTGGAGATCACCTAGTCCAACCCTCCTGCCTAGGGCAGGTTTGCCTAGGGCAAACCATACAGGATCTTTTGCTCCTGCCTTACATATACCTGTTTATCATGTAATTCAAGCTACATGTAACATTGTCATAACACAGGAACCTCATGCTCTCAGCTGTGAGCTGTTTACATCTGTCCTGCATAATTACTCAGCCTCCACCGACTACTGTCCCAAAGCCTGGACCACAAAGTTATCTGGAATTCACCTCTGTATCCACTCGACTCCTTAGTGCAGATCTGTCTTCTGTCTTCTCCCCTGCAGCTAAGAATATGAGCTGCTCATTTTGGTTAAAGAATGAAGGACACATCCTTTTCTCCTTTATCTTGCCATAAGAGCCTTTACACTCCATTTTAGTATTTTTTAAAGCAGAGCAGGGTAGATTTAGATTAGACATCAGGAAGAAGTTCTTTACCATGTGTGCTTAGGGTTGTGAACAGCTCGTCCCTGGAAGTGTTTAGCAACAGGCTGGATGAATCTTTGAGCAGCTTGATGCAGTGGCAAGTGTCCTTGCCTAAGGCATGCAGGCTGGAACTAGATGATCTTTAAGGTCCCTTCCAACTCAAACTATTCTATGACTTCTTCTTTATTTAGTGACACTGTCACTGTTTGCTCGGCATGTTAAGGCCATCAGGAGGCAAAGGCATAGAAGGCCCACCGAAAGAAAACAGCTTCTCTCTTTTTTTTCCTCACTTTAACTTCCTAAACTTCTAACTGCTAATTTTTGCAGGCTGTCCTGTGGCCAACCTCTGAACGTTTTGTTGAATAGACAGTTTCTTGCTTTTTAAACATTTCACTTATATGAGATATCTGTTCTTGTTCCTGGAAGAGGTCATGAATCCCCCTGGATAATTGAATCATGATCTTATGATTTTGTTAAAAATTTGCTCTGCAAGCAACCCTGGCTTCACTTTTTCTGTTGTTTTGATTTGCAGGGAAAAGTTTACATGTGAGTTAAAGAAACCTTTACCTGGTAGTATTTGGCACACAGCTGTTCTGCTGGACAAACACTGCTGAGTGTTACATCCAAGCAGCAAATCACTGGTAGCACCATTGCACAGTTTTGTGTCATTTCTCCAATAGCTTTTGTAACATAACTAGCAAGGAACCTGCAACACTTAACGAGGCTGACAGGCAGGGAAAGGTCAAAAACATGCAGGAGACCTGTTCTGACTCATTTCTCCTGGACTTATAACTTCTTCCTTACAGACCAAACAGTACTTTTCTTTTATTTAACCAAAAAAAAAAAAAAAAAAAGGCAAAAGGAGAGAGGAAAAAAAAATTAAGAGATGACAGGCTGAAACTGCCTACTTTCCTTTCAGTGTCAGAAGACATAAATAGTTCTAGTCCACAGTGGTTTCTGATTGAATATCCTTTTGAAGTAATGATAGCTATAATTTAAAGCAACAGTTACCATATTTTCTTCTGTCTGTGACATTCTTTGATGCCTTAAGTATAAATCTGCTTAAAATAGCTACAGCCATCCCTGGGTATACTACCAGGATTTTCAGAGGCTCTGCCTCTAATTGCCATCATATGTACCTAATATCACAAACATAACTGCCTAATGACAATATTGCTTGCAAATACTTTCTTGACATAAGAAGACAGGTAAATTCAGAGACATACATTAAGTTTAATTGTTTGCTAAGGCTAAAACTTCTGCAAAGAAATTCTTTTTAATTAACATCAATGCTGTTCTAGGGCTGCCTGGCAATGGCCTTCCATTCAGTGGCTAAGGGATATGATAAGATGATCTAAAACAGGATGACCTAATCACTCACTGATTTTAGGGAAAATTACAACATAATTCCAGACTTTGTTGTTGCCTTGCACAAGCATGGATATTGTTTTTTTAATTTCCATGGTGTTTTGTTTGTGGAGTTGTTGTTTTTTTTTTTAAGAGTAAATGATACTTGGAAAAAAAGACACAGAATTTGAGGGCAAATACAGGGTCGTGGGCATCTTTATCTGCCTGAAACTCTGTTAAACAGTTCCTGTTTTCTATCCTGTACTGCTGCAGTTAGAACAAAAGCTGAGTCTCTGCATATTCACTTCAAGAAGATGTCAGTATTATCCTGGTGCACTATGTAAAATAGTGGGAAAACACAATGCATTCAATACTAAATATTTTCATTAAATAATTTGGTCTTTTCTGTTTTGATAATAAGCATTTAATCATTTGAATGAGTTGCCATGGTTATCTTTGACAACTCACAGAGAATAAGGGAAGATAATTTTTTGTTTCTGTTTTTTTTTTTTTTAAGCCAACACTGACACCTCCCTCAGAAGAAAGTGAGGAGTAAGGAATACCAGCTCAGAGAAGAGGATTTGCATGGATAGGAAAGAAGCTGGGATGGTAAAAGACAAATGAAACTAATTACAACATTGAAAAGCCCCTCAAGATGGTGTCACAGCCAACTGCAGCTTTCGTGGTTTGTTGCTGAATGCACTTTCTCTGCTTCTGTGCTGCTCCTTCCAAAGAAGACCACCAAATCTTGCTTGCCTCACTGGGTAGGACATACTCTGCATTTTTATGACCTGATGCTTTCTGCTAAATACATGAAGTTCAAATCTGCGACAGCTCCCCTGACTTCAAAAGTAAATGTATAACTTTTTAAACAAGGCAGGTCAGAAACAAGAAGCAATCCTGCTGCAGCAGCATACTTCTGAACAAGGGGTGGTTTCTTCTCTTCCCTTGATAACTAAAATACAAGACAATTTGCAGCGGTGTCACTGACTCTCATAAGTGCTCCAGATCTCTGATGCCTCTCACCCTCATTTATAACAGAGAACAGCAGAATAATACTCCTAGTTGATTTGGTAGTGTAATGAAGAATCCTCATGCACAGCAGTGGAGAAGCCAGGCTTGCACTTCTAGAGTATAAAATTACTGATAAGCAATTCTCCCTTTCCCCAGCTATCTGATGTAACTGAGATACGGAGGGATGAGGTTTCAACTTCATGGCTCTGTTCCTGGACTTCAGCCTTTCACAGTATGCAAACTCATGATCTTACTACTCAAGGAGTTGATTTCTTCAGGAATTCTTCAGAGATTCAAAGTGCAGATAGGACAGCGCACTGTGCCTGAACTGATTGCAGGCAAATTCTAATAAGTGGATGGGAAAGTCTTTAACTGCTTTGTTTGCTTTCAAAAGGCATTTTGCTCAATCTGGTGTGATGAGTCAAGAACTGCTTTTACTGTTTGGACAAGAAATCATTCATCCAGCTCTTAGAATTACATTTGAAGAGACTTAATCATCAGTCCTGCCAACAGCAAGCTAAGGTAAGTGTCAGCTTCAAGGTCACAGGCAACAGATAGGCTTTGGTGTCTCCTAGAAACTTCTAGATCTCCCTTGAGAAGGCAGTGGAGAGAACTGTTAGAGCCAACATCTCAAGTTAAAGACAGTTTGCTAATCTATGGTTCACTGATGTCCCTGCCCTTTTGGGACATGAAAGGTTTGTTGAGCCAGGGCGTGCCCTCCACCATACCAGTGAATAATTTAGACTGCACATCAGTGTGGCTGGGACAATGTTTCTCTGTGGAGGAAGGAATCAAGCAGGACTTTCAGCAACAGATGGGTGGGCAATGCAGATTCTTATTCTAATAGGAAAACAAAGGAGTTCACGGCAGTAAGGAAAGATGAAAAATGGTCCCCTATAAAAAATTTAAGCTGCTCAAGTTTTATTTATTGTTAAGGATGGTTTGTGTAACAAACAGGGACTTTCAGGAAGCTCAACATGTAAAGGTTACTGACCTTTAAATGAGGTATTGCAGGTGGCTGAGTAAAGTCAGCCAATGCAATCATATCAGAAATGAGACAATCGGAAAACAGACAGGTACCAAAAATGTAATTGTTTCATGCATTTTTGAGGGGGTAGTTCCAGCTGTTAAAGCATCTGCTTGATGAAGGGTAACCACCTGCTTGAGACCAAACTTGCAGAGGGCAGTGGAGCAGAGGCTGCTTGTGCAGGCAGATGATACACCAAATGTGCAGCAGAGACCTGACAATGCTCTGGGTCAAGGAACAAACCAAACCACAGAAGGACATCAGAGACCCTGCATAGCTAGCTCTGGTGGCTGTTTGGTGAGACAAAGGCAGGCAACAGGCTCTCCAAAATATCAGTACCTTCTGGGAAGGTGTTCTGCTTTGCTTTTTAATAACTGATTTCACTCCAAAATCCTCTTACTTCTTAGTATGATGCACTATCAAAGACAGCATTCCATTACTCTGTTGTGTTACATCTCTCAATGTGTGTTTCCAGTAGCTGCCAATGAGATTATGAAATAACAAAATTACAGTTATAAATTCACCAAAAGTTACTGCATCAATCCACATCCAGTGCAGTTTGTCTTAAAGGAGGAGACTTCAAACCAGCTAGGTGGATGCAATAAAACTGAGTATTTTGATGGCAGAAAATGCAGAGGATGTAGAACTACTGTGAGTCACTGCTGATCGTGTGTTCCCACTCCCTCCAAACACTGACATACATAATTCTTTTTGGGTGAGCACACTGGGAATCTGGGAAGGTTTAGGGAGGTGACACGGTTGTGTCTGTGCAAGTGTAGGTGCAATCAGTACTCTGTACCTGGTTTGCTGCTGCAGCCATCTCCTAACATTACAAAATGCAGCTCTCACCCTTGCAGAAATTTGTTTATCTGCTCATGATCACAAGTTAACTCAGATGCTCCAAAATCCTGGCACAGTAAAGAAAACACTTATGATTTTCACAGTTAGAAATTGTGGGCAAGAATAGTTATAGGAGCAGAAAAAACAGTATTGTGAAAGTGAAGCAGAGCCCCGAGCCTAGGGTTAACTGCTGCCCCATGCTCAAGAGCCCAAGGCCCTTAGAGAGACAGCCAGGCCCTTTTTGTGTTCAGGAAACATGTTTCTCAGCTGCTATTGCAAAGCTGGATGGTGATTCTGTTGAAGGCAATGGAAACAGTATCTTCAGTGGATCAGAATTCAGCCTTATTTCTGCTCCAGGCTAAATGGGAAATTATTCTTTTATTTATTTTATTTTTTTTCATATTCCTGAAAGTTCTCGAGCCAGCATTGTATGGTTTGTCTCCTTATTTCCTTTTGTTCCTATTTGAACATCTGTCTGAAGTAGTGTATTACATACTAATTTGTTTGCAGCTTTTCTTTTTTCATGGCTGGGTGTGATACAGTCTTCCACTTCATTTTCATAAATTTACTTCATTTACTTGCTTTTGATCTTTTATTGCTCCTTAGAGTACCTCTGTGTGAGAGCACATGTGTGTGTGTGCATGCAACCAGGAAACATTCCTGCCTCCCTTTCTTCTCAGACTCTGTCAGCACTCTACACTATGCAGACCTGACAACAAGGCACTTCGGTCACATCTAATGTTTGTAGATAGGCTGCAGCTCTTTGCAATGCATTGCAGGAGCCAGTGGCATCAACAGGGTGCTCTCACTACTTCCTTGGCTGATTCCCCACCTGCCTTGGTACAAGCAACATGTTTGCCAAAGATGACAAGCTCTGTGGTGTGGTCAGCATGCTGGAGGGAAGGGATGCCATCCAGAGAGAACCTGACAGACTGGAGAAGTGAGCCCAGGACAATCTCATGAAGTTCAATAAGGCAAAGTGATAGACCCTATGCCTGGGTCAGTGCAGTCCCAATCACAAATGCAGGCTGGGTGATCAGTGAATTGAGAGCAGCCCTGCAGAAAAGGGCTTTGGAGGGCAAGTTGATGAGGCACTCAATGTGAACTTGCAATGCACATTGGCAACCCAAAAAACCAACCCTATCCTGGGCTGCATCAAAAGGTGTGTGGCCAACAGATCAAGGAAGGCAATTCTGCCCCTCTATTCTACTTTGCTCTTGCAAGCCCCAACCTGGTGTAGTGTGCCCAGGTCTTGACTTTGTCTTTCTCTAAATATGAAACTGTATTTTTCGTTATGGACTTTTTCCCTGTAGATGTGGAATAGATTGTGTATGTGCTGGTTTTTTTCCTCTGTTATGGGCTACTGTACTTAAGACTTTCACTAATATTGTGGATACAAAATCAAATATGTTGGGTTACACAGTTACACATTCTCTGATGATTTGGTTAAGTAATCCTAGGCTGCATTATTTTATTTGGTAATAGTATCCTGTCCTTGGGGGTGTTCAAGGCCAGGTTGGACGAGGCCTTGAACAGCCAAGTCTAGTCAAAAGGTATCCCTGCCCATGGGACACCTTTCAACCTAAGCCATTCTATGGTTCTTAAACCAGCCATCCCTTATCCTTTCTTCGGAGTAAAAATACACCAGATCACTATCCACAGTGCTGGAAAGCTCAGGATCAGATGGTCTGATGCCACTGTGGTGCTGAGAGAGTGGTGGCTGTGGTCAAGCCCAACTTACAGAATGGAAAGGACCTTCAAGATCATTCTGGTGTGTGAAAGAAGCCATGCACCAAATTAGATGGGAGTCCAACAAACCCTCCTTGAAGCAGTACTTCCATGTGCTGCTTTCTGACACTTCAACCTGTGGACATTCAGAGCTGGTCATTGTAGTAAAGGGTTGTGGGCTGGCTTTTGACATCAGTAGTTGTTCAGTGTTTCTGTCAGAGCAGCTGCAGTTCAAATACTTCATGTGACACTCTCTTTGTTTTGTGAGATCTTCAGCCTACAGGAAGCACTGTAACTATATGTGTAACAAATTGAAACAAATATCTAAGTACATTTCTCATGATCACTGCTGGCAGCATCCACCACTGATGCATGATCCACGCAGGCTGTTGGTATGCCATAGTGAGGAGAAGGCTCAGCCCCCAGCAGCATAAGGGCATGGGAGATGCCCAGACCCCACAGATATAGCTCTGAACTGTTCTATTTCTGCAAAGGGACACATCTATTTTTCTCTTGCATCAAGCTCTCCTCACTACTGATGCTGTAAGTATGGTGATACGGCTGTGGTAGAGGATGAGTTTCACCTTTCCTTTCATTCTCTACCCCTCCTTTCATAGAGTGTGTTGATGCATGTGTTCTGCCTAGATCCTTTCCTGTATGTTTGGAGGGTAAAAGCTCTCCATCACATGTCATCGTTGTCTATAATTACTGTTCTGTCATTGTCCTGGAAAGGAGCTGCTTCTGTCACCCCATCATCAGCTTTCTACTCATGTTTTTGAAGCTTCACTTTCTCTTGTAGGTACCCAGGAACAGACTGATGATAGATTCTGTGATGTTTTTTTGATCGTTCCCCTCATACTCTTGGATCTTACTCACCAATCTTCCTTGCCATTCTGTCATTGCCAATAACCCTTCTTTTTGTTAAGGTTATCTGTATGTTAATACCCCTACAGGAAAAAAGATACTGTAGTAGCAAACACTAATCTTCAGACACAGGGAACATCACCTTAGTTTGGCTGATGTGTGTATTTTTAGCAATGGCAGTCCAGGCAAACTTTCTAGATTTAAGTCTTTCTGCAACAGCAATATTAAGTGAACAGTTAAATGGAATGATGAGATGTTGTTCTTATTTAGTTGAAGGTTTGTGACTCTAACATAATTTTTACTGTCCTGCGTTACAGATAGATTCATACTTTTTTCCCCCCTCTATATATAACTATAGTCAATAAGATGCATTCTGGCCCTGCTATTGTTCTTGTTCCTCAGACAGTGTTTTATAATAGTCCCTGTTATTCCTTTTTCTTGACATATTTTATATAAATATTATAAGAATATGTTTGATTTTTACCATCTCATCTAGAACCTTTTAAAATTCCATCTCAAACTAAAAGCATACCACTGCTTGAAGAAAAATAAGCACAGTACCCTTATCACTCTGGTACTGTTTTCTTCTAAAATATCTCCCATTTGGAAGTCTTTACTGTAATAACTGGGATATAAGCACAAAGGCTGGAATTTTCCCAAATAAGAAAGCTTTAAGCCATAATTTCTTAGTACAAAAGCTTCTTTTTTGTTAAATTATATATAAGTATTTTCAGCAGGACCTCCTATGCACAACTATGCAGTGAGCATTCCCTTTTGCAATATCAGCTGAAAAGTATACCTTCAACACCATTTATATTCATGTCACTGCTACAAACAAATCTTACTTTTTTTCAGAGGGTGTTCTGGAGGTACAGTCTCAGAGATATAGGCACAAAATGTGTGTCTGCTTTTTATTTTCAGGATCATTGCTCTCTGGCCTCACATCTTTTAATGCTGTGCAGAAACATAAACTCTGGATTAGAGTCTGAGCAAAAGCACAGGTTGGAAGCGAGCGCAGTTCACAAACTATAGCTGCCCCACACAAATTGGGATGCACACATCCTTTCAACCCATGGTACTGCCAACTCTGCAGACTCAGGATCTTTCTTTTTTTGCCCCTTCTGCACCTTTACATCCATGCTAATACAAATGAAATCCATCTCATTCTTCAAAAGGAAAAGTCATTACTATACCATGTCACTATCAGCTACAGCTGAGATTTTTCAGAGGAGATTTCAGTGAGATTTGGGTGCCTAAATGCCCTAAATTCTTTTGGAAATCTGAGTCTAATAGTCTCGTGGGGGGGTGTAAAAACAACCTCCTGTGAAGGAATTTTGCTTTTCATTTTGCACCTCTTTCCTAGGCCAGCCAGAACGCAGCATCTCAAGCAAACAAGAAATGCTCACAGAGGGACACATTTCAGTCCCCTCCAGCAGTGCTGGAACCCACCAGCTCCAGAAGAAGAAACTTGCCGATCATGCTGCTGCTTGGGTCAGTCGCACATTACACTCCTTTTGAGCTCTCTAAAATACGTGGTTTGCCTTACTCTTGGCAGTGCTCCTAAAGCACTGATGAGAGTGCAGTTACTAAGCACTTTATAGCTCTAGTCTGTGTAAGTTAGGTGGGTTTTTCTGAGTTCCCATGAAATTTTTGTAAAGGGTGTGTAAGAAATGCCTGATCCAATGAAGAAAATACCAACTGATACATTTGCTTTCCAGCATGTAAATAGAGTTTAATTTAGCATAGAGAAGCAACTAAGAATCAAGTATTGTTATAGTAAAACACTCCCTTTCATCTGGAGTTACATGTGATTCCGTAACAAACCGAAATGTGCATGATTTGTTTGTTAGTGAAAACGTGGCTAGTACCGAGTTTCACTCTCTGCCATTATCTCACTATATTAAGTTTTGTGTAACATGAGCATTCAGAAGCAAAACCTGCATGAAATCTTCCAACTGTGAATGCCTTTTCATTGTAAGAATTTGCTGTGAATCTCTGGAAACTTGCTAAGTCCCCAGAGGGATAAGAATTCACAGATCCAACTAACCCCTGAGGGTCATGTTATCACACAGATTAACTATTCTCAACCAATTTCTGAAATTCATTAGACAGTTAAGGCTTTCTATCAACATTAGGAATGTGTACTTTCTTTTTCTACCTATTTGTCCTTAAATATATTTATTAGGTCCCTGACACACAGTGGTCCTTCTTCCTTTTATTAATCCGCTTTTTCCATGTCCCTGAGGAAGCATCTCAATTTCACATGTTCAGCTAATTATTCTTGTAATTATTCCCTTTTTTTAAGGAGCCAGGACACAGTCCCACAAGCTTTAATACATAGTGCTATTCTTCAGCATTGTGGTTGGAGAAGTCAGTATATTTCTCAGTAAGTATCAAGAAATATGATTTTTTTTTTAACCTAGATAAAGCTTTGAGTTGTAAAATGAAATATGATGTGCAGCATTTCCCAGAAGCCAGCAGTGTCAGTGACTGACTGAATAAAGCCAGGATTCTGTAGGAAGTGCTTGAGAGACAAATTCAGCAGAACACAGATTTTTATAATATCTAAGTCTCAGATAAGGTCTTTCCTGCTTAATCTGATAGGTACCATGGACTGTGGTTGCATATGCGGCTGGCCAGGACATTTAGGGTGAACCCTGTTTGTTGCATGTATTCATGGAAGTAAAGTCTCATGAAAAGATTGACTATTAACGAAAGACTGGAAGTGGCTTCCTGTGTCATCCACTTCCATTTCCTGTCAATACAAGCAACATATCCCATAGCATCCAAAACTAATTTATCAAGGTGCTCTGAAAGCAAATAAAGGCTTGCTTAGGGAGTTGAGGAGTTTGTTGCTTAGTTGGTTAGTTTGGGGATTTATTCTGTCATGAAACCTCCCTTTTCTGATGGATTAGGATATGGTTTTAGTTTCCAGGTATTTGTGGTTTGTTCACATCCTCTGCTTCTTGTGTTAACGTTGTCTGAGAATGTCTAGCCTGTAAACTGAAATAGCAGCTGCAGGTCAAACTGAACTTGCTGGCCCCATAGTAAGGAACAGGTTGAAATGCCTGTGGGTACAAAGTTTGAAGGTGCCTGAGAGGATGGCCTAGGTGACTCTTGCTCTTATATCTAAGGAAACATCTTTGAAGGAAAGTGTTATTTCCTTCACAAGCAGCTAGGGTTTGGGTTTTTTTTTTCCTTCTAGAAAGCTTCTGCAAAACGATAGTCTGCTCTTACACCAAACCATTTAATAAGTTTAATTAAATGGGAGCTTATGATAATTAAACCAAAAGCCTAAGGGCCCTCTTCTGTGAGGACTTACTCCTCGCATAAGATCAATTTCCATATAATTTAGACAACAAAATAGCGGAACAGTGTTCTACCATCTAATTTCTATGAAATTGGTATTCTCCAACCCAGATTTATATTACACTGTAAACACACTTCTTGTATCTTAGCAGAAGTGAGATAGCTCCAGTAAAAGTATTGGAGCAGAAAAGAGAAAAAAAAAAAAATTAAAAGAGGACCTCTGCTGTTAAAAGAAAAAAAGGAATCTGCAAATTAACCCCATAATCTGATAAACTCTGCACAAGCATCAAATATCCTTAAACAAATTCTCTAATGTAGTAGCTACTTGTAGGTTCTTCTTTCATAACAAATTTGCATATTTACTACTTCTGGGTGTTTTCTTCAACTAATGTTTGTGATCAATGCTAGAAGAGAAACCACACTCTGTATTTTGGAATTCCTTGCCATCTCCCTGAGTGTCCCAAAGGAACAGTGCTGTGCATTATCTCCTTCACCACCTGTATTTATACAGCACTTCAAAAACAAAGCTCCGGTACTACAAAGAATCAATGGGGCCTGATTCTTCACTACCTTACTCCAATTTTGCACACTCTGCTGCAGACAAAGCCATTCCTCTTGCAAATGATTGAAATGGTGAGGGAAGTCCTCGGCCTTCCCTGCCAGCATGGGAAAAAAAACTGGTTTCAGTCCTTTCCCAGTCCCTCCTGCAAACACAGGCACTAGGAACATAGGTGACCTACATGAAGGGGGAATGGGGACCCTTTTTGTTCTCCCCTCCTTGCATGTGCAGCATGGCTGACAACTGATACCTTGGTATTTGGTGGGTTTACTGCAGAACTTCTTTATTTTGCATGAGTTGGATTGGGTATTTTGGGGTTGGGTTTTTTTTTTTAAGGAGAATTAAATTAGTGGTTCCCACTACAAAGGGAGGTTCATTTTGTGCTAGTTTTCCTTACAAATTAAAAGAGTGGTCCCATATTTAGGGAAGCTATAGATCTGATGACTATAGAAAGGGTGAAACCATTGTTTGAACAGGCTGGATACCAAATGACCCCATGCACAGCTACTCCCTATTAGATGCCAGTGATTAATTGCTCAAGGTTAGAAGATAACCAGGTCAGAGCCTTATGAGATACACACTTCCCACTGACAGTCAGAGAGCAGACATCCATATCTAAAGTCTATTTGTACAAATAATAGGGAGACATCATCTCTTGTACTGCAATTGAGTTTATCATTATAGCTTATAATGCTCATCCCTCTGTTTTTAAACCTTTGAGACACTGACTGTCACAACTCTGACCTACTCTTTTGCTCACACTACAGAGTAATACAAGGCCCAGTGGTTAAAACTCAACCTGAGTGAACCAGAATTATTCCCTGAAAGACACAGCACCTGGAAGATCTCTTCTTCTTGACGATTGCTCTAGCTATTAGTGGGCTTTGACTCAAGCACACAGAGAAATGTTGCATCCTGAGGGTCATTTTTGACAGCACTCAACATGGAAATTCATTTTCTTTAGAATTGTCAGAAGTGGCTTACAAAATACCCAAAGTATTCAAAATCTGTGACCTTTACCTCCAGGCAGAGACTTTGTCATGGTGATCTATCTCTCCGTGGCCTTAAGGCCAGATTACTACAACACACCTTGCAAAACCAACCCCAGGCTAGAGCTGCTCGAGGGACCTCACCTGGGGAAGCTGGAGAATCCTGAGCTCAGCAAATCACATAAGTAAGTATGATCCAAAGTCTTTTTTTCATTATTGGCATTTATAGTGGTTTTCAGGGGACATGGACACAGCAATTATTTATAGTTACAAGTGGCAGCCAAAGGCATACAAAACTTCCCTCTCTTGTGGGACAGGGGTACCACTCCTCTTGGAGGTACCTAAAGGTAGTCTGAAGACATGTCTCTTCCCACAGGGACTATGTAGACATGGGGATCCAGGTGCCTGGCTGTCCAGGGCAGCAAGAGCTAGAAAGGCAGGTTGTACTGCCCAGAAAGCTATTCTCTGTCTCTCCCCAAGAAAAAGGTTAAGCTAGGAAAGCTCACCCTATGGCTTAGAGGGTGGTATCTGGCTTTTATGCTGCCAGCAGACCCTTTGCAGCATCTGTGACAAGCTTGAGCTTCAAAACATAAGTATGCTGTTTGGTATCTATGTAGATTTAGAATAATAGAAACTGACAAAGGCAGAAAAGAAATGACTATTCATGCATTCAATTTCCTCCCTGATTTCCCTAGCAAGGCATAGTCATTTGCCATTGTATGTTTCCTAGGATTATGTCGTGTGGTGCCAACAGTACACCTCTCCGTTCTGTTGTATTTACAGCAAGGTGGCTTCTTAATATTAATAGCAAGTTTGTCTTTTTTTAACTTTTAGATTTTCAATATTAGAAATGTTCTTAAAGAAGACCAACATACTAGAACCCAAACCCATTTGAAGGTTCTATACCCAAACCTAGATCTGCATTCTACAAGTCCTCCTCTCTTTATTACAAACAAAAGGAGAGCACACCATACCCCATACATTGTAATTAATCAGATACCCCAAAACTCCTGGAGGGCTATTTAAAAGGGATTCAGTTTGGGCAGGTTTGGAATTTATCCAAGTTACAGGATGAGTTCCAGAAAATACTAAGAGGATACAAGATAGGAGGAGATAGGAATAGGAAGGAATCCTCATCAGTTATGTGAGGCTGGGGAAACTCAGGTGTGCGAAAGGGAACTAGGGGAGGAGGATGAGGAGAAGATTGGAGAGGTGGTACTCTTCCCATGATAACTACTGCAACTCCACTGAGCACAGCTCACATGAAATTTTGTTTGCTGAGACTTTGTATGCACCCATAATGATAAATATTAGTATTAATTTATTGTAAGAACAGTTGTGTAGAAGTCTGAGCTGGGTTTTCATGCTTTTGAACAAATCAATGCCTAAGAGAAACTTTCTGCTGTTACATCAAGTCTGAATGTAGCATTTGAGAAATGGCCCAGGCAAATGCCAATTTATCTTAGAAAAGCAAAGTGGCCTGATATAAATAAAGAAATGGAGTAGAAAGTGAACAGCAACATACAGAACTGAGTTTCAGGGCAAAAAGCAACCTGGTCACAGCCTGCCCACCTCTAGGTCTCACCATCTGGTTTCAAACATAGTTCGTTAAGATTAGTATACCAAGTAAAGTCAAAAACACTCTTAGTTCACACGAAGCACCGAGATTCCAAACCCTGGTGATAAATAATGTACAAAGGTGCAAAAGCACAATTCTGTTTGTCCTGAGCCTCTTGTTGGGGAGATGTGAGGGGTAAGGAGCAAAGCGCTGAAGCAGAGCTGCCACCTGCACCGGTGTGGCAGGGCACCAGGAGTGCCCAGGAAGCCAAACACCCTGCATGCCACGGACAGGCTCCAGCCACAGTGCACTGAGGCTCTTTTCATGGGAAGCATTTCATGTTCCAGCACCTTGCAAACACAGAGCCCATTTTCCAGGATGCTGAAACTTTGCTGTTATTTTACACTTCCTTCCCAAAAAGCTTCAAAGTCTATTTTTTTAACATATATTTATTAAAACTTTCTCGCACTGCTCAAAAGAATATTTGAATGGCCGCTCGAAACCTCGCTGCCTAGTGACTGCCAGCTTGCTGAAGAAAGGAGGCGAGGGAGGCTTTGCTTTGGGGGGGTGGGAGGGAAGAGAAAATAAAGAGAAATCGGCCCAGCTTCAAAGGGCGCATTTCCATAATTGCCCTGTAACTTTGGCAAAATAAATCTGAAGGGCTGAGAAAAGCGCAATCTCTCAGATGAGTGCACTACAAAAGCCCCAGAGATCCCCAGTCCCACTTGTTACCATTCTAATTCAGTGAGAGAATTCGGTCCCTAACCTCGGTAACAAAAGCCATGAAATCACTGTCCTCCCATTCCGATAGCCCATTCCCAAAGAATAAGACCTTATCCAGCCTTTGTCTCCATCCTGCCCGTGAACACTGGTACAAGTTAGAGTAGCATTAAGGGAAAGAACAACTGGCAGAGGTTTTCCAGACTGACAACTTAGCCCCTCAGGTTCTCAGTTGCAAATACGTGTGTAGGGGGAGATAGGGTCTGTTTCTGGCTTGTTTTATTATCGCAGCAAGCCCTTTGTGTAACATTTATGTAGCTGAATTTCCATACAAACTGTTTGGCTAAACTTCCCAGATGAAACACACATGCAAGTGTTATGCAGCAGCTGGAAAAGCAAAAATACCCTTCCTAACTGCTCCTAGAATTTAATGCTTGTCCTCAGTAGTACACAGCCTTTTTTAAAAAGCACAACAACAATAAATAAAATTAAAAGAGAAAGCATCTCAAATGGCTTTGCCAGTGCAGCCACAGTCCCAACTTTGTAATCCCTTGGTGGAAAAAATGACTGCTGAATGTGAATAGTGGGTCTTTTGCAGCAAAGGCCCAATCTCCCGTCATTTGGCCCCTCTCTGACTTTTTTATTTTCTCAATAAGACGAGCTTTTGTGGCAATGTTCAGTATGGACAATCAGGACAGCCTTATAAAGGGATTGAGAAGGGCACACAAAGGGTTGCGGCAGCATCAAAGCAAGCCCGGCAGCACAATAGAGATGACATTTTTACATCCCAGGGCTGGGGCGGGCAGGGACTGAATACTGTGTCCATAGCAGTGTCAGTAAACAATGAGCAAAGTGGGAAAGGGGTGAAAACACAAGTCAAAATCTTTTTATTGAAGCCCCCTACACATTCATTGGGCATTTTCAGCCCTGCATTTGAAAGCTCTTCCATTTACTTACTCTCCAGATTCTCCTATTTAACTAACTGACTGATGATGGCTCCATTTTGATATCCAAAGAAAAGAATGGGAATTCTTCCTGAAGTGAATATATTAATTCATGAGATTTAATTGCATTTTATTGGCAGGAAAGAAAATATTAGCTGAGTGGTGCAGTTCTTAAAGGGGCACTGCCATCTTTAACACTACACGTAAGAACTGTTTTTAGGCAGCACCAGTCTCACCTGCAGTACTAGTCCTGCCTCCTGGAAGCAGTGTTTTTATTTTCCTTTGCCAGTTTCCCGCATTTAGTTTGTTGCTTCTTCGGGATTGTGGGGGATTTTTGCATAACAAAAACAGGCTGGAGTGTCGTGCTTAGGTGGTTTCTCATCCAATTTCTCTTCCCCATGCCCAAGCTCTCGGTGTGTTTCAAAGCGCCAACATGAAAAGTTTAAAAACAGAGGATTTCACCCTTGTCATTTAGCCAATGCAGGTAATCTCAGCATGTACACAAATGCCAGGAAAGCAGGCATGAGCACTTAGACTTGCTTTTCTTTGCATTCTTTTTCCCCTGGGATCATACAGAAACACTTTGTTTAGTGCTAGGCTATGATTTAACACACTGGAGGAAATGTGTCTGTCAAGCACTTATTTCTGACGTTGTCTTCTGTAGGAATCACTTGCAAAAGTCTCCTTCTAAGAGAACCAGCACAAGTGCTGCTGTTCAATAGCCATCTCAAGTGTCCTTTTTCATTAAATTATTTTGGAATGGGGCAGCTCTAATCTCCTAGTGAAGCTTTATCTCTCTTGGAAGCAAGTTAGCCTGTAACACAGCAAATTGATGCTTTACTCCTCGTATCTAATTCCACATTACATCTATGGTTTTAGGCGCTTAAATTTTGCTGCTAAGGTATCTTGAGTATTGCACAGTCCAGTGTGAATTATACTGATGATTGCTGAGAAATTCAATAGAGTGACTCATTTACTGGAGAGAGAGAGAGAAATAGACATATTTTCTTTGCACTGTTTTGTTTGAAAACAAGTATATTAATGTATTAAACTCACAGCTTTATGCATACCTGGTAAGTAATTTTATTCTAGCCTGGCTAGCTGGCCTACTGACATGCATTTTCACCACTTCTAAAAATAATGAGGAATCCAACTGACACACATTTCTGGCTAGGAGTGCCAGCAGATCCCTTGACCTAATTGAGCATGCCTACACACCTTAGATTGTTTTGCATAACCAACTTAGACAGCAGGAACATTTCCAACCAGATTGATTGACATATTTTATTTCTAACTTAAGCTTAATCATGGCCAAGAATGATTCATTTATACCTTTCAGACTTTGGGAATTGACACAGGAGACAACCAAGCTGCAGACTCCAGTATAAGCAGTCATGTAAAGGAAAAAAAAATATATATTAATCTAGTACTTTGCTGCAGTTGATATTATAGAATGGATTAATTAGTTGGTAGGGAGTTACTTTATATTATAAAACAAAGGTCAAACCAGATTTTTTGCAGGAATGGTTTTATCCTGCATCACTCCTCCACCAAACATTTATCTGAAGTCAAGTACAGAATCTAACAGCAGTACCATAAGGTGCTGTTTGATTTGTTTTGTAAACCAACTGGACTGGAGCTCATCTCCCAACAATAACCAACACCGACTTCTAAAGCAAAAAGAGTTCTCAGCTTCTGAAGCATAAAGAACCTTCAAATAAATATCAGTAGTTTCCCACACCATGCCTTAAAGAGGAACAAAGCCTAATAGAATAGGTAGTAATAAAAGTGCTACTTCCAGCATGTGCGTATGTGGCTGCTCTATGCCAAAAATGTCCTTTAGCACTTTTTAACCATATTCTCTAGTGTGTCAGCAAAGAGACTCCATCAGAGTATTTAACATTGCTGGGAGCAAAGGAATAAAGTGGAGTCACTGTTGATTATTACTCATTAGCCACAAGGACATCCACTTAACATGTGAATAAATGAATGACACCATGTCCTAATGGAAATGGCCTCAGTGTACCTTTAAGCAAAATGTTGTTTAATATCTTCTATTTGCTGAATAGTAAAGAGGCCTGTTGGACATGCACAGTTAGCAAGCAGCCATTGTTGCTTTGTTCCAATTTCAGCATTTAATAAAAAAAGATGTTGTCTTGACTGCAGCAAAGGCAGGCCCCAAACAACCCCGGGTGGCAGCACAGCCTCATCTTCTGCAGATTCAGACTCTCACTGGCATCCTGAAGGGTTAATACCCATAGAGCAAATGAAGCCTTAGAAGGTACACGTTCTTCATTACTCTACATTCAAACATACAAAACAAAGAACATCAGATATCTTTATTGGTTTTCTTAGATAAAATGCAAGCAAGCTATAAGCCTTAATTTTCTTATTACCATTTGTTAACAAGGAAGATAACACTCTCAAAAGTACTTGATTAGGACTCCCTTTGATTTGTATCTTGTTATGATTTCTAGGGCATATATTTTTTTGTATTATTACTTTGGTACACTGATTGTTCTGATCAAAGTGATAAAAAGAGGTATTTTAAAAGTGTAAATATTAACCATACAGGTAAATCACACAATCTGAACAGCATCTGAAAGGCTGCCATGCTGGAGCATGCTTTGAGAAACAACTCATAGCTGAGATATATGCTCCTGCCTGGAAAGCTGGTAGGCTGGTCTGAAGGAGCCCTTTTGCCCTCAGATCCTGGCAGCAGTAACTTACATCATTCACTACTTTTTCCTTTCTTTTTTTCCTTTTTCTTTTTTTTTTACAACATAGCTACTAAAAACAGCTGCAGGTACAATATTGAAGGTATTTTCTATCACATATCTGAATACTTATGATCAGAACCCACCCAAGATACAAGTGCTTTTATGGGGATAAAGCAGCTTTAACTACTGAAGGAAAATAACAGCAAGTGCTAGTATAGATTGGGAGATGTATTTTAATGCATGGTCTGATTGTGAAAACGGTGCTGGATCTTTTCCTTACTCTTGGAATTTTGTCTGCATAACAGCTGTACTGGGGACTGCTCACTGGTATTTCTGTGATGGGCACTTTGGCTGTGGTGAATGGGGAGACTGCCACGGCCACTGCGCCCAGCAAACCACTCTCAGCAGAAGTGGGTTTGACAAGTTGGAAGTCTCTTTCTCTTGCCTCCTTCTCCTCCTCCTCCTCCTCCTCCTCCTCCTCACCCGTATTTCCTCTGGCCACCCCGCACAGACAGGGAGCGAGTGGGAGATGATTACATCAATCAGTGTCAGGTCTGGGAGCTGTGATTTATGAATATGCATAATGAGCTCTCACCTTTGAGAAGGACTAGCTAGGGAGATAATTGATTGAACAGGAAAAGAGCAGCCAACAGCAAGAGAGAGAGGCCTCACTGCGCTGTCCTGGGCAGGCCTGGATGGGGCTCCAGTGAGGCTGGCAAGCTGTGAGAGCCATTTCTAAAACAAAATACGAGTAGGATTTTTAATGTTTTGTTGAAACACACATAACAAAATGTTTCCTCACAAAATTAATGGGAGTTTTCTCCACAATAGGGAAGCCAGGCAGGCACAAAAGCTGCTTTCCCTCAGCAGGGAAACCAAGTTCTCACTTCCAGAAGCCAAAGGGGCAGCTTTCCCATGGCTGCCATGCAGCCGCCACTGCTGCAGGAACATCCCCCTGGCCGGGAAAAGGGAGAGGGCTCTGCAGGGATGAGGAGCCTAGGGGCAATGCTGCAAAGGCAAAGAAGCCTTTAATGGAGCTAGAAAGCTGGGGATGCAATTGTTTTCCCATCGTGGTCTCATTATTTTCTTCCATCCCCTTTAAGCATCTGTCTGGCCACTGTGTGAAAGTTTCTATGGAAAACCCACCAGGATGTCCAGAGGAAGGGGATGTGGAAATTTGCCTCTAGCTTTCTCTCCCCCCACCCCTCCCATTTTACATGTCATTAATCTTTTTTTTCTTTTTTTTCCCCCTTCTTTTCCTCAGCAAGAATTGGCTAAGGGAAAATCGAGAATACAAAGTGGATAAAATTTACATGAGAAATAATCCACTTTCTAACCACCCACCCACTGAGTTTCCCCTCATTTCAGGAGCATGTTGGAGCAAGAGAGGGGGAACATTTCCTGGCAGAGAGACAGACAAGACCTGTGAGAGCTGCGAGGAGGCGAACACCATTTCTAGGGAGAACTGTAGGCAGAGAGGACATATGGAGAAGAAGACAAAGGGTAAGAAAGCAGAGATGATAACACTGCTGCAAACTCTATGGGTCCCTTCCACAGCCTTTCTGGAGGGTCAGGGCTAGGACCAGCTCTGCTGCAGCCATCACTACCAACAGCCTGGAAAGCTGCAGGTGAGCACTTTATGAAGGCTCTCCCCACCAGAATGCCTGTCAGGAGGAGTATTAATCATGAAATATTAAAACACACATATAAAATGTGTGTAGACACACACACACACACGTTTACAGTCTCTCTATGTATAAACCTTATCGCTTACAAAGGGCTAGGATTTAGAATGTAGTTTAGCGGCCCAGTGCAACCCAATCCTATAAATAATACATTCCTATCACTATGACCTCAAAATGTCAATACCGCACAGCCCTGCGCATTTGCATATCTTGTACTGTCTAAACTTGAAGCATGTCAGCTATGTGCTTCTGTTTGTACTTTAACTTCATTTTAGCTCTGGCTTCCTAGCTCCCAGCAGCCTCCTCCTCCGTGGGGTCTGTCACCAAAATGAGAAAAGCACCATCTATTTAATCACCACCCCCATAATTATGCCATTTCCAAGACTGTAAGGAGAGGAAGGGTGAGGGGCCCTTCTCATTCTTTCCCTAGACAAGCCTGGGAACAAAAAACAGGAGGGAGCAGGGCTATGAGCTCTCCCTGCTGCCCCTCCAGCCGGGGGCGCAGCGACGAGCCTTCCCAACCGCGTAATTCTAAGTTGGGTAGGAGAGGGGAGCAGTCGACGCTCCTCAACCACCTCAACCTATGAGGCGGGAGGGGGCCGGGGCCCCCCCTCCGCTGCTGGAAGCGGTCGGACCTCTTCCGGATTAGGCTGCTTTTCAGCACCTCGCGGAGGAAACGAAGCCTCAAGTTCTCTGGGCCGGGGGACCGGCTCCGGGCACGGCGGAGAAACCGCAGCGCCCGGGGTGAGGCCGGCGGAGGTGCAAACGGCAGCGCCTGGGGCTAGTGCCCGGCTGAACCGCTCGGGGGTCAGAGGGTAGAGGGAGGGGACCTGGCTGCCTGTACGTGCCTTTGCGCCTTGCTTCGCTTCGCGGGCCCGGTATTTTGGGTCTGTAACTCCCGGTCGGATGCATCTCCCCGAGAGCGGGAAGGAAAGGTGCCTTCGGACCCGCACCAGGTCCGCGCAGCTCTGCGGTCACGACCAGCCCCGGACCCGCTCTCTGCGCACTGACACGACGGACTGGGAGAAAGGCACCCCTCGACACGCATCCCCCCTCCCAGGACGCGCGGCAGGGGCGAAGCGGGGAAGTAACACAGTTCCCTTCCCGACCCGCCGTGGCACTGACGACCACCGAAGTTTCAATTAACCGCGCTGCCACCGCGCTCCAAGGGGGTAAGGGCGGATCAATAGACGGCACCCCGGTAATAAGGTCCTTGGGCGGCGATGGATCGCCGCCTAGCCGCTGCCGACAGACACCACCCCCCAACCCCCCTCCAGGGCCGTCAGCTTTCCTGGAGTAGGGCGCTGCCCCCGTAGCCGCACACGGACTCGCTCCCCTCTCTCTGCAGTGCAGCCGCCCCGCCACCACCGACCGCTGAGCTCCGGGACCAAGGGACGGCGCCTGCAGGGGGCGCTGCCGCTCCAGCGTTCGCCCGCCGTCGCCCGACCCGGCAGTGGCAAAGGCCCGCTCCGCCTCCGGGCAGCCCCGGCACCGCCCGAGGATGCGCCGATCCCGCCGCGGTCTCGGCCGAACAGTAACAGGCGGTTGGGGGCGGCGGGGGGGAAGGGGGGAAGAGAGGGAGAAAAATAACTCTAGAGGTGGGGAAAGAGAGTGTAGTCAAAGTGGCAACAGTTTATTTATTAGCCAAAAATATATACTTTCTTGTACATCTTGGTTCACATATATGTACATTTTTTACCGTATGTACAAAAACAACAACAATAACCAAAAAAATCGAAACACCTAATTCTCACTGAACTTCCAAAAACCTCACAAACTCGCCTAATCCAGATGATAGTACAGAAGCGGGTATTTTTTTCCTTTTTAGTTTTAATATACGGACATGCTTACAGGTTGTAACTATACAGAGTTGGTTGGATTTGTTTGTTGTTGTTTGGGGTTTTTTTTTACAGTCATTACAGCAATAAAAAAAAACTATGATGATGACAACGCCGATAGAACCATAGCGGCATCAAGCTGGTTCTGGGGCCTGAAAAAAAAATGACACAGAAAAAAATATATATTTAATAGGATTTCTAGACAAGTTAGGCCAGTACAATATTTTTAGCATTAGTTTTGTTGTTGTTGTTGTTTTTTTAATCTAAATATGGAAAGTTTTCAGCATGACTTAGAGCAAAATTATTTAGCTACAAAAATACCACAGGCCCGATCCCCGTGGCTTCCGTCAATCAAAGGAATGAATGATTGATTTCAGTGACCGCTGCGTCAAACTCAGGACGACAAGGCTTAGCCGCTGAACTTTTCATGCTAGCCGAGGGTTTGTTTAAATTTGTTTTGTTCCTATTGCCGAATCGCGCTGGAGGCAGATCGGGGGGCTCTGGGGCAAACGGCAGGTCCCGATGCGCTCCTGCCCGGCCCGGCCCCAAGCCCAGCAATCTCCCGGCCCCGCCGCCCCGACCGCAGCTTGGCCTGCCTGCCAGAAGCGCTCACAAAGTCCAGAAGACAGAGCAGAAAATAAAAAATGTATGTATAATCAGAATAACCCACACGCACGCAGAGGAAGAACAAGAAAATGACCTGGAAAGGGAACTAAAGAAGCAGAGAAAATAAGCTAACCATTGACAACTCCCTGCATTATATCGTTAGGAGACTGGGGAAGCAATCTCTTACCGCCTTTGCACTGGCTGGAAAGCTGTCTTTATTAACTTTTTCTCTACTTCCAAGGCACTAGATCGATCTAAAAAAGAGAAGGGGGGGGGAAAGTTCCTTTATAGCCCCCGTTTTATTCCCCCCATCCCTGAATTAATCCTCTAGACTTCAGATCGCTCCACAAGTTGCAAATACGACAAAGCAACTGCTGTGCTGCAAGAGTGACCATCAGGAGGAAAATACAACCCTGGAGTAAGCCGTACGGCCGGGTCCTTCCCATAGACCATCTGAGCAGCAACAACCACAGCAACAAAAGTTATCTCCGTCCGAGAAACGTAACTCTTGGGGATTGAGACAAACCTGGAGGAGGTCCCCACTCCCACCCAGCCGCCGCCCTCGGGGGTCCCGCAGCCGCCCTCTCGCCACCACCTGAACCCCGACGACTGCGCCGAGACGAGTCGGACCATGGCCACTGTAAGGACCCCGCGGGACCGGCGACCCCCACATCGGCCCCACGCACAAGGTGCCGTGAGGCCTCTTGCTCCGCGTAGCGAGCCCCCCGCGGCGGCTGCTGGCCCGGCCCATCCCTCAGCGGTCACCTGCTCCGGCGGGCTCTGCGCTCTGCGCCTGGTCCGCGGGCCGCGGGAAGGCGGCGGCGGGGGGCGCCGCGGGGCCGGCCCCCAGTCCCAGCAGGTGGGGAGTGTTCAGTAAGGCCAGCGGGTGCGGGGCCGGGTGGTGGTGGTGGGCCGAGAAGGCGCGGTTGGTCCAGTTGGGGAACTTGCCCAGGGGACAGGAGGAGACGAGTCTGTGGGGAGGCGGGGGAGGAAGCGGCAGCGGCTGGGGAGCGGCCGCTGGAGGGGAGCCGCCGCCGGGAGACTTGCGGGGGTTGTCCGGGCTGGTGGCTGTCTCAGCCAAAGACCAGATCTTGGGCTTCGGCAGTGTGCCGGCCAAAGCGCCGTCCGTCGGGGAGGAAGCGGCGGAGGAGGAGGCGGAGGAGGGAGGCGAGAGGTGGTGCGGTGGCGGCTGGAGGGGCGGCTTAAGGGGCTCCAGGCCAGCAGGAGCTGCGATGGGGAGCTCGCACTTATGGTGATGATGATGGTGGTGATGATGGTGGAGGTGGTGATGGCGGAGGTGGTGCGGGTCGCTATCGGCGGCCTTGAGGTAGCGCTCCTCGGAGCCGGGCAGGTCCTCGAAGCCCTCGGAGCCCTCCGAGTCCGTCTTGGAGTCGGAGTGCAGGAGGTCGGTATCTTGCAGCTCGTCCTCCAGCTCGTCCTTGTTGCTCTCGATATTCTCAGTGTCAATGTTCTCCAGGTCGATCTCCTCCTCGTCCTCCCTCTTGTCCTCTTCCCCCTCGTGGTCGCTCCCATAGGAGTTGCCCTCCTCGTCCGTCCTGCTGCGGGGGGCCCAGGTCATTTTGTTCTCCTTTTTGAGCCGCCGCCGCGCGTTGGCGAACCAGGTAGAGACCTGGGTGAGGGTCATTTTGGTGATGATGGCCAGCATGATCTTCTCGCCCTTGGTGGGGTAAGGGTTTTTCCGGTGCTCGTTGAGCCAGGCCTTGAGGGTGCTGGTGCTCTCCCGGGTGGCGTTCTTGGGCCGCGACGGGTCCCCGAACTGGTACTGCCCGTAGGGGTAGAAGGCGGGGTGGTGGTGGGGAAAGGCGGCGTGCTGCACCCCCGGGCTCTCCTTCAGCTCGTACTGGGCGCCCTGCAGCGAGAGGGAAGGGGCGGCCCGGCTGAGAGAGCGCGTCGGGCCCTGCCCAGGACCCCTCCATCCCACCGCCCCACTACCGTTACCGGGAGCAGAGCCCCATTTCGGCAATAGCGTGGCGGCTGAGCCGAGCTGCCTCCCCGTGCGGCCGAACTCCTCGGCCACGGCGGTGCCGTCCCGAGTACGTTACGACCCAGGCAGTCCTGTCCCCCCGGCTGCCTCTCTGCCCGTGCCCGGGAACCAGGACGTGGCTTCTTAGGTGTGTGAGCGCGGCGAAGCCGCCGGCAGCCGGGTCCGGTCATCGCAGCCTTCAAAGCCTGCGGGCGGAGCGGGGGAAATCCGCGGGGTCGGCACTTCAGCCCTGCCCCTCTCCGGCGGCTCTTCCGAGGCAGGACAGCGATAACGCCTCATCTGTCCCCTGACAGCCCTCCCGGCAGCTTTCCCTGCGGCCTCCCTGGCTGATCCCCAGCGCGAATCGCTCCCGGGCCGACCCCGGCCCGATCATCTCGGGGAGGGAGCGGCGAGCCCCGGGGGTGCCTCTTACCAGTTGGGGAAAGATGGGCAGCTCGGCGGCGTAGGGCAGAAAGGCTCCGTAGCCCTGGGCGGCGGCGGCGTAGGGCGCGCCGTACATGGAGGAGAGCACGTTGGAGAGGGTCCCGGACGGGGTCAGCTCGGCGCCGCCGCGGGAGCCGCCGCTGCCCGGGCGCTCCGCCGGGTAAATCGGCCTGATGTACTGGTAGCCCAGCTGGGGGAAAGACATGGTGGGGGAGCGGGGGCAGGGGAGGGGGGAGGAGGAGGAGAAGGGGGGGGGAGAAGAGAGGAAGAAGGGAGAGAAAGGGGAGAAAGTAGTAGGGCCGAGAGCGGAGGAGGCAGCCGGGTCGCTCGCCCTCGCCGACCGACCGCACTTTCAGCGCTTCCCGCAAACTCCGGCGGACATGAAGGAGGGGAGCCGGGGGTGCGCGGAGGCCACGGGCTCCCTCCTGTCCTCGGCAGCCGCGGTAAACGATCCGATCGCTTCTTTCTTCTCTCACTTTTCCTATTGATCTGAGTGGACCCAGGTCAGGTCCTAACAGATTGCCTGAGATTATTGGGACTCTGGGTTCTGATTGACATTTCTAGTCTCTCACAAGCCCCTCCTATTTCTTTTAAGTCTCTCTCTCTCCCTCTGCCTCCCTCTCTCTCTCATGCCCAGAGCTCGTTCTCGCCGGGTTTGTCACTAGCTGCCTTTTCTCGCTCTCTCTCTCTCTCTCTCTTTTTTTTTTTTTTTTCTAAATCTGTTTACTGACGTCGCGATCTTTTATTTGAGTTGCTTTCAAATCTCGTTTTAGCGATCGCCAATCAGTTGTGTGTTCTACAAAGGTTTAACCCTGCCTCATGCTATTCTAATTATATAGAGATAGATTTAGATATAATTTCCTTCGTGCCCCCCTCCCCCCTCAGAGCATAGGAAGCTAGAGTGTCAGCTGTGAGCGGCACATAGGAGGGACAGGAAAAAGTTATGACATTTTAAAAAGTAAAGTGTCTTGTCTCCCCCCCTTTTCAGATTTTCAAATTTACAGCACATCCTTGCCCGTGTTCATTTTTGTTTTCTTTATTAAGATGTTGCCTTCTTCCCTTTCCCCGCTCAGGCCCTGGTGAGGGTTACACCTCCTGAAACAGATTTAAAAGTCTGTTGGATTGTTTCGGGGAAAATGCATTTACAGAGCTACCTTGATTTTTTCCTAAGGTACTGCATCTTTAAGAAGTTCTCTACATTTTGTCTGGGCTAAGAGCGGGCAGATACAGTGGAAAGCTAAGTTAATTTTCCTCCTAATAAGGGACTTCAAAGAGTTGTAGGTCACAATTTTACATCAAAGGCAGAAAAGAAGGCAAATTAAAATCTTAACAAAGGAGAGACGGGAGCAGCCCTCTGGGCCATTAGTAAATAAGTGGTGTGAAAAAAGGGACAATGACAGGCACTGGAATTAAACTCATTAACACCTTTTTGTCTTGGTGCGAAATCTCTAATTAGGAAATTTATGATCATTTTGCTTATTCCCTCTGTTCTGAATCACTACAAGGCTGAGAAGGAAGTACCTGGTACGTGCAACATTTGCAAAGGGAGCAGTGGCAGGGGCTTGTGAGGAGCGATTGGGAAGGAGTGAAGATACGTTTTAATTACCAAATAAGATTTTTTTAATTATTATTAACGGTCAACACATTTTAAATTAGGCTTTTTGATTGTTTGTTTTGCCTCCTCCCCTCCCCCGAAACTAGGGTGTGAGTTGCAGTTTAGGCTTGTAGAAATAGTTAAAGCTTGTCTCTGGTCAGCGCCAATGTACCCTACTCCGTGGCTGCGTGCACAGCCAGCTCAGAAGTTCAGACAACCCGAGGGAATGTGGCTGTCTCAAGGAAAGGGGACCTGAACCCGCCACTGGCATCTGCTTCTTTACATACTCGGAGTATAAATAAAACAAAAAGTTTGAAGGGTCTTTTGAGGAGTTGAAACTGGAAGAGAAGCCGTTTAACCATATTCCCCTCTCTCCCTAAATACTCTCTGGATTTATTGCCTTTAAAATATGATTTAGGTACAATATAACCACTGTGCCCACAGTATGGATTTTTATAACTACATTTCTTTAAAAATGAAATTCATGTCAGATTATGCAGTTAAAGGAATCGACCTTGGTAGCTTGCTATAATAAAACTATATCAGCTTGTAATAAATGCGGATTATAACAAAGCAAGCTTCAGAATTAAAATTCCCTGAATCAATATATGAAAATCTGTAGGAAACATCTCTAATCGTATTAAGTTCATCTTTACAGCATTTCCTATCTGCTAATCTAGTGCAAAAACAACTCTGAGTTGGACGAATTTATTTTCTTGTGTTCAGCGTTGCTGCCTTTGATAGTATAATGCAAGGGAGATAACAATATTAAACTCAGTTATAAGTTTATTTCTTTTTAATTCAAAAGGAAATCAGGCAGCGACCCCCACGTCCTGGCTGGCTTTAAACTTTTCTGTAGGAAGCACTCGACTGAGGCCAGGCGATGTTGAGGGAGTGGATGGAGAGTTCAGATGCAGACCACAACTTTTAATAATCTCTGCCTCAGGGATGAGTGTGAAAAATCGGACAAATCAGTCACCGTCTGATGCGGTCGTGCTCGCCACGCTGTTACAGCCAGGCTGTGCTCCCCACGGGCGGGCACGAGTGGCACACGGTGTCCCACACAACCGGCCCCGTCTTTTTGTGGATGCACGTCTGGCATAAACTATTTTGTAATTTTTAATCAGCAGCACAATCGATAATAGTTCCTGCTCCACGGGAGTCGCCTGCAGTGGCGGGCGGAGATGGGCTGGGAGCGGGAGTTCCCTGGGGCCGTGGCGGTGGGCAACCGGGAGCGGACACGGGAGGTGAGAGATTTATGTGTGCGAATAGATCCAGGTCAGGGTGAGGGATGGATTATTAATAGATAAGAGAAGGGGAGTAAACGTAGCCGAACCAAACAGTCGGGAGGATAAACCTACAGGGATGCAGTTCTCGGGTGACCGGGGAAGGGGGAAAAAAACGAAAAAGAAAAAAGAAAAAGAGAAAAAAGGCGAAGATGGCAAACGGTGCTGGAGAGAAGGAGAAGAGAAGACATATTCCCGGGGGTGTGGAATTGGTGTCCACAGCGAGAAGTGCCGCAAGCCTTGGGCAGCAGAAGGGTCGCTGCGGCGCCGCGACAAGCCCGTGGCTGAGAAGCGGATGGGTACGAGGCGAGAAGCGGCGGAGCTGAGACGGATAGAGCGGACGGGGGTCGGCGACAGGAGCGGAGCAAAGCCCCTTCCCCGCGAAGGAGGAGCGAGCAGGAGGGGGAGCGAAGACGAGCCGGAGGTGCTTTGCCTGGCTGAGGCCGCAGGGAGATGCGAAGGAGAGGCTTGGAGCCAGCTCATCCTCCCGGGGCGGCCGTGGGGAGCCGTGCGGGCCCGACGGCCGCCGCCCCCGGGGAGCCGCAGCGGCTGAGCGCTCCTAGCCGGACAGACACGTGTCTTCTGGCCGGGACCTGTCAAAGCAGCGAGAGCGGCTCCTGATTTATTACCCCAAACACACACTCCCCCCACTGCCCGCCCGCCCTCCCCCCATCCTCGCCTCCTTCCTCTCCCGGCTGGCTTACACGGTTCCCGAGCTAAAACCAAACCTCTCTCCGCTGCAGCTGGGCTTCCCCAACCCCGCAGCCGGCTCCGAGGCTGCAGGACCAACCCCTCCGGGAGGAGGTGCCGGCCGGACCCTGTCCACGGGCAGCACCGCGCCCTCCCCAGTCCCAGTCTCAGTTCCTGTCGCTCAGGACCCCCGCGCCCCTCTCCGCCAGGCAACAGGTGACGGAGGGGACCGCGGGATACTGCCCGGGAAGTTGCTCCGTCCCAGGGGTGTCTCTCTGTTGCACGGCCCGACCGAGCAGCCGCTGTGTGCTTGATTGAAAGTTGCGGCAGAGTATCGGCAGGGTGCGGGTTCAGGCGAGCGCCCGGTGCCGGTGTGCCTGCGTCTGGGCCCGTGGGAGCTGCGGCGTGTCGCACACCACCGAGGGAAGGGAATACACAAGCAAGGGGTACTAGGAGAAAGGACCGCAGTTAAAAAGGAGTTAAAAAAAATAGAGGGAGAGATCAAAGCGCTGGGTAAAAGACTCTTCAAATTACACGTTTGAAGCTTTTCCATAATTCCAAGGCGACAGATAGATAACAAGCTGCACATTCCTTATCACATATGGAATCAATCTGAAAGGAGTCTCTTGATCAGAATCTGTTAATTGCAATGACATATGATTTGAAAAGAAAACACAATTAATGACCCGTCGCGTTAAGGCTTTGGGACGAGGCCACTGCCAGTCCACGCTCTGCAGCCAATGTCAACTTTTTTTTATTATTATTATTAGTAGTAAACTATTAGAGGGAGACATTCCTCGAGCCTCTGCGACTGTTTTGTCTCCGTTCCTATTGTAGTTTTTTTTCAGAAAGGGGAAGAGAGGAGAAGGGGCGCACACCTTTCCTTCAAGGTTTGGGGAGCTCAAATGATTTACTACCTTGTCTGTAAATCTAATGACCTAAGGTGAGAAAAAATACTTCATCTTTTATTATTACCATTCGTGGTGAGCGTTACCAGGAAACTGCAGAACCCGTTTGAAATGGTAAATATATGTATCCATTTAAAAACCATTATTGCAGTGGTTTTCCCAAAGAGAAATAAAGCAAATCTCCCCATTCTCATTTTTTAGCGCCCTCTGCCCACGGCGCCTCTGTGTTCTGCCGCCCCTGCCCAAGACTGCCAAGCCTCGACCGAGAATTTCTGGGTACTGGGGTGGGGGCAGCAATGGGTGCTCCGAGGCTGTTTGTGTGCCACGCGTCCTGTGGTGTCAGAAAAGGAGGGAGCAACATTTGTAAAAGCTTTACTCTGACATTAAAAGGTAATGGCTTTG
This sequence comes from Pogoniulus pusillus, assembly GCF_015220805.1. Lineage (NCBI taxonomy): Eukaryota > Metazoa > Chordata > Aves > Piciformes > Lybiidae > Pogoniulus > Pogoniulus pusillus. The sequence goes on from NC_087283.1 coordinate 17,629,133, forward strand.
TTTCAGAAGGGAGAGGGAGAGGTTCATTTGAAGGTTATAAAGCATACACTTTAATAGGATCGAAGTGAAATTAGTTAATAAGAAAACCCTGGCCAGAAGCTCTCCGGGCTTTTAAGTGCTCTCCGGGCCATTTAGGGAAATTGAATAAGAACAGACTTCAGTTACCTGCGGCCCCAACTATTATCTCCAGTTCTGCACAGAGGCGAGAAGGGAAAAAACAGTGCCTGGGAGACTGAAGTCCAGCACACCTCCTGCCAGCCTATTTTCTCCAGAAATAATGTCCTCTTTCTGTTCGCAATCGTGTTCTCTTTTTTGCTGCTGCTGTTAAGCAGACCAGACTACATGGTGTACCACAAGGGGGTAAGCAAAGTTAAGAGGCCATCAGCAGATGCTGAAGACTCCGGGGCAGCCCTGAGCAGCAGCCTGGGCAAAGCTGGCCTCTTGGTGTTATTTTTTCCTTTTCCATGTGTCTGAGGTTGTTGGTTTTTTGTTTTTTGTTTTTTTTTTTTTTAATTATTGTTTTCTCTCTCTTTTTTTTTTTCCCCTTTCTTTCCCTTTCCCCCCACCATTGTGGTGCTTTGCTGATTTGCTTTCGGACCGTTGCCAATAGGTCACTATATTGTGTTACCTAGCTTCCTATCTGGTCTCTTTCTCCTTCCCTTCACCCTTTATAGTTTCCAGAGGTGTTAATAAAACCTTTCCTTTGGTAACTGGTTCATTAGAAATCCCAGCGAAACCTGGAAAGACTGCACGGAAAAGAAAATAAGAAAAGGAGCACTCAGGAATGATAGGTTGGGAGAAGGCTTTTGTCCAAAAAATGCATAATTGCTGTGAATCTTAGGAAACATTAATCTTTATAGGAATTTATGATTCATATCTGTGGTTTGACCGTTTAGATGATTTACAGTCTGCTAGTGCAATTCACTAATTTTATGCCAATATATTTGCTGCACCGGTTAGACTTTCCAGCGCCCGTCGGCTGTTGTGCCTTGACGCCGTCGGGCTGCTGCTGTGACTCCGGCCTCGGCGGTGGATGCTCACAGCGCTCCCCGGCAGCGGGGAAGCGGGCCGAGAGCTCACACAACTGTGGGAAACTTTGTCGCGCCGTTGTCCGTCACATCTTTAGCTTATCGGCCGGGCGGAGGCCACCCTCACCTAGCCCCCGCCTTCCTCTGCGGCCGCGGGATTGTGCGCAGCTCTGGCTCCTGCTCCGTCGGGAGGGCTCCAGCCTTTATAGACCGGAGCCGGGGATATTCCCGGTTTCTGAAGTTATACCAGCGGGTTTAAATCCAGGTTATTCCCCTTCTGCTGCTCCGGTCTCCCATACGCCCTCGGTAGAGCTGCCCGTATAGTACAACGGAGAACAGCTCCCCGGCCAGCACCGAGGGGGACTCACGCCTCCCCGGGCACTGACTCGCCCCCAGGGGCTTCTGCCTTGGGACGGTGCCTCTTCGGCGGCTCTCTTAGTCCGTCTACCCTCACCGGGAGGTGTCTCCCCTAGGGATGGAGACAATGTATCAGACGTGGGGGCCTGGACGTGCTGGTCCGACGGGCAACGAACCTGCCACTCAAACGGCAAATCTGGCAGCGTTCGGTGTCTGCGTGGAAGCAAAGCGGGGCAGTCCCAGGGTAAAATGTTTTCAGTACTCCCGGCCGCCGCCCGGGAGGGCCGGGGATGCGGGCAGCTTCGTGTAATTTGTAACTGGGTTTATTAGCTAGAGGGTAGAACACAAGCAAAGAAAAAGAGCAGCAGCTGCACCGAAGATAACACTACTCGGAGTCTAATCTTGTGACACAATCGTTAATTACTATTGTATTAATTACTATTTTTGCAAAACAGTCCCCGCCCGGAAGAGCTTACAGCCCACATCTGCTCTGGTTAAGAAACGATTCTCCCATTAGGTCGCAGGTAGCGTTTACAAATGGCAACACCTACGGAATCAAAGCCCGTCATCTTCCAGCCTGAGATTTTCTGTCCCATCGGCCTGGGTAGGATGATTTTGATGCCGATAAAATACATTTAAATATCAAAGTCTTTATTCACGTACACACTTCGTCCAAACTTTTAGATCGTGGTGGCGTAACTGCTTTATTTGCTCTTCATCCCACGGATGCTGCCTTATATCAGTAACAAACAAGCATTGATTTTATGGTAAAGTCACTTTGGGATGGGAATGAGTAACTCCAGGCAGTGCTATCACTGTATTACATGGAAATGGCCCAGGTAACAAGATGAACATTGATTCAGCATTATGTTTGATCAATAATGAAATAAGTAACTTCAGGGCCAAATTAAAATGCAAGCTGGCTTAACGCTGCCAGCTTCTGGGCTAAGTGACAAGGCTAATTCAGCAGGGAAATGGCAATATTTGCATTAGAGGCTGCATCTGTTGTTTGGTGGAAGAGGCTGGATCCGCAATAACGCTGGATAAGACTGAAGGGAGCAGGGTGAGAAGAATCTTAACGGTGCCCTGGCCGCTGTGCCCTGGCCGGTGGAGGTGAAGGGACACCTCGCCAGACCAGATGGGTTTTGCCCTCGACTTCCCTCAGCGTTTAGCCGCAACGAAGCTGAGCTGCTAGAAGTCCTTCAGGGCGGGTAACAGAAGCCCAGCGTCTCACAGATAACCAGATGGTGTTAAGCACTTAGCAAAGGAAATAGCCTTTTGTAAACTCGGCGGACGGGAGCCTGAACCCTGCCCGCCCGTCTTGGGAATGCTCCCAGTGTGTTTGGGAAGCGAGTGGGGCTGAGGAGGTGACTCAGGAGATGAGTGGGAGCACGACCAGAGCTCCCTGTGCTGGCGGCCTTTGGCCGGGTTTAGCCACGATTTTCTCCATGTCGGGTTTTTACAGCTCCCCATCATCACCGAGACGGCGACACGCATCGATTTCCGGTAGCGCTTCTCGCCTGCGGCTGGCCGGCACTGGCACCGGGACACGGGCCGAGTCACTGAGGGAGCACCTCGGCTGGGGCTGGAAAGGGTGTGAGGTGTGACCCTGTGCCCGAAGCCGAGTGGTGTGGGGAGCAAAGCCCCTAGCGATTCAGGGCCGCTGGTGGGGTGTAAGACCGGAAGCTTCGATGCACTGTACCTGGGGTAGATGCTAATGGTGGGAGGGCAACTAGCGCCAGGGTGGAGGAGCGAGGCTGTCGGGGATGTGCAAGAGAGGAGTGCAACAGAAACCGGTGACACTTAGTGCTGTGACTTTTAAAAAGTTTTTCTCTGGTTAAGACAGATTTTAAACATTTCCACCAATGTGGGAAAAAAACAACCAACCAAACACCCCGTTGCCGTCAAACGAATGCCTTTCCTCAAAATAACGCTTCTCAGCGCAGTCCAGGCTAACCTGAGTGTGCCAGAGATGTGTCTGCC